>NC_052047.1:122179119-122779119 GCF_903992535.2 Arvicola amphibius
ATAGACATGTAACCCCAGCTTGGAAACTTCTATCTTATACATTCAGCGAGTTCTATCTTGAGCTCCTGTAAAGGTATTGTGTCTTCAGTGTCCATGGACGGCACTCTCTTCCCTGACCCATGGTGGTAGACTGCTAAGAGTCTGCCACCTACAGCAAATCTGGTCTTGCTTGCTTTGATTTCAGCTCCTTCAAGCCTGCAGACACAGAAGTGGATGCAGAATGAATGGTGTAAGTGTCGATATGACCTAAATCTGGCTTAGGATATATTCTTCTGTCCATCTTTTCTCAGTGTGTCTGGAAAGCATGTCTAGCTAGCTATTCAAAGACTGGCATCTTCGCTGTCATTTTGCGTTTGCTTCTTGTTGAGAGCTACTTCAGTCATAAACTTTGAAGATGGACAAGGAATAATGAACCTGCTCCTAGGCCCATAGCTGAGCTCTACACTGCAGCCCAGCAGCCTCTGGAGCAGTGTCTGACCCAATCAGAACGTGCAGCTCCCAGCTTATTGAAACCATGAGACCCAGTAATGAACTCATTTGCCTCCAGTTCTCCTGCCTCCGATCGGCTCATGGGTGGCTCTTATCCAAGGGTGAAACCAAGGCATTGTGACCATCAAAATCAAAGGGAGAAAGAATTCACGGGAGGATGATAGGTTGTTCAGAAAGAAGAGAAGTGCTCAGATCTCCAGGGTTTGGGTCTATGTTGACTGTTCAAAAAATGGAGTACTGGGGGATGTGGCTATGTGTTAGAGTGTTTTCCCAACAAGAACAAGGCTCCGAGTTCAACCTCCAAACTAGGAGGGCAAGTGGAGATGCTCAGGCACCCAGAGGGTAGAAGGGCAGGAAAAAATAAATTGTGATTTTCTTGTTAAGTATCCCAAATGATTCTCCTGTGCAGTTAGCATTTGAGATGCTGTTCTAGGTGCCCATGGGGAGCAGTATGTGGATATCTGTGCCCTCCACAATGTATTGGGCAGCAGCCCCCATATCCACCCTGTGCGTCATCCTAAGAACAAACTAGACCCCGGAGTTATTGAAGGAATGCACCTTCACATCCATTGTACAGACTCATATGCTATCTGTAGGTACCCATGAAAATCAGGACATTTATATTTGTACAGTTCAAACTGGTGTAAGTGCCTGGGAACTTGCTAGTACTTGAGAGCCTCAGGCCCCACTCTAGTCTCCCCAGTTTAAAGAGATCCTGAAGAAATTAATATACACATCAGCATTCAGGAAGTAGGATGTGTTGTTGTCTGCCTCTGGTATGTTTCTGAAGGCCTTGAGTTGTGTGTGTGTGTGTGTGTGTGTGTGCGCGCGCGCGCGCGTGTGTGTGTGTATGTGTGTGTGCATGTGTGTGTGTGTGTGTGTGTGTAGTTACACAAGCCAGTGCTCCTCTTGAGACATGCTAATTCAGGAGACGCGCTCCATTCCTTTGCACCAGGTCAACCTTATGATTTGGAGAAGCACAGCTCCAGCGGCATGTGAGAGCCAGGATGACGGAGGAGAGGCAGGCAGAGGGAATACACAGGTGGAGGGTTATTCTGTGAGGTCTGTTGCAACGCTGGGGGAACCATGTCTAGATCTACTTCGTAACATCCAGGGCTGCTTCCAGGGCATCCCTATTTGCCTGACTCACTGTGTCCCTGTATTTCACGAAACTGAACGTCATGTTCACCCAGTCCAACTTCATCTTCTCCAGGTTCTTCTCCAGGGAATATTCCTTGCTGGCAGCTGCGCTAATGGGCTCCAGCCTGAGGAGAGAACACACCATCCACATCAACAGGAGCAGGCAGAGGAAACCCCGAGAAGCAATTTCAGCACAGTCTTAAAGAGATTTCCAGAGCTTTCATTTCAACAAGATGTTTTCTCCAAGGTTTGCCATCTATGTCCAATGTCCTGAATACTGTTGCCTTTGGGGGCAGTTATAAGTTGAGTGTTTCTCCAAAATTCACACCGCAGTTCTAATCCCCAATCACTCAAATGCGGTTATATTCGAAGAGCGTTTAATGAGGTGATCGATCATATTAAAAATAAGGCTATGAAGGCTGACCCGAGCTAGTAAGCATTCACTGACTCTGGACTGACAGCTGGGAAACCAGCATAAGGCCAAACTAGGCTCTCTGAATACGGGTGACAGTTGGGTGGGCTTGGGCAGTTTTGGGGGCCAATGGCAGTGGAACCAGTATTTATCCCTAGTGCATGATCTGGCTCTTCGGAGTCCAATCCCTATGTAGGGATACCTTTCTCAGCCTGGATACAAGGGGAGAGCCTTGGTCCTGCCTCAAGTAATGTGACAGACTTTGTTGACTCCCCATGGGAGGCCTCACCCTCTCTGAGTGGATGAGGGATGAGGTTGGGAGAAGGTAGGGGGAGCAGGAGGACAGGAGAGAGAACTGGGATTGGTATGTAAAATAAAATTGTTTTTAAAATAATAAATATATAGAAACAGAAGACAAGCAAGAAGGAGATGAAATAATTGACAATAACTTACTCCATTCAAAATATTATCATTGAAAAATGAATATTAAAAACTGCTATCTGGTCAGGTATGCTAGTTAATCTCAACATTTAGAAGGCAAAGGTAGGGAGATGTCTATGAGTTCAAAGTCAGCCTGATCTATACAGCAAGTTCAAGGCCAGGCACAGCTACAAAGTGGGACTGTCTCAAAACAAAATTGTCAGCCATTTGCATTCTTATATTCTTGGTAAGCTTTTGAAATCCAGCCTGTATTTTTTTTGTTTTGTTTTGCTTTTCGAGACAGGGTTTCTCTGCAGCTTTAGAGCCTGTCCTGGAACTAGCTCTTATAGACCAGGCTGGTCTCGAACTCACAGAGATCTGCCTGCCTCTGCCTCCCGAGTGCTGGGATTAAAGGCATGCACCACCACCGCCCAGTCAGCCTGTATTTTTGAGTTTCATACATTGGATCTAGATTAGCTACATGCCAAGGGCCCAGTAGTAACCTTTAGCTTGGCTCCTGTCTTAGACAGTACTAACCCAGAGGATTAAAGCAAGACAAAACAAAACAAAATACAACAGCCCAGGCCTAAAGGCCCAATTTGATCAGCAGGTTGGGTGGGGCCTGAGAACATGCTTTCCTAACTAGATCCCCCATGATGGAGATGCAGTAACTCTAGGTACCAAGTCCTGAGAACCATGAGCATCCATCCCTCGAGGTCCCATCCAAGTGGTCTAACAGACTTGAACTAATATAAAATCTCTCCATCTATTCCTTAAAGGAAGTATGAAAACAGAATTCTGAATATTGCTGATTTAAAAATTAGTATGTGAGGGCCTGGGAGATGACTAAGTAAGTGTGTGCTCGCCATACAAGCAGGGAACCTGAGTTAGGTCCCCAACACCCAGGTGAAGAATTCTTGTGGTGAGCGGTGGCACTCTTAGGAACCCAGCACTGAGGATACAGAGGCCAGAAGATCCCTGAGGCTCACGAGCCAGACAGCCTAGCCTACTTGATGCCTAAGGAGTGACACCCAAGGTTTACCTCTGGCCTCCACTTGCACATACACATATGCGCATGCGCTCCCCCATATATAAACATACCTACTATGCTCCCCCCTAAAAAACAAATAGAAGTAAAAATAGCCATTCAAATAATGCAAATTCTCACACTGCAATTCTGGGGCACTTGGGGAAGGAGAAAACAAAGAAGTCTGTTCATCACCGTGTGCTCCATGGGTTTTAGCAGTTGAGGATCACTCCTAGCTTGCTATTTATTTTAAAAAGGAAACAGGTCCATGAAGTGGTTTTTCTCCAAGTTCTAAGAGTTGGGTAGAGTTTCAGGTTTACAGAAGGCATTTGTTTTTCATTTCCCATTTAAATAAAACCTCTAACTCTTTCTAGTCCCAATTCTACAGCAGGAAAAGAAAAAGCCACTTGGGTAAGTCAGCCCAACCAGGGGTCATTAAAATTTTTAATTCACTTTGACTTAGGAGATCACAGTGACCCTTGAACCAAAACCTGTCTAGAACAAAGGATTAACCTTACTTTTCAACATATTTGCCAAATCCATATTCCAGCATGTTCGCGAGGCACGTTGTCTCTGTGGGCTTTATCTCATAGCCAACGATCTCGCTGATCTGCAAAGGAAGGACAGAGATGGGGGTGGGTGTGGAAGGGTGTGCTGCCCAGTAGAACCTCTGTACGGATGGAAAATTAAATTATCTGCACTGTCCAGTATTGTAGCCACTCGTCCCAGGAGGCTGTTGAGCACTAACTAAAACTGAGGCTAAGGTGAGTGACGAACTGGACTTTCATGTTCGCTTAGTTTTAGCTAACTCATACTCCATTAAATGACCACATGGGACTGGTGGCTGTTGAGTCTGACATTGTCACTCAGGGTTCTGGAGGCTATTGCAGAGCCACACCATAGCTGGTTTCTCCCAAGTTTGTCTCCCCATCAATTCACAAACATTCAAAAGACCAGAACAGAGCCTCAGCTGTGCTTCCGGGGAAGCTGGGTTTGGGACAAGCTGAGGTGAGCACTTCCTGAGTGACAGGGAGGATCTGTCAGACAGACTCTCCAGAGCTCTGAGCTGGGGAACAGGAAGGATTCCTTCCAAAAGAGCATTAAAGCTAGGCTTGTGATCCTGGCTGCTTAAGAGTCTGAGGAAGGAGTGTCACAATTTTTAGCCCTACAGAGTGAGTTCAAGGCCAGCTTGGCCAGCATAGTGAGACCCTGCCTCAAAATTAAAAGGTAAAGGTGATTAATGGCACAGCACACACCCAGGTTCAATCCCCAGTACTGCTCGAAACAGAACAAAGAAAAGTCCCCCATCCACTCCAGGGGGATTGCTTGTCAGGGTCCCCATCGTGCTGGTATGACACTGCCTCAGGCTTACCTCTTTAGCACAAACACCCCAAGGAAATCTGTGTGGAGCTTCTGGAAGACCCAGGTAGCACCAAGGTTCCCATGCTAAAGAAGAGATGAGGACTGAAGCAGGAATGGGTGTCTGTCTGAAAAAATAATCTGTTGCTGGGCTTTTCCTTTATCTGGCTGCCAGAGGATTAGAAAACACCAGAGCAGAAAGGAGTGTGGGTGCCATGCCACACTCTGTCTAACCCTGTGTCCTTGGCACCTGACACTTGGTAAACGGCAGTATTTGTGGAGGAAAAGTCTGACTCAATCAGAGAACGCAAATGGCTTCCAGTCTGGGTTCTGGGGACCTCTGGAGGAGCAGTATGGTAATAAACTAAAAATAATGAAAACTTATTGGGGGCTTACGATATATGGGATTGTTTCAGGAGCTTCCCACACTTATTTCAGTATCCTAACCCCACGAAGAGCTTGCTAATGCATTTCCCCCACTTTCCATCTAAAGAGTCTGAGCTGGAGAAATGATCTTGTCTACGACCATCCGGTTAGGAAACAGCAGAATTGGCATCTGGATCCAATTCTGATTCCAAATGCTAATGTCTCTTACAGGTCCCCTGTGTACAGCTCTCTGTGCCATCCACTGCACAGCTCTGGACAAAGGTAGCATTTGGCAGAATTTTACAGAGCACAGTCTGCACAAGTAGATTTGTAGCCTTGACCTTTCACTTATTATTGAAAATATCTGATATCTATCTACTATCTATCTATCTATCTATCTATCTATCTATCTATCTATCTATCTATCATCTATCATCATCTATCTATCTACTATCTATCTATCTATCTATCTATCTATCTATCTATCATCTCTCTCTCTATCTATCATCTATCTATCTACTATCTATCATCTATCATCTATCTATCTATCTATCTATCTATCATCTATCATCATCTATCTATCTATCTATATCTACTATCTATCATCTATCTATCTATCTACTATCTATCATCTATCTACTATCTATCTACCTATCTATCTACTATCTATCTACTATCTATCTACTATCTATCTGTCTACTACCTATCTACTATCTATCTATCTGTCTGTCTGTCTATCTATCTATCTATCTATCTATCTATCTATCTATCTATTTATCTGTCTATCTATCTGTGTGTGCATGTCACATGTACCTGGATATCATAGCACACAGTGGAGGTCAGAGGACAATTTGCAGGAATTTGGCTTTCTCTTTCTGACATGTAGGACCTGGGGATTGAACTCAGGTTGTCAGGCTTGGGGGCAAGTTCCTTTACCTGCTGACCTATCTTGTTACCCCTGTTTATTCTTTTATACATTAAAATACAGCAACACACAGACTCGCTCAGGGACTAAAGAACACTTACATAAAGCATTCAGCATAGAAATTGGCTCACAGTGAGGGCTTGGAGATTGACAGGACTTTCAGATTATTTTTTTGTTTGTTTGTTTTTCGAGACAGGGTTTCTCTGTAGCTTTGGAGCCTGTCCTGGAACTAGCTCTTGAAGACCAGGCTGGTCTCGAACTCACAGAGATCCGCCTGCCTCTGCCTCCCTAGTGCTGGGATTAAAGGCGTGCGCCACCAGATTATTTTTTTAAAAAGATAAATATTGACAAGGCATTTTTTTTCTCTAATTTTAAGATCCTGGAACAATGCTGTCTACGTAGACACTAGTCCCCTATGGCCTCTAAGTCTCTCAAACATGCTTGTCTGAACTGAGACGTGTTCTGGGTATAGTACCAAAGACTTCCTACTACTTCTCAGAGTGGATGGCTACACAAATGACAATGTGGACTTGTTTAGACAGCGCATATCTATGGAATTTATTTTACTTATTTCCTTTTACTTTAGAAAACATTGGTGAACTGGAAGCAGCAGCTTAGTGGAAGGACACTTGTCTCGCATGGGCAAGTTTCTAGGCTTAAAACTCACTACCACAAAAAAGAAAAGAGAAGGTTGCAGTCTTCATGTGTGACTGCTAGAAGCATTAGCACATGCGTATGGCTGGCTCTGTTCCTAGGGACAGCATCTTCAGAACTTTAGGGCCAGTTTTGGTCCATAGCACTATGTGTTTTCTTGTCCAATCTGTTTTAAACCCAAACAACAAGACCTCTAAGTTCAGTTGGCCAGAAACCACAGCCCAGCCATCCTGGGATCCCAGAAAACCTGTCTTCAGTCCTCGAGACATCACAGGTGGCTTAGATTTTAGAGATTTTTTTTTTTTTTTTTTTTTTTTTTTTTTTGCCAGGACTAGAATCTATATAAATCTCTCCTCGGTGGCAGGCGGGGGTGGGGGACATTAGGGCAGATTGTAGCTTTGCCTGGCTTGGGGTTGTCACAGGTGTGGGGCCCTAAGTGGGGACAGCCCCTAGGACATCTGGTGACCCATGTCCTTTCTTACCTGCTCATCCTGCTGGATATCCACTCTAGAGACTCCTTCCTTCCTTCCTTCCTTCCTTCCTTCCTTCCTTCCTTCCTTCCTTCCTTCCTTCCTTCCCTTCTCCCCCCCTCTATCCCTCCATCCCTCCCTCCCTCCCTCCCTGGGGCTATGTTCCACTGTTAGTTTTGATCCCCTGCCCCGCCTGCCTTTCTTCCTCACACCTCATGTGCTCTCTCTTGACATTGCTTTATTTAAGCCAAACAGACCTGGATTCCAGTTCCCTCCTGGCCCACTAACTAGCTATATGACAGCTTACTTTTCAATGCTCAGTTATTCTACCTATGAACAGTGCCTATTTCAAAGAGTTGTTGAAGATGAAATGGAAGAATTCAAATAAAGTGTGCCCTATTTATTATTAAATGTTTGGGAACTTGTGTCTGAACTGATATCACTACTCGATTGTAAGTCTAAGGAATGTTTGTTTAAGAGGCCTAGGAAAAGACAAGAATGATGAGAACTAAGAATGCCTGAGGAGGGGGGGGTTGGTGTTTACACATGAGGACAGCAGATGACAGAGACAGCACCCCGAGAAGGCGCAGAGACCCCTGGAGTGCTTTCTTTTTTTAAAAAAAAATCATATTTGATATTTTTGAGTTGCTGGGGCTCAAATTTAGAGGCTTGTGCATATTGGGCAAGTACCCTATGACTGAGTCACACCCTTGGCCCTAAGGAGTGATCTTTAAGGGTTGACGCAAACACTTTGAATGCTGCCATCTCAAGAAGCCTGGCACTGTAAGAAGTCACCTGTCCACCCACATTCTTAGATTCCAATATAGGTCAGAGGTCTAGGTCACCCACATCCATGGGGATAGAAGCCCTATGAGCATCTATCTATAAGGTCAGAAGCCCTTCGCAGATTCCCTTTAGGGGAGAGGTCCACATGATGACCTATCAACTGCCTTCCTGCACAGCTCTCAACCCTTGACGGGATCCTGAGTCTCCTGCTTTCCTGTGAAGCTGAAGACACCTACTCCCTGCAGACAGACCTTGACCCATTCATGTATCAAGACCCCCGTCTTTCTGTTGTTCAATTTCAGCATAGTTCTTAGAGAAGAATCTGCCCATGTCAAGCCTTGCCACTCCACATAGCAACTTCCTAGGAGAGGGCACTTCAAGGCCACTTAAATGTGGCAATCACTTTCGAAACACAGCAAACCTTCCTTTTCCTGCTTGGTGTTCACACCACACT
The DNA here is from genome assembly GCF_903992535.2 of Arvicola amphibius. NCBI lineage: Eukaryota > Metazoa > Chordata > Mammalia > Rodentia > Cricetidae > Arvicola > Arvicola amphibius. The sequence continues at coordinate 122,187,622 of NC_052047.1, forward strand.
CATCACCTCACACTTTGCTGCTTATTAAAATCCTAACTATTTTTAGGGAGAATAATTTATTGCTCTAATTTATGGGCTTAAAGATCTTAAGGAGAACAACTTACTTCTCTGTTTGTCTATTTGTTTAAGACAGGGCCTCATTCTGTAGCCCAGACTAGCCTGGAATCTACTCTGCAGTCTGTCTCAGCTTCTCAAATGCTGGGATTATGGGAATGTGCCACCACACCCAATGTGTCAAACTCCTTCTAAACCTAGCCTGTTTGACCAGGAAACTCTACATCAAAGATAACCCACACAGGAATCATCTGGGATCATTTTCAAGGTCTCAGAAAAGGGGGGACTTTCTTTTTGTGTATGGAGGAGCCAATCACAGCTTTCCCGCTGTGACTATAACCACTGTCTAGAATTTTTTACACAGCACAGTGGGGGCCCAACTAAAAGGATCAACCTGGCCATGAGGCCAGAAGTTCATCCCATGATCTACCTATTCCCTTCCTGAAGACCAGCCAGCCAATTATAACCTCTTTTCCCTCAAGGAGACTTTCATTTCCTGCTTTCCCAGGGGAAAATGGGGCAGGCTGGACCACACTGGGGGTGACAAGAACCTGCTGCCAGTGCCGGTCCTTCATGCCAGGGTTGCAGGAGATGTTGAGGATGGGTATGTGCTGCTTGAACTTTTCAATCTTCAACTTGACGTTCTCTGCTAAGCGCCGGGGAGCAGGCACATCTAACAAGGTCTTGGTCAACTTGTACGTCGTCCTCCACATGTTCCCAATGTCCTCTGCAATTTCCTCGGCATTCAGTAAAAAGAGGGGGCCTGGAACAAAGAAAAGCCCAGACTACGATGGAGATTCCAGTCACGTGTTAATTCCCTGGACTTGAGAACGGTGCCGGTTATGATGCCGGGCTTAGTCTCTGGGGTTAGGCCTGGATCTGAATTGACGCCTCTGCTCAGCCAGTAAAACCTCCAAGCTGTCACCTGCCATTCACACACTCCGGAAGGGTGGCTGGAAGCAGCGTGAGGCAGTATAGACAAAACGGCAAATGCCACTCTGGGTACATCACGTATGTACACTCAGGGAGTTAGTCATTCTAATTAGTTTTAAATGCCATGCCAGTAGAATTAAAAGGATTTCAATGTGTTGTAACTTAACAGTTTGGGAATGGGAGCCCTCTAGAGTTCTAAGAAGATAATATATAATATTATAATTAATATAAGCTTGAAATTATTGAACAAGGCCAGGAAGAAATACAAAGACTCCAGGCTCAGTGGCTAAAGTGAGGGTTGGAGATGGGATCGCGAGCACCTTGTTCAAACAAAACAGCAAACAAGCCAAGCACTGAGGTGGGGGAGACAGGTAGATCAGGGGGCTCTCTGGCCAGCCAGTCTAGTCAAGATGGGGACTGGGGGTTCAGTGAGAAGCCCCCCCATATACATACACTTAAATAAATGACATTTTATTTTTTAAAGTACTTCAAAACATTAGTTTCTTTCCCCTATTTTTTAGGGGGGGGGCAGGGAGTTTTTTTAGCATTGGCTTTCTCATTCAGTCCTAATTTTCCCTTGTTCTCATGGTAATGCATTGCTTCCTGCATTGTGATATAGCTAACTGACTCCCAAGTATCTTCCAGCTCTCAGGGCTGCCTAGGCCAAATGCAACTCCTCTCATTAAATATGCCTCAGTAACTTGAGGCATTTTTTGTCAAATCACTAGAAAATTAAGTCTTACAAGAAAAAGTAGGGACTAGCAGAATAGTTGGAACCAAAGCCACTTCCAGGGTGAAGGGTGGCTCCCGCCTGCCAGGTGGACTGGATTAATGGTGGCTTTACCAGCAGGGTGAATTTCAGGCTAAGATACAAAGTCACTGTTCCCTCTCAACCACAGAAGTGACTGTCTTCTCTTAGGCAGTGATGCAGCCAAGAGCACAGATGAGGCTCAGAGGAGGGCTTCATTCAGGAGAGAGTCCCAGGGAACCACAGCATAGGGAATTCTGCTTCTTGGTATGCACTCAACTTCAATGGAAAATGCGAAAAAGTGCCTTTTCTTTTTTAAAGTTGGAAGTAAGGTAATATTTGCAGCATCCAATAAGCAAACACCACTTTCAAAGTTGTCTTCTTCAGGTTTGTGAAGGGAGTGATAAGCGGGCAACTCTCACAAACCGCCAGGACAGTGAATGAAAGCGTTACTTCTCTGAACGACAATAATGAAAGTCAGGTTTCCTCCACGAGCCCTTTTAAAAATTGTAGCAATTTTCACAACACGCCTTTTGGATCTTAGACATTTTGTACTTAGGAATTCATGTTAAGAGCACAGCAACAGAAGAGGACAGGAGCAAAAATCTGACCAAAATACACTATGAACACGTATGAAATTGTCAGAGAATGAATACAAATGTTTTCAAAAAGAAAGTCATCATAATTGCTCCCGACAACCTCACCAAAGATGTCCATCCCTGGGTTTACTGTGCTGGAGCCCTAGAGATGAATGCCAAGCCTCTGATTTTATCCTTTTAACACCTTGCTCAGAGATGGCATCCAGGGTCTTAATGAAAATCATCTGCTTCTCAATAAATCGCCTTCTCCAAACCCATCTTTTAAAACCCATACTGATATAATATCTTATCTTATAGACTAATACAATAATATACTACATATTTACTACATATTACACATCATATGATATTATAATATAAATTACAATATACAAAACTAAAATAATATATTCTATTGTATATGTAACCTATACAATATACTATATTATAATATAAAATAACCCATACCGAATAACTAATGTTCCCATGTGGATTCTAAGTTGAAGGAGTTTTTCTCCCAGCAAATTTGTCACTTCTCCGCTCAATAAGACAAGGCCTACGTAACTGCTAGAACCAAAAATCCGAAAGACACCTGGGGTTTTCCCTTCATTCTCCTTGCCTTATGTGTCTACTATGCTCTGTTGATCCCACCCACACCTTGCTTCCCTAGACTCCAGAGCCGGGTAGTTTCTAGATGTCCATGGCACTCTGGCCCTTCCTAAAGCAACACTCAGAGGCGCTGGTCTTTATCACTCTCTCCTTCTTGGAATCATCACCATGACAAAGGCTCTGGTGCTGATGGGATTTAAACCTGGAAATAGGTCTCTTGCTCTTTGGTTCCTCATCTCCCCTTGTTATTACATCAGAAAATAAAAAAAAAAAAAAAAAAAAAAAACTGTGACTGTCCTAATCCAGAGTCCTGGAATCCAAAGAGCAAAGGTGATTTCAGAGCTGCCTGGGTGGATCCACATTGTCCCCAGCTCTATCCCCACTGTCCAGGCAGGCTTAGAACTTGGCCTACCGTTCATCCACTCCTCCGACTTGATGCTGAACTCGTAGGCTGTGACCCACAACTGCTCGTAGGGTATTTTGTTGACCATTAGGGTTTGCAGAAGAGGGAAGGAACTCTTCTCTTTCTCCAACAGTTCTTCCTCCTTGTTGATCAACTGTAAGAAAAAGAGGAGGCTGTCTGTTGGGTAGGTGGTTCCCTTGAACCCAGGACACCTCCAGGACAACTTCCTCAGCATTGAAAAAGCCAGGTGGAGGAGGCAGACCTGCATTCATTGGGGTAGGCTTAGCGGGAGGTCCTTGTGCTGTCTCTGAGGGCCATGGTACCTGAGCTCTAACTGCTGGAAATGGATAATTTGAGTCTTGCTGTTTCATCTTTGTTTCTAACATACTGTAGACCTCTCCATTTTAATAATGTAATTTAGTTGCTCATAGGACTGTTTACCAGCCTTCTTACACTAACTTGCCTCAAAGGAAGAACTTCAGTGTTTTGTTAAGACAACTTGCTAATTGATCTTTGACTTGTGGAGAATGTAGCTTAATGGCTCCAAGTCTTTTTTATTTACAAAAGTGGACAACCATAGGGATAACAAGAGGCAGAGGTTTGTTCCAGGCATTGAGACAGCTCCATGAAACCCTTCCCAGCACAGCATGAATACACAACACACATAAGCGGTTACCTTGCTGTAACTTCTTTGGGTACTTCATGACTTCCAAACACCTGATAAAATGTAAACACCATGTAGAAAAGGTAGTTGAACGTACTCATGAAAGAATGGGCCAAGCAATCAATGGTGTGCCCCTGACAGGTGTCATGTTCATACACTAAGAACCTGAATGACCAGACCTTAGTGTCCCAAGTCCCCATCACAAGGTTCCAAACCTCAAATTCTATCAGTGCAAGATCTAGGTTCTTGGAGAGTTCATTAAGCTTTTCCACATTATTCTTCATTTCTTCTGTAGTCATCACTTCACGCTTCCTAAAGGTTTCCAGTTCTTTGCCATAGCCTTCGAGTCTCGACTCAAATTCTGAGCACCTGAAAGTGAACACAGTCCCATCACATCTGAATCTCCATTATTGGTTCTTTCCAGGTTGTCAGCCTGGGAAGAAGGATTTGTTCTTCCCCAAACTCTGCATCTATCTAAAAGCAAACAAAGAAAGAGAAACACAAAACAAGTTAAAATGCCCACCATCCATCTGCTAGAGATGCTGCTATGAGCCTATTGGTGACTAGACATTTAAATGGAGACTGCTTGTTCGTTTCCCGACTGCTCAGACCCAAATAATCACCCAGAAACTATATTAATTACAACACTGTCCAGCCAATGACTCAGGCATATTTCTAGCTATCTCTTACATCTTGAATTAACCCATTTTTATTAATCTATGTATCAGTATGAGGTTGTGGCTTACTGGTAAGGATCCAGCATCTGTCTCCTTTGGCAGCTACATGGCATCTCCTTGACTCCGTCTACTTTCTCTCTATATCTCTGTTCAGATTTCTACCTGGATTTGTTCTGATAAACCATTGGCTGAAACAGCTTTATTCATTAACCAATAAAAGCAACACATACACAGGAGGACTTCACATATCATGAACACGCCTAGAAATCTTTCCTGCCCAGAGAAGTACATGCTCGAGCATGTGTTTTATGCAGTGTTTATTCGTTCCACTGTTGGATATCTTATTATTGAGGATTGATACATCCCAGAACTAGGCATTGGGAAAGCATCTGTGACGTGTGCTATTCATTTCTATGCCCCATTGGAACATGAATTTTAGTTGGGAGGGGATTTAGACAATAAGCATGGATGGGTGAGTGGGTGAGTTGGATGGATGGATGGTTAAATCCACAGATTATAGATGGATGAATAAATCAAGAAATATATTTCTGATAGTAACAACTTCCCTAAGGGAAACAAAACAGAGCAAAGTGAACAGTCTGCCTTATGTAATCCACTCCAGCTGGAGTGATTAAAGAGATCTTCCCAGATCTGAGACTTCATCCATATGAACAACAAATCTGGTCTCCATTTGTTTCTTCCTTTACCCAATTTAGGCAGATGATCTACTGTTTTGTGGGCAGGATCTAGAGACCGGAGTGCTTGACTCAAATGTTTATGTTGATATTGATTAGCTATGTGGTCTTTTGGCATATCACTTAAATTCTCTATCCTTCCATATATGTGTACACACACACACACACACACACACACACACACATCTAAATAGCTAAGTAACTAAATAGAAGTTAATATAATATTGTCTAGAATTGAGCTTGGTTTATTACAATCACTATACAAGAATTTGCTCCTATTGATGAAAATCTATACATTTTCTTCTATAATTCCACGTGTTCCCAGCAGTTGCAGACTGTCTGGCATACAGACAGCAATCAATGCTCATTAAATGAACAAGAGAGCTTGCACAGCATTAGTGACCATCCATAGGCTGTGCTCTTATCCTCTTAGATTCTAAATCCTACTATAACAAGTTTAAATGTCCTTTCTTTTTCCTCTTAATAGTACTTTAAGAGAGTTGCTTTTCGGGTGATTTGGTTTGGGTTTCATCTCTAATCGTGCTGTGTGGGAAGCAGTCTCAGCTATGATCCATACCTCTGGTTCATACCCTGTATAATTGGCTCCCTTGAGTTTGGGATAGATGTGGTAATTCACTTCTTACAAACAAAATATGGCAAAAGGATGGATTGTTCCCAGGAAAGTCAATTTCTATTTCTTTTGCTCACTCTTACTCTGAGGGAAAATAGCTCCTCCATGGAGAGGTTCATGTGATGAGAAACAAAGCCAAGGGCCAGCATGGTGCTGAGGCCTGCTAATAACCATGGGAGCAAGCCCAGAATTGGATCATCAGCTAGTGGGACCCCCAAACCAGCCCACAGCCTGGGCTAGCATTCTGACTCCAGCTTCACAGGAGACCTGGTATCAGAGACATATAGACAGAAATACAACTGAGTGGCTCTTGGGAGATCTGACCCAAAGACACTGTGAGAAGTGCTCATTGTTTCAAGATGCTATGTTGTGTTACGTCACCATAGATACCTAATGTATACAATTATATAATTTCTGCTCCTTCTAATTTTTTGAGTCCTGAAACATGGCCAGTTTTTAATGAATATCTATGGCATTTAAAAAATAGATTTTTTATACTGCAGGGTAAAGGTTTTGGTGTGCTTTTATGAATGGAAGTTGCTGGAAAGAGCCTCACCTCTCTCTCACCCTTCTCTGCAAAGCTGATTAACTGATTGAAATCTTAGTGATGGTGGAGAGACTGAGATACGGCAGGTCCAAAGTCTAATTATAACTTCTCCTGTGCTATCTCTGGTTCCCTGCTCACCTCTGTGTCTGACCTAATATCCTTGTGACTAGACCTTTTGGAATGCGTTAGCTTCGCAGAACACTTGCTTCCACCATTCACAATGCTAAGACTCTGCCAGCACCTGGGCTGATAGCGCAGGTTTCTCTACTTCTCCTATAAGTCCACCCCCACCACCAACGTATCTGAAAAGGGCCTTGATTTATAACTTTCTTTGCTATGTCACTGTGAAAACTCCACCGGACTGTTACCACATGGGAACACAGAGTCTGAGGTACCTCGGGTCTGTGCTCCCCAGCTATGAACACTCATTTTTGGTTCCAGAATAAACTCTTCTTATCCCGCAAGAGGTAGAAGCTGTGTTTTCATGTTGATATTATCAGTGTGGAGAGAGAGTTGGAGACATGCCCTGGCAGTTAGTCAAGACTACTATTTATTCCATTATCTCTGCAACCAAGTTACTCTTATTATTATATGCAATTATATGCTGGTTTATGTAATTTATATATAAGAATTGATGTCTGCTCAATTTTTTTTTACATATTTAAGTAACCATCTTTGATCTACTGGTTTCCCTAAGTGTTACTAGCCAACTGGAACACTAGCCGATCTTTCAGCCCAGGGAGGTATGGCTTTATCCTCTTGTTCATCGTCACAGCTCCTCTGTCACCTTGGTTCTTCTTATCATTCTTCCTCTTCACATGGCCCGGGCGGCCACTACCATAAGGAGAGCAGAGGGAGAAGTCTTTCTTCCGAGAGGCCAGATAGGCAATAAAGAGTGGGATGCGTCTTAGTTAGGCTTCTATTGCTGTGAAGAGACAGCATGACCATGGCAACTTTAATAAGGAAAACGTTTAACTGAGGTGGCTTACAGTTAAAGGTTCAGTCCATGATCATCACGGTGGGGATATGCAGCATGCAGACAGATGTGATGCTGGAGGAATAGTTATATCTTGCAGGCAACAGGAAGTCCCCTGACAGTCACACTGAAGGAAGCTTGTGCAAAAGAGACCTCAAAGCCTGCCCCCACAATGTCACACTTCAAGGCCACATCTCTTACTAGTGCCACTCCCTTTAGGAGTGGAACAGCCATCCTTCCAGTCCAAGTCTCCCACCAGGGAGCCGTTTCCCATGTGGTCTACGCTGCACCCAGCTGCGCTCCCCTACTCCACGTTTTTCGCTCATCCAGCTACTTGCTAAGTGTTTTCTGAAATGAGTCCTCCTCTGGCTTGCATCAGGCACAAGCTCAATGCTAATTCCTGCTCGTGTTCTTCAGAGAGCTTCTCCATGCTCCCACTCTGCCTTCCATCTTCCCTCCTGCCTGTCACTCACAACAGAACAGGGACTCTGAGAAGAGGCATGGCAATGAAACCAGGAAAGGGAAGAAGGGCAGAGTGCCTTTGCCCCTCTGCTCTTTGCCTGGTTGTCTGAGCTTCTGGGAGAGGCGTCCTGCCTTTCTTTCTTCCTGTTGGATTCCTCTTTGCCACCTTTGTTTAGCTTTGCTTTGTAATAAGCTGTTATTTTAGAATGTAGAAGGCATTTAAAGAATCCTAATTGTGAACGAATTTCATTCATACACTATTCTAAACCTCGAGCACCTGCAACTTGGAAAGCACAACACTGTGTCTAAATTCTTAACAATGGATGGTGCAAATCCATCCTCTGAGCCATTTTCCTTTCTTTTTCAAGATGCCAAAGGATCTTCCATTGTACTCCAGGGGAGAGAACAGCTCACAGACTCATGTCTCGTCTGACATTTGTACTGACCACAAAATCTACAACAGGGTTGAACAAAATGGGGGGGAGTGGGGCCAAAGTTGACTGTACAGTTATCTACACAGCCACCCCAGCGACTGTCCTTTTACATTACCAAACCTTTAAACACTGTATGCACATAAAAGAGAAAAATCTGCTAAAGGTGGTTATTAATTTCCCAGAGGACAGCAATGCACAGACTTGATGACCACATTAAAATATTACCAGTGTCATCTTCTGTGACTTTGCATGACTGCTTAGCACATTATAATGTCTAAGGTATGTTATAGCACACGTAAAAATCACATAAAATGTATTTCATATGATAATACATTCAGAAAATAAGTTTGAGTAATTGAACTGTCCTTGAGGTCCAAGTGAAGATAATAGAGGAATTTAAAGTGAGTGATTGGCCACAATCCTGGCAGGAAGTGGAGTTTACTCTGAAGAACAAAGTAAGAAACTTCAGTTAAAGACTCCTACCAGGAGTAGATACAGGTAGGGTTAAAGGGATTTATAGTTTGGGTCTACAGAGTCCAGCACCGGACGTTTTAAATGCTGATTCTCCAGTTGGTGGTGCTGTTCTGGGATGCAGTGGAACCTTTACCAATCCTGTTTAATAGAAGTAGGATACCAGAGGTGGCCTTTGGAGGTCACAGCTCAACCCTTGGTCCCTGCTTTGTTCTCTCATCTTCTTGTCTGTCATGGCAAGGACAGCTTCTATCACACACCCCTGCCTCTGTGTGAATGTGAACTGAACGGTTCTGCCCCCACCTTGCCCACCGCAATTGACTCAAACCCTCTGAAACCACATGCTGAAATAAATCTTTCTCCCCTACGTTGTTTCTGCCAGACACTGTGGTCATAATGCAAAAGTGACAGGCACAAACGCAGTGAGGTAACTAGGTCACGACCCCTGTGGCTGAGGGGACAATGTGAACCATGGAAGATCAAGCATTGCCATTCAGAGGGATGCTGGTACTGAGGTCCAGGGACAAACTCGGCAAGGGAGAAAGAAATAGAATTCAATCATGCCCCAGCCTCCTCCAGGACTCACCATTGTCAGAGCCCAGCCTGGAGCCAACTGACAAGGGACTGGAAGGAAGCCTCTCAGACAGTGTGGGAGAAGAATGGACAGCAGCCAGAGGTGGGGAAGCTAATAGAGAATGCTTGACACTGAACCCCAGAGCTGATACGAATTGGGAAAATGGGGTCCACTACCATGGAGAGGAAACAAGATTGTTTCCACAGAAGATAGATGAACGCATGGCCGTTCCTCAGCCTTTGTCACTCATGTGGAACAAGGGACAGTCAACATTTACCAAAGGGAGGCGGGAGCCAGGGATGCCTCCCTGAGCCTCTGTTGCTAGAGCTCAGGGACTAGTTGATGGGTCCAACTGAGAGTCCCTGCCCAGGAGGAGAAACCCTGCCCCCTTCCCACACTGCAAGTGACAGCTATGGTTTCTCCCAGAGCCAGTCCCTGCACACCTGCCCACGTACTGCCTCCATTCATATTTATACGTATAGCAATAACCTCCCCCCCTCTCGCTTTCTCTTTAAGGACAGGGTCTCTCTATGTATCTCTGACTGTCCTGGCTAGCCTCTGACTCACAGAGATCCTGCCTGCTTCTGCCTGCTGAGTGCTGAGATTAAAGACCCGTGCCACCACGCCCAGCTATTCCAGTAATATTTTAGCAGCACACCCACAATGCTTTGGAAATTAGGAATCCCAAAGAGGTCACCGTTAAAGGAAGAGGAATCATGCGGTATAAAAATGTCCACTCCATGCCCCCAGATGTGATGTGGGCACAATCAGAACGCCTCATTTCATCCCCTCAGCATGGTGACGTTGACTCTAATGTACCTGCTTTCCAGATGACAGAGGTGAAGCTCAAAGAAATATCAAAACAGGCTTGGGGTTTCTCCATCTGACCATCCAAAACTGGATTTGCTTTCTGGTTAGCCTTAACTGTCCAGGTCTGAGAGGCTGCATACGCCTGCATGTGGGGGTGTACTGGGATTCCTTGTATCTGTTGCTCGATTTTTATGAAAATCTAAACTGCACTGAATGTAACTTAAAAAGAAATCAGTCCACCCATCATGCTACATTTTAGGATCTGGAAGACAGTATCTAGTTATGTAGGGACAAAGCTTTAGGTAGAAAAATATGCCTATTCTTAGTTTTCTGTATTTCTCTGTTGGTGGATTAAAGAATTAATTTCGTAGACAAATACAAATACATATTCATGTCTAGAACAGAGCACAGCACGTAGCAAAAGTCCATAAAGCGTATCTACGACACACAATGAAGGAATGCACTTTTTGCAGTGCGTTAGCAGTGAGAAGGAGCGGTGGCAGAACCGGCAGTGGTGCAGTACCCTGTCCTGATATTCTACAGCGTCTGCTCTCCAGGCCAAGGCTGACACTTTTGCTGTTACTACTATGGAGGCTGTTATTACAAGTCAAGCCACTGTTTGTGCCTTTCTCTCTCTGTACCATCACATTCTCACTGTTCAAACCAGAGAGCGGGGAGAGGGCTTACTACAGTGACACAGTCTAGAGAGATCAGCCCTCCATGGGGAACAAAGGAAGTTCCTTCTCCACCAATGACGTCCACCATTGCCCATACACCGCTGAGACAGGCTCTAGACAGAACCAGGCATCTACAAAGTGGGTGGTGCGTAGAAAGCCTGACCTCCTTCCCAAAGTAAGCCCAGACTCCCCCTGTACCTTTTTATTAGGTCCATCTCTGCCTGATCCCTCTTGCTAAGGAGCAGATTTCGGCTGCTTTCAAAGACATCTTCTATCTGCTCAGGCCAGAGGAACAGGGTGCTGTTAAGTTTGATATCCTCATCTGCAAAACACACAGAGTCTGGTGCTGGGCACTGCTCAGGATGTGGGGAATCGATTTAGGAGGTAAAAGATCGTCGTAAGTCCACCTCTGTGAGGTGGTAGTAAATGACTGGAATCATGGATGAATGAAGGCCAGGGTTCACTGGTGCTTATTAGAGGCCACGTTAGTGTGCAGACAGCATTATCACGCTTGTTTCACATGGGAAACAGTTATGTGGTCAAGGCTGCTTTGCTGGCGGTCAGACTTCAGGTCCAAGCCCAACCATTTCCAGAGCCTATGTTCTAACTACTCTGCCTTATTGGCTTCTAGGAAGCATCAGAAATGTGGGGTGTAGCTCCTCTTGGATGCCTCTCACCTCTTAATCTCATCTGCAACAATGACAGTAATAGTTTCTAGGTCATCCTGTGACATTCTAGCTCTGATGAGCAAAGATGTGGAGGCCAAATGAGAGTCTAGCCTGTCTCCACGTAGTCAAGGGCACAGCTTCTGAATGTATGATGACTGCTTAGGCAATCGCCTTGTATTCCCAGTCTCTGTCAATGCTCCACAACATATCCTAGTTTGGAGCATGTAGTTTGTACGTATTCCAAGCTGGGAAAAGATTCATGAAGAACAGAGGGATTTCGCCTTTATAACCTAGCCCTTACTTCAAAACTTCAACTTGATCCAAGAAGGCTTTAAGGGGCCTAAAGGAGCCGGAACATATTTTTCCTTCTAAATTAGACAGAAACAAGTTCTAGTCCCTCAAAGACAGGACTGTATTGAGATTAAGGACGAGTGAAACTACCTATTTATCAAAAGATTCTGCATTTGGAACTAGCTGTTAGTGAGCCTCAGGGTTAGATGCCAGTATAGGGTGCTGAGAGCCAGAGGCAATCCTCAGGGTGTGCACTCAGTCTAACAAGATTCCCTTTGTGTGACTCAAATCCTGTGGATCAAGGTGTGAATTAGTGCGTCTTGTATATGGGGCATTGGGAAAGCTTTCCCAATACTGTGTAGTGGGGTGATATGAACCTACTTTCTCCCAAGATTTAATTCCTAAAATATAAAGAACACATTTTAATATTTACATAGGAGCACAAGCATGCATGTACACACATATGGTGCTGACTTACGAGGCAAGTCTGCATAATCCATCAGGAACTCGAGCCTCTCACTTGCATCTCTAAGTTGCCTCCTGAGTTTGAACACAGTGACATCACTGGATTTCTTTAAGTATTCGATGAGGGCCACTAGCTCTGCGGTGTTGGCAGGGATCTCACTGACTTTTTCAGCGATGGTGTTGTACTGATTACAAATGCTACGGAGAAAGAACTGGTCACAACAACCATCATCATCACCACCACCATCACCATCACAGGCACATCTGGTTTTGCATCAACATGGAGGCCCGGGGTTGATGTGAGGAATCATCCTCTATTGCTTTTCTGCCTTCCCAGGCTAAAGGTCCAGGTGGGATACCATACCCAGTTGGCATTTATGTGGGTTCCGGGAATACAAACTCTAGTCCTCACACTTGTGTGGCAAGAGCGTAATCACTAAGCAATCTCTACAGCCCATTTTTTTCCTCAGAAGTTTATACCTGGTATTAGTTTCCCGGTTTACATCCACTTGATAATGAATCAGACGGTCTTTAAGATTTTGGGCTCGTTCACAGAGGTCATGATTTAGGAACAAGGCATCAAGACAGAACATGGCCAAAGGCACGGTAATGTGCATGGACGCAATTTCATTTCTCCTCTTTTTTATGCTATTGATGCTCTATAGAAAGAAGTACATTCATAGTTCAATTGTAATTAGAGTCTACCCATTGCCCCTAGCTTCCCCCTTGGTCAGCACTAGTCCAATACTGAGCTTGTGCTCATTGCAATCCATTGATTGCTCAGTGGATTGACTGTACCACACACATGTCATCAGGGCATGAAACTGTTAGTGGCATCTCCTACCGTCACAAAATCTTCAATCTCGTGATTTTTATTCAGGAATTCGGTGATGCCTTGCTCTGCTGTGTTATCCAGCAAGTCGTCGTACTTTTTGTACACATTCAGGTATCTTTCGTGTTGGAGAACATAAAATGAAGCACACAAACATAAGTCAATGAGTTGGATAGGCAAGGGCACAACTAAAATAAGGCATATTTAAAACATAAACTCAGGCCAAGAAGGAGAAATAGAATAGAAATATAGCTGAAAATCCAGGATTTGGGCTTCTAATTCCAATTTTGTGACTTCCTTGTGGCATAAATTTAGAGAAGATACTTAGCTGGGTTTCCTCGACAGGGCTTCTCCGTGTAGCCCTGGCTGTCCTGAAATTCATTTTGTAGACCAGGCTGGCCTCAAACTCAGAGATCTGCCTGCCTCTGCTTCCCAAGTGCTGGGATTAAAGGCATGCACCAACACTGCCTGGTGGGTTTTTTTAAGTTGTGTTTTTATTTTAAGTGACTATAATAAGGCAAATTTTATAAGGTTATCATAAACCTTAATTATAGCAAAATAAGTAGAACAGTTATTACTATCCTGGCATAAATGTGCAATGAACACCAGCACCCTGTCTTCCTTCTAACCCCAAGTTCTTGCCTAGTTTTAAGATGAAAATTTGGAATTAAGTAATCTGTGGCATATGAAGTTAGGTCCATCTGTTTTCAGATCATGTAGGAATGACTGGACAATTTTCTCTCAACTGGAGGATGCATCTAGAATGGTTTGACTTAAGTTAAGTTTGAATTAACATCAAGTTGGTACTGAGTAACTATGAGGGGTGGCTTGGTGGAGCCCCAAGGTACCCAGGCAACCTGACGGACACTCTGAGACAGCAGAGAGGCCAGGACGCGGTCCGTCTGGAAGAAAGTGTATATATAAGACCCATGAGCAGGGAAGCCCCCCACCAATAAAATGCATTGAGGTGGTCTTCCAAACACTAGGCTGCTTTCTACATAGATTAATCGATGTTCTCAGCTGAAGTGATTTTGCCCTGCAGGAGGGTTTTGGTCACATCTGGAAACACCTCAGTTGCCACAGTGGGGCAGTTCCTCCTGGCATGCCATGGGCATAGCTAGGGTTCTAGTATACACCCCACAGATTGTATACACACAGGGCAGTTCATATCCCCACAACATAGAATTCTTCCCACTGAAAATGTGCAGTAAATACATTTTCACCAGTTTTATTTGGTGACAAACTGTGATCACGTTCACTGGTTTAGGGTGATCTCACAGTGTGCATGCAAAATTGAAGACGCCTTTAGAGTTGTGTTGGAAGCTGTCCTACCCTCACCAGAAACTGTTGATTGAGGCAATTCACAGGTTTCTCTCTGTGTGGTGGTACACTATAGTGATATGTTATTTGTGTTTAAATAAATAAAGCTTGCCAGGGAGTGGTGGCACACACCTTTAATACCAGGACTCAAGGCCACCGTGGACTACTTGAGATTGAATCTGTCTAAAAGAGAAATAGAGCTCACACAAAGATGATCCCAGCACTCAGGAGTCCCACACCTTTAATTCCAGCATTAGGGAGGCGGATACAGGAGTGATGTGGCGGGGGAGGGGGAGAAGTGCTCAGTGCACTTCTGAGCTGAGGACAGGATCACCCCTTTGTTTGAGTCTTGGTAGAGGTAAGAACTCTCTAGAGGCTTGGCTGCTTTGCTTTTCTAATCTTCACCTTGAACCCCAATATCTCTCTCTGGGATTTTATTAATCCTGCTCCAGTATACACCTGCAGTCCTGCTACTCGGGAGGCAAAGGCAGGAACAGCATGATTTTGGGGCCAGGTTGAGCTACACAGTGAAAACCTGACTTGAAAACAAACAAATGCCTGGAATACACAAGTTTCACAGCAGAAATATGACTTTGTTGCCCCGTATCTCACAGAATATTGTTTTTCTAAATTCTAGAAATATCCAAATATATCTTGACCTGTGGCTTTCAGGGAGCAGAGCAAGATCTGCAGCTGAATACTAGCATTTGTATTTATTGCAGCCTAGTGTGAGAAAGTTACACTCTCCTGTCTGTAGAATGGGGATAAAGTCATAAGCAGGTAAGCCCTGGCCATTGCTACTCTATGTGTGTTTTGGGTGTGTGGGGACAGGGATAGCTAAGGACAAACACTCAAAGTCCATCTAAGTTATAAAGCTAGAACTAAACCAACTTACTTGTGAGGTCCAACTTGATTTTTCTTAAATACCTCAAAAGTATCATTCACAAAATCAGAAACAAGGTTTTCTTCAGGGTCAACAGTTCCGAGGATCAGGTTATAGCCTTTCAGCTCTGGGAAAAGTATAGATTCCACCTGAAGAGCAGAAGGCACTCTTAGATGTAAGACACGCACAGAAACTAGAAGGCAGAAGGCGGCAAACAGGCTCTTGCGGTGGACTCTTTTCCAGGGACACCACTTGTATTTATTTTTTCTTGGCTAGTGGTAGAACTAGCCAAGAACACCCTGCTATCCCCAAACTCTCCAAGCCTTTCAGTGTGTGTGTGTGTGTGTGTGTGTGTGTGTGTGTGTGTGTGTGTGTGTGTATTCATGGGCTTGGCTCCTGCAGAATCCTTCTGGGACTCATTACCATATCTCAGGGCCCTCTCTACTTTGCCGGCCTCGGCAAAGACCTTCAGTCTTCAATCCTAGGCTCCATGCCTTATAAATCACACATCTGCTTTTGACAAGACAGTAGCAGTTGAGGAAGCATGGGAACAGGTGCAAATGACCTTGGTTCTTTTTGGGTGACCCAAAGGCTTTAAAACTGATGGAAGGCAACTTCTTTGCTGTGACTGTGTTCATAGACAAAGCCTGAAAGCAAGAGACAAGACTGCCATTGGCCCAGGGCCTGGGCAAAAGGGCCTGGGGAAGTATAGCTGATAGCCCAGGTCTTTCAATAGCTCCCATGTGGACCGGATTTTGGAGCTTGTGTTGGGAAGAAGTCTCTAGTCAAAAGAGAAGAGAAATTCTTGTGGGCTTGAATGTGGAGGTTCTCCTGTGCGGTGTGGACACTGTGGGCTTGAATGTGGAGGTTCTCCTGTGCAGTGTGGACACTGTGAGGTGGGAACAAGAATGAGTCTGTCCTATCCAGGGAACTGTTATTTTCTGCCTCTCCTCCTGGCTCTCTGATTCTTCACTCCTCCGTCTCCCCACCATGTTCCAGGCTTCCTCCCGTGTGCTTCGCTGGTGTTGGCATTCCCTGCAATGCCCAGTGAGTAGATTCTGCCACAAGGGGAAAGACTGGCCCAGCACCCCCTTTTCCACAGTCACAAAGACACGCGTCTCATTATGAGCGGAATACAGGAGAGATTCAGGGGGAGCTGGAGAAGGGCAGTAGGGGGTGGGTAAATCCTATTTCATTGTATACATAGGTGAAATTCTCAAAGAATGAAAAAATTAAAAAGTAAAGGCAATGTAGTGGTAGGGCTAAAACACTCATGGAAATTCTATCTATTACATTTCCCCTCTCATTTTATTCAACTTTGATTTCTGCATCTCCTTCACCTCCTTTGTTTCATCCTAGATTACATCAGCCTTGTCCTCCTGGACGGTACTGATAAGACCAATGCCCCATAGTATTTATTTTGGTTTCCTTCAGTACCTCCTTCTCAGTGACAGGCTTCCTTTTTTGCAGCTCAAATGTTCTTTATTTTCTAAATTATTGCTGGGGTCTGGGGAGATGGCTCAGCGGGTAAAGTGCTTGCTACACACACACACACACACACACACACACACACACACACAGGGACCTGAGTTTGAGTCCCCAGCACCCGCGTATAAGCTGGGCACAGTGTTGCATCTGTAATTCCAGCGCTGGGGAGGCAGACGGGTAGAGTTCATTGGCCCACAGGCCCTATCTGCATTGAAGAGCTTCAGATGCAGTGGAGACTTCTGTCCCCAAAAAATAACACGGGAAGAGATTAGGAAGACAGCTGACATTGACCTCTGTCCTCCACAGACATGCGTACACATGCATGTGTACTTGTACAGACATGTGTACACCCCCATGTGAACAAATGCATGCAGCACACACACGCATGCACGCACACACCACGTTTGTAGCTGTGTTTCACCTTGAAATGTTTTCAACTTATTGTATCCATGATGAGGTAAGATGTTGGAGATTATTCGTCTGCTGATAGTTATATGTATGTCATAGACATTTAACCCAAGGGACTATGGTTAAAATTTTACAAGTCAGTTCCAAGAGGAAAGCCCGAGGTTGTGGGAGAGGGAGGGAGTGCCACAGGCATCCCTAGACGAGAACTCAGCACCCGTGGGTTCTTCCCATAGTCTAATAACTCTAGTTGTGTGGAAACAGGGCTATCTTTCCAACCTGGCACAAACTGACCCATGAGGGTGTCATTTTGGCATCGTAATCCACTCCCTCTGGTACCAGTTCCTGCTGGGCTGTTTGCAGTACTGGCAGTCTCTCCAGCCCCAGCTGCTTGTTAACACTACCAATCAATAGCAGAGAAACAGACTCAGGGAGTATGTACTTCATGTGTCCCCAGCCCTGCACTTATCTCTTCAAACCGTAGTCTTCTCTTTCATTTCCTCGGAGGGATGTTGCTTGTAGGAGAGGTTCCACTTCCCCTCTACACACTCATTTTCATGTTAAACCAAGCTTGGCTGACATCAAAACTCCAAGCACAGGGATTACTGGTGAAGCTGGACCCTTGGTGTCATAGATTTTCCTACAAACCTAAGCTCTCTCTCTCTCTCTCTCTCTCTCTCTCTCTCTCTCTCTCTCTCTCTCTCTCTCTCTCTCTCTCTCTCTCTCTCTGTGTGTGTGTGTGTGTGTGTATGTCTGTGCATGTGTGTATGTCTGTGATGTGTGTCTGTATGTCTGTGTGTCTCTGTGTGTGTTACATGTATGTGTATGCACACATCTGTGCACTCATGCATGCACTTTTTTTGCATGTGTGTCCCCTTTCCCATTTCATCCAACTCCATTTCATTTCTGTCTGTGTGGCACACGCCTGTGTATGTGGAGGCCGGTGGTTGAAATCATGTGCGTTCTTTTCTTGCTTTCCACTTTGCTTTATTTGAGACAGGATCTCTCTTTCACTGACTCTAGAGCTCACTAGTTCTGCTAGACTGGCTGGCCGGCAAGCCCCAGGCCTTTCTCCACCTCTTCAGTGCCAGGCTGGTAGACACATGACACCACACCCAACTTTTAAATGGCTGCTGGTGACTGCATCTAGGTCCTTCTACTTGTTTGACAAACACCTTACCGACCAAGTACCTTCTCAACTTCAAACCTCAGCTTCAGCTCGTGTGTGTGTGTGTGTGTGTGTGAGAGAGAGAGAGAGAGAGAGAGAGAGAGAGAGAGAGAGAGAGAGAGAGAGAGAGAGAGAGAGAGTCTCATAGGTTGATTCCCTATGTGGAACTAGACATGGGTTTCCTTTTCACGTCTCCCACCCAAAAGATGTTAGGTCACATGGATATCCGGCCTAGTAGACAAAGTTTACTTTCATGCATCTAATTTGATAAGTAATTCTACTCTGGAAAGAAAACTGTGAAGAGAGAGACACGATAGTAAGTTTTCTTTGTTTTTGTTTTTTTGTTTTTATCTCCCTAGAACCCTATAGTGGTGAATAAACCCACTGAACCTCAAAACAAAATGAGATATATTTTGTAAAAATTTTTTAGCAGATTCATGCCAGCTCATCTGCTATAAATTATTAACTCACATTGGATGACTTGGGAATTATCTATCTTGTGTCAGGCAGCATACAAAGGCAGGGAATTAGGGAGGACACAGAAAAGACCTAGATAATCTTCCTGAGGACAAGAGGGTGGATTGAGGATGCATCCCAAAGTGAGATTGCCTAACTGAACACCACATGGACTGCAACTGTGCAACCAGCCACTTGATTGTTTATTCAGTGCGGAACAAAAATATAAATGAATTATTAGGCAAATACCATACCTTGGGGATTCCATCAGAATTCTTAATGATTTCCAAGAAGGAATTCTTTATTAATTCCCAGCAATCATCAAAAGTTGGGTTGAAGACAATGATAGGCTCACACACTTCAAGTTGAATCATGATTAGCTGAGGTATAAAGAAATCCATTTCTTGGTAAGGTTCCTTAAAATCGTTTCCATCCTTTGGGAAACAAAAGATATATCAGACCTCACACAGAGCAGCCACCGGAGAGCACAGGGGTGCCGTTATCCATTCATAGTGCTCCCTTAGCACCGAGAAAGGGCGCCAGTATGCTTAAAATTGAGTCTGTCCTGCCAGGAGTTTATGCTTTCTTAGTTCCCAAGAACTTTGCACAAAACAGTTTGTTTTAATCAGTGCCACCTATGCTCCAACTTCTAAATCCTTCCTGCCCTTCAAAACTAGCACAAAAGAATCTCCTCGAGGAAGTCTCCTTCACTTCTGAATTTCCATAATTCTACTTCTGTCATGTTATTTTGTCTTTCACTCAGGAGACTTCGTACCCTCCCCTTACCTTGTCTGGTCTAAACTTGAGAGAAGGACCTATGTCTTATTCACTTATTTTCTTCAAAATGTCTATGACAGTCATTAATACCAAGTAGGTCCTTAACAAGAACATATTGCCTGACTCCAAAGGAATGAATATCTGTGTCCTTTAAAAGGCAATGTCCTTGAGCACATGGTGCATTTCAGTCAAAATGTCAACTTCCTCATGACAGAAATATTGCTGAGAGACATCCTAAAGACTCTGTGAAACCGAGCAGCACGAGATCCCTTTCATAACTGCAGTGCTCAGTCCTCACAGGGCAGCTGCAAAAGCTTGGCCAAGTCGTTGGCTCGAGAGCTTCTCAGACTGTCTGAGGGAAGACTGGAAGTGTATCGAACACAAATTTCTACTTCCTTCAAACAAATATGTCCCTTCTCTCTCTGTGTGGGATTTTACAGTGAGATTTCATCCCTCACATGGGATGAAGTAAACACCTCTCTCCTTTCTGCCTCACACAGAAGATGCGCCCATGATTGCTCTGGAGTGGTCCACTCAGGGATCATTGCAGGCCAAATTCAACAGCAGTAGCTTTTAAATCCTTCGAGTAACTAACAGAAGTTTGCCTGCCCATGTTTCTACTTCCTGATGCTGGGATAAAGGCATGAGCCACCACCTTTACTTTACTTTACTTGGGAAAATACTTAGAATTTGACCTTTTTAAAATTAAGGAATTAAAAAATATTCATTATACTTCTATTATTATTTTTATTTATGTGTGTTGGTGTTTTGTCTGCATGAGGATGTTGGGTACTCTGAGACTGAAGGAATAGACAGCTGTGAGCTGCCCACGTGGGTGCTGGGGATTGAACTTGGGTCCTCTGGAAGAACAGCCCCATCACTATATTTTTGAAGGTGAAATTATGTACACAGCCCAAAATTTCAGACACTCTCCCTTGATCTCTGGGCTGTCTAAATCTAGGGGAGCATTTAATGCTTTGAAAACCTGGGTTTCATGCTTTCTGCTTTTATTTCTCTTTTACTGACAGTTTCACGAGGCTGTTAACTAAACCAAGCTAAGCCTTGTGAACCTGGAAGTTCTGTCTCAGAGACCAAACAACAAATTACTACTAGGAGTAAATGTATAAAACATCTCCTAAATGCTAAGCCGAAGGTCAAAAGCAAATAGTCTCAACTCCATTTTTGTAGCAAAAAGGACGCAAACAAGTGTCTTTCCCCGCCCTCAAAGAGGTACGTATTCCATCCTGTGCAGTCACTCTTTCACTTCATAAGAAAAGTCGCTGAAAATTTGCTTCCATATATATATATATTTAGTAGTGGGTCACAATATGACAGAAGTTTGCTGTGCATTTAGAAAAGATAAAGTCATAGTCACCCTGTGTGTTCTACTCAGAATTTCACCTTCTAGCCCGGATCCCTGCCCAGAGCCTACTTGAGTTCTACCTAGACTGTCTTCCCTGGAGAGAGCTGGGTCTGGACTCCCCCACGTACCTTGTGTATCATGAAGAAGGAAACGAGATCCTTGAGAGATTTAATGACCAACTCCCTGAGCTGGAGGGACATAAAGGAGGCAACGGAAGCAAAATATTCCTCAATGTTTCGAGAGGAGTCATAGTCACTCTTGGGAGCGAAGCGGACCCAGTGTTCCTTCTGTGAGGTAAAAAGCTGGGCACAGGTGGGGATCCACCTACAGGGACCAGAGAACGGCAAGTAAGTGGCTTTCTGAGCTCTCTGGGCCTAGAGGACTGCTAAAGCCCCCCTCTGGCTGGGACTAACTTTCCAGAGAGGACTAACTGAGGGGAAGAATGAGAATGTGCAGTCCCACAGGCCGAAGGCTCAGTTAACAGAGCAAGAAGGAAGAAGTCTGCTAGCACGTTCTGCCTCTCTGCTTCCTGACCACCATGTTGTGAGCCGCTGGGCTCACACAGACCTACCCCATCATGACGGACAGACACCTCTGAAAGCATGAACTGAAATCTTTACTTCCTGTGTTGATTTTCTCTGGAATTTGTTATAGCAAAAGATTGTCTGATTAATAGACTTGCCACTCAGTCATTTCTGTTCTGGATATATAGTTCTGTATGCATTTGCTAAAGGAAAGAAGTTCTCTAATGTCACGAGACCCCCTAACTTTGGACCTTGAAGCTCTTTGTTTTGGGGTCAATACAAGTTATTCGAGCAAATTGCCTCATCGCACCGGGAGACTGAGAGAATCTCAAGGAAGAACCAAATAAGAGTGATGTCATAACAAAGCATAGCTCTGAAAAGGCAGTGGGAGTGTGGGAGGGAGGGTAGAGAGAGCAGTTGCATAAGAGGTTGCTAGAGGATAGGACATGGCAAGAAGGTATCATAGGAAGTCAACAAATTTCATGCCACTCCCAGAGGGGAATCAGCTCCCATTCTGGGGCATTTTCAATCTTTACAGTGCTGGGCTGAAGCCCAGTTCTGTGGGAGATACTGACTTGCTGAGAAGAATCTGCCGTGCCTCCTGGCAATGCTTCCGAATCACATCCTGGTACTCATTAGGCAGCAGGGGCAGCTTTCCAGCCAGTAAATCTGCTGTTCGAACAAACCTGAGGTCTTTAAATCTGCCAAAAGGGAGGGGGAAATGCCAGCGTGAAAGACTATTCCATCCTGTGGGGCAAGCTCAGAGGACACGTGTTCTCATTGTTTGAACCCTTGAGTTAGAAGAGCACCTTCTAAAAATAGTGATGATGAGTGGTTTCAGAGGATGGGCGGATAGTAGGGGTGGGTAGAGAAGAGCAGAAAGTAATGAAGACCCCATACCCTTCCTTTCCTTTTGCTCTCCAAAACAAAACATTGGTGTTGGTTAACTAAGAGCACACCTGTCTAATGTTGCTGCATGGAACAGTGACAGAGGCCACCATTCACTTCTGCTCCATAGGCCAACCATGAGTGTCTTTCCTTGGGTGACATCTTGATTTCTAAGCTAAGATCATTCACTGACCTAGAATTCACCCAGTAGGCTAGGCTGACTGGCCAGCAAGCACCAGGGACTACCCTCCCCCGGCAGTCTCCCTACCCCATTTCTAGGATTGCAAGCATGTGCCTTCATGCTGTTTTTTCACATGAGTTCCGGAGGATGAACTCGGGTCCTTATGTGTACACTCAGCTGACTAAGCCATCTCCCCAGCTTTGCTGCCTAGAATTAGATTGAACTTGCTTTGATCTTGAACCATACCGTAACTCACCCTGCGGGCAGGTTTACCGCACTCCCCTTGTGTTTCTGTGTTTATGCCATGTAGACACTCTGAATGTTTGTTGAATGAATGACTCATCATCCTTCCAACATTGCTCCTTTTTTCCCTTCCCCTTCTCTGGATCCAGGGAAGCTCTGCCGCTTCCCAAGCCCACAAGGTCCACCGTTTCTCTTTCCAGCATCCCCTCATCCATAGGTTGGTCCTTAAGTCATCCCCATTACTTCTCAAACTAGATTTTTGCCCAGTTTCCTAAGCCAATCCCAGGGCTAACTTCTTGATGTCATCATCTGTTTTAACGATCCATCAGACATGGCCACCGCCTATGGCCCTTTTAGGTGGGGGTGGGGAATTTAAATGTGTTTGTGTGCGACCGAATACAAAGCACTTCTAGGAAGGGGGGACCTGAGAGCCTGACTCACCGCACAGACAACCAACGCTGGTATGGCTCATGTCTCCGCCTTACTCATCTTTAATTAAATTCTAACAAACTTCTCTCATTGGTGGAACCAGCTTCTCTACTCTTCCCTCAGACCCATCTCATTATAGTTCCCAAATCCACAAACTTTACCAATCCCAAAGACATCTCAGCTCATTTCTCTCCTCTTAGAAGTTTTCAAGTTGAATAGTTGGGGTCACACAGGAAAACCATGATACAGTTTCCTGGACATATCTTCCTCCTTGCTGACTTGGTGCCCCTGACTGTCTAATGAGCTGAAATGAGTCATTAGCCTGACCTTTCAGTGAACTTTCCCTTCTGATGCATGCCCTTTCTTGAGGATCCCATTTAAAAAAAAATCACACACTCTCTTCTCCCCCAAATAACCAATAGAATGGATCAACAAAATATGATATAGCCAAACTATGGAATATTATTCAGTCATAAAAAGAAACGTCATTACTGATGCTTGCTTCTCTGCGAACAGATGTTGAGGACATCGTGTTTAATTGTGACACCAGACACAAAGGCGTACATAATAGTATGTGATTCAGTCTCTATTACACATCCAGCACCTGCAGGTCTACTGAGGCAAAGATTAGTGGTTGCCAGGGGCTGAAGGGCTGGGCTGAATGTGAATGACAAAAATATCCTTGAATTAGAGAGCAATGCAGGTGGCACAGACTTGTGCAGTACCTCACTGTGCATACACTTTAAAGGGGTAGGAGGGGCGGTTTGAATGAGAATTTCCTCTATAGGCTCGTGTATTTGAACACTTGGTCCCTAGTCAGTGCCACTGTTTGAAAGTGATGTGGAATACTGAGGAAGTGGAGAATTCCTCGAGGAAGTTCATTAATGGGCTGGATGGTTTTATGTCAACTTGACACAAGCTAAAGTCATCTGAGAGGAGGGGACCTCAATTAAGAAAATGCCTCCATGATATCTACCTGTAGGGCATTTTCTTAATTAGTGATCAGCGGGGGGGGGGGGGGGGGGGGGGAGGGCCTAGCCCATTGTGGGTCGTATCATCCCTCAATTGGTGGTCCTGGGTTCTATAAGAAAACAGATTGTAGTGAGCCGCGTGGTGGCTCAGCGTGTAGGGCGCGTGTGGGTGCGTGCGCGTGTCCGCGAGTTCGAATCCCGTGTGTGTGTCGTGTGTGCTGCTTGTGCCGACCTGGCGCGCGAGTGTATAATCCACGCCGCGTCTTGTGGGGAAAAAAAAAAGAAAAATAAAAAGAAAACAGATTGAAACTCTGAGATTCCATCTTACACCTGTAAGAATGGCCAAGATAAAAAACACTGATGACAACTTATGCTGGAGAGGTTGTGGGGAAAAGGGAACACTTCTGCATTGCTGGTGGGAGTGCAAGCTGGTACAGCCCCTTTGGATGTCAGTGTGGCAATTTCTCAGAAAATTAGGAAACAACCTTCCTCAAGACCCAGTAATATCACTTTTGGGTATATATCCAAAGGATGCTCAATCATGCCACAAGGACATGTGCTCAACTATGTTCATAGCAGCTTTGTTTGTCATAGCCAGAACTTGGGAAACAACCTAAATGCCCCTTGACTAAAGAACGGATAAGGAAAATGTGGTACATTTACACAATGGAGTACTACACAGCAGAAAAAAATAACAATAGCTTGAGTTTTGCAGGAAAATGGATGGAGCTAGAAAACATTATTTTAAGTGAGGTAACCCAGACACAGAAAGACAATTATCACATGTACTCACTCATAGGTGGTTTTTAAACATAAAGCAAAGAAAGCCAGCCCACAAACTATAATCCCAGAGAACTTAGACAACAATGCAGACACTAAGAGAGACTTACATAGATCTAATCTACATGGGAAGTAGAAAGTAGAAAAAGACAAGATCTCCTGAGTAAATTGGGAGCATGGGGACCTTGGGGGAGGGCTGAAGGGGGGGGGAGAGGCAGGGAGGGGAGCAAAGAAAAATGTAGAGCTCAATAAATATCAATAAAAAATGTATAAAAAAGAAAAGAAAACAGGTTGAGGAAGCCATAAGGAGCAAACCAATAAGCAGCACCCCTCCATGGCCTCTGCATCAGCTCCTGCCTCCAGGTTCCCGCCCTGTTTGAGTTCCTGTCCTGACTTCCTCCAATGATAAACAGTGATAGGGAAGAATAAGTCAAATAAACCCTTTCCTCCTCAACCTGCTTTTTGGTCATGTGTTTCTCTGCAGCAACAGGAACCTAAGGCGGTCACTATGGATGGGCTTTGGGAATCTCTAGCCTCACCCCACTTACTCTTCCCTCTCTTCCCTGTGTGTACGACATGTGATCGGGTAGCTTCCTGATTGTGCTGACATTCTTCTTTGACTGTGGGCAGGTCTTCCCTGCCATAATAAGCTCTATCCTTCCGGAACCACAAGCCAAAACAAACCCTTTCTTCCTTAAGGTGCTTTCAGTCATGACATCTATCACAGCAACAGAAAAGGAACCAAGACAATGAGTTTTACAGCCGGTCTTTCATCTCTGTGGGTTCTGCCTGCTTGGATTCAACCAACAGCATGTGGGAAATATTCTGAAAAAAAAAAAACCCTGCTTTTGTACTAAACAGGTACATATTTTATTATTGAAATTATTTCCTAAACAACCCCTTATGACAAAGTATAAGGGAAAGTAGGAGACTTATGAAAATACTAGAGTATTTTATATAAGGTGCTTGAGAGTTCATGGACCATAGTATCTGGGGTCCCAGAAACAATCTCTATGTACAACAAGAGACAACTGCATATCTTGAGTTTTGAAATTTGAAAGAAAAAAGGGGTCTTCTCATCTAGATTCCTATAATTTGGGAGAGTGAATATAATTATTCATAAGTACAACTGAGAGACCATAGCTTGCCAAATGAATTTCACAAAGAAAAAGAAAGAGCCCAAACCTTCATCCATCTCAGAAGTAGAGGCAGATGAGTAAGCAGAGAGTTGTAATGTATTGTGACGGTGCTACAAGGCAGGAAATGGGGAATTAATTCTCCTTGGCCTCTTAAGTCATATCAGGTACTAAGTACTTTGTGCTGAGTTACTAATTCCTCTTACCATCCCTCTGAAGTAGCAACTCTTATTATTTCAACCTTGGAGGCCAAGAAAGCAGGGCCCAAAGATGGAGTTCACATACCCATCTACCCACAAAGCAGAGCTAAGATTTGGAACTTAATGGCTCAAAATGTACCCTGTTTCCCTCCATGCTCCAGGGCTTTCAGACAGGGAAAATGTATTTCTGGAATGCATAGGAGGGTTCCTTATACCTGTAGGTAGGTTCACATTCACAACCCATATGCTTTCTGTCTAGGATCTTTGATGGGCCCTCTCCATTGCAGAACAAGAGCTACCCTCACTATGTTGTACTTAAGAAGATCATTTAGCTACTGAACAATGAAGAAAGGAACCCAAAGGCCAGGAGCCAAGTCTTACTCTGCAAACCACAGTTCTTTGAGGTTGTACATCATGGGGTTCACTGTGTGCAAATGTTCCTCATTCCACTTCTTGGCGCTCTGGTAGACATTGTGCCAGGGCACAGGGGCCCGGATCACTCTGTGAGGAAATAAGCGGGGGATGCTCTCAATGAACAGCCTTTTCTTCTCCATTGGGTCCATGAGGATGTAGTCAACTAGAATGGAGAGAGAAGGCACTCTATCAGGCAGGGTCTTTACACATCCTCTACTCCTAGCATTCAGACACTTAGAACGGAAGTGAGTATCTGTCCATTTCCACCCGGCAATGCCTCCTCAGTGGCCAGGTCAGAGGTAACCCATGGGTGTGACTTCCCTGGAACCAGTGTGACTTGGCAGTGAAGAGTACTTGGACTCTGAGGGTGAGTCCCGCTTATCCTGACAGTGCTTTCCTTAGCATTTGCTGGACTCCATTAGTGATTAATTGACTTCGCTCACCAGGATAATTACACAAACATGCATCAACACAGTAAGCAGCACCAGATACTTACAAATGGAGATTTAGATAGCAAATGTGTTTTGTTAGGAAGAAAGATCGGTGTTATCTTGGTAGGGTCACAATTAGGCTGCACCATGAAGAATGCATATGAGCGTCTTAGAGGAAGGACACTGGGGACAGAGGGATGTTGTGTGTGGAGAGAAAGTGTCAGACCGTCTGCTCAAGGAGCTGAGAGCTATGCTGTGTAGACACATCAGCTGCAATGGTGGCACTGAAGGTGTATGGCTGGAAAAGCAAGGAGGAGCCAGAAGCGAAAGACCTCACATGTCTATTCTTAGATAGGCTCTGTGTGACAACAAAGAGCTATTATACTGACCTCGTTAGAAAGTTAGGAAAACAGAAATAGGTAGACATTTTGGCAAAAGCGTCATAACAAGGCAGAAAACCAACAGGGTCACTCTTTCCCTTCCTCTCTCCTATCATCTGCCATTAAATGCTTCCCAGTGTGGTCGACTGTGTGTACAGGACATTGGGTGGGCTTGGGACAGAGGGAGACAAAGCGATGCACCCATCACTATCCAAAAGCTCACAGTCTAGAAAAGGAGTCCAAAGTGACAGAGGTGAGAGGGGAACAGCAGAGAGACAAAGGCACAGTGGGACGTGCCAGCCAGGATGAGCTGAAAGTCAGGGGGCTAGGACCGCCAAGGGTGAAGGGACAACCGAGGGGACAAGAGAAGAGCCACCGAGGAGAAGGGACAGGGTTCCCACAGTGTAATTAATGTCTGTCTGTCACATCTGAGCCTCCTGGAGCTAGCCACCCATGCTGAATGACCTGCTTGGCTTTACCCAAGATGCACATCCACTAAACCAGAATCTGCGTATTAACAAGATCTGCACAGGCACGGCTATGCCAAGGTGGTTAGTTCAAAGGGAAGCAGTAGTGATGATGATGAGGATGGGGGGACATTTGAATTAAAAGTCACATGGTATTTTGGGGTGAGTTCAGTGAAGTCAGGGTGGGAACTGATAAATTGATCATGTGATAGTTCATCCTGATTGTCAGTTTGCTTAGATTGAATGATGCCCAAGAGATTAGTATGGTACTCTCCTGGGTGTGTCTGTGAGGATGTTTCCAGAGGTGATTGACATGCGACCCAGTAACTAAGGATATCGACAGAGGCCGTCTAATAGGATGGAAGCCTGGATAGAATGAAGGCCAAAGGAAGAAACCTGCTAGCACACACATGCTCTTGCTCACTCTCTCGGTTTGCTGAGTGGGATGAGCTGAGCAACACACAGATGGCACCACATGCCCCTGCAGGGATGTTCTGCGCCATCACAACCCAGAAGCAATAGGGGCAGCTGACCATGTCCCCAGACCCCTGAAGCCACGAGACAAAATGAACCATTCCTCCTCTGAGCTGATGTTTCTGGCTGTCTCATCACAGCAACAGCAAAGCAACGGGCACAGAGGAAAGGCAGGGCCCTCCACAGGAGCTCCGTGCCCACAAGCCCAGCCTTACCGATGCTTTTCATGAGGCTAAAGTAATAGTCTCTTTCCTTCTCAGTCTGAAGCGCGACCTGCAGGGGTTCCAGGGCTGGGGTTGCCAGCAGCACCTTAGGAATCAATTTGTAAATCCGCACCATCACCTCCTCGTCCTCGGGGGCAATCATGTCTTTCCGGATGCCGTTGGTCAAGTAGTAATAGTATCTCTTCCATAAACAAAGCAAGAAAAAGGTCATGACCAAGTGGCGGTGCCCACCTGGTCCACCCAACCAGCCAAGCAGCCGAGGGTCGCGGTTCACACAGCAGCCATCCATCCATGCAAGCCTTTTGTCTCTTGCCACTATGCTTCTGAAGCCAGCCACTTCACACACACTGCATGTGACAAGGTCACAGGCAGGTTCTTCTGCCCGAAGAAGACAACTGCTCAGCTCTGAGTATTTTAGTTTTCTTAAGAAGAGCTGGAGATCTACCTCATTAGGCATTTCCCCTATTTTTATAAAACACACTTACAGGCTGCATTTTGCTAGCGGTTGATAGGGTTGCCAGAAAAACCACGGAACACAGCTGGTTTGCTCGCACACACACAAAACACTGTCTTCATTGCTTATCTGAAATTCATATTTAACTGAGAGTCCTTTCTTGTTTTGCAAGAGTTTGGCCACCTCCCCCCCCCCCCCATGGGCTGCCATGTGCCAAACTATGTGTTAGGGACTCACAAGCCCCAGTTCCTAAGATTTCTGGGCTTCCGTATTCTGTTACCATTCCCCAGGTGACTCTGACATCCGCTGCTTCAAATCACTCAGATGTCAAGATGCTCTCTCTCAAGTCGGGGGCCACAATAAGAAAGTACCTCCAGGTCTAACTCCGACGGCTTTTTCTCTTTACTTTCTATTTCCATCTCCTCTTGCAGCATCACATCCATCTGTTGCTCTGGACTCATGGGTCTGCTTCCTGAGTGGACCAGCAATGGGTCCATGTCACTCTTCTTGGACAAGGAGCACGACTGTTTGCAGGCCATCGGCATCCTGAAAGGTTGGAGCAGTCCACTCTTAGGGTCCCACCGAGACACTCTCTTTGTCAGATCTATTTCCCCAAATCTGAGGATTGCCAGGGACACCTACTCCGCTGTGTCATCTAGTGACATCTGATGTGTGCCCCTTGGATGACCCAGATGTGCAGCATGTCACATACTGTGAACACTGGCTTTACTCAGCTCATTAACTTACTTTTATATAGACCCTTGAAAGACCGGTGGGGAAAATGAACTCCTGGGTATCTGACAAGGCTTTGAAGTCAAGAAGCAGAATATGACTTATTAATTTATTTATTTATATTTTTTTAGATTTTTCAAGACAGGGTTTCTCCATGTAGTCCTGGCTGTCCTGTAACTCACTATGTAGAGTGGCTGGCCTTGAACTCACAGAGAACCACCTGCCTCTGCTTCCTGAGTGCTGGGATCAAAGGTGTGTGCCACCACTGCCCAACTTTGCAGAATATGATTTAGCTCAGCTCAATTTCTTCTATCCCATGGCATCCATAGTGACACCTTACCCGGGAACATCCTCTTTGCATTTAAAGTACTTCATTTTCTTCTTAGCGGGCTCTGATGAGGCTTTAGATCCTGTGTGAGAGTAGAGAAAGAAAGCCATCAGGGAAGGGAAGCCTGGAGCCACTCTCTGTCTGCAAGGATGGGACCCTTGGGAATGGTCTGAGGGAATAATAAGGGGAGTGGACATGGTAGGGCAGGATGCAGGGTGCAGTCCTTTGTTTTGTTATTTTTGTTCTATTGTTTTTTTCCTTTGTTTTAGTTCTTTTGAGAGAGAGAAAAAATAGAGATTTGGATAGGTAGGGAGGATGGGGGAGAAGAGATGATCAAACTGATCAAAATATATTTTATGAAATTTTTTTTAATAGGAAGGAAAAAGAATACAGCGTTTCTAAACCAGGATGAGCCCTCATCACATACTGAATGTGTTGTCTTTCTTTTTTACTTTAGATTTTTCCAGTTTCCAGAATGTGATTAAAATATTCTGTTGTTTGTAAGCTATTCAGACCATGCACTTTGTTATGGAAACTCAAACAGGCTCAAATGAGAATCATGGTATTAGCAATTAGAGCACCAAGCCTAAGTTTCTAGGTGAGATTTTGTACACTGGGTATTTAATGTTTGCTCTATGTCCTTGAGGCAGTAATATGCAAGGTAACATCCTAAGGACATGCATGTATATTCAACCAACGAGCATCACTGGTGAGAACTCCTTCAAGGATCCCTCCAAATGATATTCTTAGGGCTAGCACCATAAAAAAAAGAGATTAAGGAATTAGGGGAAAAAACCACAATAGAAATGTTTAGAAATCTGAAAATGGAAAGAAGCCGCAACCGCTGCTCGTTAGTTTTAACCGTCAAGGTGATACCGTCAGGAATCGCCTGGAGAACAGTCTTAGTGGGGAATTATGTAGATCAGGCTGGCCTGTGGACTTATCTGTGGGGGGTTGTCTTGATTGTTGGGAAGACAAGCCCTAAAGGTGGGGAGCCCCAGGACTGGTTCTGACCTGTGTAAGAGTAGAGAAAGCTAGCTAAGTATGCAGCAGGCAAAGATCCATGTTTTGTTCTCTCTGTTCTGACTGTGAAAGTTACTGCCTTGACTTCCCCATCATAATGGACTGTAATCTGGAGTTGTAAGCCAATAAACCTTTTCATCCCCTAAGATCCTTTGTTCGGGGTGTTTTTATCACAGCAACGAAAATAAAACTAGGATCCACACACACAAAAACCAATCAAACAAACAAAAATCCAACAGCACTTTCTAGACATGATGTGTTAAAATATTGAGCAAAGTTGAGGAGAAAATTAGTGAGTTGAAAGATAACAGTTGAAGAATTAACTTCTGTCACAGAAGGGAAAGTGGAAATATGCAGGGGTTTGAGACAGAGAACAGATTGAGGGTCTCCAAAGTATATCTAATAGAAATCACAGACGGGTTCTGTAAGCAAACATATGTATATGTGGTGGGATGAAATGAGTTCATGTCTGTGAGATGTGGTAAACAGCTTCCAAAATGGGTCCCACTCCCCTGATCTCCGCTTCATGATAGGACTTTGGCATGACGCTGGACCTGGTGATTCACTTTTAACAAACAGACTATGGTAAATGTGATAAGATGTCAGTTCTAAGGTTAATTTTCAAAATCTTTCTGTGGTTTCTGAGGTACTGTCTCTCTCTTGCTTCCTCTTTCGCTGACTCCAGTGGAAGTCAGAAGCCATGAGAGAGTCCGTGTGGTGAGGAGTTGGTAGTGACAGCCAGCAGTCAACAAGAACTTAAGAATGTGCACAAGCTTGGAAGAGAATTCTGTCCTGTGTATTTCAATGACTATGGTCTTGCCTGCACCTTGATTTCGTGACTGTGGGAGAACTTGAGCTTGAACTACCCAACTAAGGCAAATGCAGAGATCTCACCTGTAGAAACAGGGAGATGATGAATATGATTTGATTTAAGTCACAACATTTTGGAGTAATCTACAATGCGGACAACAGTAGTTTAAACAGTACTGGTGCTTGCAAGTGATGCATAAACTTTAGCCATGTTAGGAATTTCCATTTCATAAGTGGAGTGAGTGAGGCTCTATAAAGATTCTAGGTCCAACAAAGGGCATAGCCAGGATAAAAACCCAGGAGTAGAAGCTTCATTTCAAAGCCCCATCCTGCACAAGATATGGCATATTGGTTGCAAGTACCTGGTATCCCATGACTGGCCTTGTCCCTAGGGACATTGATGGTGACTGGTTGGTAGACCTTCAATAGGTCTTTCAGCTTCATGTCCCGGGCTGTCAGAGAATAGTTGTTGCCGATGGAGTCACTGGGTCCACGGTGGCAGTCCTGCTCTTTGAAGGGCACAGCCTGGGTCCAGGCTGTACGTTGCATCAAGGGGGGATAAAAGCTGTGAGACATGACAGTCTGCAAGGAGAGCAATGTGAAGGAGATGCCGTCAGAGGCATCTCTGTGAGCCTGGGCTCCACTGCCACGGAGATGGAGTTGCACATACCGGATGCTATGTTTCTATCCTCCTTACACCTGGGGAAATACTTCGTGCATGGCTACTTCTCTGCCCAGTGAAAGATTTCTGAAGCCAAGGAAAACAGCTGGTGTTCAACACCACTGTTATTCTTTATGGACCTGGTGGCAAGAGGCCTGGAACTGCTCTCCTTCGACGGCTGAAGATGCTGACTTAGAGTTCTACAATACAGCGGGTAAATGGCAGAGCCAGATGCAAACACGCTTTTATTCTAGCACAAACCTCTGTTCTCATACCGCTCTAGTGTCTTCTGGTGACAGAACGACAAGACTTCTTAGTCTCACTTGCCAAGACTGTTTGCCTTCACTAAAACCCAAAGGAATGCATACACAGGCAAGGTATGTTCCCCAGTTCTTCCTCAGCAGAAGAGCCGGCAGCCAGGGGTACTCACCTCATAGAGTTCTGACGGCTCCTCATTTGCAGACGCAGGCAGAGGGGGCAGCTCTGGCCTCGCCTGGGAGTGGCTCATGTGATGTATGGAGTCATTTTTGTCAAGCTGCGGGAAACAGAAACAAAGCTTCTCTTCAGGAACTGGGAGAGATTTCTGGTCCCCTGGAGAGGGTGAGAACTGCAGAGGTTCCTGGGAGTCTGATGCCCACAGTGTTGCTACTCAGGCCCCTCCATCCATTACACACGAATGCTTCAGTTTTTAAATCGTTAGTCTGTCTGGTCTGCAACACCTCCTCCTTGTCCTTTCCTTCCCGGACAATCTGTTCATTTTTCTACCCTTCAGGAAAAGCCTAAGCTTTGAGTGTACCTGCTGCCCAACCCTGGGTAGGATTACATGGGAACTTCCTTTCATTTGTATTCATTTAGTACTTGTATTAGCATTATTAATAATTAATGTTATTTATAATTAATTATATTTATGTATAAATATAACACATAATTATATAATGACGTATAATCATATAATTAATTTAATTAATATAATATTAATGATTAATATAATTAATTAGTATTAGTATTTTGTCTAGTAGCTGTATTAGTATTAGTATTATTAAGTGTGTGCATGGTGTGTATGTGCACATGCACGCATTATGTGGCCATCTGTGCCATGGAGTGTTGTGTGTTGGAAATCAGTGGACAATTTTGTGGAACTGATTCTCTCCTTCCACTTTGATGTGAGGTCTATGGATTGAACCCATGTCACCAAGCTTGCAGGACAAACTCCTTCACCTGCTGAGCCACCTTGTTGGGCCCCCCAAAGTGGATAGCTTCTTAAAGTTGACTCTTGCATTTCACACATACAGTGTTTTGATTAAAAACCTACTCAGGCAATAGCTTGGCATCTTATGTATGTTGAACAAGCATATAAGCAACTCCCTGCGATTTACTTTTTAAAAAGGTGGGTGTGTGAATCACCCTTTCATTGGTGAGTGTACATTTGGGTGTGAGCCTTCCACAGTCTCTCTTAGTTCCCGTGTGCCTCTCCTGAACAGAGCTGGAAGTGGCTAGAGGCTAAACAGCATTGCATGAGGCTTTTGTCTGAAGCCTCAGCCCCATTGCAAAAGACAAGCATTTTATCTGAGGCTGTGACAGAGATAGTGCTGGGCTGATGTCCAGGAGGTTCTGCTGTTCTTCACTTTCAAGACAATTTAAAGCATTTTTCAAGAGGCCAATGCCAGCTCTGACTTTAACCCTAGGATGTGACTTTGGACTAGCTCTGATATCAGATGAGACACTGTGGTAGAGATTTCTTTACTTGGGTCTGCAAAATTATGGCGGGCAAGATTACTGGTGCTGGCTGGGGTGGAAGAGGGACATAGGATTCCCTATTAGCCATGAACCACCAAACCTGACTAACCCTTCACTGATAACCTCTAACCCCCATGAACTCCCCTGGAACGCCTGTATCATTAAATAAACAATACTGTCTACCCAAATGCCAAATGATTGCATGTCAGGCATGCAAAACCTTTTTTTTTTGGAGGGGGTAGTCCCATTCTAACTGATCAAACCAAGAGTCAGAAGAATGGTATGTAAAACGCTCCAGGCACACGAGAGGCAGACTTGTCTTCTAGGGCAATAGCTTTTAAATGTGCATCACCCATTACCCCAGACATGTCAGGCAAGAACCCCTTACATGGCAAATTATTCTAGGTAGGTCATGGGACCAAAAATTAAATGAGAATAGAAAAAGTTATGATCACAGATGTACTTGAAGCTTGAGATCTTTGAATGCATGGAATGGGTTGGCTGATCTCATAGCCCAATTCAGTGTTTTCCAAGGACTGTTACCAATGGTGGGCAATGGATACTTATTCAGAGTAGAGCTGCTTGGTCCCCACCTCAGGCCCGATGCTCCTGAGAACCAATGATCTTATTGTTTTCATCTTATAGAACTTGGTATACTGACTTCTATTTTTATTGTTGAATTATTGACTTTTTTTGAGATAGGGACTTATAACCCAGGCTGGCCACAAACTCAAAATCCTCCTATCTCAGCCTCCGAAGTGTTGGGGTTTCGGTCACGAGCCATCATACCCAGCTTTAATACACTGGTCTCAATCACTGGCAGCCTCTCTGTTCTCCACCTCAGTCTCAAGGACCTGAGAACTAACCAGTTATCTCCAAGAATTGCCTCTCTTCTGACTGAAATCCATGCCAGATCTGCATCAGTGAGGGGAACAAAACAGGAATAACCCCAGGATCAACTGGAAATGGATCTGGCCATCCAAAGCAGGTACAGTACCAACCAAAGAAGAGCTGGGCAAGGGTGCTTTCAAGAACAGGAAAGCCTTTTCAGGTCCCAGCTATAAGACATGTGTTGATGAAGAGGTTAGGGCTGTCGGCGTTGTGTCTTTGCAAGCAAGAGGAATCTGTGGTCAGTGACAATCTTTCCTTTGGCCTAGATTTTGAAATCTGTTTTAAATAAAAATCTTCATTCAAACAGCAACAAACACCACCAAGCCAGAACATCTTGGGTAAGTCACAACAAGAGCAGGAAGGAGCAATTAAGCCCCAAATTCCCCCCTTCACCCCCGACTTGTGGAATCAGGGAGGATGTTAATCTGGGAGGGGTCTTGGTAATTGTGTTCCTCTTCACAGTGGGGTAAACCTGATTCCAGGGCCAACAGAACCTGGGAAAGCTAATCCTTCCACCAGAAGTAGAATGCAGTCCTGGTGAGAAAATCCGGCCTACTCCAATTTCAATTCATGTGGCACAACGTGGCTCTTGACAGGAAGAAACAGGGAATTCTTTAACAGCTTCTTAGCTATGCAAAATGGTGTGCTAACAACCTGTATGTCTAAGTATCTTCTTTGGTAAATATTAGGGAGTTTTCATTTCAGAGCATGGGCTTGGTTGGATATGCAGCAGATATAATTTTATTAAGTTTCTATTTTAAATGCTCCTCTGAGTCTTGGCATCTTGGCTTTTTCATCCAAGACGCTTGCATGCGGATTAGGCAGATGACTTTGGGGCAATCTGTTTGCTTATTTATTTGTTTCTAAGGTGGAGTCTACTACGCACCTCAGGCTGATCGCTGCCGCTTGGCTTCCCAAGGGCAGAGGCTACTGGCATAAACCAGCAGACCCAGTTCAGACAGTTTATTTCAGATTGCACATGATGGCCTGTGGGCTCTGCTATGCCAGAACCATTCCACCCTGAGTTAAAAATAGAGCTCTTGGATCTCTACCACGGCACGCCACGTCTGAATCAGTCTTTGAGGGTGCGGGCCAAGACTCTGGTTTCTGATAAGGTTGTTCTTGTTTTGAGACCATATAGTACAGACTGCCTTGGGATACACAATCTTCGTGCCTCAGTCTCCCAAGTGATAAGATTACAAGGTAACTTCGTGCCTATGTGAGACGGGTTTCTAAATTAAAAATTAGTTTTTTAAATTAGCAAAGTCTGTGGGGGTGTGCATGCCCACATATGGGCAGAAGCCAGAGCAGGTGTTAGGTGTCCTGCTCGGCTGCTTTCCAGCTTATTCCCTTGAGACTGGATTTATCACTGAACCTGGAGCTAAGCTGATGGCAAGCAAGCCCCGGGATTCCTGTCCCTGACCCTCCCCTACACCCAGTACTGGGGTTGCAGCCACATGTGTCTACAACTATTTACACAGAGGTGCTGGGGTATGAATTCAAGTCCTCATGCTTATGCAGTAAGCGCTAAGAGCTTTCAGCCGCCTCTGCCAGCCCCAACACTGTATCAGAATATGCCCCAGAATGCTATGACGTGCAATCCAAGGTGGGACCTGCCTGCTGGAGTGTGTATCTGATGACATTGGAAGGGAAGGAGAAGGAACGATGGGGTCTAAAATTTCAGAGTGAAAACGTGATTAACACACTTTCCAGGTCAAAGGGATCTACCACGGCAATCTCTCTGTGGGAAAAGTCCCTCCTCCCCCACAATCTCGATTCTCTACACGTTGAAGACACAAAGTACAGAAAAACACGCCTTAAACGTCACACCCACCTCCTGAGATGAGCAGTCGTGGTTGCTCATGGCGCCTGTTCTAATTGTTCCGTTGGACGAAAGAATAAGGAGTTCTCAGTTCCTCTGAGGATCAGTCTCTCCCATCCAGCTGCTTTGAAATCTGCGATTCCTTAGAGGAGAAGGGGGATGACAGCAGCAGCGGAATTTTCGGACCCTCTGGACACTCTGACACAAAACTCTTTCTCTGAGGTCATAGATGTTGGTATCCCAGGGAGTTCCCTGGCAGAAAGGGAGAGAAGGAAAAACAAAGAATGAAGAGGTAGCATAGCGTTCTGCAGAACCCTCCTCCCGTTTACCCTCTTTGCAGTGTTTGTTTTTGTTTCCTTTCAGTAGATTTCTTGGAACTTCCTAGAACAGCCTGATGTCTCTGCCGGGGACAAAATTGAAGCACGGTCACATATTAATATCTAGAAGAGGGAACTTGCTATCCCAGACAACACCCCTGGGGACCTAGGGGAGTTCCCTGAGCAGTTTTAACCATAATGGGGTTTGTACCCAGGCACTGTGAGGGATAACCAGGCTTTAGCGTCTGTTGCTAAGAGAAGGGGCCTCTTCTATGTTTAAACACAAGACTGGGCTTGCCCTGCTGGTTCCCTTGGTGGGAGGCTGAGCTGAGCAGCAGGAAGTATTAGTGATGGAAGGGAAACTGAGAAAGTGTTTAGTAATGGCCCAGGAATGTAACAATAAGAGATGATTATCTTGAAGAGGTCTAAGGCACACCAGCTGGTGGTTGAGTCCCTGAAGTCCAGAGCTGGACTGGTCTACCTCAGATCCTGCACTTCTTGTTAAGGAATGGTGCAGCTTTGTGTCGAGTGACTCTGTCAGCTTCCGTGTACAAATTCCATACCACTCTCTGGTCATATTGTTGAGTGCCCACTTCATCAGGTCTGTTTGTGAGTTTGATGAGATACTGCACCTAAAGAGTTCACAGTTCGCACACTGTAAATTCATCCTAATTTGCCTATGACTTATACACACAAACATACACACACACACACACACACACACACACACACACACACTGAGACAGGGTCTAAAGATAACATTGAACTTCTGATCGTTGGCTTCCCCCTCCTTAGTGCTAAGTTTACGCAGGACTGAGGGCAGCCCCAGTGTATGCCAGGCGAACACTCTACCAACTGAGCTAGACCCCCAGCCTTTCCCTACTTCACTGCTGTGGTCTTGCATCTTGAGAACTTCTTCTGCCCAGGACAGGTTGGGATAGTCTTGTCACTCAATGCAGTAGGTTCTTTACGAATGTTGTGGCTAGCACCAGTATTATAGTTACAGGCACACAAGCACATACACTCTCACATGGAAGTAGCCAAGATTCACCACTGCCCCAACATCCAAAACACATCACATGGCTGCTTTCAAAAGTCTTTTAAAGCCAAGTTAGATTTATCGAGCTCTCTCAGAATGCTATGGTGCCCGTCTGTTTCTTCGTTCAGTTTCCCCCTTAATTTCATGACACTCCCCAGTTTCATCAGGAGGAACCCAAGACAGAGTTAGTTTTCCAACCTTAGCTTTCCTTA
The DNA here is from genome assembly GCF_903992535.2 of Arvicola amphibius. NCBI lineage: Eukaryota > Metazoa > Chordata > Mammalia > Rodentia > Cricetidae > Arvicola > Arvicola amphibius. Next base: position 122,226,449 of record NC_052047.1, read on the forward strand.
GTCAGAGGGGCTACAAAATGAAACATTTTTACTGTTCTTTTCACAGAGCAACTGCCAGGGCACAGACATTTTCAGCTCCTTTGAAAAGCACCAAGAATGTATGTAGAGGGTCTGAGCTGTGGCTCAAATGTAATAGAGCACTTGCCTATCACATAGAAGGTCTGGATCTGATGCCCAGCGCACACACAAACTTGAACTGTATAGAGTCAGATATAGTGTGTAGCACTGAATTGCACACCAGAGAGACTCTCATTTATGTATGTGAGGAGCAGAAAGAGAGAAACATGGCACCAATGAGTCCATGGCCTCCTGTGTAGCAAGATAGGCTCTGTCTGAAATTTAATGTACTTTAAAAACTAGTTATGTTCAAAGCCATTAAAACAAGAAGACTTTCTGTTTACTGACATGATCTGCTGGTATTCATGCCCACTCCATAAAGGGCATCTTCTCAACAATACAAAAGAAAATCTCCTTTTTCTAATTTTTATGTTTGGAAATATAGACACTAAACTAACCAACCAATCTTCCAACCAACTAACCAACCAACTAACTAACTAACTAACTAGCCAAACAACCTGTCTGTAGTCACTCCAGAAGGTCAACAGCAAAATTTGGACTTGCATGTGGTTATGGGAAGTGCTTACAGCTTTAGTTATAAACTTATGTGCAGACTGAGAAATGGCGAGAGTCAGACTGGGTTAAAAGTAAGACCCTGTTTCCAAAGAGAGAAAAGAGAGAGGGGGAAAGGGAAAGAGAGAAACAAAAATGGAAGACAGGGAAGGAGAAGGAAGAAAGAGAGAGAGAACTGATCCTCTAGGGCACTTACCTGTTTATTCTTAAGAAATAATGTCAGCTTTAAGACCCTCTTTGTCTTCAACTCCAAATCTCCAGGGTCTCCAGATAACTCAGAATTTCAGGCAAGCATTTTTTGAGGCAAAATATCTTTTAAAATAAATATATCCCGAATACATATGAGACATGCTTATACCAAAAAGTTATAGGTTATTTGCCTCAAAAAGAAATCTGAGAGTCCTATAGTTTCAGTTGCTAAATCTGGCAACCTAGGGAGGAGAGGTCAGCTGGGTTCAGGCCATATTCTGGCTCTGACTAGCAACAGGGTCAGTGAATTGCTAAAGAACTACCCCCCTTATTCTTCCAAGCCAGTGCTCACAGTAGATCTCAGAAGGCTGAAAAAGAATTGCTTACCTAGAACAAGTGTGCTAGCTCATTGGGGCTCCTATCACAAAGTGCTTCAGTCTGAGTGGCATATTAAACAGCAGCCAAACAAAACGAAGAAAAACAAGAAACATATTTCTCATAGTTCAAAATAATGGAAGTCTGAAGTCTGAATATGAGCACGGAGAGATTGCAGGGAGGAGTCTAGACTGCCATCTTTTTAATCTGCTCTCTGATAGTAGAAAGAGGCAAGAAAACTCTCCTCAGTCCTCCATTTATAAAGCATTAATCTGTGTGTGTGTGTGTGTGTGTGTGTGTGTGTGTAGCCTGGAACTCACTCTGTAGACCAGGCTGACCTTGGACTCGCAGAGATCCGAAGGCCTCTGCTTTCCCAGTGCTGGGATTAAAGGTGTGCACCACCACCGCCCGCCCTGCATTAATCTCTTCATAAGTGCTTTATCTTCTTGACTAATGGCTTCCCCAAAGCCCCACCTAATACTGTTATATTGGGGCACAAAGGATAAAAATATTCAGTCTGTTGCTGTAGAAAACTGTAGGAAAGCCTAGGAGAGGCTTCATGTGGGTTTATCAGTCATTTGAACGTCAACCCAGAGCCAAGTTCTCGATGGTACAGAGATGCTAGACCCCCCAGATGAGAAATACAAGGTATTGTCTGAGAGGCAGTGGCACTGGGCGGGGGATGCTGGAGGCTGGAGGAGCTAGAGGATTCAAAGAGGTACCCCTAGATGGCACCCTTCAGCAGAAATCCCAGAGAAGCCCCAATTTTTCCAAAGCAATATCTACCAGGACCTGATGGTCTAAGGAAAACAAGTATATTTTTCTTTTTCCCCTCGTGGGAAACGTGTCATACTGCAGCTCCAGAAAGTGAAGACAGCCAGACAAGAGTGCCTGAGATTAAAAACTTCAGAGACATGCATGCCCTTATATACCATGCTCCCCATGAGAGGTTAAGTCACTGACGTCACACAGCCACCGTTAGACTTGGGCCTGTAGATGGGGTCTTCAGAGCCCCAGCCCACAGTTTTTCACTATAAGCTCAAAGGCAGTGTTTCTGGATACCGGATGATTGCGTCCCATCTCCAACCCCCTTGGAAACATTTTCAGCAGGGAGGGGCCGCTAAGATATTTGTATTCATTTCGTGGGTAGAACCCAGGAATGCTTCCAAGCACCCCCAGTGCGCTCAGGACATCTCAGAAACAGACTCATCCCATCCCAAATGTTAATAGCACTGCCGCCGAGTAATTGCCTATATTTGGAACCAGGAAACATGGGTTTCTCTACCGTGGATCCTTGAGAAGACATTCGAGTTTATCTATAAACCTTATCCCTCTAGCTCTCCGTTTGTTTTTGTTTTTGTCTTTAAATCCGTAATGTGGAGATAATCCTTCTCTGAGATTCCCTGACTGCCAACATTTGCACTTGCTTCACGACTAGACTTTCCAGTCTAGGAGGCACCTCAACGACTCGTATGACTTGAACTCCGGGGGCGAATCCAGAACTGGATCTGTATCGAGAAGGGGAACCCCTAAATTCCTCTAAAAAAAAAAACCCACCTTGGGCTGACAGTCCACCTGAGTCTTGGCCCCAAAACTTTCACTCCAAGCCACCGCTGTTGGAAGTGACTGTTTTCAAGCCCTCATTTTCTCGTTAGTCCTCCAAAGTCTAGAAGGTTTGTAGGGATTGTTCCTGGAGTATGTGGGAAGAAGTGAAGGCGCCAAGCAAAGCTGCCCGCCGCGCGGCTGGGCGCGGGGGATACCGGATCCTTCCTGTTCTGGCTGCGAAGGCGGGGCAGGACCTGTGCTGGTCCTCGATGGGGGCGGGACCTAGGCGAAGGGCGGGACAGAAGGGCGGGGCTTCGTCTGGTTGAAGGAAGAGCGCTCGCCAGTGGGGAGGAGCAGGTCCGGCTCCTGTCCTCAATCAGGCCTGCGTCCCTTCTCTTCTTCCTCCCACTTTGCTTCCCGCCCTCGATGCCTGCAGAGCTGGGTATCGCGGCAGCTAGCACCAGGTGAGAGAGCAAAGCTGTGGGGTGTGGAGTTTAGGGGACCCCGACTGGCTGAACCCTCCAAGTTCGGTCTGGGAAGTGGAGGAGTTCAGGGTCGGCCACGGGAGAGTGCGCTAGCTTCCTTCGCCTGCAGATGTTGGCCTCTGGGTTGGTCTTGAAGGTGTCTGAAACCTTGAGTTGCTGGGTGCGGGTGGGAGGTCATGGGGGAGATCCCACCCACCATTTCCAGCCATCTCCGCCCTTACACACCGACAGCTAGATTTGTTTAAAAAAAAATAGGAAAGAGGGAGGGAGGGAGAGAGGGGCGGAAGGAAGAAAAGAAAAACAAAGAAAAGAAAAGAAAGAAAGAAAAAGGAAGTGGACAGTACCAATCCGCGAACGAGGCCCTGCCTCCTTTTTGGGAACCCTGCATGGGAAGACTTGGAGTCTTGCCTGGGCCTCCACACCTCCTCCCCAGGATTGGTCAACAGGGGTGCCATGCGCCACAGCAGGAGGGAACTGCAGGTGTCAAAGGTGGGTTTGCCCCCCCCCCGAAGATCAGTGACAGGGTACCCAACTACCCCTAGTTCCCGTCTCGTAGTTTTGGGGCCCCGCGATCCGGGATCAGATCTCCGTCTGCATCACACTCTTTTCTTCTTTCTGGATCCCTGGTCTTAGATTGAAACTCTCCACACTCATCTATCTGAAAGGCGACCCGAAGGCCCTGCCCCCAGTTCGTGGATTCGACCCGACCCGCAACTGGAACGTTCGCGGTGGCAGTTTGCTCGCGGAACGCCAGAGTCCGGAGCCAAGGCTTTATTTGGAGCCTTGTAAGGGGCGGGGCCTGTTCTCTGAGAACCTGGCTAGGACCCCCAAGCTCAGAGTAGGCGGGGCGCCCTAGGCTAGTTGGGGTGGCACCTTCTGTCTTTTCTTATGATAATGCTTGGTGTCTGCAATGGACTCTAGGAGGAGTCGAGGGTCTGGGAGTGGCCAGGTAGATGCTTGTCCTAACTGCGGACCTCTGCATTCTTCCCACGCTTGCCTGTCAGACTCCCCAGACCGGTCCCTTGGCACTTGGATGTTTCCCAGGCCAAAGAAGACTTGTAACGGGGGCAGCTGGGCTTGTTTTAGCCCGCTGTAGAGATGAGATTAGGTGACCTGAAGGACCATCCCAAAATCAGCAGTGCAAGCTGTTGCATCCACGACATAAATGTGTGTAGGAGTTGGTTCTCCCCTGGCTAAGAGGCGAGAACTCATTTTAGTTGGTGTGATGAAACCGTGCGCACTAGACTCTATGGTGTAGACAGCGGTAAGGTATGTTTCCTCACTGTAACGCATAGTAGGCTTATGGTAAATAAATTGAGCATCTCGGTTATTTTTGGCACGGTGACAGAATCTACTGAGCACAAGTAGGTGAGACCAGGGAGTTGGCAGCAAGGAGATAATGCAGAGATCCCATTCTGTCCAACCCAGACTGATGTTCTGGAAAACCTAAGAGTAATATTGTAATTTTTTTTTATTTGAAAACTCAGCCAGAGTTAAAAGTGTATCTGATTTGGCTCATTACCTTCATGAAAATGCGTAACAATGTGAAGTGGAGACAGTTTTGCAAATCCCAGGCTGTCTAGTGACAAAAGATAATTGTGTGAAGGCCCTGGGGACAGGTGCTGTGAGGGAGGAGGACCTCACCACACACAAATAAAAGGTGGCATTGTGCAAGGTGTTTGTGAGCCAAATAAAGAATAGAAAGCACCCAAGTCCCTGTTGTAGGAGAAAAGAAAGACTGGGAGGAGGAGGGGCTGAGGAAAGGGGCGGGAGACTTGAATTCCGTTTTCTTGCTTGTCATATGTTCTTTTCAACATTCAGGCTGAAAGACATACGCTCTCAGAGATATATTTCTAGCTCCTTTTCTATACCGTGTGTGTGTGTGTGTGTGTGTGTGTGTGTGTGTGTAAAACAATGAAGTGTTTATAATAAATGGATTTAGCTTCTTCATCTTGCTGGTCATTGTATATTATAAACAGGCATGTGATACATATCCTCTGAGTATACTTTCATATATCTCTAATCTCATTGAGGTCCATGAAAAATAAATTGCTGGATCAAGGTTTGTGCAGCTTAAATATTTGATAAATATTGTCAAGTTATGTCCACCTGCATGCCCGCCATCAGTGCGTAGGGTATGGTACAGGCTGCTTGGGGACTACTAATGATTCAAGACACTTCCTGTTTCCTCCAGTGATTGCAAGAGACAGGCGACATGAGAGGCTGGGCTACATGCTCCATCAAGGGACTCACTGGTAGAAGATAAACTCTCGAGTGAGACTGGAGGACATTTCAAGATGGCCAAAGACGAGCCGCCAAGTGTCTCCAGAGACTTAGAGGCGCTGCGAAGGAAGCTCTGCTTGCTGCTAGATTCCTTCCAGAACAACGCAAAGGTCAGTCTCCAATGCCGTAAATACTGGGAAGTTAACACTGGCCTGAGCAAGACAGAATGTTGTATCTTTTCATAACACCTTGCTGTGTCTGAGCTGTGGTCATGTTCTTTGTGGCTGCTAGAGTGTCAGCCATCATATGACATTCAAGGCAACAGGACAACAGGGGAGTGGGAGGACGATCCTTTTCAAGCCTCCTCCAAATGAAGTCACAGAATTGCAGAACCCTTCCGGTTGCATCCCATAAGATGCAGAATTTGGTTGGATAGCCACCCATCATGGCAACTGCCATCCTTCAGCTGGATCTAAAGGGGCCACCCTTAGTCCACACGACAGACACTACTCTTTTCTTCGAAAACTTTGGCCCATCTGCTCCCCTAAGAAAGGGGCCAGCAAACAGCTAGTTTCAGATTTGAGTTCTGTGTTCCATTAGAAATTCATCATCCCCCAGAAATGCTACATTAGCCACCCATGCACTAAAATATTTCCGCACCTTTCCCTAAGTACAAAGAAGCAATGGTTAATTTTAAGACTATATCTTAGTCAATATATCAAAAATGGTATCGTTTCAGCATGTAGTCATAAAAATTAATGGAAAAGAAAATACTTTACATTCCTTTTTGGACTGACTCTGAAATCTAGGCTTCTTTGAATTTCCGGGACGACTGTGATGCAAACCAGCCACGCCTTCCATTTTCACCGCTCACTGCAGCGCGGTTTGAGATTCTCTATTTCATTTATCTGCGTCTGTATCTTTATTGGTTTTTTTTCTGTATACCTTTCAACATTAAACAGAATGCTAGGGTTGGGGCGATGGTTCGGTGGGTAAAGCTCTTGTCTGACTACCACGAGAACGTAAGTTTGAGTTCCCAGATCCACATAAAGATGGTGCTGAAGCGCATCTCTATTCTTCCAGGGTTTCTATGGCAAAACGGGAGGTGCAGACAAGAGGATCCTGGGGTGCTTATAGGCCAGCTAGCCTGTCTTATTCAGTGCAAAACAACAACAAAAGCCCAAGGAGATCCTGTTACCAGCAAACAAGTAGAAAGCTGTCCTCAGACCTCCGCACGGGCACTCACATACATGAAAACACACACGCTCACTTACATTGTGTATACATATCACAAAAAGATTTTAAAAAACAGTGCTAGAGCCGGGCGGTGGTGGCGCACGCCTTTAATCCCAGCACTCGGGAGGCAGAGGCAGGCGGATCTCTGTGAGTTCGAGGCCAGCCTGGTCTACAAGAGCTAGTTCCAGGACAGGCTCTAAAAAAGCTGCAGAGAAACCCTGTCTCGAAAAACCAAAAAAATAAAAAAAAAAAACCAAAACAGTGCTAGCTGGCTAATACTATTATCAATTCGTTGTATGTCTTTCTAGACTTCTATACTATGTGCACATAAAAGTACGTATGCATATAAAGTGATGGGAACTGTTTCATGATTTTTTTCTATTGGACAGCACATTTCACCAGCTTCTGTAAAACATACACTAACGTCATTTGCTTCACAGGGGTCTTCTTTGGTTTTGCTTTAGAATGCATTTGGCATACTACCGACTTACCTGATTATTTTTAAAATGGACAAGCAGGTTTTTAGTTAGTTGGCAGAGACTCTTTAATGAGTTAGCTCAGTAAGGAAGGTCCTCATGGCCTTTGCACATTTGCAGTTCATTCTCATGACTTGAGAGAGATCCGAAGTCATCACAGACACTGGATTTGCAAATACCAAATAGACCATTGGTTTTACAGGAATAAGGAGCGCAGGTCCTTCAAGCCTCTAGTCATAACAGATGAGTATATGGTCCTTACTTTATGTGTATTTTTGGAAAGATGCATTGATGTATATAATGCACACTGTTGGTTGTTGGCACTGAACACAGGGCCAGCAGCAGGCTGCTTCATGCCTCAAACCCACACACGTCTTCTTCGTAAGAAACAGTAACAAAAAGATACTGGTGGTGGTCATAGCGCTATGCATTTTAAATAGTGAGATTGCCAACCAGAAATAAAAACTGTGAACTTTGTGGCGTTAAATAGGCCACGATGTCATAGTTTGGTTCTTCAGTGTCCCAGAGAGGCCCCCATGCTAAAGGCTTGGCCAAGGGCTTGGTTGTTGTGGAGAGGTGGTGAGACCTTCTTGAATTTCTGGTTCAAACCATAACAAGCTAGGAATGTTCCTGTCCGTTGACTCAGTCTTGACATCAGAGATGCTCAAAGGACTGGTTTTAGGTACCAGATAAATTAGCGAGTAGAAAGTCCTCAAACACAGGATTCGCAGATTAGAAGGACTGTGTGTTTATTAACTGATTGAGCCCTTACTAAATTCCAACCTTGTCGCAGGCATTTAGCGCTTCTTAGTTAATATTTATATGCACCTTCAAAGCAGATGAACTTCTTATTCTTTCCTTTTGACAACTCAGCAGTATGCACTGGAGTAGGTTTGGGCTAGATACTTATCCAGCTAGCCTACTCCCAGGAACGTGGGGAAATTGACAGTTCTCTACGGGCTGGTGTTCTCAGATAGTCTTGAGATGAAATTATTTCTCTTACAAGTTTTTTAGTATATTATGTTAATTGACCTATTAAAAAATATTTATTTTGGGCTGGAGAGATGGCTCAGAAGTTAAGAGCAGTGGCTGATCTTCCAGAGGACCTGAGTTCAATTTCCAGTAACCACATGGTGGCTCACAAACATCCATGATGAGATCTGGTGCCCTCTTCTGGCCTGCAGGCAGACATACAGGCAGAACACTGTATACATAATAAATAAATAAATAATAAGTAAATAAGTATTTTTTTAAAAAGAAAAACTATTCATTTTATGTGTATGTGTGCGCTCAGTGGTATGTACCTGAATGCATGTATGTGTATCACATGTGTGCAGTGCCTGCAGAGGCCAGAAGAGGGCACTGGGTCCTTAGAACTGGTCTTACAGGCAATTATGGGCTGTCCTATATGGATTCTGGGAACTGAACTCAAGTGCTCTTCAAAAGCGGTGAGTACTCCTAACTAATACTCTCTTCAGCCGCAGGTCACACTAATGCAAAGTGATTCTGGAGGGAGGAGGAGAGCAAAGCGCCTGTGACCTGCCTCAGTCAGAGTCTCTGTTCCGGATTTTGGTTCATGGTTTTAGACCATCCTGGGGCAGAGGGCAGGACAGAACAGAGTAGCTCACTCATATCATGGTAGCCAGTCAGCAGGGCAATGGGGTGGGGACAGACAGACGCACAAAGATACACACAGAGATTGCTTCAGGAATACATAGGGTAGAATGTAGCCCCAGGAACATGTTCCCAGTGGTCCTCTTCCCGCAGCGAGGCTCTCTCTCCTGTAGTCTCCACAACTGCCAAAACCAGTGTGAGCAGCTGGGGGCCACGTGAGCCTGCAGGAGCCACTTTATATTCAAATATTAACAAAAGCATCACTAACACACAGTGGTGGTGATCCCCATGAGTAGTAAGACCCTTCAGTAATGTTTACGTAATAGTGAGTGTAACCACAGCAGACGTAATTGTGTATTTTTATTTTGGTTTGGTAGGGTGCTGTTTTTTCATACTGAAGTGTGGATCTTCAGAGTAATTTACATGTGCCCCTAGAACATCAACAAAGGACATCAGGTTGACATACTGTAATTTATATAGCCGCCCCTTGTCTCTGGGAAATGGAGACAGTTTCTTTCCCCCATGTAATCCGTGCTCTTCACTCACAGTTTAATGAGCTCTTTGAACTTCAGATGAGGCTAGATAGGCCTCCAGATGGAACGGGCACGAAATTGCTCCAGCCTGTCTGTAGCGCATGGCCAGTTCTTAACAGTCTTACTTCTAGAATTCAAGAGACAGGAACCTGCTTAAAATAGTTTAAGCAAGCAAACAGGTAGGGCCTTCCACAACTTTAGGAATCTTTAAGGCTTCCCCATGAGCCTTGGGAGAAGTAGAGCATGGCTGTTTCAGGACTAGAACCAGGGTCAGGCTGGTGCCTGGTGGCAGGAGTAGCTCTCAACACGCCCTCTTCCTTGGGCTGTGTAGCTTCTCACATTGGTTCCTTGTGTATTCGCTTCACTCCCAGACTGCAGCCTACTCCCCTTGGCTTTCCCGTTGATGTGGGCAAACATGGTTGTTCGGGCTGGTACCCTTCTTTCCTCACATCTCCATTAGCACCTGTTGAAGATCTAGAAGTTTCAGCTCCCTGTTCATAGAAACACCAGTGTGGCTGGCACTGTCACCTGTGGCTACCCAGTGGCTGTTGGACTGGGATCTTTGATTTTGTTTGAAATGCATATGGCTTCTCGGATGTCCTCCGGTCAGGGGAGGAAGCAGTTTTCAGAAAAGCGGAAGGAGTGGCTGGGTGACCAGGCTGGCATCTCCTGATGTGAATTATCTGTGATAGATGGAGAACCATTGTGTCTCAAACGCTGACCACATGGGCCTGACTCTCGAAACTGTCATGCTAGCGTGCATTTATAAATAAATGAACAGCCCTTGTCCGACCTTGAGTACATTAATTCAATTTGTTTCCAGCTCCTCTTATCTGGAATGAGCAACACCAGGCCTTGGGCTGCTGGGAGGATTATCTGGGATGCCATTTGAGAAGGCATTTGCACTGAGCCTGGCTAATGCTGGTGCCATTCTCTCAAAGTCTGGCATCCTGGGTTGTTGATTGCAGCTCACATTTGTAAAGCATGGGTCGGAGGCCCATCTCTACCTCCAGGTTAGTGATGGAAAATCACAGGGCATGCCACAGCCTGCTGGGCTCTCTCACTTTTTATCCTCCCATTTGCATGCCATCTGTTGCCAGGAAAATGAAACGTGGTGATGTTTGAGGCCTTTGGACTTGGGTGCTGTTACTGCTGCTCTCCATTATCTGCCCTGCAACTTTGTAGGGAAAATACGTGAAGACATATATGGCAAGTCTGAAATGTCAGGGGCTGAGTCAGACAGGCACCTTTAGAGGAGAAAGCCTTACCGACATACTTTCAGAGTAGCCTTTGTTTTTCTTCAATTAAAACTTCATGAAGAAAATGGGCCTTGGGGGGTGGGTCAGCAGGGAAGGTGCTTGAGGACTTGAGTTCAATTCTCAGAACTGTCATTAAAGAAGAATACAGGAGTAATGGCTTATACTTTTATTCCAGTATTGGGGAGATGGAGTCAGGTGGATCTCTGGGGCTCAGTAGCCTGCCGGTTCAGCATACTTGGTGAGTTCCTGGCCAGAGACAGGCAGATGGACAGAGCCTGAGGAACATGCTCAAGGGGGCCCTTTGGTCTTCAAATGTGTTGCACACACATGTGCACCCAAGTGAGCATGAACATAGAGAGAGAGAGAGAGAGAGAGAGAGAGAGACCCAGAGGAGTTTACGTCTCTATTTTGAGTGACATGAGTTGAGAGCGCCCTAAAGTGCTCCTGTGTGCTCTTTTCACCTTTTGAACGTGCACTTTATGACCTTGTCCCTTTAAGCATGTCCCCAAATCTTTCCTTCTGATACTCAGCATGCTGAGGAGTGCGCTTACCCCTACAGTGTTTTCCTGAATGGATATGTGTAGCTCTCTGGATAAAACCACCATGCTTCCCTTGCTCGGAGGTGTTGCTTTGGGAATGACTCCCGCATTCTCCTTACCTGCTGTAGGTAGGAGGTCTTTGTGGCCATGCTTATTTTGGTTTTGCACTTGGCAAGATGCAAACCCTTTGGGTTAGACTCTTAAAAAAGTGTCTGGAACCTGTGTTTAATGAGTATGGCTGTTAGGTATGGATGAACCATGCTGTCTCCACAACATTCTGTCCTGACAAAGGTCATTCTTTCTTAGAGAAAGCAATTCCTAGATTAAACTGTTTTGTCTTAGCTACTTTTCTATTGCTGTGATAAAATACCATGGTCAAAGAAACTTATAGAAGGAAGGGTCTATTTTGGGTTGATGGTTCCAGAGGGCTAAGAGTCCTTTACCATGACCTTGGGGAGCATTGCAGCAAGCACCAGGCATGGTGGCAGGGATAGCTGGGAGTGTTCATCTCAAGCACAAGCAGGAAGCAGAGAACAATCTCATAATGGTGTAAGTCTTTAAACTCTCAAAACTCACCCTCAGTGACACACTTCCTCCAGGAAGGTCAACCTCATAAACCTACCCAATCAGTGCCATAAGCTGGGGACCAGCTATTCAAATGTCTTAGCCATTGGGGACCATTATCATCAAACCACCACATAGTTTATTATATTGATGATGGGGATTGTTTGCCTACCTTCCTTCCATTCTACCTTTCATCCTTCCTTTCTTTTTAACATGCAGTCTTGGTAGACAGCCCAAGCTGGCCTCAAACACACAATACCCCTGCCTCAGCCTCCCAGGAGCTGGAATTAGAGCTATATCTTTGTGCTACCTTTTCTGCTTTAATTGGCAGGCTCTTTAGAAATGGTTTCTTTGCATTTTGAAGGACCTTTGTTTTGGGGCTGTTTAGAGGCCAGACCCAGAAAAGGCTCTGAAAAAGGGGGATTCTCTGAGGACTGGAAGTAAGATATCTCTACCTTTTGCTTCTTGGATTCCCCATGCCAAACTGTCCTCAGTTTCCTTTTTTATTTTTTTATTTTTATTTATTTTTTGTCATTTAATCTGTAGGCTACATCCTTCCCATCCCCCTCTGGCCCAAATTTAGCCATTTATGCTCTCGCCTGGTTTCCTACAAAACTCCCTAATTGCCTCTTGCATACCTACCCCAGGTTCATCTTTGAGTAAGATTGCTCCTTTGTGTCTGTCACAGCCCCCACCACATGCTCTTAATTTACCCCTTATTTATTTTTCCATAAGATAAAACTTTCAAAGTATAATAGACATATTAGAGTCACATATATAATTTAAATTTTTTAAACTTTTTTCTTTTAAAACAAAATGGGAGGGCTGGAGAGATGGCTCAGAGGTTAAGAGCATTGTCTGCTCTTCCAAAGGTCCTGAGTTCAATTCCCAGCAACCACATGGTGGCTCACAACCATCTGTAATGGGGTCTGGTGCTCTCTTCTGGCCTGCAGGCATACACACAGACAGAATATTGCATACAAAATAAATAAATAAATAAATAAATATTTAAAGAAATGGGTCAGGGGTGGTGGTTCTTACTATCATTTTAGCACTCCAGTTATGAGGCAGGAGGATTACAAGTTCAAGGCAATAATGACACTCTGTCTCAAATTAAAAATAAAAAGGAACCCATGAAATTAATTTTAATAAAATAGCTTAAGAAACCCAGTATATCTTAAACTATCACTTAAGACTGTAATTATCATGAGAAATAATCAATGAGATAGCCTAGATTTTTTTCCCTTAAATACATAGAGCATTTTTCATGCAGGTGCTATATTTCTGTGGGAAATCATTGTTCTCTCTTTAGCATTTACAAAATTTGTCTGCCTCCCTCTCACCTCAAATCCTTAATGAAGGATGGTCTCAGAGGCGATTCCTGGTGTGGTTACAGGTTGCTAGGCGGCATGGCTCGAAGACATTGTGTGCTGTGCCAGGAGGTGGAATATGTCATGCTTTAGGAGGCAGCGTTGAAGCCCAGGACAATGCCTGTGGCTGCTCTGAAGGGCCTTATCTGTTTAAACAAGGTGAGCCCGTGCCTGGTTGCCATTACCCGGGCTATAGATTCTCCTGTTTCTAACTTGCCCCAAGTTCCCACCCTTACGATTACTTGGCTGGAAATCTGTTGCCAGGAGAAGTATGTGATTTGGAAAGACGCACTTCTGATAATGGCACTTCATTTCTGCTACTGGGCTGCAAGCCCCAAAGGAGTGAGTCACAGGAAAGACCAGTTTTCGATGCAGGAAGCATTCCCCACTCAGCTTTTTTAATTTTTATGTTACTGTTTTTTTGTTTTGTTTTGTTTGGAAAAAATTATTTTTCATAAAATATATTCCATCCTGGTTTTCCTCCTCCTTCTCCTCTTTCTCCTCCCAGAGAGTGGGCACCTACACAGCTCCATGCCCTTTCTTTCTCTCTCTTTAAAATAAACAGGTATCCTAGGCAGTGGTGGTGAACACCTTTAAATTCCAGCATTTGGGAGGCAGAGGCAGGCAAATCTCTGAGTTTGAGGTCAGTCTGGTCTACAGAGTGAGTTCCAGGGCTACACAGAACAACCCTGTCTTAAAACAAGCAAACAAAACAAAGAAAAACAACCAATCCTAGAACAAACAGGCAAACAAAAATCAAAGCATAGTAAACAAAAAGAAAACAACACAAGAAACACAGAATCCATAAAAACACAAAATTAGAAACCATAATATATAAACAAAAGGCCAATAAGACAAAAATGCCCAAAATAAGCAATATGAGACAAAAAAATCTACAAAAATACCATTGAGTTCATTTCATGTTAGCCATCTACTGCTGGGCATGGGGCCTACTCATAAGCCAGTGAGACTCCCTTGGAGAAAACTAGTTTTCCCTTTGTCATTGGATAGCTTTTTGGTTAGGGGTGGAAGTTCATGTGCATCTGACCCTCTCAGTGCTGGGATACCGTCCTCCTTGAACCTGTACAGGCCCTGTGTGTGCTGCCACAGTCTCTGTGAGTTCATACATGCATCAGTCCTGGTGTGTCTGGAAGACACTGTTTCCTTGGAGTCTTCCATTCCCCTGACTCTTCTATCTTTCTGCCTCCTCTTTCACATAGATATTCCCAAATCTATTATTCTTTGTAATTTTCCAGTTATGTGTCTCTGTATTTGTTCCCACCTGCAGGAAAAAGCGTCTCTGCTGATGGCTGAGCGAGGTGCTGATCTATGAGTACAGCAGAATGTAGTTGGGAGTCATTTTATTGCTGTTTCTTTAGCAGAACAATCGTATTTGGTTTTCCCCTAGGCCTATCTAGTCTAGGTTCTTGGCCACAGGAGCAATGTCAAGCATGGGTTCCACCTTGTGGAGTGGGCCTTAACTCCAGTCGTGGAGTGGTTACTCCCATAGCATTTGTGCCACTACTGCACACGCAGGCAAGGCACTGTTATAGACTGCAGAGTTTGCAGCTGGACTGGTGGTTACTTTTCTAGAGGAAGGTTTTTGAATGATGGGGTCTTTCAATGTAACAGGCTTCAATGCCAGTAATAAGGAGGGTGAAGCCCCGAGACTTGAAAACTGAGGGGAATGCTCATCCTTGTGGGTTTGACTAAGACCAGCTCTGCACTAAAGCAGCCTTCTCAATGGAGTGTGGTCCCCACCTCTTAACCTGGTGAAGGTGGGTAGCCTGTTTATTAAAGCAACATATGGTTGCCATCATCAGTCTGTGGCCAGTTATAGCATCCTGGCTGGTACCATAAAAACACTGAGGTTGCAGGGCAATGTATGCATTTGGAGTCAAAGATTTTAGCTTTGAATATCTAGGATTTGTCCCTTGGAAACTAGATGACTACTAATTAGCCACGTAGCCCATTGTATCTCAAACTTGAATGTATACACAAAGCACCTGGGCTCTCGTTGAAAAGCAGAATTGGATGCAACAGGTGCCAGGTGGAGCCTAAGGCTCCTCATCTCCACTAAGCTCTTGAGAGGTGCTGAGTAGCTAGGACTTAACTCCTCTTTTCCTTTGCGACCTTCGTTATGAGAACTTTGGCTGCAGAGCGGTAGGCACATTGCACACATAAGAGGGTGTCTTTCAGAGAGGGTGTGTGCTGGGCAGGAGAGCAGCCACATGACCTTTCCTCCTCTCACAGATCTTAACACTGGTGGGAACCTCACCCTTGCCACCCTTCCCACAGCTTCTTTACGTTGCTGCCAGGTACCTCACATCTTGGGAGATGTTTCATGTTGATGCCTGGGAGCCTCTGACTTGCCGGAGGCCTCTGACTGTGGCCGTATTTCCCACAGCTGAGGCAGATCAGCTCAATCTGAGGTTTGGAACAGCAGTTAACCCTGGCTCTTTGTCCTTTGCCTGCAGGTGGTTGCCTTCATGAAGTCCCCGGTGGGTCGGTACCTGGACAGGCATCCTTTCCTGGCACTCACCATGCTGATGTTTGTTACCATGTCAGCCATCCCTGTTGGCTTCTTCCTGCTCATCGTGGTGCTCACCTCCCTGGGTGTTCTCATGGGGGCCATATTACTGGAAGGTACTCTGGAAGTAACTCAATAAGGTGGACAGTATTGAACATCTGCCATTTTTATCAAAGACTCCTCTTTCTGGTGCAAGGCAGCTTGTCAGAGTAGCTAAAACCCAGGCTCTCGTGTTCCATCAGCTGCCCATTACCACCATCGTGATTTGAGATGTGACCTACTCCTTCTGAGCTTTAAATTGGGCAGGCAACAAAACAAGAAAGGAGACCCCAAGTGTAACATAGTTTGTGAACAGTGGGGAATGGAAGCAACCAGAGGCCCCACCGGCTGATGCCAGAAGCTGAGGCCTACCCAGGTGTGGAACTTCTGCTATTATAATTTTTAATGGGAAATCTCCTGACTTCAAAAATCTGAGTTAGCTGCCATATTTTAAATGCATTGGCCCAGGGTCCTCTCAGTTTCAGAGCATTTCTGATAAAGGCACCTTCTAACCACGCTTTCCTCCTAGGACTGGTTATCTCTGTGTGCGGCCTCTCACTGCTCTGCATCCTCTGTGGCTTGGGCTTTGTGTCACTTGCCATGTCAGGGATAGCCATGATCTCGTATGTGGTAGTGTCCTGCCTCATGAACTACTGGTTTTCTCCCAGGTAAATGCATGTCAATGGAACAATTGATCTTGGGGATTTGGGGGATCCACACAGATAACTTTCTAATCCCACTTGGTATCCAGCAGTTGAATTATAAGTGGCAAGTGCTCCTCACGGTTGCCCGTAGACATCCGCATTTCCAGTAGAGTTTCATCCATGCACACATGCACACAGACATTGCCACCCTTGTCCATCGCCCGCAGAGCTCATCCCGCAGAGCTCATCCCGCAGCTGTAGTAGCCTCCTCAGGCAGTTACTGATTCTTCTAAAAAAGTTATCTGCTTACTTTACAAGGTCAAATGGGGTAGTTTAGGAGGTTTGGGAGGAAGGCTAACCCATCAGGTAGTCATGCCCACCTCCCAGGGTGGTACAGGAGCTGGGATGCTGCTATCCCCCCCATCTACCTTGATCTCCTCTGTTTGTCAGTGTGAGCATCTCAGCATAGTGAAGACGGCTCATGTTTACTCTGTGGAGTCTCCCCCCCCACCCCACCCCACCCACGGCATGGCTCCTGGGTCTGGAGGAACAGTGACCTGTTGAGATGCCGGAGGGAAACCCAGCAGTGCTGAAGTGCTAGGGAGGTATAACGTGCTACCTCCTGATACTCAGGGCTTTTCAGAGGCATCTTTTTTGATACATGATATTTGGGCTGTGTATAGATTTTCAATTCTTAAGTTCCCACATACGGAGTCTCTCTTGTGCTTCACTAATTTTTGCTAATTTGATAACTGTGGCTAAGGTATTTGCTCAGTGCAGAATCTCTGTTAGCACTTCCCAGCCTCATCTCATTTAACCCTTAGGTGAACCTCATTCTGTGAGAGGGAAATGAAAGGCAAGTGCACATGCTAAGAACAGCCGAGAAGGAACTTAAATCTAGGTCGGCTGAGTCTGGTAAACTCTCAGCCACAATATAAAGTGGCTATAAAACATAGTCAACAATCTCTGGAAAGAGGCAGATAGTAAAGATTCTAGGGCATTTAGACTGTGGTCAGCCTCTCAGTTTGCTGCTGTACTGTGAGAGCAGATAGTAAGCAAATAAACTGGTCTGGCTGTGTTCCAATAAAACTTTATTTAAACTTTACAAAAACAGATGGCTTGCCAAAGTTTGCCCCTATAGCCATAATTGATTTGCTAGTCCATGATCTAAGAAAATCCACTAGTGCCCTTGAACATCTTAATAAAAGGTGGCTTTACCACTTGCCTAGCATGTTCAAGGGCCTGGGTTTGATCCCCAGCATTCCCCCTTCCCCTCAAAAAGTTTATCCTGTCATTACTTTTTGTTGATGTGTCTGTGATCTTAAATTGCTCAGGGGTTGTTCTCACAAGATTGCTTAACTGATAATCCCTGGAATCATGTCAGTTTCTCAGAAGTTGCTTTGATCACTATCAGCTTTCAAGGACACACAGTGCCCTATTTGGCTTATTGAGGGCGATGCTTTAGAGCTAAAATCCCTTCCTACCTTTGAACTCTGCTTTAATTAGGCTAAGTGCTTAAAAAGTATACTGCAGAAAGTAGCATAATGAAATGCTTGGGAGAAGCTCAGGTGGAAGCTACAAGAGTAGGAATCTGAGTTTGGAATCCCAGAACCAACATGAAAATGCCACTCGTAATCTCAGCAGTGGGGAGACAGGGATAGTTGGGTGGCTGTGGCTTGCTAGCCAGCCAGCCCAGCCTGTTAGAGAGTTTCAGGCCAATGGGAGACCACGTCTCAAAGGATGTAGATAGTGTTCTTGAGGATGACACTTGTGAAAATGTGCACACACACACACACACACACACACACACACACACACACACTGAAAGAGAAAAGAAAAGCACAATCAGTGGAGAGGCTCAACTTCGTTCTTCCTGTCTCCATCCTCTTCCCGAGACATCAGGCTCCCATTTGGGCAGAGATTCTCAACTTCCTGTTCTCAGGAGTCAATTCACCTTCTCAAAGGCTACTGAAGCCTCCAAGGCGTGGGCTCAGAGCTTTGATAACGGTCCCACTGCAAGTTACAGCACCAACCACAGAAATGTCTGCCCTCTTAAAAGGAAAAATATTAACCATCTAAACAAAAAAACATTTGTTAATGAAAAATGGTTGTATTTTATAAACAAAATTAATTTAGCCAGGTCACAGGTCACATTGTCTTATATTCTATCAATAGCCTTCTCTATTTTTTCCTACCTCCTGCTGTATGGCCAGGGCTGGCCTGGAACTCATGATATAGTTTAAGTTAGCCTCAGTTTCTTGATCCTCCTGCCTCAGCACCCTTCCCCAAGTGCTGGAACTACAGGTGCACAGTGCCGCCCCTGACTATCATGGTTTTCTTAGCTATATGCTCTGGCGGAAGTAGCAAGGCTAGCCCTTTTACCTCTGTTCATGTGGCCTGCAGGAAATCTTTGAGGAGGCCAGACCCTCACAGTGCAGTGGGGAAGGAGAGCCTTCTCCAGAGGACTGTGAACGGTCTCCGATAGTACAGCTGAGCTCAGTAATGGTTCTTGCTTCTAGTTTAATGAAAATGTGGCATTGTTTTTCATTTACTAACATAGTCTGAGCAGATCTGCACCACACATGGTTATGTGACTTGATGCCTTGGGCATGAAGGGTCAGTTCACTGAATCACATAGCTCCTCCACATGTTATGTGAAAACGCCCCTGTTCCTCTATGAGATAACAAGAATGGAAAGAACACAGAAGGTGTTATGATAAATTAGATGCTGTGTTAGGAAAATCTTTAACACTCGAGATAAAGATAGTCCCTCATTGACTGACCCAAAGCACAAGAGAACAAAGAGGAGCTACCAGTTCGTTCCATGACTTAATGGGTTTGACCCTAAACTGAAAGATGACACAACTATTTTTTTTTAAAGGAGACAAATTCTAATATGGCCTTACTTAGGGAAATATACTAGACAGTTTCTCAGCAACACATTGTGATCTTCTCTGTAGATAATCTTAACATCAAAGGTGCTGGAGAGACTTCCTAGGGCCTGCAGGCTGGGGTAGGGGGAAGTAAGGGGCAAAGGCAGCATATGCCTTTGTAGACCGCACAAATCATTCACTCCACATCATCCTGGCTCTCCCCAAATAGCCAGAGTGTGCCTGACTTCCCCCTACCCCACTCCATCCAATTACTGCAGACTGAATTCAGAATTTAGGCTTCTGAGGCAAGCATTCTCTAGGCCTTTAAAGTTATTATTCTTGAGCCTGGTGGTGGTGGTGCACTCCTTTAATCTAGCACCTGGGAGGCAGAGGCAGGAGGATCTCCATGAGTTTGAGGCCAGCCTGATCTACAAAGCAAGTTTCAGGACAGCCAGGGCTACACAGAGAAACCTTGTCTCAAAAAACCTATATATATATATTCATCCTTAAATTTTGACATAAGCTCTCACGAAGTTGATCAAGCTGGCCTTAAACTCACTCTGTAGTTCAGGCTGGCCTTGAAACTGCAACGTTCTTCCTGTCCTGGCTTCCCAAACAGCTGGGATTGCAGAGCCTGTCACACTGCCCAGTGCTTCTTCATATACTTGCTTACAAAAAAGCAAGAAGAGCAGAGCAATGGTTCCTTGTTTTTTGTTTGTTTTGGCTTTTTTGTTGCCAGGTAGAAATGTTTTTGGTGACAAGTAATTATAAACAAAATAGCCTGAGGTAGATACTAACTCAAACAAGATTTTGTTTTTATTGGATAACCAAGAGATAGAGACAGTCCAGGAGGGCTGGTACAACCACTATATGGTGTCACCAACATACCCAGTGCCTTCTGCCTTTCTTCGCTGCCATCCTTAGCCTGTGGGTTTGCCTCCAATGGCTGTAACTGATACAGCTCCAGGTACGAACATGTGAGAGAGATCATGAGCGTGCAGACAAGCCCAAGAGACCCGTTCTCCCGAGTGAAGTCTTTCCCTAGTGCTCTTCCTCATTCTTCCCAAAGACACATCATTAGCTAGACCTTCGTAAGGTGTCAGTCAGCTTGGACAGGGGTTCAGCTTTCTTACCTTCTGTGACAAGAGTTCATAGAACACACCAGTCAAGAGTGCTGCAGATGTGGCTGGGCCATTCTTGGTGTTGCTCCTACACTAACCATTTTGTCTTTCCATACTACAGGCCTCTGGCACAGCAGCATGCCAACACCAATTGTCAGCTGGCTATGAAGTCTGCAGACTTTGAGGGGCGCTACCAGGAATGACAGGCCATATGGAACCAGAGGTTGCTCCTAAGCATGCCGGGAAAGCTCTTCGCCTCTCTGCTTGGGTCATAGCTCAGAGAGAGAGCTGGATGCTTGCTCTGCTTCGCCACTCACTGTGTCTAAACTGCAGTGGCCAGGGCCACCTCCCCAGCCCTCATCCTCCATTATGCAGTCTTGACCTTAGCAGAGTCCCAGGCTTCTAGAACTGGGAAGCTTGACCAGTAGGGCCTCTGGGTTGAGTCCTAGGTCCCTACTGGGGTAAGGTCACTTGTTTTTGAAGTTTAGTTTCCTTTTATTGGGAGGTGGGGAGGATGAAGAAGAGAGTTTTCTCCAGTCATTTGAAAGAAGAGGTAAACGAATAACCCAAAGAGAGTCAGATCTCCTGCCATTATTGCTTTTCTATCAGAAAGAGCAGCAACATCTGGGGACTGTGGCCTGACTTGAAAAGCAGTCATAACCTTGCAGCCAAGAGTCCTTTAGAAAATGTCTCAAGGCCTAGTTGCGGAGTGCCTTGATCGTCGACACATTTGTACTTGATATGTTTATATTGTTTTTAAAAGAGTTTGCCATGTCAAGCCATTTCTTGACAAACAAACAAACCAAACACATACTGAAGACTACAAAGCAAAAAAATAAAAAGCCTGTGTGATTTCCTCTTTACAGTTATTAAATATTTATTTGGTTCTTGCTATGCTTTCTCTCCTACGCATTTCCGTATGTCAGACATGCATTAATTAGATGTTTGCTATCATGACAAAATACCAGAGATAATTATCTTTATAAAGGAAAAACTGTGGCTCGCGGTCACATGGCTGGGGTTCTTGACAGAGGCCTGCTCACCTCATCGTGGCTAGGGAGCAGAAAGAAGAGCCTGGGGTTCCATTATTTAAGGGCAGTCCCCAATGACCTAACTTCTTCCCATTGGGCCCCATTCTTTAATGGGTTCTTCCGTCCCTTTAGCACCATGGTCTGGTGACTAAGGCTTTAACACATGGACCTCAGGGCACACATAAAACTGTTGCAATTTCTCTGTTGATTTCACAGCCCATCTTGTGTAATTTAGGGCCTGAGTTACTTTTCAGGTTGTTATGAGCAAATACCCAACAAGTTGCCGCGTTAGGCGGAAAGGCTCATCTGGCTTACAGTTAATGGCACTGCAGCCCGTCATGGCGGGGATGGAATGGCAGCAAGTCACGTTGCACATGTAGTCACTACGCATTTAGATGACTGGAAATTGAGCCCAGCTGAGAACCTCAGGGCCCACTCCTAACAAGTAACAGGAGCTGAACACCTGAGTCTATGCGGGACTTCTCACACAATACACAGCTTATTTAGTTGCTAGAGACAACACGCAACTCAAAGCTGTTTTCAAAGGGGTTGGAGTGATTTAGAAAAGTAGTCATTTCATTCAACCAAAATCCAGTGGGCAGATCTTTGCTATTGTATTTAAGACAGGGCCTCGCTGCAGTCCAGGCTGGCTACAGGATCGCGCACTGTGAAGATCTGGAATGCATGTGATTTCACCTCAATTTCCTTCTTGTGCACTGTTTTTTCAGCAGGTCTCTCACACACAGCATTTTCTTCAGCTCTTTGTTGCACTTTGTACTCAACTAGAAAGTTGCTCTGTATATGCAAATTCCAGGCTCAAGTCTGATTGGATAGATCTGGGTCATGTGACCAACCTTGTGTAGATGGAGCTGCGGGGTTGCGTCTGCCATCCTGCTAGCCTTACACCCGAAATAATTACATGGAAACTGTATTCTTTTAAACACTGCCTGGCCCATTAGTTTCAGCCTCTTATTGGCTAATTAACCCATATTTAGTAATCTGTGTAGCACCACGAGGTGGTCGCTTACCAGGAGAGATCTTAACCTGCGTCCATCTTGGAGAGGAGAGGCATGGCTATTGCTTATGGCGACTGCCTGAAGCATCTGCCTCGCTGCCTTCTACTCAGCATTCTGTTCTGTTTACTCCGCCTACCTAATTTTCTGTCCTATTAAAGGGGCCAAGGCAGTTTCTTTATTAACCAATGAAATTAACACATAGACACTCCTCCATCAACCTTGAACCAATCACAGTGGCCAGTTAATAGCATTTGCTTAAAAGGCACATGTATACATGCAAGAGCTGGGAGAGCGCCTCTTAGATCAACCACTTTGGTCCTACAGTTGGTGAGGTTGGCAAGAAGGAAGGAGACCCCCTAGGAATACCAGAAAAAAAAAAGTTTGCTGGGAGAAATGGATGATGCCACTGGCCCCAGCGGGACATAAAGTTCTCAGCTTTCCTGCATCCTGTGCTATCCAGCTTCACTTGACCCTAAAGAGAATCCCTCCATTAGAGAACAAGAATTGCCAAGGCTATTAACACCATGAAGTAGTAGTAGAAGCAACTCTTTATTGAAAAGCTTATTACTTCATGCAAGGGTCTGTCTTGTGTATCCTGCTGTCCAGCTAGCTGGGTTCTGAGACTTCAGTCTTGGGGAACACAGAGGTCCCTGGCCTTGCTTCCAAGATTTACTGTCTAATAGAGAATCAATTGACAGTTGTATTTGTGATTGATGTATTTATTACTGATCAATAATCTGCTGCAACTAGTGGTATAAAAGTGCAAAGCAATATTAACAAGATTGGGTGGGGCTTCTTCTCTGAGGTGTATCTGGGAAAGATCTAAATCCAAGTACACATAATCACAGGTCACACACAGCTCCTTCACAGCTACAGACTGAGGTCCTAGTTAGTACACACAGTCATGGGTCACACACATTTCCTTCACGACTACAGACTGAGGCCCCAGTTCTTTGCTTCATGTTCCTCTCCTGACAGCTAACAAAGTGGCAGTCTCTGTCTTTAAAGCCACCAAGGAAGAGACTTAAGACGAGTATTGCATTTTGAGAAATACAGCATGTATGCACAGTCGCATGTATCTTGTCACGGTGCTTGTTCTTTAGAAACACGTTTTGGGAATGTTCCACCTGAGGGGAAGGAGTCACACAAGGGCACAGGAGCCACAGACAGACCATGGGCTCCCCTAAACAGAAGAAAAGGGAAGAGTGATAAACACGTGTGGACCACTGCAGTCATAGAGACCGGGGACTGCTCTGTGATCGAAAGAATGGCACGCTGTGACTGCGGAGGAAAGTATTCCTAGAGGAGGGAACAATGGCCCCAATCTTGAAAAACAGAAGGAGCTTAGTGTGGCTGGGCCTTGTCTGAAGGCACATGGAGAGGGACAGAGGTTTACCCCAGAACCCAGGGGTGGGGTAATGCGAAATCTTACATGGAAAAGAGACGTGGTCGAGCTTCGGGCTTTTCATTTCTATTTCTTCCTTTCTTTTTTTTTTTTTTTCTCCTCATGGTTTATTTTTTTTATATTTAAAAAATTTCCATCTCCTTCCCTCCTCCTCCCCGTTCCCTCCCCTCCTTCTCCCCCTTCCCTCCCCTCCCCTCCACCCATACCTCCCCTCCCTCCCTCTCAAGGCCAAGGAGCCATCAGGGTTCCCCACTCTATGCTAAGGAAGGGTGGATATGGGAGCAGGGAAGCATATATCTTAATTTATTTCTTCCTTTCTATCTGCCTGCCGCCTCCCTCCTTCCTCCTCCCCCTTTTCCTTCTCCTCTTTCCTTCCCTCCTTCATCACTTACTCCTTCTTTCTTCCCTCTTTCCTCCCCCTTCCTACTTCTTGACAGGGTACTGCTATAATGTACTCGGAGCTCTATGTAGCCAAATCTGACTTCATACTCTAGCTCCTTCCACCCCAGCCTCCCAAGGGTTTGGATTATAGGTAGGCAATCTATGTCCAGATCAGACTGAGGATGCTTGTGGCTCGCAACCAAAGGGATGGAGGCAGACAGGCCACTTTAAGAGGTCTGCAGAGGCTGGGAACACAGGATGGTTGTGGCTTTGACTTACACTAGCTTGGAGGGGATGATGACATTTGTGGACATTTGTGGGTGTGTTGGTGTAGGTAGAGAGGGAAAGGGGAAGATGAAGGTGACCCCTAGATATTTAGCTTCAACCAGTATGTGGCCAGTGATGCTATTTCTGGAGATAGGGACTGTGTGGAAAAATCTGCATCCTGAATTGCTATGAGTCCAGCTGTGTCCTTTGACACCAAGAGGATGTGTCAAGTAGATAGCTGGCTTGGAGCAGGGTCTCAGCTGGGACACAAGATTTGGGGGTATTTGCAGTGCTTTGCGTAACCCTTCTGGGGAGGCCTTTTGGCTACCAGGCAAGAGCTTTTCAAAACACACTTCTGATTACATAAACACTCATGCTCAAACGCAGCCAAGTGCAAAGTGCTTTCCCACGGCACTCAGAAGCACTAGGCCCTTCTATTCATGGGTAGACCAGTTAGTTTCCCTACCTATGTTCTTATGCATTAGCTTCTAGATCGCCGAGAGGAAGCCCAGGTTTGGAGATGAAATGACTTACTGAATTCATCTAGGGAGCATGGCATTGAAATCAAGACTAGGATAATTTAGCCCCATGCCTCAGAAGCTACTGGCCTTTTATACGCAGCCCGAAGTCTCGTTCATTGGGTAGGTAATCCGCACCCACACCGTCAGCACTGAAGCTTTGTGCATTTTGCTTCTTCTGTCCAGAAAGTTTTGTTTTGTTTACTTTTGAGCACTTGTCGTGTGCTGGTTGCTGTCTTCAGTCTGTGCTTCTAGGCAATCCAAAATCTTGTCCATTTTAAAGGTGAGGCAGTGGACAGATTGAGAGCTTAAACTGCCCAAGGGCCGCTTGGGAAGTGGGACTCAAACCCAGTTTGCTTGTTTGAAAAACTCACCCCTGTAACTTGTATGTTGTTCAGTGCTAGTTTCTCTACCTGCTTCTGACATCTTCTGGGGTCAGCCCTGTTCGCAGGTAGGGGAGGTTCCTAGGCAGTACAGTACCTGTGGCCTTTGTTGTTGTGGAGAACGACTCTGGGGGTCGCTGGGGTCATGCTGCAAACGTTCAGCTTCCCATAGAGCAGCACCTATAATAGCAGTGTGTGAAACACCAAATCCTTGTGGCTTCTCTTGAAGCCATGAGGGACGGGGGTTTCTGTGACAGTTGGAGCTTCCAACCACGCCTGGAAATGTTAAAAACAAACAAACAAACAAAAAAACAAAGGGGGGAAAAATCAGAAGGGAATTGAACTCCAGTTGTGTCCCTCCCCCCCAAAAGTTTGCTTTTGAGCCACTAGAGGGAGCCAACATCCAGGCCAACTGAAGCCTGCAGGCCAGAGACAGCAGCGCAGAGAGTGAGTGTCAGAAACTTGAGTCTGTCTTTGTGCCTGGCAGACAGGACTTGAGCTTTGGTATTGCCTCCAGCTTCCAGATAAGGCTTTCCACCACATACACCTTAAGCAACCAGGTAATAGGCATCTTCTCCAAAAACTATCGTCAACGGCAAATCTGAGGCCCAGAGAGAACAACAGCTTACCCAGAGTCATGCTGTGCGTCTGCAATAGCCCGTCTCAAACCCAGAACTCCTGAATCCAGCAATGACTTCATAGGCATGTTTCCTACCTCCTGAATTTGGGGACAATGACTCCTAAGTGTGGGCAAGAAGCAAGAAACTGCAATATTGTCGGCTCCTAACCAAGGTTCTTCTCATAGTTGCTCCTTGGAGTCAACAAGTGAAGAATATTTGAACAACAAATGTGTCTGTGCTGATGCAAGGCCTTTTATTGTTATTTCCGAGTCAACTCAAGAAGCTTCACATAGCACTCACCTTTATTAGCTGTTAAAACAGTGTAGGGAGGCAGGTGTCGGTTTTATATGGCTTGTTATATAAAGGTGTTGTGTGACTTTCTGGAGATCTACCAGCAAATGTCTATTCCTCCAGCTAGAGCACAGCTGCTATATTCTAGGGCTCTGGATTGGCTTCATTTTCTCCTCCAGTTAAAAAATTAAAAGGCAGGAAAAAAGTCTTGAGCTCAATAGGTGGCAGCAGGGGAAATCTTGAACACAGCAGGCAGAATCAGCCAATGAGGAAAGAATTGTATTAAAGGTGAGAAAACAGGCACATGCACATTTACACACATACATGCATGCGCGCGCACAGCAAGGCACACACAGAGAAAGACCCTTTGCAAAGCAGAAGGGGGACTCAGATGCTAAAACCTTGGCTCTCCTGGAGGGCTGGGGGCTTCAAGGGTCTTTGGTTAGCTAGAATGAGTGGGGTCTTCTTTTCTTAATTTAGAGTTGATCAGTTTAAACAAAGAAAGGTCACAACCTTTTCTAACCATGCCCTGAACTTATCGGACTGGTCTGCTGGAAGGTGAGTGTGGGGGGGGGGGGGGGGGGGAAACATGGGTGTGTCCACTGGCCAGAGAAGCCCTCTAGGCCTTCGTCTCAAGCTGGCAGACACTTTCCTCAGGTTAAGAAGGTAAGAAAGAAGCTGGAAGTTTGCCTTCTTTTTCTGTGGCCCCTCCTGTCTGTCTACCTCCTAGTCCCTGACAATCATAGACCAAGAATAATGATTAAAATAGCCATGCTTGGTGAACCCATGAGTTTACTGAGGTTACAGGAGCACAGGTGAGGGATAATTTACAGAAGAATAGGCGACTTATAGGCAACTTCAGCTCTGAAAAGCCCATCCCTGTGTGGGTGATGATTCACAAAAGCTGTATCCCTGGAGCTCCCTGTCCAAACTGTCACCTTCACGAGAGTGTCTCTTTCCTCCTGGCAATTGTTATAAATGGTACAGCCTTGGGAAGGGGCCTTGTGTGAGCATAACTTCCTGAGTTTCCTTCAGCTTCCTCTAGGCTGGGATAGCTGTGCTGTATTTCCCATCATAGCTTTTCCTTGCAGAAATGTCAATGGGAATAAAAAAGATGAACACAGCTCGATCTGGTCCTTCCAGACTTCGCACAGGCTGGACCAAAAGCAAAAGTGGCTCTTATGTTTGGTACATGTTTGCTTATTAATCAGAAGAAACACAAAAACCTGGTGTTATATATGTAATTTAAAAGGTGTGTTATGTAGGATCTATTGTAAAAACAGACATTCTCTGTTTAAGCCTGAGGACAATTTTGCTAGTGTTTAAAGAAAAGCAACAAGACGGGCTAGCTGTACACCTCAGCATCTGCCTGAGGGAGGAGAATGGGGAAAAGGGGCCGGGAGAGCCTGGCTGCTTGAGTTAAGCCAGAATGGAGGCCAGCCACTTGGTGGACCAGCAGTCACTTGGCAGGGCAGGGACTTTAGGAAAGAGGGAGGAAGCCCAAAGTACCAGGAAAGGCACACTTAGGTTCTGGCCAGCATCTGAAAGAAGAAGACAAGAGAAGCAAAGGGAATAATTAATCTCTCTGTGGCCAGGAGCTCCTTAAGACTGACTCAGTGCGAATGCTATTACTTAGAAAAAGTGCTATGCTTCCTTTGAAAATGAAGATTTCCTTTATCTGCTGCTAAACATGAAATCCAAAATGAGTGCTTCTTGGGTTGATTTAGGCCACACAGGGGACTCATTAAGGATCCAGGCTCTCTGTGTTCCTGTTCCCTCATTCCCAGAGTGTCCCTCCCTTTGTTTCCTCTTGGGCACAAGAGGGCTGCTACGGTTCCAGGAATCACAGTGTCCCGCAATCACATTTAAAAGCAGACAGAAAAAAGGGCTAGCTGTACAGAACATGGGGGAAGGACAGAGCCAGCCCGAACACTTTCCTTTAAATCTCATTACAGGAAACCACAGACCTCACCACCTCTAAACCTCGGGAAGGGGGGCTTTATCTTGTTATCTTAGACTAGTCAGGAAAGGTCCCCCCGGGATGCTGTGCTGTGCCAAAAGACAGACAAGGCTCTCAGGAGAGTCTGGTAGGGAGGAAAAAGGAAAAGGCAAGGTCTGTTTTGATTAAACCTTATCCTATCTGCTCCAGGGCTCTTGTGTTTGCTCATGTTTATTCCCATAGTGCTGTGTGATTGAAGGGCCTCCGAGAGTCCCAAGGCTCAGATATCAGGTCTGTTCCTTCTTCAGGGTCTACAGGAGAGACTGTTCCTTTGCCCCTTTCAGCTTGCCGTGTCTACTTCTGGTCTCTGGCTAGTATCAGGCTTGGATTGGTTACTCAGGCCGTTCTTACCTGCAGCAGAACTCCCCCGCCCCCCCCCCCCATCATGGATGCTACAAAAGGAGACAATGGCCATAGAATTGGGACTAACTTAACTCTAACCCTCACTTCCTAGACCACAGGAAATGACAAGCCCGATGCTGACCTTGAGTCAAAAGGACCAGATCTTTCCCCCTTTGCCTGTTATCCCATGATGAGAGAAAACTGAGGGTATTTAGGGGCCATGAGCTTCTCATCTAATACATGACACAGGCCCTTCCCCACATTCTGAACCTGTAAGAGAGGATCTCCGCCCCCCCCCCCCCATTTGTCTCCTTAGTTAGCCCATCACACTGCCTGAGTGTTTGTGGTATCAATTTCCATCCTAGCAAATCTCACACCTAAAAGGACAAACCAAGACAAGCCAAGGACAATCAAGACCTTCCAGTATCCTCTTCCTCCATCTGCAACATGGACCACGCCAATCTCTGCTCCCCTCAGCTTGCCTTTCTCCTTAGCCATGGTTCCCTCTTAGAATGTGTGGTTTTATTCATGCCCTACTTCAATAGTCCAGATCATTTCCCCATCTCAACTGTCTTAAGTTTATCGTGACAGCTGAGTCATTCTCGCCATGTAGGGGGACATTCACAGGTCCCAAGCATCAACACACGAATATCCCTGGGGCCATCATTTACCCTTCCATGTTTAGACCCCGTCTTTCAAGGGTCAATTACAGGGTGAGGTCAGAGCATGTGTACTTTGTAAAATATGCATCTAAGGACCTCTGGTGTCCTACTCGGCTTTATTCATCCTGTAGTAACGGCTCATTATATGAACTGAGGTTTCATTTAGGGTTTTATAGTACCGTATTTGTGGCTTTGTTCATCCAGTAGTAATGGCTCATTGTGTGATCTCTGAGGTTTTGTTGAGAGCATTTTAGTAATGTTTAGATGATTCAGGTTTGACCATGCAGCTTTGTATCAATACACTGATTATTTCATTGAATTCATCCCTGCTTCCCTGCCATGAGATTGGGATGTGGACATGCACTGGGGTGTGGAAACAGGTACAGAGATTGTTCCATCTGCTCAAGGCCACGCAGCTAGAGGGATATACATCCAGAACCCAAACCTTCATATTTTGAAGTCCTTTGTACCCAAGTAAACTACACTAGCCACAGAACAAGTCAGGAAGAAAAGTAAGTTAGTGGTCTCTTTCCACAGTATACAAGCCCATTCCCAGCCCCTGCACCCTTCCCCATCAGAACCATCCAAGAGCCTGTATCCCATCCCTGACACCTGTATCACAGGTGCAGCCCATCCCTACCCACTATGGGAAGTCACACATCCAGTCAGGGTGAGGGAGCAGCCTCCTGGGGTTTGAGCTCCACTCCTTGCCCACACAGTTCCTCTCTGAATAGGCTGCCTCCCCCACACACCGTAGGATGTGTGCTCTCAGAAGTTGAGAACCTGACTTGAATCTCCTGCTTCTTGTACTTGATCCAGGCTACCATGGCAACAAGTGTTCATCCCGGCAGCTGCTCCCGGCAAGTTCCACTTTCCACCCTCCAAGTTCGGCTTTGGGACTTGTGGCAAACACTTCAGCGGGGAGTTGTGCTGTAGAGAAGTCTAGAGACCTGGACAATCTTGATCCCCACACGCATGCACCAAATTGCAGATGAGGGTCCATGAAGAGCTTAAGAGACTGTGACGTCATGAGCTATAGCAGGGCTCGAGAATCGCACGGGTAGCATGAGCGTTTTCACGAATGTGCTTTTTCCAGTGTGGGTCATGAGTCATCAGAGGGTGGATTGGTTTCCCTTAGCTGCCTCAACAACTGAACACAAACTTAGCCCCATAAAACAGTACTGCAGTTACAAGTCTGGAGGTCAGAAGTCCAGAATGCACCGGTAGAGCTGTGTGCCTTGGGAGGCTCTGTCACTGCTCCACCCGTTCCTCTCTTAGTGGCTACCTGGGCTCCTTGGCTTGTGACCCTGTACCTCGCCGACTTTGGCTACCGGTGTCACATCTTCTTGGAGTCCAGGTCTCCTGTGTCCATTCTGATTGGCCCACCTGTATCATCTAATCAAATCAAGACCATCCATCACATCTACCAAGTCCATGTCTCCATGGGAAGCTACCCATACAGATACATATGGTGTTGCTTTAAGGATTAGGATGTGGACATGAGGTGCCGGAGCCATTTAAGCAACCAACTTACTTTTGCATTTTGTGGTGCAGGCTGCTATTAAATCAGTGTTCGTTTCAATGCCATTTAAAAGGCACAGCATATATTTCTGTTTCAAGTGTGCAGCAGCATAGAGATATAAAGTTCCACACAGAAAAGTTTGAGTTCAGGATAGATTCTTGCTTTATCGGTAAAGTAGCTCCTTATACCCTTATAAAGCCAGGCCCAAAGAATGGTTTTGAGGACTTGAGTTCTTAACTCCTATCCCTCTGGCCACACCGGCCCTTCCACACAGTCTAAGCACAGCCATTTCTCAGGCCAGGACTCTTACCCTGCAGAACTCTTAACAAAATGACTTGCGATGAAAGGGCTATGGTGTGGTCTGGAGTGTTCGCAGGCTCCTGTGAACACCTGGTCCCCCACTGGTAGCACTGAGGAGAGGGGGACTGCAGCTTACAGAAAACTTTAGGATGTGAGGCCTTGCTGAGCAGAGTAGGACTGTGGGGAGCCCACCCTCAAAGGCTATGCTTAGTCCTGGGTTCCTCCACTGTCCTCAGTAAGGCAGCTCTTCCTCTGGCCCCTACTGCCATGACGTCCTGCCCAAGCACCAACTTTAACTTTGGAAACTGAGCCCAAATAACTCTGTTCTGTTTCCCCAGGAATGTCACAGCTAGCAAAGTCTAACGCAGGGTATGTTGAAAAAGCACAATTCAGCATAAAGCCTGAGACCTACTATACACTGCAAGATAATAGATATTATGTGCTTCAACCTCAAGGTTAGGCTTAATCAAAGAGATTTACAAACAAAACAAAACTGTTGTGTCCTGGCTAGAAACCAGAGTATTGTGGACTGCTATTTCCTCACTCATTGGTTTTTTTTCTTTTTTCTTTTTTGTCAACTTGATGCAAGGTAAGAGCCATCTGGGAAGAGAAACTTACTAGACAGGTAGCTTCTGCCAGACTGGCCTGTCTGTGGGGTCCTTTTCTTGATTGATGTGTGAGGGCCCAGTCCTCTACAGACCATGCCACCCCTGGATTGGTGGTCCTGGGTATTGTAAGAAAGCCCACTGAGCAAGCCATGGGAAGCAACCTAGTAAACAGTGTTCCTTCACCGTCTCTGCTTCAGTTCTTGTTCTGGCTCTCAATGATGGACTGCAATCAGGAAATGTAAGTCAAATCCACACCCCGCCCCAAATAATTGTATTTCTATTTGAACCTCATTCCTATATGGAGATTAAGTCTTAAACCAAAAAACCCCTACATTTTCTAGTCAAAGGATATAAATGAAATTTTATATTAAATGTAGAAAGTGTCTTTTTTTTCTTTTCCTTTGTGTCTTTATTTTATTTTGAAAGAAACATTTTTTCCCTTCTACCTACTCTGTACAATTTTCATCTGTTCCAGCAGTGGTCTAGTTTTCCTGATTATAATTTAGAATTTCATCAAACCTATTTTTTTTTCTCATGGTTTATTTTTTTTTATATTTAAAAATTTCCATCTCCTTCCCTCCTCCTACCCCCTCCCTCCGCTCCTCCTCCCCCTTCCCTCCCCTCCTTCTCCCCCTTCCCTCCCCTTCCCTCCACCCATACCTCCCCTCCCTCCCTCTCAAGGACAAGGAGCCATCAGGGTTCCCCACTCTATGCTAAGTCCAAGGTCCTCCCAACTCCCCCCAGGTCCAGGAAGGTGATCGACCAAGCTGAGAAGGCTTCCACAGAGCCCGTCCATGCAGAGGAATCAGAGCCCAGCGCCAATGTCCTTTGCTTATCACCTTTCACAATAGCCACAAATAGCATAAGATATCTGGGAGTATCTCTAACCAAGGAAGTGAAGGATTTATTTGACAAGAACTTTAAGTCTTTGAAGAAAGAAATTGAAGAGGATACCAGAAAATGGAAGGATCTCCCCTGCTCGTGGATTGGGAGGATCAACATAGTAAAAATGGCAATTCTACCAAAAGCAATCTAGATTCAATGCAATCCCAATCAAGGTCCCATTAAAATTCTTCACAGAGATTGAGAGGACAATAATCAACTTTATATGGAAAAAAAGAAACCCAGGATAGCCAAAAAAATCTTATACAATAAAGGTACTTCTGGAGGCATTACCATCCCTGACTTCAAACTCTATTACAAAGCTACAGTATTGAAAACAGCTTGGTATTGGCATAAAAACAGAGAAGTTGACCAATGGAATCGTATAGAAGACCCGGATCTTAAACCACAAACCTATGAACACCTGATTTTTGATAAAGGAGCCAAAAGTACACAATGGAAGAAAGAGGGCATCTTCAACAAATGGTGCTGGCATAACTGGATGTCAACCTGTAGAAGAATGAAAGTAGATCCATATCTATCACCATGCACAAAACTCAAGTCCAAATGGATTAAAGACCTCAATATTAATTTGAACACATTGAGCTTGATAGAGGAGAAAGTGGGAAGTACTCTACAACAAATGGGCACAGGGAACCGTTTCCTACGCATAACCCCAGCTGCACAGACCTTAAGGGCAACATTGAATAAATGGGACCTCCTGAAGTTGAGCAGCTTCTGTAAAGCAAAGGACATTGTCACTAAGACACAAAGGCAGCCTACTGACTGGGAAAAGATCTTCACCAACCCTGCAACTGACAAAGGTCTGATCTCTAAAATATATAAGGAACTCAAGAGACTAGACAGTAAAATGCCAATTAACCCAATTAAAAAATGGGGCGCTGAACTGAACAGAGAATTCTCAACAGAAGAAGTTCGAATGGCCAAAAGACACTTAAGGTCATGCTCAACCTCCCTAGCTATCAGGGAAATGCAAATCAAAACAACTTTGAGATATCATCTTATACCTGTCAGATTGGCTAAAATCCAAAACACCAATAATAACCTTTGCTGGAGAGGTTGTGGGGTAAGGGGTACACTCATCCATTGCTGGTGGGAATGCACACTTGTGCAACCACTTTAGAAAGCAGTGTGGCGGTTTCTCAGGAAATTCGGGATCAACCTACCCCAGGACCCAGCAATTCCACTATTGGGAATCTACCCAAGAGATGCCCAATCATACAACAAAAGCATATGCTCATCTATGTTCATAGCAGCATTATTTGTAATAGCCAGATCCTGGAAACAACCTAGATGCCCTTCAGTGGAAGAATGGATGAAGAAACTGTGGAATATATACATGCTAGAATACTACTCAGCGGTAAAAAACAATGACATCTTGAATTTTGCAGGCAAATGGATGGAAATAGAAAACACTATTCTGAGTGAGGTAACCCAGACCCAAAAAGATGAACATGGGATGTACTCACTCATAATCGGTTTCTAGCCATAATTAGAAAGTGTCTTGAGATTAGGTAAAGATTTGTCAAGTGGAATTCTTCCAAGCAGTCAAGGGAAACTAGGGTGCCCTCGATAAGTGAGCCCCATGAGTAAGGAACTGAGCACAAGTAGAGATGGTCAGTTAGGCTCAGGTCCACTGTAGAGCCTGGACACCAGGGACATTGTGATTCACTTAAGATGGACTTTGTAGTAATCCTTTCTTCTCATGGGGGTGAAACTTTAAACTGGGGCTACAGAGATGCAACTGGATCACTTTAAGTCTCAGAAGTCTTATTTCAGGGAGTTAGGAAATACTCTGCTGTGAACAATATATTCCATGAAAGGAATACTTTTGGTCAATGATTAAGGATGGTATATTTTGACTGAATATCCCTACAAAGATACTTGTGTTAAACTTTTGGCCTCCGGTGTGGTGGCCCTGAGAGGTGTTGTAGACATTTATGGGGTCATTAGGCCACGGAGAATGTGCTCCTCAATGGTCTATGAGGTGTCTTTCTGGCTCCAAATGTGAATCACTTGCGGGCACAAACACCATCACCCTATACCAAAGGACCAGATGTGATCACTTGCTAGCACATACTCCCACCATCTCCTCACACATAGAACCATCAAGTCTTGGACTTGAGCATCTACAATGAGGTGGAAACAATCCCTAAAGCCTCTTTGATAAACCCCACATTTGCTATTATTGTAATAAAATTAGATACAAGTGGTTTCTTGCCTCCCTCCAAACCCAATCCTGTGTCTTTGAGGTGCTCAAACACAAAGGACTCATGTATGAGTATTCCTTCAGGTGGGTTGCAGCTAAGCCCCCATTGAACATAAATGACCTATGTCAGGGATAGGGCTAATGGAGTCACAAAATCCCAAATAGAATACAAGTCTCAAATTTACCTCTTCCTGTCCGAGTCAGTAGATGCCTACACAGGAATTTGAACAGGTCTCAGAACTACTCTGAAGAGTAATGCCTAAAAAAGCTATTCCTAAATAGATTCTAGTCTTGAAACATAAGGCAAAGGCCTGGAAAGATGGAGAGATGGCTCAGTCAGGTTAAGCGCTTGCCTTGCAAACGTGAGTACCTGAGTCTGAGCTCCACAGTTCGTTTTTAAAGGGCCCGTTGCAGTGGTACACACTGTATAACTGGTACTAGGGAGTATGACAGGCAGGTTCCGGTGCCCCACTGGACAGCTAGTCTAGTCTAGTCTACTTGGCAAGTTCCAGGCCCCCGAGACCACTTCTCTTCCTCCTCCCAGGAGAAAAGAGTAGACGGTGCCTGAGGACTGACACAAGCGTGTCCACGTACACACATGAACATGTAAGACAGGAGTTTTGCTGCAGCCTCTTTATTTGCATGCTCAGTGATCCAACCTCACAGTTCTTTCTTTCTTCAGGTAACAGATGAAGCCTACAATCGCCACTGAACCCACAAATGCAGCCACCGCAGCTACCATTTTAGCAACCGTGTCCTTGGTAATCTCGCTCCTTTCGGGGACCGTAGCAGCTACAAAGCAAGCAAACATTCAAGTCGTACGGCTGTGCTGAGGCCTTCTACAGAAGCTAAGCCTCAATCCCTCGCTCTCGGAAGTTTGCAGTAGGCCATAGCCTCGCTCTCTCACTCTGGCCACCTTCACCCTCTGCTCCACACCTCCCCCCGCCCTGTTATTACCATCTACCCTCCCCCATCTCCAGCTAGATGGGCTGATGTCTGGAGAGAGCCTCGACCTCTCAGCCTCACTAATGCAACGTCCTGATGGTTAGCTATCCCTGGATATGTGAGGTCACAGGGAAATTAGAGATTTAAGATAGCTTAATTTTACATTCTAGGCCTGGAGTTGAGGCCCTCTGGGATAAGACTAGGGATGATTATAGGAGCATAATCTCCTATGATTTCAGTTTGGCAGAACTTAAAGGGATACTTAAGCTTGCTAACCTACCAATCTGCTAGCAATATGCACAGAATTTCTTGGTATGGTAGGCAACGATCCTCTTAGAGATCTAGTGTGGCATTAAGAATCCATTATGACATCCAGCACAAGAGTAAAATTGTGAGTAGTGGGTCATGAACAAAGACCACAGCTAAGAGCCAGTCCTACATGGTTCTGTCAGGGACTGAGACAGCAAAGCAAGTCTACCAGTAGGTACTGTACATGACCTTGCTGGTGATTCAGGAGAGCACACAAGTAGTTCAAGTTTCTGTGGGAAGGGAACTTATTCTACTTTGTTCTTATTTAGGTTATCATTAAGCATATTATTATTATTATTGGCAGAAAAAGCTAGAAGTTTGCATTCATAAGTACCCCAGACTGTACATGCATACCTTTAAGTGAAGAATCATCTGACAACAAGAGAATAGGTCCTGGAAGGCTAACTGTCATTGTGTCTTCTCTGATGGCCTCTGTGGGGAGAGACAGAATCAAGGTTGTGTTTGGATCTCAGGAATAGTGTGCCAGAGGCATTAACAGAGTCCCTAGAAGATGTCCATGGAGTATCCTATGATGCAACTTCTACCTCCCTGTCCATGGAGTATCCTGTGATGCAAACTCCACCTGCCTGTCATGGATAGATTTTCAAAGGATGGATGGACTCGGCTAAACAAGAACCTATGCATCTTGGGCTCACCACTGTGGTAAAGGAAGACCAGGAGACGATGTTCCTTGGGACTACGTGGAGAACAAGATTATCCTAAAATTATTCAATTCTAGAAAATTGAGACTTGCTTTGACCAACAAGAACAGGGATTGAATTTTTACCTCGTTTGCTCCTCGAGGGTGCAGGGCAAGTCACAGAACACAGAGGGGAGTCAAGGGACCGCTGGCTGCAGATCAGGGCACTGCAGTGGAAGTAGATCTGAAGAGGAGGAAGAGAGTCAGGCGGGTTCAGTGCGCTCACCATCAACCTGCCCCAGGTTACTTTGTGATCACATACCAGGCTAGAGAGCCCCTGTGCCTCTGACACAAAGGCAAAGGTCTTCACGTCAAACCTCTGGTAGTGAGCAGGATGGACCACAGAGGAGCCAGCTGGATGGAAGGTAGTGCGGTAGTTGTCCAGTTCATATTCACAGCTAGGACACAGACACCACGATGGGGGCATCAGTCACAGGGATCCACACATTTGGACAAGGTGAGTCACATGTGACAACCCTATGCTACAGCTGTGTCTATATCCTACCAGTACCTGTTTTACTTACATCTTTCTGACTGGACCTCACCATCAAGATCCATGAAGTCTTATGTACAGCACTATGTAATGCAAATACGTATTTGTTTACCAAGTGAATTCATAACAGATTCAAGTTGCGACCATTCTCCTTAGTGTGTGTGTATGTGCACGTGTTAAGTAAGATACCAGCTTACTTGCTGCACAGAAATGAGTTTCTATTATGTCCTAGTAAGTGTTTTACAATAGAAATAGAGAATTGTTGCCATTCCGTTTTACACGCTAGCAGGTTGTGACGGAATTAAGGAGGGAAAGCAAAAAGGTAAGAATTACAGAGGGATAAGGGAGAATCAAGGCTGGCCTCAGAAGGAATACTTGGGCAGATCTCTAAAGGTAAAGAAATGGATGTGTGACTGAGTAAGGCTGTTTTGTGCTCTTGAGGCAGAAGTCCAGCTGGAGTCTAGTGCCTTGCAACATATCCCCACAGAGCCGAGGAAGCTAAAGTATAGGTCCTTGCAGGTAAGGAACCTGGGAGGGGACACTTCAGGCAGAGCTGAGATGACGAACAGCTATTGCCAAAAGCACTGTCACATTAGGTTCTAATGTGGGAGTTCTAACCCCAGCTCCTCTTATTGCTGAGGTAACATTTAGTAAGCTTGGCTTCCCTCACGAAGGTGGCTCATGTTCCTCAGGTGATATGATGGGACACATGGCAGCCAGGCATATGGCAGGTGGTCAGTAAATGGACACTAGACTTCTCCCTCATGGTAAAAATGCATTAGAGGGAGGCTTTTTGGAGAGGAGCCTATTCCTTAAGAGTTCAGGGGGATAAAAGCAGCATGAGCCACCTGATTAGACCCAGGACTGAGGACTATGAAACAAGAATCATGTCAGGGAATTCACGACCAAGGTCTCCTTTAGGTTCTAGGAGAATTATTTTCAATCACTAGTAAGTTTGGATGTTTTTGACCTGGGCAGCCCTGCGGTGCAGGGCATACATACCCATCCACGATAATATGCCACTGGGGGAGAGAGGCTGGGTCCACAGATGGTGTTGCCCAGCAGTCATCCAAGACCAGCTTGATGTTGGAATCATTCCTATTCAAGACAGTCACTTCCATGTAGATTGGCTGGCGGAGGTATCTCACTAGAGGGTACTCACCCTTCCCATAAGGTCGCTGGTAGGATTTGTCTGCAATTAACGGAAACCTCTTCAGGACTAAGGTGTAGGCTGGCTGCAAGACACATTAGGCTGGCAGCACTGGATGGGGGGATTAACCCCTAAAATGCACTAAGTATTTTTATCTGTTATCTCGCGTTGCAACACCTCACCTGGGTATGTTTGCAGGACCAGCATCAGCGGACCTGGCTTTACCGAGGCTACTGGAGAAAGGCGGCTTCTGATATTGGCATTTAGTAGCACACTGTCTCTGGCGTAATGACACCTCACTGTCATTCTGGAAAATTTGGGGTAGGGAGATAGATGAATTATGCTAACAAAATCCCCATAATATAAACAGAAACTTAAAAATCCCCAAGTAGAATATCACACCTGAACTCACTGTCCCTATATATGATGCTTGGCGGTAGATTTTTCCAGAGAGCGTGTATTTCATTCTCATAGATGACTTTATCACCTTCAAACTTAAACGTTAGACAAAGCTGGTCAACAAAGCACTTGCTTCAAAAGTCAGTCTTAACTTCTTACCATTGACTACTACTTACTTTCTGTCGTGTTCCACATCCGTTCAGAGGTATACGGAAGCGTACGAGCCCCAGTGCCTCAGCCTTGAAGATAGGCTGACAGGAGGAGTTCCCCACCAGGAGGGTCTCCAGGTTCAGAGCAGGTTTTGTTTGGTGGCTGTGGACCTCAAAGTTCATGAACCCATCCTGTGTACACAGTCCATCTGTAACTGGACAGCAGAAGTTTAGAGAAATAAGCCCACTCTAACATTCTGAAGTCCTAGATCAATCCAGCAACTAAGCTTGAGTTGTCTTAAGTCTTTGAACAAATACTGATAAAACAGTTATAAGAGGAATATAAGTCACATGATCACTGTCAGCATCATACAGACCAGGAGACATGGAAGGGTCACAGAGGCGAGGAGGCCACACCCTGATAAATGATTAAAGTGTCTTAAGGATTCAATGTGGATTGGCTATAAAGTGCCAGGTTTCATCGTGTCTCTTTCAAGATTTGATAAAAATTTCCAGGAATTTTTTTAAAACCAGGGAACCCCATGTAGGAGGCTATACAGCTATTAAGGCAGTCCAGCAGAACTCTGAAACCTACAACTGCAGGTTCCAAACACTTTGGTAAGGGACACTCAGCCTGGAGAACTGAGAAGGTAGCTTTTATTATTGGCATGACCTGGTCTAGGTGAGGGAATAAAGAGAAGCAGGGCTCACCTAGAGAAGGTGCTCACTTAGGATTCCTTTCTAGAGTCCAGGGGAGTCTTAGGAAACTTAACCTAGAAGTTTGAAGCCTTTGTCCCTGGACGGCAGTGGTGGGGCTTTCGTGTCTCATTCAGTATAGCCAGGTTAAATTCACTGGTTCCACAGTGATCTCCCTGCATGAGTGTTTGAGAACAGTAGCACACTTGGGTCCCCACTCCAGAACTTAAGAGACTGCTGTTTCTGACATGGCTCATCTTCAGTCTTTGAGCCACAAGTGTGAATTAGAATCTTGATCCGTTACATTTTCCCAGATGCATTAAGAGGACCAAAAAGAGAAAAAAAAAACCCAGATAATTTTGATTTAAAAAAAAAAAAACATTTTTACCTATGTAGATGGGTGACTCACAGGGACACTCAGGATCTATCACTGTGGTCACCATGTATGGTTGAAGGTGAAAGGTCAACTTGAGTGCAGAGAAGTAGAACTGATAATGTGGGCATTCTTCAGAAGGCTGAAACGAGAGAATGTCAGATAGCCATTTCCAGAAGCAGGAAGCAGGAGTTCCCAAATGTTTGCCCAACACTTCAGGCTGATCTAATTTCCTTCTAAGCCCAAACAAAAGAGCTTTCACTTGCTCAGGTCAGGATGCTTCTCTAGGCAGGAAGTTCATTGCTGAAACTCATGCACATCCTAAAGCACCCGGTCCTACATGCTCTTTGTACTATTAGTCACAAAGCTTGAATTAACAAATTGCAATGGATAGTGGAGTCTACCCTCACCAAGCCCAAGAAGGGCTCAAAGAACTCCACAGATGTTACAAAATGCTATTGCTATACACTCCCTTGACATTCAATCCCTGGCAACCGCATCCATCAAGACTAGCCTCAGAACAGGAGACTCTTAAAAAGAGAGAAACAAAAAAAGATCAAGTCGCTCTGTTGTATAACAGACCATGATGAGTGTTCATCATTAGATGTCTGGTAGGTAGTTTCTGCTTGCTGAATGAACTGAGTGCGAAAAATATAGGGAAGTGTCCACATGTAGAAGTTAAGGAGATGGTACTGGGAGAACTTTCTTAAAAATCCATTCATGTAAAGTGGTCAAGGGAGGCCTTGCACTATTTAAACCTATCATTCTAGCATGTAGGCTCTATGTGCAAGCCATGAGTTATCTCACATTACCCACAGTACTTCAGAAGGCTCTCGCAGCATTCAGGGAATAACATACTTTTGTTTTCAGGAGAGTTTTTCTGAAATGCAGTCTCAAGCCATTTGTTACTTCTTTGTCGATCCCACTGGCATGCCATTGTGTCTCGGGAATGCTCCTTTCCCTAAAGCCCACAGACTTTAGCTTCCCGGGGAACTCTGGTAGGGTGAGAGTCATGTGTGTGGCATTGCAAGCCACAGACAGATCTGCAAGCAATGATTGACAGAAAACCCATTATCAGCCTTGGTTAAGTCCTAAGAACAATGTTTCCCACTGCTGAAGCTGTGGTCTCTCGGGCCTCACCTGATGCACAGAGAGCTTGTGAGGAGAAGGTAATCCTCTGCCCGGGCATCGAGAACATAAGATTCAGATTCACAGTGTAGAGATGGCTGCTCCCTTGCTGGGGGGTGGGAAGCAGGTAAGATTTAAGATATTAGTTTGATTCTCTAACCAGTGAGAGCCAATATGCTCAAGTATCGGGCATCACTTTGGCACACATGAGAAGTCGGTATTTTATTCAATCACTGCCAAGGTGCTCTGGTCTTAATCGTGTCTTCTATAATGCCTGGAAGACAAGTGCTGTCTGTGGGGATGACCTAAAGCTGACCCAGTTCTAGGGAGACAGCAAGAACTGACCATAGTCTATGATGACCTTATAGCGCTGGTCAGAGTGCTTACAGAGCCCAGCCATCCTGTTATGCTCAAGGTGAAACAAAACTGTCTTTTTATTAAGGTAGCCCGTGTTTGAGCACTTGCCAGGACCTGTCTCAAGCACAGCCAGGCATGACTTAACAGTGGGGTAGATCCTAAGAGATGCAGCATCAGGCAATTGTCTTTGCACAATAGAGCATGGTCACACAAAACCTGCATTTGCCACTATCCAACTAACATGTGATTGAATGTGTGAAACCTTTATCCAATGGGCAGTCGAGGTTCATGTGGAACCACTACAAACATGGGCAAGGCATTGTACTATAATGTTACTGTAGCTATAAACAGGCTAATTCAGCTCCACTCCAGTCTTATGGGACTATTGTCATATGGTCCATCGCTGGTCTACACATTATGCAAAACATGATTGTAAAATATCAATTTAATGTCTCACAGATGGCCTGGAAGACAAGGCAAACAGTGTCACCCCAGCAGAACCCCTTCACCCCTAAGACTCTATAGAAGGGGGGAAGAACATATACCGAGGCCCAGTCTCTTCTCCCCGCTTGCATTCCTATCATCCAATGCAGCACCCAATATTAGAACTGACAGGTTGTTTGTGACAGAGTCTCACTACGTAATCTAGTCTAGGCTACCCTCAAACTCACAAGTCTCCTGCGTCAGCTTCCCACGTAATAGAACTACAAGTACAGGCCAATCTGCCCACCTAGATATACCTCTTTAATTGGCAATATAGCCCATTTGAAGGCATGGTTAAGATCATACTTAAGGACATTGGCCATTTCCTTGATGGTGATATAAAAGGGTTTTCACACCTACCACATACTGAGTGACTCCAGTAGCATTGACTGGCACATCGAGGGTTAATTTCTCGCTGTCAATCAGAAGATTAAATCCTTGTCTTAGGGCATCATTCAGGGACAGAGTGTGGGTTTTTGTGCCATTGCCAAGCTTAATGGTCCATCCCATCTCAGGTGCATTCTTCAAAAGCCAAAAGACATGAAAATAATTCCAAGTGGTCCTCTGACCCGCACATGCTTGCCAACAGT
This sequence comes from Arvicola amphibius, assembly GCF_903992535.2. Classification (NCBI taxonomy): domain Eukaryota; kingdom Metazoa; phylum Chordata; class Mammalia; order Rodentia; family Cricetidae; genus Arvicola; species Arvicola amphibius. Next base: position 122,268,923 of record NC_052047.1, read on the forward strand.
ACACCTGTTCATGACTGCACATGTGCACAACGTACACACATGTATGTACACACACACCCCATTGTTTAAAAGACTGGCACTTAACCATGAGAATCTAACATTTTATCAGATTAAAGTTACCACTAGCTTTTAATGAATTTAAATGTTAATACAAGCGAAGAATTATGTTTTAGGGGCTAGAGAGGTGATGCAGTGAATATTTACTGCTCTTCCAGAGGACCCAAATTCAGTTCTCAGAATCAATATTCTACAGTTCACAACTGCCTATAGCTCCAGTTACAGGGCTCTGACACCTCTCCGCTGCAAGCATCCCGTCGCATGTGGTCCACACGCGTGCAGACACACACCCGTGCAGAGACAGACTGTACTCTTACCGCATCATCATCAGCAAACTTAGAGAAAATATGTGGGAAGGTAAACTGAAAAGGAAGAAAAGAAAAGATTAGGAAAAAAGTTTCTAAAGCTCTGCCACCTGCTATTTTGCAGAAAACACCCAGATTAATTGGCATAAGTTCATTAATGCCATTCTTCCAAGAAGCCTGACTGCTGCCACACAGTAGGAAGAGCGCACATGGCCAGATGTGTCTTCCAGTCCTGTCCTTGGATTTTACCCCTTTGGGTTTCAAAAGGCATCGGAAAAAGACGAGATCCAATTACAAGCTGAACTACTACACTCTAATAAAACACACAACCTTCTTTATATCCACAGAACCAAGTACAGCATCAAGTCATTGCTGCCATGATAAAGTAGGGCTTATTACTTAGTGGTCCATCGTCCACATGAGCCTATCGAGTGTAAACACAAAAGCAGATGGGCTGTTTTGCCCGTTTACATGTTTTAGTTTGGAGCCAGGACCTGGACCGTGTGATCAGTCAATCCTGTGACTGTCGGTGTGACTGCAGATTAGAGCCTTTTCTGTTGCTAGTGGTGCTCGGTACTGTGTGTACTCAGTCCTTAAGCTACCTTGTCAGGTTAATGCTGGTCTTCCACGTTAGTCTTGGAAACAAAGCCTCAGATTTGGTTGAGAAAAATGCATCATGCTCACACAGTGAATAAATTAAAAGTGAAATTGAAATCCACCCAGTTATTAAGCCCAGCTACATCCACACCACCATTCTATTTCCCCTGCTAAAGCCATAGGTGAGGCAGCCCGCCCACTTCACTTACAGATATAAAATCCTTCGTGCAGACTATGGCATCTGAAAACTCGTAGCTCTCTTTTGTAATAAGTGGACAGAAGAAATGATGTAGGCCGCCTTTCTCTCTTAGGTCAGTACTGTTGTCCCACACTCTGATGCTCACCTGGTACCCACCAACCTGTGTACAAAGAGAGCACGGATGAGGAGTTGGAGGAGTTGGAGCCTCAGTGAGACAGGCAATTCTAGAAGACTGCAAATCTGACATTAGAACAGAACATATTTCAGTTAGGCAATACAAGTTCCTGAAGGCACTTCATTCCTTTGCCAGAATACTATATAGCTAGCTCTATGAGATATCCTTGTAAGACCCACTGGTTGAGAGGAGAGTTCCAACATTAGGGCTAAAGACTGCTTCTCTGTTATATTTCTATTATGCTTTATTGTCTTACGCTATTCCCAGACATCTATATAGATTCTTCAAATACCCCCACTCAGCATCTAGGCAGATGCCCTTGTAGGGAGTGGGCTTATCTTTGTTACCTCTGATCTCAGAGAACTTAGACAAAGACAATTGTCATCAAACAATTTTCTGCTAAGTGTTAAAATAGTAACTCTTAGAATTTTATGTCATTTTCACCTTCAAAACTTTCTAACTCAAAGACTGCCACATTAAGTCTATGAGACTAGGTTTGGCCATTCACAGCTTGTAGTTTTAGCAGACACTGGGCCCAGGGAAATGCAGGTCTAAGCTTCTTGAGGTTAGGAAGGCCTGTATTCATAGGAGGAAGGCATCAAGTTGGAAGGGATATGTGATGGGGATTCCTGGGAGAAGCTGGAAGGAACAAGGAAGTAAGGGGCGAATATGATGATGGCCACGCATTGTATATGTGTATGATGACCACACACTGTATACATGTATGAAGCTTCAATAAACAGGAAGTTTAAATCAGTACAGATTTCCCCAAAGATATGTGATTACTTTTCTGGGCCATCACAGAGGGTCTTAGTGGGCAAGAAGACTGCTCAGAAAGCAGAGTCTGAATATACACAAAGCCTACCCCGTGGGGCCAGAGGATGTGGCCTATTAAACATTCGGTTCCCGGGACTCACTCCCACATGCACATCAGCTGAAATCCTTGAGCACACCCAGAACCCCTAGGTGATTCTTTGCACATGGAAGCTTGAGAAATTCTGCCATGTGGCAGGTTTTTATTACACCTAATGACCCTAATTGGGCAATCCTGTTGCTTGGCAATAGAGAAACCCTTATTGCTTAGCAACTGTTTGCTTTTTAACACCTGTTCTTAAGCTAGGTTCTCATCTGCTGGCGCCAGAAATAGCCTTCCATCTCACACAGGGTTCTAGTTAAATAGCTCCATGCCCAAGCATTTGCTCTAAGTCATGTGCCCTGCTTTCATCTCTATGGTATCATTAGTCTTTATACCCTCTGGAGGTGGCAGCATCTCTTCCAACTTTCTAATAAGCGAACAAGGTTAGGTGGCTTACTTGAAGTCAAACCTGGGACTAATAGCTCAAGACCTGGGATTCTTCAATGCTGATGGTTCAGAGCTTTCCACCTCCCTTGGGCATTATAAGCATCCTCTAGGTATGTGAGCAGCCCATCAGAACAAGCCAATTTGAGAACTGCTGTTCTGTTTCAAAGTCTAAACCCTTAGCCATCAAGTCGAACACCAGTAAATGATTAGGTTCCTACTCCTCAGAACACTCCTCCAAAGCAATTACTTACCAGTCCTGTGGTACAGGTTTCATAAGAGAGCTTCATGGTGAGGTTTTTTGAGTCCAGGGCATAAGTGCAGTTCAAAATCTCAACACCGGAGCTATCTACAGAAGACAGATAACCAAGAAGGAAACACTCCAGTGTCAGAGCCAATTGAAGGTTCTGAGCCAGGACTTAATCCACATCTAAGGCGCCTTTATCACTTATGACACAATTTGGCGATGAGACTCAAACTCTGTGCTGGCTGTGACTTACAGCCAAAGTTTCCCAGTGGATCCCACAGAAGTCATACAACCCAGGAAAGACAGGTGTTCCAGCTCTGGGTGGCATCGGGCAAGTCAGGGACCCCAAAGCACCAAGGGAGATAGATGCCAATTGCTCTTAAGTGTTGGGGTCTTGTGCACCCAAATAGAAGTGGTCCTGTTTTCTACAAATTGGAATTAAGATTAAATAGTACAGTGGCTGGAGAAACGGTTCGGAGGTTAAATGCCGTAGCTGCTCTTCTTCGAGGACCCCAGCTCGATTCCCAGCACCCATATGGCAGCTCACAACGGTCTGTAACTCCAGTTCCAGGGGATAAGACACCCTCACAGAGACACACATGCAGCCAAAGCACCAGTGCACATTAAAAAATTAAAAAGGAATCATTAAAAAATTTGTACAAAGATTAAATACATATTACATACCCACCACAGAAGGTTGCCATTTTTCCATGTCAAGACTGCTTGGAAACTCAACTCTCACTCCGTCTTCATCACAAGTGACAGTGCCTGGAGTACAGATGAGCTATTTGGAAGACTTTTGAGGTACGGGAGAGAGACACTGTTCCTCCAGGTAAGTGTGGAAACACCATTTTCCTCAACAACATGAAAGACTGTTGCCGGTTGGGGAAGGGGAGGGCACTCATCCTCAGGGAGCTCCCAGATTCAGATTTATGAATGCAACACAAGCTTTAAGGATGTTCCTCATTCAACACCCAGGGCTCCTAGGAGAACCCCAACTTAGGGTTAACATGCCAAGGCCAGAACCTAATCAGGGGCTGCCTGCTGTGGGCCTGGAGCGGCTGGTTGTGGGGATCATAGGTCTCAAGAGCAGAGGCTTCCTCTACTATTTCCAAATTAAAGCTTTAAGAAGAAAATCCTGGGTAAGTCCCAGGGATTTTTTTTTCCTCCAAGACCAAACTCTGTCCATGACTGCCTTTCTAAGGCCTCTGGCTCAGGGGAGAATCCCAAACTTTGTTTCAGAGAACAGGTCTGGCTGTGTGTGCTGTGGATGTCTTAAGCTTAGTACGTAGATGAAGACTGTCGGTCTTCATCTATGAAAACAGGGGCTCAGTGTATGGCCTGAGCTAGGTACCAGGAAATGCAGAGCAGTAAGGGGGTGGGAAGTAACACAGAAGTTGTTTTGTTCTCGCGCATCTAGCTGACATAGCAAGCTCGCAGATAAGCAGGAGAAACTTTTAATGACTAAAGTAAGAAGGGTGTGAAGCTAGGCATGGGGGCACAGCCTGAAAAACCAGCATTAGGGAGGTTGGGGCAGGTAGATTGAGGCATTGAACTGGGGCCAGACTAGGCTACACAGCAAGTCCCTATCAGGAGGGATGGGGAGGGAGGAAGAGGGGAGAAAACAGGGAAGAGAAAGGGCCAGAGAACTGTTCCATCTGCAGCCTGTTCCCTTCGGTAGGAGGGTTCCCTCGCCCAAGAGACGTACCTGGGAAGGCAGGAGGATTCTTCGACTGGGGAAGACTGAAGGAGTTGACAGAAGCCACAAGGGCAAATAAGAGAGAAAGCAACCTGCAGAGGCTAAGATAGGAGAGAAAGAAAGAGCTAAGAAAAAGTGAACTTGAACAAATAAAGCCATTGCATTCCCTACCCTCATTCCCAGATCGCCTCACCTCCTGCAGCATGGAGGGCCTACAGGCCTTGCCCTCTGCCTGCACACCATGTTGGAAGACACCACCAGAGCACCCAGGCTGAGGCTGTGCGGGCAGCACTGCAGGCAGCTCTGCGTTGTTATAGCCAAAGGCAGGATCTGACCCCACCCTCTCGCCATTGGGGGCACCTGGATTCCCAGGCCAGCTGAGAAGGAGGTATTTGGGGGGAAAGTGCCATCTGCTCTTCCTTACACTTGCTTCCATGTTCTGCCAGCAGCTTTTGAGGGGCAGAAGGAAAACCAGGGTTCCCTGAAATTGGCCCCAGGTGAGTAAATTAGTGGCCCACCCCAGGATTTTGGGCCAGGGGAGTTCAGATCTTTTTTGGTTTTTTGAGACAGGGTTTCCCTGTAGTTTTAGAGCCTGTCCTGGAACTAGCTCTTGTAGACCAGGCTGGCCTCGAACTAAGAGATCTGCCTGCCTCTGCCTCCCAAGTGCTGGGATTAAAGGCGTGCGCCACCACCGCCCGGCGAGTTTAGATCTTTAAAGCAAGTTTACAGTTCCAGTATAGTGTATACTGGGTACTTTAAGAGATGGCACTTGTTTATACCACTAAAGCTTTGCTGTAGGTGTAGCAATGGGAGAGAGAGAGTTAAGAAAGAATAAATTTAAGCAAATAAGGCCATTATACCCCTACCCTTGCTCCCAGAATGCCTCATTTCTTGACTGTTGTGGAAGTCAGAGGCCACTCCAGTGATACTCATGATGTACTTTTAAGAAATAGATTTTTAAAAAAATTATATGGACTCATGTCCATATATAAAAGTTTAAACTTAATTTTAAAAAAGACACAAGAGTGTAGAAGCCTGGAGTAATTCTTCTGTAATTCTAGCCCTCAGGGGCTGAGGCAGGAGGACCACAAGCTAAAGGTCAGCTATATCCTGAGATTCTACTCTGGAAAACAATCTTTCCCAAAAAGAGAGAAAGAGATAGTGGCTTTTTTTTCTGTCTCACACAGTTTACAACAATAAGTAATAAGAAATCAAATTTAATAGTCATACAGTGATCCAACATTCATATTTATAAGTAGTCAACTTTAATTGAATGATTTACAACAGTTGAGGGGTTTGCTTTCTTGTTTCAGGTTTTACAGAAAGGGCACGGTGAGGGGTGGAGAAGGGAAGAAAGCAGGTGAAGGAACCTCAGACATTTGCCTGTTAAAATCAGCCCGCTGGGGTAGTTTCTTATCCTCTTTTTAAATTTTTTCCTTTGTTAGATATAAAAATAACAAAAGAGTCTCTCAAGAAACAGAACCACAATATTATAATACATCAATTTGGCAGATGCTCCTGTATATTTTGAAAAAGTCATTTTATTTTTAACATGTACAAATTATCTTAATGCTTGAAGTTTTACATTCTGACTTAGAGAATAGAAAATCTTCTGGAGCATACAAGTTGATCTGAGGGGGGAAGAGGAGGCTTTTTTTTTTTAAAAAAATTAAAGATTAAACATCTTTGCACCCAGAGAAAAAATTGGCACGCACACACACACACACACACACATATAAATTTTAAATAGCATTAAACCTTTTTATCCTCTGATTTTAGAAATGTTCTTTAAAAAAATTCTTCCATAAAGTGAGGAAAATAGGGGGAAATGTCAGTCATATGCACCAGTAAATAATAACTATTAATATTACATACTTTCATTAATTTTAAAAAAATAATAAGGCCTATTGGAGGTGCAAGATAGAAACATATGGTTGGCTTTAGGCCTCAGTTGCCTCCCAGTGCACACCCGAACCACACACACAATGGGGGAAAATGGCTGGGGTGACCAGCCATAACAAAAATAAATTCTTTGCAATCTATTATCCCTCAGGCTCATCTGGCATGTTTGCTTTAAACCACACATGACTACTGCACAGTTTTTACATGTTCCAAGGAAAATTGTCTTTTAGGCTAAGAAAGATTCAAAAAGATTGTTTTTCAGTACAAAAAGACTTGTTAAGAGCAGGGCGATGGTGGCGCACGCCTTTAATCCCAGCACTCGGGAGGCAGAGGCAGGCGGATCTCTGTGAGTTCGAGACCAGCCTGGTCTACAGAGCTAGTTCCAGGAAAGGCTCCAAAGCCACAGAGAAACCCTGTCTCGAAAAACAAACAAACAAAAAAGACTTGTTAAGAGAACTTTTTTTGACCCCAAAATACAAGGTATCTCTAGTGTATGTCTAGTGTACTCTGTGAGAGGTTTGAACTCAAGTTTGCGTTATCGGTGCTCAGTCCCAGGTCATGGCGCTTGCACCGTGGAGCTTTGCCACGCCTGGATTGCTAGCAAGCTGTGAGAGCATTGGATTCTGGGTTGGGCTGGCAAAATGCCCTTGTTCCATGGGGTTGGCAGTCTGGGCAGTGACCAGACCAGGATGTGGGGAACTGGTCTATGGAGAAACATGGTGTGGAGAAGGCTGAGGCAGCATTCTTGGAGACGGTAGAATGGGGGCGCTGAGACTGTGGTCGCAGGCAAGGGACAGCTGGGGAGAATGTACTTGATTGGAGAGAGGATTAGGGATCTGCTGACCTTGCAGGTGCGGGTACTGTGCCTGATTGGGAGCAGATGTTGCTGTGGAGTCAATAGGGGTGGGTGAACAGGAGACCCCACCCTTTGCTGAAGAAGTCTCTGCTGATATGCCAGCAGACTGGTTCCTGCCTCTGCCCCCAAAGTCTGGGGGAGCTGGCCCATTTGTCCCACATTCCCTTGTTGCATCTGTTTCATGTGATGCTGCATCCACTGCTGCTGCTGCAGCTGCTGCAGTAGGTTGCCATTTCCTTGGGGCTGCTGGAACTGGCTATGGTTGGCCATTCCAGGTTCAATTTCTGGCCCTGCTCCCTGCTGTTGCATCATCTGACATCTTTTGATGTCTTGGAACTGTGAAGGCATGGTGTTGTGATTCATGTTTGTTTGCTAAGCTTGAGGACTCATTCTCCCCTGGGTGGCTGGAGCTGCTGCTGGGGCAGGCCAGCTCTCTGGACGTCTGCCTATATAGGATTCATGTTCTGCAGGGCTGGGTTGGAGTGGACACCTTGCTGACCTGGCATGGTAGGTGACTGCAGCCCTGGTTGTCCCTGGGGCATGCCAGGCTGTCCAGGGAGAGGTTGTGGATTAGAGTTGGCATACTTGGCAACCCACTGCTTGATAAATGCAGCCAACAGTTGGGGGTTGGCGTGAAGGATACTAAGCACCTGTTGCTGCTGTAAGGGAGAACTGGGAGACCTGAGAATCTGCAAAGGTTTTGTAAGGCTTCTTGAGACACAGTGCCTGGTTGGAGTTGTCTCACACCTCCTTGGCCCAATCCTGGCTGTAGAGCCATGTTCAAGGGCTGGCTATCCTGGGGCACTGACATCATGGCAGGCCTTGGCCTCCCTGGCTGCATCTGCTGTGGGTGAGGTATTCCTCCTTGGACCCAATGTGGCTGCTGTTGCATTCTCATGGGACCCATTCCTGGCTCCAAATGCCCACCAGGACCTCTGGCCAGGGAAGGCAGGTTCATGACCATAGGGGTCATGGGCATTATCTGTGGCATCTGGTGTTGGATTGGCCTTGGAAAACTTGTACATGAGCCATCTGTCACTGTGTCTCTGCTGCCATCTAAATCTGCATTGCCATTTCTCCAGCTGTAGGTGGAGGCCCTGGAAGGGAGGGCTGAGCCGTCTGAGGTGGGCTTGGTGGGGTCACTTGGCCTGATGCCTTACCCTGGGACACAGGGCCAGTAGTAAGTAGGGTGGCATGTTGTTAGGAGAAGTGGGCTGAGGTTGAGATGTGGGCTGGGGTGTCTGTGGGGTGTCTGTGGGGTGTCTGTGGGGTGTCTGTGGGGTGTCTGTGGGGTGTCTGGCTGTTGGACAGTCCCAGTCGGGGTGGTTGGAGTAGCAGGAGTTGGGGCCCAGCAGACCCTGCTGCTGTCCCCCCCCCCCCCCCACCAGTCCATTGCATGCTGGCCATCCTCCTGTGGAGCATCTGAGCTTGTTGGAGCTGGAGCTGCAGCTGTTGCTGTCAGGCTTTTTGCTGGATGTCGAGGAAGAAAGGGCATCTGTTCTCCTGGCAGTGCTTGGCATGGTAGCAGGAGAGGGTGATAAGTTGTTTGCAGATGGAGCATCCACCCTTGGTCTTCTGTTTGCAGCCTTTGGTGTGATCCACGGCCCTCTTCTTCTGGCGGGAAGGCAGGGAACAGTTGGCATTGCGGCAATGGCAGGCATGCACCAGAGACTGTGTGCAACATTGGGTGCTCAGGCTTTCTTGTGGGTTTTCACCTTCCCCATATTCCTCCTTCGTGAAGGCTGAGAATCGGCTTTAAGGCTAGCAACTAATCAATAAACCCTTTAATTATAATTGAATTGTGTCTATGGTCTTTTTCCCAAAGGTCACACACTCCATAATATGTAATTGAAACAAACGCGAGACCCAGAGATAAAGTTTCAACCCTGCTTTGTAGCCTGCAGTCACCACTTACAAGGTTCTCGTACCACAGTCATTTCCCAGAGCTGTATAGTCACATATGACATAGACTCATTTATGTGGTTGTATCCCATATACTCATTCCCATATCACTGTATACTCACCCTCAAGGGTTACATAGTCAGTGTTTAGATAACCCAGTATTTATTTAACTTCCCTACTGAGAGATACTAAGTGGTATCCAGTTTTCAGTCATTTTAAACAACATTATGAATACATTTTTTTGAGATAGTCTTGCTATGTAGCCCAGGCTAGTTTAGAATTAGAGATCCTCCTGCCCCCACCTCCCACATGGTGTGATTACAGGTGTGTGCTACCATACTGGTTAACACGATGGATATTCTTCTACATTTGCCTGGCTAACCCTTAGCGTAATTCCCAAAGGTGGGTCAAATAGTAATAGTAATCTAAGTAAGAACAGAGTATCTTGCAACACTTAGGCATTTACAGTTTAGCAAACCAAGGCCGAGTAGTCTGCCCAAGCTTTGATAATTTAATATCAGTGGAGAATTCAGAATTCCAGAAACCTGTTTGATGGGTCTTTTTGGCATCTCTTACTGCTCTTTGGGACATCTAAATATCTTCGCCTTGTGTTCTCTAACAGGTGAATATACTGGGAAAACTCTGGGCAAGCATAGGGTGGCACTTGAAATGATTGCTGTATGTTTCTTTCCTGGTGTGACTTTAAGGGTAATCCCTAAGTACCCTCATAGGTTATAATCACATTGTCCCAGGGCCTTTGATCAAAAGAACCACACAGACTTCTCATTAACATCATTCTTGGGACCCACCCAACAGCCACTAAATCAGACCCCAGTGGGTGGAGGCCAGGTGGTTATCTCAACAAGTGTCACAGGTACTGGCTGTAATCAGAAAAATCAGGAAAATGCCTGGAGGGAGGTAAGCGTGGAAATGAGTTGTAGCGCTTAGTCCCTGTGTGGGAACGAACAGAGCAGATTGCACGATAGTGCAGGAGGCGAGGTGGAGCCAAATGCCAACCATCAGGATTAGGCTGGCATAGATGGGGAAAGGGTTTTGTTTAAGAGCAGAAGCCCGATGGCAATAGCAACCCGTTCTGAGTGTGTTTTCCCCAATGTGGCGTCTTTCCCACAAATGTGAAGGTGACTGGGTTCCATAAAAGCGAAGACCGTGGTGATACAACCCGAGCAAAAGGAGCCTGCACCTGGGACTCGGCTCTGGAGAAGCCAGTCAGGGAGGTGAAGGGTCGGCATACTCCACCACCCAGGCCTCCCTTTCTCGAGGCTGCAGCTTTTTTCCAGGGTGGGAGGGTTTGCCTTAGAAAAAGACCGCGTCTGGGAGCTGTGAGAGATGGAGAGACCGTGTAGAGGACTCGAGAAAGGCCCACAGTGAAGCCTTGTGGAGACGGTGAGAGTACCAAAGAGTAAACTCATCTGCCTTACCTCATCCAGACTGATGCTGTGCCCACCTGGTACAGTCACTGAACTGTCCCTGGGCCTTGGGAACCAACATCTTGGATTTTGCCCTGGAAAAGTCTTGCATCCGTGCACAGCGCAGCCAACTTCGGGAGGGAGGAGATAGCTGTACCATAGTAAGATGATGCTTCTGTAGGTCAGAAAACCTGAAGTCTTTACAAAACTACAGATTCCTAATAGTTAGCAAAGCAGGGAGATCTCTTTCAAGTGTCAATTTTCCATGCTCTTTTTGATGAGCCTTTTAAAAATTGTTACTCATGCCCACGAAGTCTTCTCTGAATGCCTCAGTTTCCATCTTGAGCGAGTTTTAAGTTGATCCTATGTAAGTGGGGATGTCTTTAGTTTTATTGTTCCTATCTCTGAGCCAAGGCCCTCCTTGTTACAGTTGGCGTAAGCAATAGTTTCTAATTCTTCAGTATTGAATCTTCTGTCATACCTTCTACAATCACTAAATTGTTCATTGGAGACAGCCTAAAGGGAACGGCCACTTCATCTAGCAAGTAATTCTGTGCATTTATCCGAACCACGAAAGAAGGTGCGGAAGGTGGAGTTTCAGAGCTACATACTTGGCACGTTTCTCTGCTTCTCCTTTATAAGAGGGAAACGGGAGACCCGCGTTTCTCCTTTAGTCTCCATGGGTCTTGCAGAAAAGTCTAGAAGGGGCTGCCAGTATAAACAGTGTCACGGGGTGGGGAAGGGAAGAGGAGGAGTTTGGTTCAGCAGCTCAAACTGCTTCACCGGCCATTTGCAGCTACAGTCAGCTCTGCTTTGTTTCGTGGTCTTGATTTTCTAGCTTTTGGAGCTGGAGATGTTTGTCTTGTTGTTGTTGCTGCTGTCCTGAGACAGGGTCTTGCTGTATACATCAGGCTGGCCAGGGGGCCACTATGTAACTCAGGGTCCCCTTGAACTCTCAGTCCTCTTGCCTCAGCCTGAAGTGAGGTCCACAAATGTGTGTCCGCCATACCTGGCCCTCTTCAGGTTTTAAATATATGTAGTGTTCCCCCTGGGGATAGAAAGAGGCCTGCAGAAAAGCGGGTGGTGCCTCATGTTTTTCTCTTCGGATTGGCTCGTTTGCCATGGTTGCTGTCCTCACTTTAAAATCTGGTTTCTATCTGAGCGAGGTAGAGAATCAAGGCCTTATGGGTCAAAGTTCAACAGTATGGTGGTGTAATGCCCAAGAGAACGGCAGTAGACTTGAGGCTTCCAAACAAGTCTAGCTGCCTACCATAAAGGGAAGGTAACGAGTCTGAAGAGGTTTGGTGGCTTCCTGAGGTCACTTACCCATGCCAGTGCCGGAGGGAGCTTCAGAGGATGCCTGCTCTCCGTATCCCCCATGGCCTGTTCTTTCTCTTCTCTCTCTTTCTCCCCCACCCCTCTCTCCTTCTCTCTTTCTCTTTCCCTTTCTCTCTCCACATGAGCTTTTCTTATAGTCCATGTAGTTTCAAAAGTACAAGATGACATTAATTAAAACTTAGCAGCATAAGATAAATTAAAAATATAGTTATGCTAATACAGATTAAAATAGCTTTCAAATATCAAATATGAATTTAACTTGGAAAATAAGTCACCATCAGTGAGAATGTTCTTTCAGATCCTATGGCAGCTCTCCAAACAGCCTAGAGTGGGATGTTAATTCAGGGTCCACATGGGGCCTTTAGTAGGTCTAAGTTGAATCAACCTCCGCCCATGCAGATTCAAAAACAAAGGGGACAAACGTAGACCACCTTCTAAATTAACGGGAGGGTAGCCTTGATAAGTAGACGTCAGAGAAGGCTTAGTCGTTTTTCCACAAAAGCTCAATTATAGAGCCAATGAGATGGCTTGGTTGGTAAAGGTGCTTGCAGCCAAGCCTGAAGATCTGAGTTCAATCCCTGGATATGTCAGAGAGTGAATTCTGCAAATCGCCCTCTGACCTCCACATTTGTGCCTTGGAACACCCTGACATACATGCATGTGCTCATGTATACCACTAAAAAAAGCTGGTTTATAAACCAAGGTTAACTAAAATCACTTACATAATAAACATTAACATCAACTACACTGTTGCTAGGAGCTACAGTGATGGTTAGCAAAGTAATAGAGGGAAGGTTTTCTTAGCAATGCAGCATATTTCTTTCAGTTTGCAGACTAAAATACTGTTTTCTCTGGGCATCTCTGAGGAATAAGTTCAGTCCTGGGAGCGTGTGTATCAACACCATCTTGTCCCTTGGAGGACAAGCGTTATTGTGCCTGGAAGTCAGGCAGGAATGCAAACTGATGGTAACTACAGGAATTTCCAGACAAATGCACAATACACATATGTGTGCGGATGGACTGGAACCCAGGGGAATTCAGACCAAGCAGGATGTGATTGATGTTCAAGGTAATGAGGGGGCAACATTCAAAAGTCCTCTGAGGTGGCTGGCGAGACGGCTCAGTTGGCAAAGGGCTTGTCTTGCAAACTCAAGAACCTGAGTTCAATTTTCAGAACCTAGATACAAAGCGAGGTAGGTAGTGCTCACTTGTAACACCAGGTGGGTGCCCGGGGCTCAGTGCTCAGTCGAGCTAGCCTAATCTTAAGTACGGGGTCTCAGTGAGAGATCTTCTCTCAAAAAGACGAGGTGGCTGGCTCCTGAGGAAGGACACTCAAGCTTGACCTCAAGACTCCCAATGCACACACACCTGCGCCACCCCACACCCAACACAAGACAGGAGCCACAAGAGCCATCTGGTGCTAGGAGGTATCACAGTGGCAGAGCACTTGTCTGGCATTCCACCAGGCCCTTGGTTCAAACCTCAGCACCACCCGAAAAACAAAAGCAGCTAATTACGTTGTTGGCGAGATTGCTCAGTGGACAAAAGCGCTTGCTAGGAGAGCCTAGTAGCCAGCTTGGTCCTTGGAACTGTAGCAGGTGGGAGCTGACTGCTGCAGGGTTTTCCTCTGAATGCCAGTGTGAGCTCACACTCTCCACGTGCACAATAATAATGAGCACAGGCATTTGAAGAAGCTTTGCATTTATTTTTATGTGTATGGCATTGTGCCTGCATGTGTGTCTGTGCACCACGGGCTTGCCTGGTGCCCTTAGAGGCCAGAAAGGGTAGGGTGTCAAATTCCCTGGTCTGAACTGGGAATGCCTACAGTTGTAGCTGTGGGTGCTGGGAATTAAACCTAGGTCCTCTAGGAAAGCATCCAGTGCTCTTAAACACTGAGCCATCTTTCCATCCCCTAAATAAAATAACTTTTTAAAAAGGCATCCGGCCACGCTTCCTGACACCAGCTAGAGTCTGTACATGAAGGTGGGCTTGGTGGATGGTCACAGCTTCCATATGCCGAAAAGTGACAGATGACTAACTGCCCCACCAGAGTGGGATCCCAGCCCAGTACAGCGGAGGAGGCTGAAAGGGCCTGGGGAGCCCAGGTGTTCTTAAAGCTCCACTCAGGCAAAGGTCATCACTATGACCTTCAGCCTTCCGTCTTAGAGCCGAACACCCAGAGGCTATTAAATTTCTCTAATTTAAGCATTAGTCTTTTGCTTGCATAATAAAATCCAGCACCTATCAAAGCAAACCCACCCACAGGCATATTTGATTTCTAACACTGTGGAGACCACGTGCCTTGTGGCCGAGCCACTAGTTCATTCCATTAGCGGCTGCAGCCCCTTGCGGGTCCTTCCAGCTGTTGCTAATTCCTGAGTCAGGTGTGTGTAAGCTGGGTCACAGAAGGCCAAGGTGTGTACCATGCCAGCATCATCACAGTCACAGGTGAGACCCAGGTGTGCTGCCTTCTCTCTCAGGTTCTAGCTGGTTTAGGTTTGGGCCTCTAAGTTCTTTTTGTTACTTCATGTTCATTTTCCCTTCCTAATGGCAGTCAGATCTAATACCAGGTAGAAAAAAAAAAAGAACAGTTTTAGTGGCAACTGTTGCAATTGTGTAAATCTAATCCCACAAATAAATCTGCCCTGTTTTCTCCCCGAAGAGCTCTGTTGCTGTGGTCATGACTTCAGAACTGTTCGCAAGCTCTATATTATAGATGTGGAGTCTGCAGAAACTCAGAAACACCATCTCTCCATCTCTATGCCTCTTACTTGCCTCCCTACACATACACATACACACACACACGCACGCACGCACGCACGCACACACACACACACACACACACACACAGGTTTACTCTGATATTTTAGTAACAGCAGAGTTCTGTTGAGATCCTTTCAGCAGCTCCAGGATCCAGCCCTTTCTCTTCTGGTCTCCTGTAAGTTTTGTGAGCTGCTGAGTCATACCATCTCACACAAGCAGGCTGGGGAGAAGTAAGCAGTAGTCAGACACCACAAGAGCCTGTGAATGTAGGAAGAAGCAGAGCATTTTTCTGAAAGCCTGTGTGGGTCTTGTGCTGACACTGAGGCACAAATGATCAAGGGAGGAATCCGAATAGGCTATAGGCTCCTTGAGATGAACCCCCAGTTTGGTAGCTAGCTCCCAGAAAGCCGGGATGGGCTGAATGTGCCTCCCCTTGCCAAACTCAGGACAGAATCATTATCTCTAGTGTCTTGGATGCTACAGTGTCTGGAGATACCATCTTTACAGACACACATTGAAACAAAGTCTACAGTGAGCCCCAGTCCAATGACTGGTGTCCCAGGTTTGTACATAGAGCACAAAAGGGCAATCTATGAGCCAAGGGGAGGGGCACAGATCAGCTTTGTTGACCTTGATCTTAGCCTCCAGATTGTGAGAAGATATTTTCTGTTGTTAAAGCAGCCCAGTCTCTGGCACTTTATTCCAAGAGTTCTAGCAAAAATAAATACAAAATCCCAAATGAGAATCTAACAACTCTACTACTGTAAGATATTTATTTTATATCCCAATAAGCAGTTATTGAGAAGAAATCTGCAGAAGAAAGAAGATGCTCTAGCAAATGCTCGGGATTGTGATTGGCTTAAGCGGGGAGACATCCTTCTTTTGCTAACTTAGACTCAATGAGCACTCACTACATACCCTAGACAGTGCTCAGTAGTTTTTAAAAGAATCAATTCAGTGATTCCTTGCAATAAGCTGGAAAGCTTTCCCCACTACTGAGAAGGAAACTGAGGCTCCCAGAGAAGAAATTTATTCAAGTGCATGGTAAAATCCAGTTTGGGGCTTCAATGTCTATCAAATTCTGACTGTAGAGTCGGCCTTCTTGACCACTGCTCCAGGCTGGCTTTATTTCAGCACAGGGCTCAGCATAAGCTAGCCCGCCTTCCCCAGCCCAGCTCTGAGAGCATTGAATGGTTTGGATGTTATTTGGTCTGCTAAAGGGTGTTGGAATATCTCCACTGTGGTAATTTCTGCCATCTTGAACTAATTTGGCAGTTAATATTCGTTTTTTCTTAATACCCATTGTTCCTGCAGTTAGACTTTCAGCTTTGAATGAGGATTCAGGTCATCAATTTACACAGGTGACTCACTCACAGAAGAATTCTCTTGATCGAAGTCTCTAGGTCACGGGGCCAGCGACAAATGAGGAAGGAGAAGAGCGTCAAGGGGAAGGGGAAATGTGCCCTGCTGACAAGGCCGGCTCAGTCACTGGAAATTAAATTCATAGCCCTTGCTTAGACTAGCCAGTATTCAAATTTTAAAGAATTTGTTTTTTGAAGCCTTTATAAAACTCCCCACTGTTACAATGTATGCCATCTGGGATTTGGCATTTATAAAAAGTGCTGTTAAGAAATGCCAAGAGATTCCTCATGTAAACCAGATGGTACAATAACAATTCTGTCCTTATTTTTTGTGGCAGAAAAATAGGGCTTCGGCAGCTTAAATCTTATGTGACTAAATTAAGCCCGATCAATACTTCAGGGACATTACAATTTCAATAGGCAACTTACCCACCTAAATATTTCCATCAGTGTTTTTCTTTGGAGAAGTCAAAACAAAAGTGCAGACAGTGTTTCCTCTTGATTGCTTGTGTCTGTGTTTTTAGAGTCAGGGTTTCCAAGACAAACATTGCCAGTGACCTTCACTTCATGGGATGTATGTGTTTAGATTCGAAGCAGAGATGTTGAAATCCCTTTTGAACAGGGAAGTCCCACACCAAATAGTCCAAACGGTTTTGTTATTATCCTATAGAGAAGGCATCAGCTGTGCTTTTCTCAAGATTTCTCAGAAGGTTCCCGCGGGTTCCTGCGGGTTTTCCACGAGACAACAGAACTTTTGTCGTCTTTTTAAAATCACCTTTCTTTGTGTTACTGTTTCATTTCCATTAAAATTCATGGTATCCTCATTAGGTGGGGCTAATCTTGTTAAAAGCTGTGTGCTCCTCCGATCTTTCCTCCTCTTTATTTCACGTGAATGCACGTCCCACCAAGGCCCATTTCTTCTGTAATTAGTCATGAATAATAATTAGTCATGAATAGCCTCAAAGAACAAACTCAGTCTGCTTTGGAAACCAAATCTCCTAGCTACAGGGGCCAAACTTGTTACGGAAAATATGTGTTTCTGGGCAACACAGCCCATTTAATTTCTTTCCCAATTAGCCATGAATAGGTTTGCAAAATAACAAAGATGTTCGATCTACAATTTGCTAGCAGCTTTCTGTCTTTCGGATAGATGGGAAGTACCAAACACCACTCGTCTTTGCGTGCATTCTCTCCCATGCACAGGGACAATGGGGCTCTGTTTCCTAGACAGAAGGCTAGGTAACTTCTTCATCCGTGTTCTGGCTCCTCTGGGCCAGGATTTTACTCCATGGTAGATGGAATACCCAAACAGCGCAACCCGCTGTCACTGTCAGGCAGCTGCTGGTGCGTTGGGCAAGGCAGCTAAAGCCTAAACCAAGGGTAGTTGACAGTGGCCATGGTTGCTCTGTGGGGGTGGGGCAGGTGCTCAACACTGCAGAGCTCCTTCAGGTGTTGCCTGACAGGGTGTCTATTAATCCGGTTTCTTTTGGTTGTTGGTAAAATGAAATGGTGTCTAGGTAGAAAGTCTTTCACATAAAATAACTCAGTGGTGGGGGTTCTGGCTAACACAACACACTGGCAGGCCGGACACTTCCCTGAGGTGAGCTGTTCTGGCGTCACCGGGGTGTAAAGAAGTGTGACAGGGTGTGGCTCCAGTTCAAAAGTAGAAAAGGGATGTGACCGAAGTCCTTGCCACTCAACGTCTGACCCTGTGTATGTAGGAAATATTCTTCTCCCAGCTCTCCCCAAGCCCTGTGGCCCACGGTTAGGGCAGGAAAGACGCTCCCTTTACTCAAGATCAGGGCAGTCAAACCTGCCCAGGGTCCACAGCTCCTCATTGTTGCAAAGCCTCCTAAGGGGCTGATGTCTGCGTGATATGGAAGTCCATGTTTTTGCTTTGATTTGCTTTTCAATTAACTTCTGTCCACTTAATGTCCCTACAAAATTTTCTATTTCCCATTCATTTTATTTCCTCAAGGGAATAAGAAAATGCACCAATCTCTAGACTATAGTTCTCCTCTTTCTCTTGCTTATAATATGTAAGCCACACTTCACGTTTTGTTGGGGACTGTTGGTTCTCATTCTGTCTGTACTACTGTGAAGTTGTTTGCTGGCACTTTGATGATTAGCGACATTCTCATTCACAAGGAAATGGGAGACACAGATGGCTGCCACACCACAGATCTCGAAGCTGCAGGTCTTCCAGCTGAGTTCAGTCTTCCTTCTTAGCCTCACCTCCAGGAGAGGTAAGGAGAAGCAGCTTCACCTTCGGCAGGAGGTGTTGCCGATGATTTTCTTCTCCACCCAGTCTCACAAGGAAGCTTGCCCAAGAAATGTCAGAGGGTATCAGGATCTTGGTCATTTAAAACATGAGTTCAGATAGTTTACCATTCACAGGTGCATTTAAGTTCAAGTCTAAGAGTGTCTGAAGCCAATCATCTCCCCTACTTCTCCTCACCTTTGCACCGTTTTCCTCTGTAATTACTTTCTCCTCCTCCCACTCTTCATCCTCCCTCTCCTCTCGGCTTCATCTCCCTCCTCTCCTTCCTCCTTTTCTTCTTTCTCCTCTTCCTCTGCTTTCTTTTAGTGTGTATGTGTGCATGCACATGTCGTGGCATATTTATTTGTTGAGGTCAGATGACAACTTGAAAGAGCCAGTTCTTTCCTTCCAAGGTTTGAACCCAAGTCACCAGAGATTGAACCCAGGTCCCCAGGGATTAAACCCAGGTCCCCAGGGATTGAACCCAGGTCCCCAGGGATTGAACCCAGGTCATCAGGTTTGGTAGCAAGCACGTTTATCCACTGAGCCATCTCACCAGCCCTCACTCTGCCTTCTTCATTCTCTGCCTTCATTCTTATCTGTATCCGCTTATTTTCTTCTTCATTATCATTAGCACCATCTTCTGACAGTCAAGCTCTTAGAAGATTGACACTTAAGATTGTATCATAAATAATTCATTTTTGAGAAGATTTTTCTCTGGTTATATTTTTTTCTATGTTACACTGCACTAATGAACACAATTGTGTCTAAATTACAGAGGCTCGTCTGAAACTGAATTTAAAAAGTTTAACCTTTTTTGCTTAAAATATTCTCTCTCTCTCTCTCTCTCTCTCTCCTTAAAACAAAGTTTTTTTTATATTGATTTTATTGAGCTCTACATTTTTCTCTGCTCCCCTCCTTGCCTCTCTCCTCCCCTTCAGCCCTCTCCTTTTCCATGCTCCCAATTTACTCAGGAGATCTTGTCTTTTTCACTTCCCATGTAGATTAGATCCATGTAAGTCTCTCTTAGGGTCCTCTTTGTTGTCTAGGTTCTCTGGGATTGTGATTTGTAGGCTGGTTTTCTTTATGTTTAAAAACCACTTATGAGTGAATACATATGATAATTATCTTTCTGGGTTACCTCACTCAAAATGATGTTTTCTAGCTCCATCCATTTGCCTGCAAAATTCAAGATGTCATTATTTTTTTTCTGCTGTGTAGTGCTCTGTTGTGTAAATGTACCACATTTCCCTTATCCATTCTTTGGTGGAGGGGCATTTAGGTTGTTTCCAGGTTCTGACTATGACAAACAAGGCTGCTATGAACATAGTTGAGCACATGCCCTTGTGGCACAATTGAGCATCCTTTGGATATATACCCAAAAGTGGTATTACTGGGTCTTGAGGAAGGTTGTTTCCTAATTTCCTGAGAAACCGCCACACTGACATCCAAAGGGGTTGTACCAGCTTGCATTCCCACTAGCAATGCAGGAGTGTTCCCTTTACTCCACAACCTCTCCAGCCTAAGTTGTCATCAGTGTTTTTGATCTTGACCACTCATACATGTGTAAGATGGAATCTCAGAGTTGTTTTGATTTGCATTTCTCTGATGACTAAGGATGTTGAGCATTTCCTTTAGTGTCTTTCAGCCATTTTAGATTCCTCTGTTGAGAGTTCTCTGTTTAGGTCTGTACTCCATTTTTATTGGATTATTTGTTCTTCTGATGACCAATTTCTTGAGTTCTTTGTATATTTTGAAGATCAGACCTCTGTCTGAAATGGGGTTGGTGAAGATCTTTTCCCATTCTGTAGGCTGCCATTTTGTCTTGTTGACCATGTCCTTTGCTTTACAGAAGCTTTTTAGTTTCAGGAAGTCCCATTTATTAATTGTTTCTCTCAGAGTCTGTGCTACTGGGGTTATATTTAGGAAATGGTCTCCTGTGCCAATGAGTTCAAGTGTACTTCCCACTTTCTCTTCTGTGAGGTTCAGTGTAGCTGGCTTTATGTTGAGGTCTTTGATCCATTTGGATTTGAGCTTTGTGCATGGTGATAGATATGGATCTATTTTCATTCTTCTACATGTTCATATCCAGTTATGCCAGCACCGTTTGTTAAATATGCTTTCTTTTTTTCATTTGATATTTTTTGACAAAGTTTGTTTTTTATAGCTGAATAGTGGTACCCTTCAGGTAGCATGTACAGCTTCCACTGCTATAAAAAAGAAATGGGAAAAAGGAAGAAACTCTAGTGACCATTGGAGCAGTCACTGCTGTGAAGAACTTGTAGACGAAAGCTGTGCACTCTTGCAGCATAGGCAAACACATAAACAAATTCTTATGGAATAAAGATTTGAACAAAAAAGAGTTAAAAAGAATGCACAGTTGTTTATTTAAAAAACAGACCATCTTCATGTAAACTTAGTGAAGACTACTTTTTTAACAATGTGGGAAAATACAGTGTGACAAAAAAGGAGAGATGATACCTAGTACATTTTAAAATGAAAATGGTATAAAAATATACAAGGGAATATATATGCTTAGATTGCTACTTGTGTCTTCAAAGAACATATATTTATGAAACTTTTTGTTTGATCAATTTTTATTTTATAAATTTGTGTGTGTGTGTGTGTGTGTGTGTGTGTGTGTGTGTGAACATACAGGCATTTTATTTTATTTTAATTTATTTAACTTTATTTTATGTGCATTGGTGTGAAGGTGTCAGATCACCTGGAACCGGAGTTACCGACAGTTGTGAACTGCCATGTGAGTGCTGGAAATTGAACTCAGGACCTCTGGAGAAACAGTCAGTGCTCTTAATCACTGAGTCATCTCTCCAGCCCCCCCCATCCAGGCATTTTATTGGGCATATGATCCTATATGTAATTATTTGATAAAGCTTGACAATTGCATTCTAAATTTTATATCATCACTAATATTTATTGCCATATTAGAGTACATTAGAAATTTCACTATAGTTATATACTTGTTTTTTTTCTTTAAATTTTGCTTAATTCCTCCTTCTATTTGGAGGCTGTGTTGTTAGGTATATATATTACATTTTGTTTCTTTGTGTATGGGGGTGCGTGTGCCATACTGAATGTGTGTGGAGGTCAGAGGACAACTTGCTGGAGTTGCTTCTCTCCATCTTGTGGGTCCCAGGGATCAAACTTCAGTCTTCAGGCTTGGCAGCATGAGCCTCTCCCTGCTGACCCTGTCTTCTTGTTGAGTGACTTAGTTACTTTCCTATTTCTGTGGTAAAACACCATCACCAAGAAAATTTCCAGAAGAAAGAGTTTATTTTGGTTTTACAGTTTCAGAGGCTTAGAGACTGCGATGGCAGATAGCTGAGCAGCAGAGAGTTCATACCACAAATCACAAACAGGAGTCTAACTCGGAATGGCATAGGTCTTTTGAAGCCTCAGAGCCCACCCCAGTGAATACTGTCTGCAACCAAACCCTCTCCAAACAGCCACCACTGGGGACCGAGTATTCTAACGCCTGAGACTTGTGAGGTTATGAGGGACATTCAAAATATCACATTGGGTATATAAAAGCTCCAAAATATTGTTTTAAATGAATTTTATTTCCCTCATTAGTATCACCTCTCATTATCTGTACAAACTTTTGGGTCTTTTTTTTTTTTTGCCTGTTACAAGTTTATCTACAGTATTTTTATTGGTATTTATTTGATATAATTTTTCTTTTCAGTCCTTCAATGATTTTATGCCTTAGCTTTGTCTATTTATATAAAGCACGGTTGAGCCTTGTGACTGAGGAATTTGAGGCACTTAATTTTAGGTTGGTTACAGACAAGTTTGCAAGTTAGGTGTTAGAAAACCCGCAAATGTTCTCCTCAACTCTGCTCCAACTTCCATCTTATAAATTTTGATCTGTTTCCCTTTTCATTCTGTTCCAAATAGTTAACAGAAAACTTATATACAGAATATATAAAGGATTCTCACAATCCATTGGTAATGAAAACTTGGGGAAAATGTCTGAAGAGCAGATGTAAGAGTGGCTGAGAGGCAGTTGAAAGGCGTTGTTGGGAAAATGCAAACTAAAGCCATAATAATGTCACTTCACACGCACTGAGATGGCCACGAGAAAAACAGGCTGTAGCAAGAGCAGGCAAGGATGCAGAGAAACCGGAACCCTCAAGTGCAATACCCTCCTAGGATGTGAAATAGTCTCTCCCTCCCTCCCTCCCTTTCTCCCTTTCTCCCTTTCTCCCTTTCTCCCTCCCTTCTTTTCTCCCTCCCTCCTTCCCTCCCTCCCTCCCTCCCTTCCTTCTTCTCTCCCTCCCCTCTTCTCTCCCTCCCCTCTTCTCTCTCTCTCTCTCTCTCTCTCTCTCTCTCTCTCTCTCACACACACACACACACATTTCTAACATGTGGTGCCTTTAAAGTATATAATTGTTGTTTGTAGTAAAGTTTTAATATATATATACATTGATCAAATCATGAATCATCTAAGACATTTACCATTTCTCTGTGAAACCCTCTCCCTGGCTATTCTGAAATGTACCATCCATCAGCTCACCATAGTTATCTTAAAATTTGTAAGAACAGTATTTGACAATTCCTTAAAGCTAAATACAAATTACTATAAAAACCGAAATTCTTTGCCTTGCTATATACCCAAGAGATGTAAAAAAAAAATGTGTTTATACAGAAGCATTATAGGACTGTTCTTAATGACATTTTTCATCATTACCAAATGGAAGCAACTTGAATATCAAACCAATACAAGTATTAAATGGATAAAGGCTATTTGAAAGGCTAATATAGTGGAATATTATTCAACAATTAAAAGGATGAACTTCAAAACATATTCCTTTTAAATAAGGGCCCCCAAAACTTGTAGCTCACGATTCTATTGGTACGAAATACTCACAAATGCAACTATAAAAAGAGAAAATCGATACATGGTTTCCTAGGGTTGGGAGTAGGAATTCATTACTAATAAACACAAGGGATATCTTTTAAAAGTTTTGTTTTTACATTTAATTGTTTATTTAGAATGTGAGAGTCTGAGTTGGTAGGGGTTCCAGGATAATAGGTTCATGAGGGATGTTTTTAGTGTGGAGAAAATGTTGCAAAATTGAGTCATATGAGGGCCATTGGCCAATATTTGAATTTACAAGACTGGCAAGACCAGAAAGAAATGAATTCATTAAATGTGCTGTAAGTACTCAACAGACAATAGCAGCATGAACTAAAAGATCACCTACACGAAATAGTGGCATATAGGAGTTCGACATGTTGAAGCTGTCTTCTGTGGTTAGGGTGACCAGGGCAAACACCATTATGTAAATGAGGGAAGTCTTGATTGGTTGATATTTTATTTCCAGAGGCCCCTGGGTTTACATGGTGCAGCCTGTGGTTAGGTTTGTACTTGGTTTAGACCGACTTCACTCAGTTATATCATCCTGCAGCCAGGAAGTGCTCTGTTTCCTTCTTGTGAAATTTCCTAGGCCAGGCTTGTATTGTGGCAATTCCTGCATGGCAATCTGTTTGTTTTCTGGTCTTTGTCAGGCAGCCTCTCTCCACACTAAGGTAAAGGTTTTGCTACTGTAAATTTGCCAAAGCATTCCTTTTATATTTCAAATGATAAGTTTCAAGTTGTACAAATTATATGTGTAAAAATCCACGGAAACACTTCTTTTCCCACACCAGTAAACTTAAACAGTTCTGAGTTTATTGAGATTATTTTCTACATTCTGTGCCTGGGTGACCAGTATCACATCTGACACTTGTTAGTGGACACAGTAAAGATTAAATGTGCTTCACCACACTCATGACGACACTATAGGCCTCAGTGTTCATTGTCATGACTGGTTCTGAGAGGAAAGGGCTGAGTCTGAGCTTCAGGCCTTCCTGGCTGGCTGTCTTCCAGGAATGAGGCTGGAATGAGCTTTGGCCTGAGGCGCTGGTCCCTGTCACTGATTAACTAGCCCTGTTGGAAGGCTGTACCACCAGCACTGCCCAGACAAAGATACCTGGCCAAGCCCTTGTTGGCAGAAAAAATGGCTACCCGCTATCACCAAGCAGCGAGCGACAGCTACCTGGAACTCCTGAAGGAGGCCACCAAGCGTGATCTGAATCTCTCAGATGATGATGGCATGACACCCACACTCCTGGCAGCCTACCACGGCAACCTTGAGGCCCTGGAAATAATCTGCAGCAGAGGGTGAGCGATTTCTGTCGGGGTAGCCTGGAGGACTCCACGGCAGAACCAAGAGCAGGGATGTTTGAGTAGGCAGTTTGCCTCTTTCTAGGGTCTCTAAGTAGTTGGCTTTCAGAGAAAGATGAGACTAAGCTAGGTATGGTTTCTTTCCCTGTGAGAAGAGCCCCCTGGCAGTCACTGAGCCAGAGGGGTGGGTGGGTATTGTAATTGTATGCATTGGAAATCATTTCCACGGAAGTTAAACAGTTGACTCTTTAAAAAGAGGTCACCATTCTTCTCAGCTCAGTCAATCTCCTTGGTTAGGACATGTTTTTATTTTACTTTTTCAACTGTGTCACTAAAATCTACCTCTTCTGAGCCCTCAGTTTTGCCACAAATTCCTGATTCTTGAATGAAATTTCTGGCTTCACAAGCTATAAAAGGGATCTCCAGTCCACCTCTACTTTATTAATTTTCTTTCTAGGCAACATACACACACAACACACAGAGAGATTGGTGAAGGAGAGAGAGAGAGAGAGAGAGAGAGAGAGAGAGAGAGAGAGAGAGAGAGAGAGAGAGAGAGAGAGAGAAACAGACAGACAGACACTGAGAGGGAGGAGAGGGAGAGAAACAGACAGACAGACAGACAAACAGACACACAGGTTAGTGGGGGAGAGGGAGAGAGAAACAGACAGACAGACACTGAGAGGGAGGAGAGAGAGAGAGACAGGTGGGGAGACAGACTGACAGACACACACAGAGGGAAGGGGGGAGAAGGAGAGAGAAACAGACAGACATATGCACATACTACCCCTTAAATGTTAATTCAAGTCTTTGATAATTCTTATTCTGCTTGCCCTGTCCTTTATCAGAGGGCTAGCCAGGATTGGCAGCTGTTTCTTAAAGATGGAACAAGAGAGGAATCTGAAGGAGAGAGTAGGGGAAGAGGAAGAGCAGGGGAGGGAAGGAGCCAAGTGAATGCATTCAGTATATTGCATAGCTAACATCTAGTAGGTGACAGTCCTCCTTTCCTCCTCCCTTTTCCTCCTCTTCCTCTTTCTTCCTCTTCCTCCTCCTCTGATTCTTTTTCTCCTTCACCTTTGGTGCTGTCTAGAGTATGCTGATCGACAAAATGTCCTGGTTTCTGTTGTGGCAATCAGATTTGAGAGGGAAAGATAAGCAAGTGGTTTATAGTAGACATTACAAAGCCCATTCTAGAGAGGGGAAAATTCAGCTTGTATTAGAAAGACAATGAGCTGATCAAGGACTGAAGGAAATATCTTTCCCATAAGATTGAGCATTGTGCACTCCAGGGATGGAAGGTGTTGAGATTGGCTGGACATGATTTGCCCAGGGACAAAACAAGCCTAAGTGACAAAACCAGACAACAGAAGCATTGAAAGTTCTGTTAAGGAAATGAGTCTTGAACCACTCCCTGTGTGTACAAGGGACGCATCAGCTAGATTTACACTTATGAATATTGTTCTGGTGGTTGCCCAATGCTTACAGGGAATGTTTAAGGATGTTCAAGGTGAACTGAACTAACATGGTGACAAGGGGTGTGGGAGGCGTAGGGAGATTTGAGGTGCAATTTGGATGTAGACTAGCCGGTGATTAGAAGTGAGCAAATAAAGGGAGAGAGGGTCAACATCCGTGTTTGGATTAAACAGATTGCAGATATGGACACCTCGTTGAATTGAGGTACATGTCATGAGCATGCCCACAGTCTTCACTGAATCTTCTGAAAACTTGTCAAGATAAATCTTTCTTCTTTTGAGTCAATGCCTTGGTTATTTGTTATAACAGTGATGGATCTCACATTTCCTTGATTTATAAGGACACTTTAGCATTATAATCAGCAAATTTACTTCTTAGGTTAGCCCCCTGTTGGATAATTTTTTTCTAATTTGCATCATTGTGATGATTGTTTTTCTACATAAATCTTCATCCATACTTTTTTTTAGGGTAAATTCACAGAACTAAAACTTTTGAATCAGTGGGCATGAATCTTAGCCCACTTGTGCTATGATCAAAGAGTACCACAGGCAAGGCCATTTCCAGAGGCTAGAACTTTTCCCATAGTTCTAAGAGCAGCACAGAAAGTGCAGATCAGGCTGGCAAGCGGTTCAGTGCCTAGAGAGCCTCAGTCTCCACTTGGAAGATGGCTCCTATCGCTGCCACCTCTGGAGGGAAGAAAGGTGCAGTCCTCACACAGTAGATGAGACAAAAGAAGGGGTAGACAAACAAACAAAAAAAGAAATGCAAATCCCCTTCCTTGCTAAGAAATCCCTTTCCCAATGTGGAAGGCGGGGTTCCTACTGAGGATGAGAAGTCCATTGCTGAGCAGCCATTGTCTTTCCACCTTTGTGAGCTGTGTGTCTGTAACCCTGCCCCTTTTATGGTGGGGCCCTCAGCACTGATTTATAAAACTGATTTTCAAAGATATGTATGTATGTGTGTGTGTGTGAAGGGTGAGTGATGGTGTCAGCATGCCACAGTGCACACGTGGAGGTCAGAGGGCACTTCCGTGTGTCAGTCCTTACTGTCCACCAGGTTGGAGAGTGGTCTCTTGTCATTCACAGACTAGCTGCCCATGAGCCTCCAAGGACCCTTCCGTCCCTGCCTCCCGTCTTGCCAGAGGAGCATTGGTATTAAAGATACCTCTGCATCTGACTTTATATGGATTCTGGGGATCTGAACCTAGGGCCTTTTGCTTGTGTAGCAAGCAATTTACCCACTGATTCATTTCCACAGTTTTCAAAATGCTTTTAAAATTAACAATATCAACTATTTGTCATACATATTATAAATATGCTTGCCATTCATATTTTAACAATTGATACTTTCTAAATAAAATAGAAATATTTGCATACATAATATGCTATATATAGTTATCAAATACATGGATATATATAATATATATTTTAAGTGCATAAATCTGTCAGCCTCTGCTATGTAATTCTAACTTTAAGGTCATTCATTCCAAAATGCTAACCGATAAATATGAGCTTCCAAGTTTTTCTTTTGCCCACATGCGCACATGTATCGTTTTCTTTAAAAAGGCACTCATCCAAAGCATAAGGATAAATTAACAATATGTCATTAACAATTTGCCCTTAAAAGCTCATATGCATACCACTGCTTTTCATGGCTACGTGATAGTCTATGGTATGGTTTAATCATTATTTATTTATTTTAAATTACCACATAAAAATTGCACAGCCAGGCATGATGATAGTGCACACCTATATTCCCAGCACCCTGAGTCAGGAATGTCGTGAGAATGATGCCAGCCTAGCAAGTCCCTGTCTTCAAAACTGTGCATATATTTATGATATACAGTATGGTATTTTACATACATTTACATTATGGAATGACTGGATCATGCTAATTATGTGATACCTTTGCACACTTATCAATTTTTGTGGTGACAATATTTAAAATATAGCTTAACAATTTTCAAGTGTGTAAAGCACTGTTTTTTATATTGTCACCATATTGTAGAGCGAATTGCTTGAATTCCTTCTTAATGGATATTTTGCATCTTTAAACCTGTATCACCACACTTCTCTCCCACTTCCAATCGCTGTTACTCAAGAGACTTCTACAGGTCCTATATATTTTAGATTCCATATTTAAGGGAAATTGTGACATGTTTGTCTTTTTGTGTCTAGCTCATTTCACGGAACATAAGGTGCTCCAGGCTCATCCATGTTTTGAAATGAATTGTCTTTTTCCTTAAGGCAAGATGGTATTCCATTGTACACACCACACCACACACACACACACACACACACACACACACACACACGTATATATGTATATACATGCATACATTTTTTCATTGATTTACTGATGCAGGCAAATTGATTCTGTAATTTATTCAATTAGTTGCCCATTCATAACACTTAATTCCTTCTCGATTCTTGTTCTGCCAGTGAAGACGGTTTGGCTTTTGTTGGCTGTTAGAAGTAGTAGAGTTGAAAGGAACAGCCTTGTTCATTCAGCTTTGTCCAAGGCCTCACGTTCCCTTGGGATACATTCTTCGAAGTAGAACAGCGGTTCCTTGGGGGTGCCCTGGTGTCAGTTATTTGATCTATATCCTGCCAAGCAATCTGAGCCAGATAATGCTTTTCCAAGCATGGTAGCCACCCTGTGATCCCACTAAAACCAAACAACCAATAGTTTTCAATCATTTTCTGCTGGTTAGGCAAACACTGGCAATGTAAGGTTTTAATTGGCATTTCCTTCATTATTATAAGTGTACATAATTCCTTTTTATGTAAGAAAAACCATTTTGATAGAATTATTGTTTTCTGAGAACAGCTTTACACATATTCAAAATCAACTTCAAAAGAAGAAATTGGAGTGGAGCAGATGCCTGGAGTGTCGTAATTTAAGCAAATTACCCACTTAGCAACAATAACAAGCTGCTTTAAAAATTATTGACCAAAATTGTTGCTTACTAAAAATCAAGAGCAAAATATGGCTTATTTTAAACTGCTTCTCAGAGAGTTTCTCTTTTGGGAAAAAAATATTCACACTAGATTGAATCTATCCTAAAGAATCCAAAAGATATTGACATTAGATTCAATCTATCACACAAAGGTGCTGGTTTGTAGATGGCTGAAGAGATATATGCCTGGTTCTACTAAGAAATGTGAGCCAGAAAACTGGGCTTAGCAGCAAGCATTGGAGTCCCAGCACTGGAGAGGCAGGGACAGGAGCATCTCTGGGGCTTGCTGGCCGGTCAGTCTAGCTAATTGGTGAGCTCTACTTTCAGTGAGAAACCCTGTTTCAAAAAGAATAAAAATTAAGAAGCAGTTGAGAAAGACAACCATGTTAACCTCTGCCCTCTGTGGGTATGAACTGGAACATGCATACATGTGTACACAGACACATAACATACACACAGACATGTGAGTCGGGCAGGCATGGTGGTGCATGCCTGTAATCCCGGTGATCAGGAGACTGAGACAGGAGGATTCAGAGTTGAAAGTCATCCCTAGTTACATAGAAAGATTCCTTATAAACAGATAGAGGCAGAGAAAAGTAGGATTAGGTTTAGAAAGGCTTCATGAAGCTTGACAATAATAAAATAAATTTATACTGATTGGAAAGCTGCCCTTAGGGTATAGATGCATTAGGAAAACCCATGGATCATCTTTCTTCCTGAGCGCATTTGAAATTTTCTCTAAAGAAGATCCACCTCAGGCCCCATCTCAGGCTTTTCTCATGTTCTTCCTTGGATCTTAAAAGCATCACTGGAGCCCCGCTAAGATGGGACAATTCACTCCTTCTGCCCGAAGTCCATGGCTCTAACCCAGACTCTTAACACCCTGTTACTTCCTGCTACAGCTCACCCTGCCTAGCTCTTCCTGCTTTGGTTTATCCAATCCAAGGATAAGCCGGGTGAATTTGGTCGGTGTGTTTTTGTTTATACCATAGTCACATCTTGGCTGTTTTCCAGTGCTGCTTTGATGTTGAGGGTGCTTAAGGGGTCCTTTGAACATGGTGTTCAGTTAAGTCAATAAAAAGTGAAACCTCGTGTTTGGAGATGAGGAACTGTGTTCCCCAAAGATTTGACTGTGCCAAGACTGGAAGAGGGGGTCTCCTTTGATCCAAAATGATTAAATTGGGCTAACTGGCTAGGGTCCTCTTAATGGAGACTCCCTAACAAAGCGGCATTATGTAGCCTTCGCTTTCCTTAGATTCAATCTCGCTTTCTTTCCTTCCTTCTCCCATTCCTTTACCCATAACTTCATCCTATCTGGTCACACCGATGTATGCCCAGATATGCCACGTGATATCACCCATCCTCGTCTGTGCCATGCTCTTCTCTGTGTGAAACAGGCAGCCAACCTTTGGCTGGATCTAGCTCATAAATGGGCTTTTATTGGATTTCACTATGGGGTTTTTTTTGCATTTAAAATTGATCCAACATTTAAAATAAATTCCATGAAATTCTGGAGTTCAGCCTTTGTTTGAAACGCAGATGTGATAACACTGCTTCTGCTTCATTAGGGCATAGCCAGAGCTGCCCTGCTACTGAAGTTTCTAGGAGCTTGAGCATATCTTGGTCTTTGCTGAGAAAACCATTTCTGTGTCTTCTTTGGACAGATTTTGAGATATCTGCTAGAAACTACAGATGATAAAATGAGAAAAAATGCAGGCTTTTCCCTTTTGGGAAAATTAATTGGGTAAATGGAGCATAACTACTTGATAAATAAATAAATAAAAACCACTGTAAATACTTAACTACAAGAACTAGGCCAGCATGGTGGTTAACCCCTGCAATCCTGGCACGCGGGAAGCTGCAGCAAAAGGATCAGCATGAGTTTGAGGCAAGCTTGGACAGCATAGTGAGTTCCTGCTTGTCTGAGAAACAGAGTAAGACGCTGCCTCAGACACAAACAAACAAATGGCTGGTGAGATGGCTCAGTGGGTAATGGCATTTGCCACTAAGCCCGATGACCTGCGATTGACCCCGGGGTCCCACGTGGTGGAAGGAGAGAACTGACCTGACCCCACATGCATATTGTGGACACACATGCCCACACACAGATATCAAACTCATTTGAATTTTGAAAAAAAATTAAAAAATTAAAAACCCCACAAGAGTGCCAGGCGGTGGTGGTGCACACACCTTTAATCCCAGCATTCGGGAGGCAGAGGCAGGCGGATCTCTGTGAGCTTGAGGCCAGCCAGCGAGTTCCAGGACAGCCAAAGATTCGAAAAACCAAAACAAACAACAAACAAAAACCCCACAAGCATGTGGTGGTGGTAGAAACTTACCAAATGGCCATGAGAACAGAAAAATATATGTGTATGGAGAAAAGAGAGACGTCTATAATATGTACTGAATGTATGCCTGCATAGTTTGCCACTTTTCTGTGTTATATATGTTTATGGTCACAGAAAAACTCTATCAGAGGCATTATTCTTCTCAGTTAGGATAGAATACAGTCATACTTAATGGAAATGTTACATTTTAATTACAGGATTTTAGTTTGTTGCTTTGTTTCTTTGCTTCATTGTAGTTTTGATTTTGAGACAGGATGGCAGCATGTAGCCAAGGCTAGCCTCAAATGCTGGTTAAGTGTACAAGCTGGGTTATATTCATGTAAGACTTTTATTTTGCCACAGATGGTTAAACATGAGACAGGCCTACTCTATGGGATACCACCTGTTCTGCTATGGATACGGCTTCACGGTAGAACATGTGATAGGCACATATGAGGCCCTGGGTTCTTCCATTAGCACTGCAAAAATAAAAACGGAAGTGTGCTGCCTGTCACCATCATTCAAAACATTGCACCCTCTTACTTACTCCTGTGATGGCGATTGGTTCAGACCTGAGGAAACCAGGAGTTGACAGGGAGGAGACTCAAGTCTGAGTCATCAAGTTATAGGATTCTGGTTGTACCACATTAACCTAGGGAGTCTGTGAATCACCCGAAGATCTTGTCAAGCTCTAGATTCTGATTCAGTAAGTCTGGGTTGGGCTCCAGATTCTGCATATCGATAATACCACAGCTGATCTGCTGTTGCTGCCAACTGTATGTTTGGGCCAAAACAACTACTCAAAATAGAATCAGTGCGGTATATGAGCATCCTTTGCAAGTAGGTAGATCTCTTCTGCTTCTGTTTTAGCTTCCCACCAGCAGTGGTGAGAGCGTTTTCAATTCATCCCCTCCTGTCCTTCAGTAGGGGCTGTCCTTGCTTCTCAAGGCCTCACAGGAAACAGAAGCTCTTTTTGCCAGTTGATTTGTTGTTGTTTTGTTCTCTACATTTGACTCTTGGGAGGGTTGACGTGTTGGCTAGAAGGAACCCTTTCCAAGTCCCCCAAGAATACGGCTAAGTTGTCAGGACAATTAAATACAGAAATTTTTGAAGTTATATGAACTCACCATTGAACAAATTTTATTGGAATTTCATACTTGACATTCACCACTTCCCAGTGAGTTCACTGTTTTTCTTGTGCGTGTGCTCTGGCATGACAGATGGCCATGGATGGTTGCAGTGGAAAGGAAATAGCATACTATTGCTTGTTTCTTCCAGTCTCTGTATCCAGTGGGGTGATGTGGCAACATGAAAATTTTCATGATGTGTAGATTTATACCATCATATACACTATATATCAGGGATCTGATTTCTTCCATGAATGAGCCCATTGTTAAACATTTACAAGTATATCATTGAATGATACTGTTCTTGGCTTCAGGGAAACTTCTAATTGAGCTCAATCAGAATTAGGCATGGTACTATATTTCCTTTCTCTGAGTCATGTGACCCAACTCTGGCCAATGTGATATGAAAGTGACTCTGCTAGGACTTTTTTGGGAAGATTTTTTTTCTTCTAAAAGGGAGGCATAGCAAGGAGATGGCTTTTCCTATTTCTGGCCATCTGGTATCTGGCGCTGACATAGCTAAACTCAGCAGCCATCATATGTCAACGTCAAGGCAGGATAAACATGGATTTTGTTGGTTGTTTTTGTTTTTCTTTAGAGACCTCATGTTCAGTGAAAAAAAAACACTTTAACGTGCATCTTTCATATTTTCTTCTCTAGTGGGGACCCTGATAAGTGTGACATCTGGGGAAATACTCCTCTACATTATGCCGCCTCCAATGGCCACACCCACTGCATCTCATTCCTGGTCAACTTCGGTGCCAACATCTTTGCCCTGGATAATGATTTAAAGTCTCCACTGGATGCTGCTGCCAGCAGGGAGCAGAAAGAATGTGTTGCTCTCCTGGATAAGGCTGCCACCATACAGAACACCAAGAACCCCAAGAAGGTCGCCCGACTGAAGGAGCAGGCTCTGAGGAACGCCAGGAGGCAGATGAGAGAATGCGAGCGTCTTCAGGAGAAGCACCAAAGCAAGATGGCACGCACCTATAGCAAGGAGGACTCTGGAACTTTTTCTTCTTCCCACAGGGCCTTCTCCGGGTCCTCCCTTTCCAAAGCTTCTACTGGCGGATTTGGGTCACTGTCTAAAGGGATTAAAGATACCTTCAAGTTAAAATTTAAGAAGAACAAAGATACCGCAGAGCAGGTGGAGCAGGAAGACAGAAACGGGCAGAGGCACGTAATGGAAGTGTTTGGAGAGGAGGAGGAGGAAGACTCGTTTCCAGATGACTTCGGAAAGAAGCTCCGTTTCTCAGCAGGGAAAGCCAACGATGTACAGCACGAGTCTATTCTCAACCGTCCAGGGCTAGGGAGTATTGTTCTTAGAAGGAACAGAGTACTGGACCTCGAGGACATCTCAGACAGCAAGAGGGAGTTGGGGTTTAAAATGCCCAGTGAGTTGTTCGAAAGACAAGGGGCAGCTGATGAAGAGGAGGATGAAGAGGGAGAGGCAGATGGCACTGCAGGTGATCTTCCCTGGGATGAAGATGAAGTCGAATGGGAGGAGGATGTGGCTGATGCTACTCCCCTGGAAGTGTTTCTGCAGGCTCAGCACCTAGAGGACTTCCTCCCTGTTTTCATGAGAGAGCAGATTGATCTAGAAGCCCTGCTGCTTTGCTCCGATGAGGACCTTCAGAATATTCACATGCAGCTGGGCCCCAGAAAGAAAGTCCTTAATGCCATAGACAAGAGGAAGCAGGCGCTCCGACAGCCTGGGCAGCTGGTGGACACCAGCCTCTGATGGAGACCCTTGCTTAGCAGGGTGATCTGAGTATGGGGTCATGCACAGTTCCCTTGGGAGCACCACAGGAGGCACCCTGTACCCGATCTTTGTCTAATAAAAGACCTCTGGCTGTGGGTGTTAGGGTTTTAGAGAGGACACCAAATACAGACAGCTAGACTCTGGGAGATACTCTGTGTTCAGGTAAACCATCAGTGGGAAAAGCTAGGAGACCTTGGAATAAGACAACGGTGTTTCTCCTTGTGACATTGCATTCTGTGTAGACCAAAAGCTCCCACTGGTCTAAAGTGTAAAGTCCAACTTAAATGGACCCAATCCTTCAACAGATATTTATAAGCAACAGGGTTGGGTTTACAGTATGCCTATCTAAGAGTCAGGACCGTGTGCAGCAGGTAGGGAGATGGCAGAAGGAAAATGTGAGGAGCCTGTTATGGACTAAATTTCTAAAGTTCATGTTTGAAAGCCCTAACCCCTTGGTGAGTGTTTTTGGAGAGAATACTTTAAAGAGGTGATTAAAGTTGTGTGAGATGACAAGGGTGGGCTTTTTATTCCATGTGACATAAAAGAAAAGAAAGATAAATTAAGGGTGTGATCACAGAGGAAGAAAAGAGAACAGCAGGAAGGCAGCTGTCAATCAGCCAATGAGAGCACTCCCCACCACCTCCCAGGAAAATTGACAATTGTTTGAATTTCCAGCCTCCTGAGACGGGAAAAAATAAATTTCTGTTGTCTGAGCCACTCTGCCTGCAGTGTTTTGTTATGGCAGCCTAGGCTGACAGTGTGGTGCGTAAACAAAGGGAGCTATTGGGAGGAGCTAGACACCCATCTCCCAAACAGGGCTTAGTAAAGGAAGTCAGGTCGTAGAGGTATGCCCTTGAAGTGGGTATTGGGATTTTAAATACCACCTCTCTTTGCTTTCCATCCACCTTGAAGTGAGCAGGTTCCCTCTGTCACATGCTCTAATGGACCACATAGCCACAGGTCCAAAGCACTGAGACCAAGAAATATAAAGCAAAGCCTCTGAATTAAAAATTCAGTGATAAATTGAAACAAACCATTCTTTCTTAATTATGTTCAAATGTCTATTCCCCCCCCCCCCCCACACACACCAGATAGGGCATCAATGACAGATCAAAGAAACAAAACAATTCTACCCAAGTATAGCTCAAAACCATGGAGCTGTTGGACTTAACAGGAGTATGGAAAACTCAAAGGTTGCTGTATCACTCAAAACCCCACCCGAAGAGTGGGAGATGATTCAGAAAATAGGCATCCCGGGAGCTCCCTGCCTGAAGTTGCAGGTGGCTCCACCAGAGAACTTTTGTCTCCCCTGCAGTGTTTGCTGTTTTCACAATCTTGGGAGGGGTCTTGTGAATCTCGTAGTTTCCATAAGTTTCCTGAGCCTGGAAATTCTCTATAGCTTCTTGAGCCTTCTGAACCTCTCTCCTCTCCAGTAGACAATGTTTCAATTCAAATATAATCTCTTTCTATATATTATGTAATGTACAAATACATGTGTGCAATTGTTACACACACATATATTCCATTTTACTGTTATTCCTCACTCATATCTTTAAACTTTTCACAGACCCCTTTCTGCTTACATCATACACACACACACAGTCTAGATTCTGTATATGAGGAGTAAATATGGGATATTAGTCTTTCTGAGTGGGGCTTACTTTGCTTAACAGTCTTTGATTCCTGAAATCTATTAATTTCATTCTTTACAGTTGAGTAAAGTTCCATTGTGTAATGCACTGCATCTCTTTTTCCTATGCATCTGTTGCTGGACATCTCAGCTGGTCCCATTTCCTGGCTATTGTGGGCAGGTCTGTGTGGTATGTTGAATGGGATAGCTGGGTCACATGATAGCTCTGTTTCCAGTAGGGCTGCTACACTGGTCCCCATAGTTTACTTTCCCTCCAGCAGTGTGTACAGTTCTTCTCTTGAAAGTCTTGCGTTTTTTTTTTTTTCTGACAGTTTTTAGAAAGCAATCTCAAATTGAAACCACCCCTAACCAATACTTAAGTTTTATTGGGATTCTGTAACCAGACTACCACAAGGTAGAATTTACCATTGATTGTATGTGTAATATTAGAAAGGTTATTTTTGCCTAGATGATTTTCCATTCACATCTGAGCTACTTCAAGAGGCTCCATGCAAGATACAGATGTTCAAAGGCAATGAACTCACTCATTCTTCCCCAGGATTCAGGAAGAATATGGGTTATTGGATATGCTACATTAGGGGATAGGTGCTTACAAATCCTGTGCTTTGTTGTGGAACAAGATAAAGCTGTACTTGTCTTCAATAACGTGCAGAGAAGCAGTTATCATAGGAAGGAATTCAGAGGTTTTGTGGTCACTGTAGATGCCCGGATCCCCTTTAGTTCCCTAGAAACTTCCTGAGACACTGTCTCCATATCTTACCCCAACTTACACAGTAAGGAGAGGCCATCAGATTGGAGGGAATGAACCTAAATACGGGACTCCTGATGCTTTTTTTTTTTTTTTTTGATATATTGGTCATGAGACACGGTCCCTTTACAGGGCCTCTTGGCCTCTTAGTTATAAAAGACCAATGGATCACTGTCACCATTGATTCACTGAGATTCAATGGATCACAAGTTGTGATTTCTACCGACCTTGACCAAGGGAGCCTCATTATCTGTGTTTCTTTAAAGATTTAAAATAGACACTCACAGCTACATGCCCTGTGATTGGATACATGTGACATTCATTGAAGAGGCAAATCTGTAGCAGTAGAAACAAACCTGAGACTGGGAAGAAGTGGGCAATATACTTTGGGAGGTTTCTTCAGGGGATGACATCATTCTGGACCTGGTTCTACAAACCTCACCCAAAACCACTGAACTGTACACCTTAAAGTTATAAGCTGGGCTAGGGATGTAGCCTATTGGAAGTGTGTTTGCCTAGCATGTTTGAGTCTCTGGGTCTGATCCCCAGAATGGTAACACGTAACACACACACACACACACACACACACACACACACACACACACACACACACACAGTTTTATGGTAATTTCTACTCAATTAAAATGGAGAAAATATTATTCCACCTCCTTTAAGGATGGAGTGAGCATTTGACCTCTTCATTTCCTCTCCACAGGGAGTTATCAAAGGACACATGGAAGAACTGGAAATGCTTTATTTCGGAGACATACAAAGGTAGTGAGATCAAGGGCAGATAATGACATCACCTGTGTAACAGAAGAAAGAGCTACCTGGTTTAGCTACAAGCATGAGTAAAGACGTCAGCACTTATGAACGAAACTACTACAGTTCACAGGGACCAGGCTCCCTCATTTGATCTGGACATTACGAGACAGCCTTGGAGCTGTAACGTCCAGTTCAGTGCACAGCACAGCTCCTTCCTCTCACTTGCCAGATGACCAAGAATCATACACTAGTTTGGCTGCCACCAGATCTTCCACTGCCATTCCTGTAATGGACAGAAATTTCATTCACTGTTTTTCTCCCAGAACAGCTTTGTTCAAAAGAATCCTGGCCGTCTTCTGATACCCTGTGTGCGGGTACTGCTAAATCCCACAGAGATACCCTGTGTGCAGATACTGCTAAAGCCCATAGAGATAGCAACTGCTACATGAAGTGCTCTCAGATTCAGTGTACAAAGGACTGGCCAATAAAAGAAATACCAAGGAAGAAATACCCTTGTTTTATAACCTCCAAGGTCTCATTCAGAGGTCAGCAACATTTCAATAGAGGCTCAGTGAATAGTTTAATCTCTCTAAGTCACATGATCTGTTACAATGGTCTCTTACAGTGGAAAAGCACCCATAGGTCACAGGTAAGCAAACGAGTCTGTCTGTGTTCTGGTAAGGTTTTATTTATGGACGCTACAACTTGAACTCACCCCCTCCATCCCCTTCCCCTCTATGTGGTTGATGAACATAGGCTGATGCTAACTGTCTTCCTCAACTTAATTGTTCTTCATCTTATTTGACTTTTATTTTGTTCTGAGACAGGGTCTCTCACTGAGCTGACTGATTCAGAGAACCCTAGGGGGATCTTCCTGTTTCTGCCTCCACGATACCAGAATTACAGGCCTATCCATGTGCTGCCACATCTGGCACTTTCCATGGGTTCTGGGGGTGCCAACTCAGCTTATCCTGCTTGTGTGACAAGCATTCTTCTGTCTAAGCGACCTCATCTCCCCCAATCTCTTTCATCTTCCTTATGTGTCTTGAAAGCTGTTCTCTGTTTACACAAACCAAATCATTTAAACATGTAGACACTATTTGTAGCTCATAGCTCGCACAACTACAGAGTTGGCAGGGTTGGGCTACATTTCGCTGACACTGAACTATTACAAATCTTTAGCATCCCCTATTTGTCTTAGAGAGACTGAATATCCCTAATCCAAAAATCTGTAATCTGAAATGTTATACAGTCTAAAACTCTTAAAGATGATATTGAAATTCAAAAGTTTTTCAGTTTGGGTTCAATTTTTAATATTGGGGCAATGGTGGAGCAGGGTTCAGCCAATCAACCCTCAAATCTACAAACATACTCCCCAGTAGAAAAAGGATTCAATATGAAACACTTGTGGGCACAAGAATTTCAGATAAGGCATAGTCAACCTGCAGTTTTAAGACATACCTTAATTTTTGTACCCAGTATGTACAGAGAGACTCAGCATATATCAATTAGAAGAGAGGGTGTGGCAATACACCAGTCACCCAAGGTGGGAATACAGAACTTGAAAAAGAGTAGAAGTCTGCAGTATTTGTCTCTTTAATGAGGCAGCTAAGCCCCAGATACAACTGGATCAGAAGGATGTCACTGGACCAGGCACTGGATTGGTTACTTTCATTCATCTTCTAATGATAAATTAAAAAAATCTTACCTACCTGTCAAGGTCTGGATACTAAGTGGTGGCATAGATTCTGGGTGGCTAGAGTACATGTTTTATCATATGATATCATACATGCATACAATGTGTTTTGATCAAATCTTCTCCTTTTTTTGCCTCCAGTTCCTTCCCATCTCCCCAACACTTTTCCCTCCAAACTTTCTGTATTTTTTTTTTTTGAAAATTCAGTACTCTTAGTGCTACTTGTATGTGCATGGCAACCTCTCAAGGGCCACAACCTTGAAGTAAACTGACTCTTCAACCCTGTCTGCCATCATTTGCCAAGACTTAATGAGCCCTATTCCCCACCCAAGCTTTTGGTTGGCTTGGTCTTGTACCGATCTTGTGCATCAGGTTGCAACACTGTGTGTTCATGTGTGCAATAGTCCTGCCATGTCCAACAAATACTGTTTCACTGTAATGGCTCCACTACTGGCCAGCATTCATTCTCTCTCTCTCTCTCTCTCTCTCTCTCTCTCTCTCTCTCTCTCTCTCTCTCTCTCTCTCCTCCCTCCTCTCTCTGTGGTGTGTGTGTTGAGATAGGGTCTCTTTATATAATCCTGAATATACTTGGATTTGCTATGTAGATCAGATTAGTTTTGAGCTTACAGAGATCCACCTGCCTCTACCTCCCTAGAGTTGGAACCATCCAGAGTACTCTTAAAACTGTGGTGAACGTTAAAGTTCCTGCTGCTCAGGATGAAGAAGTATGGAAGGTATTGGGCAGTAAGCACTTTTGAGGGGCCCTGGTAGTATCCATTTATAATTAATTTATTTTTAGTGTAATGGCTGATTCACTCCAGTTACCATATACATCTATTTGTTTAAATATGGCAGAATGAGAGAGTTAACCCAAGGGCAGCCTTTTCCCTGTGAGTCTACCCTTCCTTCTTTGAGTCTCCATCCACACTGGTCTATACAGTTTGGGACTCTTCATGCTTGCCCATCATTAGCATTATTTGGTAGGGGAGGGGGAAATGAAGGGTCCCAGGCTGTATACTTCCTGTCTCAGTCTCCTTTAGGTCAGGTCTCTGTCACTTCTGGTTAGCTGTTAACAGTTCTGCTCCCTGCTCTCTTCCTTTGACGGATATGGACCTCTGGCTTCACTTATGTCTAACCCAGTAAATCAGTTCAACACTGTCTCTGCACAATATTTTTTCTTATATATCTCACTGATGTCATAAGAACTCAAGGTGACAGATGCAAATGGCTCTGAGACGTTAGATCACTTGCCTAAGGTCACATAGCCAGCACGTGATTTAGAAGGAATCTGATCCTGGACTGCCTGACTCCAGAGTTCATAGGCTAAGCCGCACCACCCAAATATGTAAATGATTGATCCAAATGATGGACTCTGCAACGGTTTCCTAACCACTCACCCACAGAGTAACTCGTTCATTTCTCCCTTCACTGCCTGTGCTCTGGTTGGATTTGTGCCCAGGGAGCAGTTTGTGGGGCTTACCCAAAGACTTGAACACCGTGGTCTTCTCACAGAGTGCAGGCTTCGCTCCTGACACCACTTCTCCAAGCTCCGCGAAGATGTCAGCCTATGAAACAAATGCATGCTACCTAGGATTGAGGCGCCAGCCCACACAGTCAGTGCAGGGTATTCCTGAACTGGAGAGACTAAAAGTGCTTTTTAAAAAGACCATCTGTGTTAGGAAGCCTCGGCCCACTGATAGCCTTTGGGGGCAGCACTTGTGTTTTTGATTCCATGGACACAGATCATTGTGTCTGGGTAGCTGCCTGCCAGGTCCCTGTCTGTGAAGAAACTGGCACGCCATTGCCTGACCTTGCACTTTGTCAGCCTCTTGTTGCTTCCCTATCCCGATTATAAGTGGGCATAGGCATTCAGGGATACATAATCTTTTTGTGCTGTCATGTCGGAAAGGTTTCCAGGCTACAAGAGACTTCCCATCCCACTGCCTTATTGCACAGCAAACTGGGGAGAGAAAAAAAAATCAACTCTTCCTCCAAGCAGAAGGACAAGAACACACATGTCAAAGCCATATGGCTATGTTTTTTTAGAAAAGATTAAAAAGTGCTGCAAGATGTTAGGACTGTATTCCTCACCAGAAGGTGAGGTGACCAAGGTCCAGAGGGGAAGACAGTGAAACCCTGGGAACCAGGCCAGGGCCAGCCAATGGTCCCGCCCATAGGAGGCTCACCCCTGACAACAGCACATCTCCTGACTCCTTCAGTGCGGCCTCCCTGGAGTCCACATACAGCACCGCCTGCTTCATGAGCTCGTCATCCAGTTCTCGCCAGTCAGGTCTGCTGGCTCCGACAGCTACGAGATAGCAAAACAAACTCTGAGCCCAGGAAAATCCTAGGTAGGGTACATTAATAGATAGAGTTGAGCAGAGGACCAGTTGGGATATTGAGACTAGAATTCCTTCTCATTTCCTAGACCAGGGCCTTCCCAATCAAAAGACAGAATACTTGTTAAATAGAACACCTATCTTTTTTCATTATTCTTTTGAAAATTATTTGTGTGTGTGTGTGTGTGTGTGTGTGTGTGTGTGTACAGGTGCATGTGTGCATGCAGATGCATAAGCATATATGTGCAGGTACATCTGAAGGTCAGAGGTTAGGGTATTGTTCCACAAAATGGCTATCTACCTTGTTTTGTGAGACAGGAGCCCCTCCCTGAGCTTGCTGCTCAGGGCGACCTGGCTGGCTAGTGAGTCCCAGGGATTTTTCCATTCCTATCTTCCCAGCACTGGGATTACAAGTGCACACCTTCATGACTGGGGGTTAAACTCAGGCCCTGATGCTGCGGTGAGCCCTTTCTGGGCCGAGCCATCTCCAAAGATCTTCTTTTCTACCTCATACCCTACTTCATTTTCTAAGATTTCAGGTCACTTAGCAGCACTCTGGTTTGGGAAAGTTTTACTTTCGTTATTTTAAATCTACATGTGTGTCTGGGGTGGGTATGTCTGTGTGCAGGTGCCTGAGGAGGCCAGGGGTCAGGTGTTCTTTAGAACTGGATTTCTAGGCAGTTGTGAGCCACCCAACATGGATGGAAGGAGCTGAACTCAGGTCCTCTGCAAGGGCAGTCCATACTCCTAGCCTCTGAGCTATCTCTCCAGCACAGCCTTCACGCATCAGCCAAACACTGTCCATGCCGTGTTTTCTATATGTGCTATTCGTGGACATACTCTTCAGGGTCCGAGTCCATTCACAGAGGCACACATGGAAGCTGCGAAGAGTGAAGGGTCCTACTACCCAGCTCATCAGTGAATCTGGGTCAGAGAAAGCCCTAGGCTTTCACTCAAGAACCTCTTCTTGCTGGGAGTGGCAGCCAAGAACAGAAACCACACAACAGAGAACCACCGCTTCTCATCAGCTGGTGTGCTTCCCAGTCATCCTGTTCCTCACCTGAAACTGTTCTTTTCTGTAGTCACGACAAAGAGCCCAGTGTTAAGCCCACAACGAAGCCATAACAAAAAGACAACGGGGAGGGCTGTAACTATAGTTCAGTGGCACAGCCCCTGCCCCGTTCCGCCTCACCCTGCCCTGCCCTGCCCCGCCTGTGTGAGCCCCGAAACTCAACCCCCAGTTCTGCCAGAAGGGGGAGATGAAAAGGAAACCTGGACTTTAGATTGCCTTAGCAAAACCAAAACTGATTGATGAAGAGTAAATGACCTAGTGGGTAAAGCACATATCATGCACACGTGAGCATCTGCATTGAAATCTTCAGAATCTGCGGAAAGCTGAATGCCACAGTGCACATCTGGAACCCCAGTGGGCCTGTGTAAGGTGGGAGGCAGGAAACAGGTGAACCCCTGGGACCCCCTGGGCCAGTTACCTTGGAGAACACATAAGTGAACAACGAGAGATGCTTTCTCAAACAAAGTGGGAACCAGAATTGATAGCTGAACTTGTCCTCTGACTTCCATGTTTGTGTGGTGGCATGCACGTGTGCATGCACACTTTTAAAAACAAGAACAGGAAGAGAAGGATAAGGAGGATCAAGAGGAGGAGTAGGGAGGAGGAAGAAAAAAAATACCCAAACTAACCAAACACGCCACACACTGGATATTAGGCCTTGATCATTGGCCTTGTCCCTCTGCAGAGACTGGGGCAATGAATCTGGTGTATCACGCCTCCTGTTACAAGGACATAGGATAATGCACAGGCTGCAACCAAAAAGCCTGCGGAGTCAGGAAGAAATGAGCAGGAGCAAAGCCAAGAGAGGGACTGGAAATGTTGCATTCCTGGCCACACGGAAGTGAGAAGTGAGTGCGTACTTCTCCAGGGGTCTGTCCTTACCCAGCCCCAGCTAAAGGCTACTCCATATGCGTGCATATCTACTGTTACCAGACTGCCCTCCATCCCCACTCTTTGTGAAGAGCAGCAGGAAATCTATTTGCATACGT
This sequence comes from Arvicola amphibius, assembly GCF_903992535.2. Taxonomy (NCBI): domain Eukaryota; kingdom Metazoa; phylum Chordata; class Mammalia; order Rodentia; family Cricetidae; genus Arvicola; species Arvicola amphibius. The sequence goes on from NC_052047.1 coordinate 122,312,406, forward strand.
TATTTCTTGATTTCTCTGTAGTCCAAGCAAAGCCTTCTGCTGTCTGGAGCCAGCACCAGGGTAGCAAGCTAGTCTTTGAAAATATGATAAAGTTTTAGCCAAATCCAAGGCAGCATTTCTGTGCTTTCTTGAATTGTTGTCCATTTCCCCATGTGTTCTCTTTCCTGCCACTCTGAGCTCTGATTTCCAGAGAGCTCATCTTCAGGACTGTAGGGGTGGGGGGGTCTATAGAACAAAAGTACTCACTAATGAAGCTTGTAAATAAATCATAAGGTGGTGGGAAAAGCTTCCAGTGTCTGGGGCTACTCCTGCCCCTGCTTTTTACAGACAGCTACTGCCTCCAGCAGGATGAATTCTCAAAGGGCCATGTGAGGCCACTCTGGTGGATGTAAATGCTCCAAACCACAAGCCATGAGTCTGACCCAGATCGGAACTTGGCCTTGCTTCAGCGGGGCTAGAAAGAGTGACGATCTTGGAACACTTGCTGATGGAATGAATGGGATGTGGGCCCTAGGAGGAAAGAAGTGTGCTGTGGGGGAGGTTAGAGCCAGGCCTGCCCTTTAGCAGGGCTATAAACAACTGAAATCTGTCCTCCGGGTTCCACTGTTATCACCGGGACACACTTTAATGAAGCGTATTTGAGGCTAAGTGAACACATACAGACATTTTATCCTTAGGTCAAGGGAACACAAAGAGAAGTATCTTGACTCTATATCAGGCCATCCCCTTGAAGAAATATATAGATATAGAAATAGCTAGCTAGATGATAGATAGATAGATAGATAGATAGATAGATAGATAGATAGATAGATAGATAGATAGACAGATAGACAGAGAATGGACTCATTGTAGCTGGGTTTGGTGGTGGTGGAGGGTCCTTAGGAACTGAGAGTAACCTAGGTCCTCTGTCTCTAGCATGTGGGACTGAATCCTGTTACCACACCAGCCTGGAAAAGGACCTTTGAGACTAGATAAGGTTATAGCCCAGCGAACACAGATTTCGTCCTTTTGAGACTTTAAGCAGAGCACCAGCCTAGCCTTGGGTGGATTCTCACTGTTTAATATTATGTTTGAAAAACAGAACAAAAACCAAGTCAGTCAGCTGCAGCTTCAATTCTTCCCTGGGGAATACACTTCATCAAGAACTGTTTCTCTGGATGTCTCAAGTCCTTCCAGACAGTTTTGATTCCAAGAGGCACCCCTAGAACCACCTTTTACGTGCCAACTAAGCCACCTCTTGGCTTCTTCCTGGACCTATATCCTGACATCAGTTTCTTAAAGACTGAGACCTTGACTTCAGTTTGACCTAGTCCTCTGATTGTTGTGCTCACTCCCCTCAGGGCCCTTGCTTGTAATCTTCTGTCTGGCTGGAGCATCCTGTCTTTAGCCTTTGACATGACTTGCTCTTTCTTATCATTTGGGTTACAGACCCAAGTCACCTCCCCAGGCAGCTCTTCCAGTAAGTAGATCAGAAGGATCTACCTCAACTTCCCCCTTCTGCTTTCACTTCCAGGCTCTTACAGTGTCCTGTTTGCTGCGCAGGCTCCTCACAAGCAGAATAAAGCCAAGAGGAAAGCCTTGACCTTGGATGCTCTGTTTACTGTGGCATCCCCCAGCAGCTGGAACCATGGCTGGTATGTGGAGTAGAGGCAGTAAACATTTATGAATGAACACATAATCTCTTGGTTTGACTCCTGCCTGCTCATCTGCCTATGTGTGCAGCGCTCTCAGCTTCTGAGATGACAGCATGCAGCTTGTCATTTCATGGTGGAGCACGGCTACTATCCTCAATCCTTGGTTGCTTGTCTGCCAGGCAATTGAAGCCAGACTTCTCATTGGAAGATAATGTTAAGCGCTATTCAGAAGTCTGAGCTCTGAGGACAGACTACCTCAGTTCAAACCCAACTTTGCCTCCAAGAATCTCTGACTCTTGAAAGTTACTTAATGTCTCCTTGCCTTGGTTTATCCTCCTATAAACTAGGGGTTATAATAACTATTGTTCCTTATCTTAAAAGGGTGTCGTAAGGGGTAAGTGAATATATATCAAACATATATACATTACATATATAACATATGTATATTATATATACATATAAAATTATGTATCACAGAGGGTTGGGGAAATATATCAAACAGTAAAGTACTTGTTGTGGAATTATGTACCCAACATCCATGTAAAAACTGGGGTCATGGCTATACAGATCTGTGACATTGTGGAATGGGTGGGCAGTAGACAGAAACAGGTGGTTCCTGGAGTTCTCTAGCTAACTAGTGAGTGTCGGATGCTGTGAGAGACCTACCCAAAAACAAGATGGAAGATATCCAGTATCAGCACACACACATACACACACTACACACATTTATGGGTACACATGCACATGCACGCACACATGCACAGAATTCAGGATAGCATCTACGCTCTCTAAGTATTTTATATAGCCCATTTCTTACAATGACATCTAAAGTTATTTGAAGATCTTCAGAGGCCCCAAGTGTCCTTAAGTTGAGAATACTCCTCACCCCACATCCTGTTCCATACATTAAAAGCACCCATATGTCACATTAAATCCTTTCTGAGCTGTAATTATTTTTGGAAACTGTTTATAGTTCACTATGTTAAGAACAAACTATTCAGGCCAGAGCGGTGAATCAGGCCTGTAATGCACGTCTTGGGAGGCACAGGAGGGAAGGTCACAAGTTCAAGGCCCACACAGAGGAACTTAGTCTCAAAAAAAAAAAAAAAAAAAACAAACCATTCCAAACAGAGCAAGATGAAACACTGTTTGTTTGTCCCCAGGACTTGAATGTTGTCACATTTAAGAATGAAGTTGTAGCTGACCATTTGTGGCAATATTCCATTCCACAAGACATTAATTAGTAAAATATTCACCAGCTTTACATTTAATTTTCTTTTCACATTTTGAGATGCAGTTTTTCAGGCCTTTGGCTTTTTGAAACAGGTTCTCTGTAAGTAGCCCAGGCTAGCCTTCAATTTTCCATCTTCCTGCCTGCACTTCTGGGTGGGCTCATTCATTTCTGATACCCTTAAAAAAGCAGGTACAGAGAAGAATGAGGATAGATACCTATAATCAAAGCATTCAGAAGGCTGGGGCAGGAAGATATCAAGTTTAAAGCTAGTGAAGATGTATAGCGAGACCCTGACTCAAAGAAAAAATCAAACCAAAGTATTTGGGCAATCTGTATGATGTAGAAAGCACTTTGGATCCAGTCTGCAAGCATGAAGCCTCTCTACTTACCATTGATGTGAGCTCCTGGCTTCACCCATTCACCAAATAAAATGGGCTCTGTTGCCATGGTGACTGTGATGATGACATCAGCACCCGTCACAGCCTCCTGCACCGACGAACAGACCCGGACATCTCCTTGCACTGTGCTTGCAAACTTCTCTGCATTTTCCCTAGTGCGGTTCCACATTCTCACCTTAGAGTGGGTAACAGAAAGGGACACTGGTGTGTTTCTTCACTGCTAATGCCACACTAGCCCACACTGCTCTGAGACGGTGACAGCGGTGTCTTTAAAGAATGAACATTTCCTCAAGGCCACAGCATCAATCTGAACAGATATCTGCTCGGCTGAATGGAAACGGCCTTTCCTTTAAAGGAAGGGGACACTTTCCAGTTTCAGGGCAGGACGCAGTTTTGATGGCTTAAATGATTACAGGGAAGGGTCTGGAACCACGTAGGCTTGGCATGCGTGGCAACTCCTCCTTTACTTTATATTATTCCTGCAATGATTTTTCCCTCATTCAGCCTCAGCCCACATCTGCGAAATGGAAATGACAACCAGGCAAAGACAGCGTGGAACTTAGTCTGAGTTTGGAGGTCTGAATCAAGGTTTCTACAGACACAAGACTCACGAAAAGACTGCTTTGTCATGGAAGAACTTCGCCAATGAAGTACAGAGGAGGATGAAAAAAAAAAACATTTCTAGGTGAAAGGTGTAGCTAATAAAAAGACAAATTCTGAAAGCCACAGAATCCTGTAAGGTACTAGGGTAGAGTCTGACGGGGGCTGGCAGCCTTAAGAACTGAGCTCTTGTGAGTTTACTAACAAGTTTTGATGTTTGGGTCGGAGGCTGAGAGCCTTCAACTAAAAATAAGGCCCAAAGGCTCTCTCATCAGGAGACATGGTAAATAGAAAACCAAGCTTTACATCTAAGCCCATCAAGCTGGGCAAACATACCCAGTAATAAAGTCACTGGCCAGATGTGCTATCCTTTCTGATAGGAAATGGTGCAAATATTACACAAAATTTAGATAATCTGCAGCAGTGATGTGGGAACCATTGATGAAAGCACGGGGTACACAACTGCGTGAAGCCAACAAGGTTAATGCTCCTGTAAGGTGTCGGGGAGAGAAGCCCAGAAACTACTTGCCTGTCTGCGAAAACAGCTAAATGGCTTTTTCTTTTCTTCTTCTTCTTCTCAGTCTTTATTTCTCAAGACAGCAGTATTATTTTTATCATAAAAATGCATACTTTGCATTGCTTCCACCTCTGTCACAGGCATATATCATTAAACCTTTCCTGTGAAGCCAGGCCACAAGAGGGCATCAGGGGGAAGGTGGCAAGATCTGTGGATGGCAGCGGAAGGCGGCTGTGCCCTCTGCTCAGCAGGCCTTGCCCTGATTCTCAATCCACAGCCTGAAATTCTTAAAAAGCCTCCCAGTAAGAGAAGCATGGGGAGGGGCTGGAAGTGCAGCTGATCCCGAGGTGTCAGAGAATCACTTGGGTGGCTGGTGGCACTCCCAGGTGTGGGTCCTGTGAGTCACTAGCCTGAAAAGAGGTGGTCAGGCTTTGTGGGGAAGACGTAAAGGTGAGGATGATCTACACTGGACTGGCCCACTGTTTGCCCGTGTTGGGTGGTACCTAGAGGACCCCTGTCCCATCTCCCCCCCTCCCCAAGTCCCACCTTTACTCACCTCCTTGAAGGGGAACTGTTCTGTGAAGATCTCATAATGACTATATGCCTGGACCCCAGCCCCAAGGATGCACAGCACCTCGCTGTCTTGGGGTTTCAAAAACTGAGAGGAAACAGGGTAGGAAAGGTCAGCGGGGGGGGGGGGGGGAGAGGAGGCAAAAAACAACAGAACATCAGGTGGCCAGGAGGCTTCAGCCACCCTCAAAAGCTGGTGGGTACCATGGAGATGCCACTTTGTTTCCATTTACCCTCCGTAGAGAGGGGCAGGAAGGAGGGAGCCTTCACGGAGTGCCTACTGTGTGCCAGTACTCAACTCTCCTGATCTCATTTGGTCTGGGCAAGAACCTTATGGGATGAACACTTCTAGTGTGTGTGTGTGTGTGTGTGTGCGCGCGTGTGTGTGTGTGTGTGTGCACATGCCTGTGGTGGACAGAGGTCAACCTTAGGTGTTATTTCTAAATAATCTAAACACTGATCTGTCATGTCAACACTCCCCTGGGTCATGGCACTTCTGCTATGCAAACCAGCATCCCACACCCTCTTCCTTCTTAAATTAATGAAAAAAAAAATCCAGATTCCAATTATTCCCTCAGAACCCCATTTTCCTCTACAGCCTTTTGAGATATGGTCTCATTATGTAGTCCAGGCCGTCCTATAACTTGTGGCGATCCTCCTGCCTCATCCCCAACTGCTGGGACTGTAGCTGTACACTGTCCTCCCAGATTAGCATCCTAGTCTAAACTTCTGTTTTTTAAGCGATACCCTCCACAAACCCTCCCCCTTTCTCATGGGAATGTCACTATCACCACTTGCATGACCTTCTGCCTGGTGTGGTCCTGCAGTGCCTCACTCACTGACTTCAGTCCTCTCTCAAATGACACCCTGCCAGGGAGGTCACTTCTGAACTGCTTGGAGCATCATCTTTGTACTCAGAAACAGCGGTGTGTACCTGTCGACCTAGCTATGTGGGAGGCTGAGGCAAGTGAACCACCTGAGCCGAAACATTCAAGTTCAGCGTGGGCAACATAGTAAGGCCTCATTCAAAAAATAAAGAGTCACCGGGCAGGGTGGCGCACGCCTTTAATCCCAGCACTCGGGAGGCAGAGGCAGGCGGATCTCTGTGAGTTCGAGGCCAGCCTGGTCTACAAGAGCTAGTTCCAGGACAGGCTCTAAAAAAGCTACAGAGAAACCCTGTCTCGAAAAACCAAAAAAAGAAAAAAGAAAAAAAAATAGTCACTTCCACCCCAATATTTTTAGCTTTGCTTCATTTCGTCTCCCTAACATACACTATAGGTTTCGAAGGGTATTATTTTTTCAGCAAACTCTAAACATACTAGCAATTATTCACTAACTCATAAAAAATTATGAAACAGTTAAACATGCAGTAACATTTATTATTAGTATTTAATACATTAAAGAGCCATTTAATTTTTAAAAAAAGTCAGATCAGTTTCCACTTTAGCTTCTGTGCATGGAAGGTGTTTGGGATTGTGTGGCACACATTCGATAGCTTTGTGAATTACGGTGCACACACAATAACCCACGTTTGGTACATGGAGTCCCAGTCATGAACAAGGGCAGACAGTATGTTCCGCATTCCTCCCCTCTGCCAGCACAGTGTAGCCACTGGCTTACCTTCGTGGCGATGGCAGACACAGCTGCTGTTCTCTTTGCAGTAATGACATTCCCATCCATGACCTTGGAGGAAGGAAAGACAGTGCGGAAGGTGCCGTCCTGGGACAGAAACCCAGAGGAGCAGCTCTGAACTGCAGTGAATGTGGGGGCTTAGGGCCACACTCAGATCTGTTCCCTCCCCTTAGGAGCTCGGCGGCTTTGAACACTAATCTTTATTGACTGGACTCTTTACCTGTAAAAACAAGGAGGGTGCCAACAGCGCAGAGGGCACCGAGAGTGCTAAAGACATCTCCATACAGGGAAGCCACTGCGCACACTAGGGATCACCCTTTTTGTTTTCTTGATCTGGGATTCTCAGATCTCCAAGCTGAGGGGAAACTTCAGGGGTCTGATTGCCACTTCACATCGCAGGAGCTTTGGAAAGGCGCCATTCCCAGAGTCATCCTTCAGAATGCCTCGGGCTGACTCTCTGGCTTGGGGTATGCAGCTCAGTTGTCAAGGTCTTGGGACCCTTTCCTGGCACGAGGAAAACCAAGAAAATGAAGTCCCTAGGGGTGGGATCAAGCTAGCCTTGGTTTCCAAGGCTCCCCAGGAGTCTTGGTGCCCAGGGAGGGGTGAGCATTTTACCACCTTTTCACTCATCTCGGCTGACCCCCAAAGGCAAGCGTTATTATTTGTTATTATTCTCATTTTACAGGCAAGAAGCTGAATCCTGGCGCTACAGAACATTCGGCAAAGCCCCAAAGTCCTGCCATCTAGTGCAAAAAGTGGAAGTCCCAGAAGTGGGGGTTCATTGTCGCCATTGTCCTAGGTAAGCATAGATGCTGTCGCCACTGCGCGAGCACAGGTTGGGGAAGGAAGAGCTAGATACTCATCCCTAGTCGGAGTCTGGCCAGACTCCTTCAGGATTCAGCCACCCAGAGAGAAGGAAAAGGGGGTTGAGAGCCCGCTATTAGCCCTCTAAGAGTCAAGGGTGTCACACCCGTGTCTGTCAGATGGGTCAAAGAATGACCTTAACTTATGAGCTGTGTGACATCAAGTCAAGGATCTCTACTGACCTCAACAAAAATGAAAGGGAAAGCAGCCTGTTCACACTCTGCACTTGGCAGGTTGAGGCAGGAAGATCATGTGTGTGAGGCTGGCCTGGGACACATAGCAAACAGACAGACAGACAGACAATGCATAGAATGTAGTCTAGGACTGGATACACCATTGATTTAGGTCGAAGAGGTTGAAGTTCAGCCTTGCTCAGTAGAGGGGAAAGTTGAGCGGTACTGGCACTCACTCCTAGTTTCCAAAGGGGGAAGAATATTATGTACTTCCTGGGTGGTTTTAATTATACAAGTAATGAGCTTAGAACCCTGCATCTCTCTCTCTCTCTCTCTCTCTCTCTCTCTCTCTCTCTCTCTCTCTCTCTCTCTCTCCCCCCCCCCCGTCTCTGTCTCTCTCTCACACACATACACACAAATCACTCAGTAAATGTGAGCTCCTGCCTTTTTTCCCACCTCACTAGATGCTCAAAATAAATATCAGGAAGACAACTAACAGGCTGGGGGATAGTCTTCTGCTCCATGGGTGGGCGGGAGGACTCAATGAATAAATGTCTCCTTGGCTACTACTTTAGTTCAAGCTATGCGGTTGGTGTGTCTGTCTGCACAGGAACAGAAGCAGGAATAACAGGATTGTCATTTCCACAGCCACATGTTTGTAAGCCACTGTGGGCTCAAAGTGGTCTTAGAAACAAATGCCATCCAGGTCACCTTTGCTGTCGTCTCATGTTGGTCACTCGTGATCCCATGTCACTTCTCACGGCTTAATTCTGGGCTGAAGGGACACTCTCTACTCCAGGAGGGACTTGCTTTCCCTTCTCTGTCCCAAGGGAGAAGAGGTTGCTTACCGCCAGCAGGGAGCCATTGCTGGGCTCAAAGAGAAGCACCGAAGCCTGGTGGGAGGGGACGGTGGAAGTGTTGCTGTGGCCCTCGTAGAAGGTGACTAACTTGGTGGTGAGTGCATCCTCAGTTGCACTGTAGGCTGGCATGACTCCCAGGAAGCTGAGAGAGAGAGAGAGAGAGAGAGAGAGAGAGAGAGAGAGAGAGAGAGAGTTGCAACTCCTTCCAGTCTATGCTAAGTGTTCTGTGAAGTCCCACTCATTTTCCGTCCTCGTCCTCCATCCCTGCTGCTCCACTGGCACGCCGCTCCCCGTGCCCTCATTCCTCTGTCCTTCTCTGGGCCAGGACTCATAGCCTGGCTTTGGACCCGAAAGCCATCACAGCCCTGCCACTTCTCAGCTGTGTAAGCGTCACTAAATCACTTTACCTCTTTGGGTCTCAGTTTTCAATCAGCGGAGTGACTACCTTGGTACCTCCTTCCTTGCTAAGTAAGAACAGTGTTGAATTACAGCAGGTGGCCCCTGTAAAGGGCCCTCTTGGCACAGTGCCTGTGGGTAGTGCCCCTTAAGCGGCAGCTGTCATTAGCAGAGATCAAGCAAGACCTCTCCTCCCCTCTCCCACAGCTTTCCTCGGCGTTTCTCCATCTTCTCCCCACCCCCCGAAACCTTTTCTCCTATCACCTTTTGGTCTCTTCTTCACTCACCCTCGGTGCTTGGCCACCGGTACCACGGTGCGCACGGGCTGCATGACTCCTCCATCCGAACCTCTGGAGAAGTTCGCCAGAGCAGTTTCCAAAGGCGGGATGAGGAGGCTGGAGCTGCGGAGGTGGTCCTGCACCTCGTCCGCGCTCAGGAACGCTGGCGCCCGCCTCATCTCGTCTCCTGCCTTCGAACCTGGGCTAGGCACTCACTCCACCTTCCCGAATCCGAGCCCTAAATGAGCGCACCACCCGGGCAGCAATGCTGGGCGGGCTTCCCGGGGCGGAGCATCGTCGCCCCGCCCCTCGATCCCGGCCACGCCCCCGCCACCCACACCAATTCCTAGGGTTCCCGGACGCTTCTCTCTAGATTGGAATCAAGGCTGCAGGCTGGAGGGGTAATTCTTGATTCCCATTCCTGTAATTAGCCATCGCCACAGCCCTGGGCACGCTGCGTGTGTGGAGAGGACTTTGGGTTTCCACCTTGTCACTCCACATCAGATCCACTGGGGCTGGTATTGTGAGAAAGACAGGAGAGATGACAGGGCGCTCGCTCTTAGCGCTTGTTTTGGTGAAAAGGGGCTTGGAGGGTTATGTCATACTTTTAATTCCGTCTCCTTCTGCAATTTCTTCTGTTCCCAATCTCTCTCCCACAACAACCTCTAGACACTAGCTGTCATTTTAAGCGCACAGCTGACTCGACTCAGGTTAAACACAACCTTCACCTTGAAGTCTCGGACAGGGTAATGAACTCAGTCACATAAAGAGTCAAATGCAGTTTGTCTTTTGCAAGTTCATGTTGTATTTGAAGAAGAGACAATATATATAAAATGGAAGGAAACCAACCACGACAGTGACAGCTAACCCTCCACCACTGATGGTGTAGTGACGCCTAACCCTCGACCAGCGGTGGAGGAAGTGCTTTCGGGAATCCAGAGGGACCATTCTAACCCAGAGGGGCAAGGTGTCAGGAAGGAGCAAAGAAAACGAGAGTCCGAAAAAATAAGAGCAGCAGCAACCGCTTATCTCATTTGACCATACCAACTGTGGCTGAGGCATGGAGATACTGTTGTTAGCCTTACTAGTGTAGGTTCTGGGATCTGTTCAAGGTATCCACCGAGTCAGCGGCATTTAGGCTTCATTTGGGGTGTGTACGTGTGCATGCGTGCATGCCCGTGTGTGTGTGTGTGTGTGTGTGTGTGTGTGTGTAAGCCGCCACCACGCATGGGTGCACGGGTGCTAACAACCGAACCCAGGTCCACTGGAAGAGCAGTAAGAAGTCTTAACAGCAGCGTCATCTGTCCTGCTCCTTATTTTGTTTTGCTTTGAAACAGCATTTCGCTTAGGCCAGACTGGCTTCAAAATCCCTCTGTAGCCAAGACTGGCCTTGAACTCCTGATGCTCCTGCCTCCACTTCCCAGGTGCTAGGACAGCAGGTGTGCAGTCAAAGCCAGTTTTAATTTTTATTATTTAAACAATACAACTGTTATTGAGTGTTGTAATGGCTTGGAGAGAAAGGCTATTAATAAACTCACTAGCAACGTATGAGCAGCTGTTGTGACTCTTCCCTGCCCCCTCCTGAGACCTTGTCTCTGCCTGGGGAAATTCTCTGCTGGCCATCTACAGACCTAGGAAGGCATGGGTCGCTTGCCCCTCCCTAACTGCTGCTAACACTCTAAAAGTGACAGCAGGATAGAGTGGTCCCCGGGCTGCAGCAATAATGACTCAACAAAGTTTATTGGACACACTCAGTAAATAACAGTCAATACTCAAGAGAAATGTTAAAATAAAACAATAAAGTAAAAAATAGCCAAAGAAGAACAACAATAAACAAAATATTAAAAAATTAAATAGAAGTTAGAATAACGGAGTTTCTCTTTTTGCTTTGGACTCTAGGACAGCTCCTTCAAAAAGACTGAAAATATTATATGAAAGTATTAATCTGGGCTTCTGAGTTCTGCCATCGCCTCAACCGTCTTGCTGGCTTTACTTTTTTTCGGGTTCTGGACGAGCGAGCGCACTAGCGGAACTCAGCGGAGTGGGAAAAAGACTCCAGGGCGCATGCGTGGGCGACACCCAGGCGGCTCCTTCCGGCGCGCGCACCGGCGCCCCTTGCGCGTTCCCGTCCGTCCTAATCCGTCCGCGCCGCCAGGCGGTTGACTGGAGCGTTGAGAGGAGGAGCGGTGCCCTGGCGACGCGCGTCCCCTCGTGGCCGTGGAGGTGACTGTTGTGGGGTCTGAGAGGTGTGTGTCCTGGACCTGCTCTGCTGCCTCCCTTAGACGCCCCAGGAGTTCAGCGTGAGTCCCTCCACCCACGCCGGTAGGGACTGGGGAACGAATATCATTGTGTATGTGTGTGTTGCCCGCCTGAAAGAAAGGAGCGACTGTCGGCCTGTGCATGCGGTGGACACAGCCATCTCCAAGGAGGCTGAGACGGGACACTTCTAAAGGCAGAAGTCCGTTGTGCTGGGTTTTGAAACAGAGCCTGCGTCTGACCAGGGTTTGTTGCAGGTTTTCACTGCAGTTCAGTAAAGGAGACTGTCGGGCAAGGGCAAGATGTCCAGGTGACTTCCCTAGCGAGCGGCAGTGAGTGGAGCAACTGTAAGTAATCCACACATTGTGGAGGTTGAGGCAGGAGAATAGCAAGTGTGAGGACAAACAGGGCTACATAGCGAGACCCTGCCTCAAAAGGAAAACAGAAGGACCCTTCGGCTGTCTTGGGGAAAGTTTTATGATAAACACGTGTGCAATGCATGTGGTAGGCTTTCCCCTTTTAACCTCCTGACTCTGGTTTGTTTATGACCCTCCCCTCTCGACCCTCCTTTTCCCTCCTCTCCCCGCAATTATTATTATTATTATCCAGGGTTTTGTTGGTCCTTAGACTTGCCTGGTCTTGTATGCACTATGTAGCCAAAGCTGTCCTCAAGTTTACACAGTCCCCTTGCCTCAGCCTACCTAGTTCTGTGACTAAGAGCATGTGCCATCCCACCTAGCATAACTCCATTTTGACATGGACACTTTCAGTTTAGGAGCTCGAGGGAAGGATTTGGGGTCCAGGATCAGTTTTAATCTTAACCTGATTTGACACAAGTCTCTTGACTTCTATATCTCATCTATAGTTGGAAATAATTCTTTATCAATCTCACGATTCTATTTATTTAAAATATTACTGTAGCACAACATAAGCTTAACCATGTTTTTTGAGTCCCCTTTACCACACTAATAAATTCTTAGCTAATTCTAGGACATTTCTCACTCTCAAATAAATTTTCTTACTCCCAAAATAAATCCTGCATTTATTAAGCAATGGCTCTTCACTGCCTCCTCCTCCCTGCCCCTGGCAACTGCTGTTCTTTTTTTCTGTCTGAATTAGTGGAGCCTGGAATTTCACACAAATGCAACCATATATGTTCTGCTTAGCATACTGTTTTCAAGGTTCCTGCCTATTGTAATATGTACCACACATCATTCCTCACCCTCTTTGAGCAAACGAGACTCCATCATTGTATGTGTTTGTTCATCAGTCAAATAGACTTTGGGGTTATGAAGGCATCATGAACATTTGTATATATGTCCCATTTTGCATTGATTTTATTTAGTGTGTGTGCACATGTGTGAAGGTCATAGGACAACTTATGGGAGTAAGTGCTCTCCTTCCAGCATGTTGGTTCCAGAGCTCAAACTCAGATCATCAACCTTGGCAGCAAGCGCCCTCACCTGCTAAGCCATCTCACTGGTTCTGTACAATTTTTGGTGGGAGGGGAGACAGGGTATGGACATATTTATGTTTTCTAGGAGTGAGATTGGAGAGTCCTATGGAAATTGGGCAATTGGTCTTTGAGAAGCAAGCTGCCAATCTGTTTCCCACTGTGGGCTTCCCCATTCACCACCAATGGGGAAAGGTTCCAGTTTTCTACCTTCTGGGCACGAATTTTCTGTTTTGTTTTTGATGTAGAATGTATAGCGTGCGGCAGATTAAGCAGCAGCCCACTGAGCTTATATTTTTCATTTTTCTTTGAGTAATGACGTGAGATCTTTTAATGCAGTCATTGGCTATCTGTAGGGTTTCTTTGTAGAAATGTCTGTTTAGGACTTGCCTACTATTTAGTTGGGTTGTCTATGGCTGTAAGGGTTACTGTATATGTTCAGGTTGTGATTTGGCAATGCTCCCTTCCACTCTTTGTTCCAGAGCGCATTGTTGTTAAGTGATGGTTTGAGACTCTGTTTATTCTAAGCATTTGATTTTGCTACCATATTGCATCCCTAATCATTTTGCATATGGCACAAGGTTCGAACCCAGTTTCACTCCTTTGCACATTAGTTGAAAATTGTGTTCTTTTCCTGGTAAATGAGCAAGCGTGATGACCATTAACCATGGTGCATGGAGTGTTGCCCTACTCTGTGCCTCTGCTTTTCTCAGTTTCCTTCTGTTCTGATGATTGACGTTCTGCAGAAATGTTACTATCATGAAGTGCTGGGCTTCCAACTTGTTTCCTTGTTCAGTATCCTTTAGAATTCCATATGAATTTTAGGACCAGCCTATTCAAGGCATTGAGTTTCTTTCTTTTCTTTTTTTATTGAGCTCTACATTTTTCTTTGCTCTCCTCCCTTTCTCTCCTCTCACCTTCAACCTTCTCCCATGGTCCCCATGCTCCCAATTTACTCAAGAGAAAGATCTTTCTACTTCCCATGTAGATTAGATCTATGTATGTCTCTCTTAGGGTCTTCATTGTTGTCTAGGTTCTCTGGGATTGTGAATTTGCTTTGTGTATAAAAGCCACTTATGAGTGAGTACATATGATATTTGTCTTTCTGGGTCTGGGTTACCTCACTCAATATGATGTTTTCTAGATCCATCCATTTGCCTGCAAATCTCAAGATGTCATTATTTTTTTCTACTGCGTAGTACTCCATTGTGTAAATATACCACATTTTCCTTATCCATTCTTCAGTCGAGGAGTATTTAGGTTATTTCCAGGTTCTGGCTATGACAACAAAGTTGCTATGAACATAGTTGAACACATGTCCTTGTGGCACGATTGAGTGAGCATCTTTTGGATATATACCCAAAAGTGGTATTACTGGGTCTTGAGGAAGGTTGTTTCCTAATTTTCTGAGAAATCACCACACTGACACCCAAAGGGGCTGTACCAGCTTTCATTCCCACCAGCAATGCAGGAGTGTTCCCTTTACCCCACATCCTCTCCAGTGTAAGTTGTCATCAGTGTTTTTGATTTTGGCCATTCTTACTGGTGTAAGATGGAATCTCAGAGTTGTTTTGATTTGCATTTCTCTGATGGCTAAGGATGATGAGCATTTGTCAGGGCTTGGGAGGATTTTCTATTGTAACAGTTGACCTTTCAGTCTCTGAAGAAAGGACTTTCTTCTCTTTCCTTCCCTTCTTTCCTTTTTTAAAAAGGAATGTTTTATAATTTTTGTTTACAGGTCTTATACTTCCTTAGCTTAATTAATTATTTTGCTTTCTGATGCTCTTGAAAATGGAATTGGTTTTTAAAGATTGTTCATTGCTAGTGAATTGAAGCACGATTAATAAAAACTCAGAGACGGATATTGGGGTTCAACCTGAAGACCAGAAAAGCAAAACAGCCAGCTATTGGCTCCTACCTCAGTCTGAAAATAACCATCCTGTCTCCAGGAATCTCAGAATGAGAATGTGTCTGAGAGCTGTCTCCTCCTGTTTTATAACCCTCTCTAGTTCTGAGACTAAGGGCATCCTCCACTACCACCTGGTTTCTATGGCAAGCTAGCATGGCTACCGGGATTAAAGGTGTATGTCATTGCTGCCTGGTCTGTAAGGCTGTTCAGTGTGATTGTTTTACTTTTCTGATCTTCAAGCAAGCTTTATTTATTTATTAAAATACAAATGAAATGCTACTATGCTGTACAGAAACAAGGATTTTTGTATGTTGATTTTCAACTTGGTTAAGCTTATTAGCTTTTATCTAATACTTTTTTTTTGGTGGGGTCATTGGGGATTCTCTATATGGAATGCTGTGTAACATCCCTGAAGAAAGAAGGTTTATTGTTTTCCTCAATAATTTTAATGACTATGATTTCTTTCCCTTCTCTGTGTCCCATTTTTCTTTGTTCTTTTTTGTCTTTCTTCCCCTGTTCTTTTTTTTTATTAAAAATTTCCACCTCCTCCCCTCCTCCCATTTCCCTCCCTCTCCTC
Source organism: Arvicola amphibius (assembly GCF_903992535.2). Taxonomy (NCBI): domain Eukaryota; kingdom Metazoa; phylum Chordata; class Mammalia; order Rodentia; family Cricetidae; genus Arvicola; species Arvicola amphibius. The sequence goes on from NC_052047.1 coordinate 122,327,757, forward strand.
CCACTCCCCTGCCCCTCCCTCTCCAGCCCGAAGAGCAGTAAGTGTTCCCTGCCCTGCGGGAAGTCCACGGGCCTCCCCCTCCATCCAGGTAAGGAAGGTGAGCATCCACACAGGCTAGGCCCCTCCAAAGCCAGTACATGCAGTAGCATCAAAACCCAGTGCCATTGTCCTTGGCTTCTCAGCAGCCCTCATTGTCCGCCATGTTCAGGGAGTCCGGTTTTATCCCCATGCTTTTTCAGTCCCAGTCCAGCTGGCCTTGGTGAGCTCCCATTAGATCAGCCCAACCATCTCAGTGGGTGGGTGCTCTCCTCGCAGTCCTGACTTCCTTGCTCATGTTCTGCCTTCATCTGCTCCTCCTTCGGACCTTGGGAGCTCAGTCAAGTGCTCCAGTGTGGGGCTCTGTCTCTATCTCCAACCATCGCCAGATGAAGGTTCTATGGTGGTATGCAAGATATTCATCAGTATGGCCATTTAAGTCTCCCTTTCCTCAGCTGCCCAAGGACTTAGCTGAGGATAGCTCCCTGGACACCTGGGAACCCCTCTAGAGTCAAGTCTCTTGCCAACCCTAAAATGGCTCCCTTAATTAAGATATAACTAAGATATAATTAAGATATATACTTCCCTGCTCCCATATCAACCCTTCCTATATCCCAACCATCCCATTCACCCAAGTTCTCCCCATCCTCCCCTTCACATTTTTCTCTCCCCATTTCCCCTTAGCCCCATCCCACACCACCCCCAAGTTCCCAATTTTTGCCCAGCAATCTTGTCTACTTCCAATATCCAGGAGGATAACTATATGTTTTTCTTTGGGTTCACCTTTTTATTTATCTCCTCTAGGATCACGAATAATAGGCTCAATGTCCTTTATTTATGGCTAGAAACCAATTATGAATGAGTACATCCCATGTTCATCTTTTTGGGTCTGGGTTGCCTCACTCAGAATAGTGTTTTCTATTTCCATCCATTTGCATGCAAAATTCAAGATGCCATTGTTTTTTACCGCAGACTAGTACTCTAATATGTATATGTTTCACACTTTCTTCATCCATTCTTCCATTGAAGGGCATCTAGGTTGTATCTAGGTTCTGGCTATTACAAATAATGCTGCTATGAACATAGTTGAACAAATGCTTTTGTAATATGGTAGGGTCATCTCTTGGATATATTCCCAAGAGTGGTATTGCTGGGTCCTGATGTAGGTTGATCCCGAATTTCCTGAGAAACTGCCACACTTCTTTCCAAAGTGGTTGCACAAGTTTGCATTCCCACCAGCAATAGATGAGTGTTCCCCTTACTTCACAACCTCTCCAGCATAGGCTATCATTGGTGTTTTGATTTTAGCCATTCTGACAGGTGTAAGATGGTATCTCAAAGTTGTTTTGATTTGCATTTCCCTGATCGCTAAGGAGGTTGAGCATGACCTTAAGTGTCTTTTGGCCATTTGGACTTCTTCTGTTGAGAATTCTCTGTTCAATTCAGTGCCCCATTTTTTTTTTTTTTGGTTTTTCGAGACAGGGTTTCCCAGTAGTTTCTAGAGCCTGTCCTGGATCTAGCTCTTGTAGACCAGGCTGGTCTCGAACTCAGAGATCCGCCTGCCTCTGCCTCCCGAGTGCTGGGATTAAAGGCATGCGCCACCACCGCCCGGCTCAGTGCCCCATTTTTTAATTGGGTTAATTAGCATTTTAAAGTCTAGTTTCTTGAGTTCTTTATATATTTTGGAGATCAGACCTTTGTCTGTTGCTGGGTTGGTGAAGATCTTTTCCCAGTCAGTAGGCTGCCTTTTTCTCTTAGTGACAGTATCCTTTGCTTTACAGAAGCTTCTCAGTTTCAGGAGGTCCCATTTATTCAATTGGTTGCTCTTAATGTCTGTGCTACTGGAGTTATATGTAGGAAGCAGTCTCCTGTGCCCATGTATTTCAGACTACTTCCCACTTTCTCTTCTATCAGGTCCAGTGTGGTCAGATTAATATTGAGGTCTGTAATCCATTTGTACTTGAGTTTTGTTCATGGTGATAGATATGGATCTATTTTCATTCTTCCATAGGTTGACATCCAGTTATGCCAGCACCATTTGCTGAAGATGCTTTCTTTCTTCCATTGTGTACTTTTAGCTCCTTTATCGAAAATCAGGTGTTCATAGGTTAAGATCCAGGTCTTCTATTCGATTCCATTGTTCGACTTCTCTGTTTTTATGCCAATACCAAGCTGTTTTCAATACGGTAGCTCTGTAATAGAGTTTGAAGTCAGGGAGGATAATGCTTCCAGAAGTTCCTTTATTGTATAAGATTGTTTTGGCTATCCTGGGTTTTTTTTTGTTTTTCCATATAAAGTTGATTATTGTTCTCTCAAGATCTGTGAAGAATTTTGATGGGACCTTGATGGGGATTGCAATGAATTTATAGATTGCCTTTGGTAGAATTGCCATTTTTACTATGTTGATCCTCCTAATCCAAGAGCAAGGGAGATTTTCTTCCATTTTCTGGTATCCTCTTCAATTTCTTTCTTCAAAGACTTAAAGTTCTTGTCAAATAGATCTTTCACTTCCTTGGTTAGAGTTACCCCAAGATATTTTATGCTATTTGTGGCTATCGTGAAAGGTGATGCTTCTCTGATTTCCCTCACTGCTTCCTTATCCTTTGTGTATAGGAGGGCAACTGATTTTCTGCAGTTGATCTTGTATCTTGCCACGTTAGTACAGGTGTTTATCAGCTGGAGTTCTTTGGTGGAGTTTTTGGGGTCGCTTATTTACACTATCATATCATCTGCAAATAGCGAAAGTTTAACTTCTTCCTTTCCGATTCGAATACCCTTGATCCCCTTATGTTGTCTTATTGCTATTGCTAGAACTTCAAGCACTATATTGAAGAGATAAGGAGAGAGTGGACAGCCTTGTCGTGTTCCTGAATTTAGTGGGATGATTTTTAGTTTCTCTCGATTTAATTTGATGTTAGCTGTCGGCCTGCTGTAAATTGCTTTTTATATTTAGGTATGACGCTTGTATCCCTAATCTCTCCAAGACCTTTATCATAAAGGGGTATTGAATTTTGTCAAATGCTTTTTCAGCATCTAATGAGATGATCATATGGTTTTTTTTCCTTCAGTTTATTTATATGATGGATTACATTGATAGATTTTCGTATGTTGAACCAGCCCTGCATCTCTGGGATGAAGCCTACTTAATCATAATGGATAATTTTTCCAATGTGTTCTTGGATTCGGTTTGCCAGTATTTTATTGAGAATTTTTGCGTTGATGTTCATGAGTGAGATTGGCCTATAATCCTCTTTCTTGGTTGAGTCTTTGTGTGGTTTTGGTATCAGGGTAACTTTAGCTTCATAAAAGGAATTTGGCAATGAATCTTCTGTTTCTTTATTGTGAAATACCTTAAGGAGTATAGGTATTAGGTCTTCTTGGAAGTTCTGGTAGAACTCTGCATTGAAACCATCTGGTCCTGGGCTTTTTTTGGTGGGGAGGTTTTTGATAACAGTTTCTAATTCTTCACGGCTAACAGGACTATTTAGATTGTTCACCTGGTCCTGTTTTAACTTTGGTATATGATACTTATCTAAAAAAAGTGTCCATTTCTTTTACATTTTCCAATTTTGTGGCATACAGGCTTTTGTAGTAAGATCTAATGATTCTCTGAATTTCCTCTGTGTCTGTGGTTATGTCCCCCTTTTCATTTCTGATCTTATTAATTTGCTTGTTCTCTCTCTGCCATTTGATTAGTTTGGATAGGGGTTTGTCAATCTTGTTGATTTTCTCCAAGAACCAGCTTTTTGTTTCATTGATTCTTTGGATTGTTTTCTGTGTTTCTATTTTGTTGATTTCAGCCCTCAGTTTGATTATTTCCAGTCTTCTACCCCTCCTAGGTGAGTCTGCTTATTTTTTTTCTAGAGCTTTCAGGTGTGCTGTTAAGTCTCCAATGTGTGCTTTCTCCATTTTCTTTAAGTAAACACTTAGTGCTATGAACTTTCCTCTTAGCACTGCTTTCATAGTGTCCCATAGGTTTGTGTATGTTGTGTCTTTGTTTTCATTAAATTCAAGGAAGACTTTAATTTCTTTCTTTATTTCTTCCTTGACCCAGGTGTGTTTCAGTAGTTGACTGTTCAGTTTCCATGAGTTTGTAGGCTTTCTGGGGGTAGCATTGTTGTTGAATTCTAATTTTAATCCATGGTGATCTGATAAGACACAGGTGGTTACTAATATGTTTTTGTAACTGTGGAAGTTTGCTTTGTTACCGAGTGTGTGGTCAGTTTTCGAAAAGGTTCCATGAGCTGCAGAGAAGAAGGTATATTCTTTCCTATTTGGGTGGAATGTTCTATAGATGTCTGTTAAGTCCATTTGATTCATTACCTCCATTAAGTCTCTTATTTCTCTGTTCGGTTTCTGCCTGATTGACCTGTCCATTGTTGAGAGAGGAGTGTTGAAGTCTCCTATTATTAGTGTGTGTGGTTTGATGTCTGTCTTGAGTTCTAGCAATGCTTCTTTTACGTAAGTGGGTGCTTTTATATTAGGGGCATAGATATTCAGGATTGAGACTTCATCCTGATGAATTTTTCCTGTTATGAGTATAAAATGTCCCTCTCAATCTCTTCTGATTGATTTTAGTTTGAAGTCAACTTGTTAGAAATTAGTGTGGCCATACCCACTTGTTTCTTAGGTCCATTTGCTTGATAAACCTTTTCCCAACCCTTTACTCTGAGTAGATGTCTGTCTTTGTGGTTGAGGTGTGTTTCTTGTAAACAACAGAATGTTGGATCCTGTTTTCGTATCCAATCTCTTAGCCTGTGCCTTTTTATAGGTGAATTGAGTCCATTGATATTAAGTGATATTAATGACCAGTGGTTGTTAATTCCGGTCATTTTTTTTGTAGTAGAGTTTGTGTGTTTCCCTTCTTCTAGTTGTGCTGGTAAAGGGTCGCTAGATGTCTGAGTGATTGTGGGCATTGTTGGACTCCTTGGTTTGTGATTTTCCTTCTATTACTTTCTGCAAGGCTGGATTTGTGGCTACGTATTATTTAAATCTCTTTTTGTCCTGGAATATCTTGTTTTCTCCATCGATGGTGAATGCAAGCTTTGCCGGGTATAGTAGTCTGGGCTTGCATCCATGTTCCCTTAGTGTCTGTAGCACATCTATCCAAGACCTTCTGGCTTTCATGGTTTCCAGTGAGAAGTCAGGTGTAATTCTGATTGGTTTCCCTTTATATGTTACTTGACCTTTTTCCTTTGCAGCTCTTAATATCAGTTCTTTATTCTGTATGTTTTGTGTTTTGATTATTATATGGTGCAGGGATGCTTTCTTTTGATCCAGTCTATTTGGTGTTCTGTAGGCTTCTTGTACCTTCATAGGAATATCCTTCTTTAGGTTGGGGAAATTTTCTTCTATAATTTTGTTGAATATATTTTCTGGGCCTTTGATTTATAATTCTCCTTCTTCTACCCCAATTATTCTTAGGTTTGGTCTTTTCATGGTGTCCCAGATTTCCTGGATGTTTTGTGTTAAGAATTTGTTGGATTTGTTTTATTCTTTAATCTGTGAGTTTATTTCCTCTATAGTATCTTCAGAGTCTGAGATTCTTTCTTCCATCTCTTGTATTCAGTTGGAAATACTTGTCTCTGTAGTTTCTGTTCGCTTACTCAGAATTTCCAGTTCTAGTCTTCCCTCGGATTGTGTTTTCTTCATTACCTCCATTTCATTTTTCAGGTCTTGAGCTGCTTCCCTTACCTGTTTGATTGCTTTTTCATGTTTTTCTTGGTTATCTTTCAGAGACTTATTCATTTTGTCTACCTTTTTGTTTGTCATCTCCATTTCTTTATGGCAGTTTTTTTTTTACCTCCTGTTTAAGGTCCTCTATTATTTTCATAAAGTACTGTTTAAGGTCGATTTCTTCTATTTCTTCTGGAGTAGGGTGTTCAATTCTTGTTGTTTCAGGATGCCTGGATTCTGGTGATGTCATTTTGCCTTTCAGATTGTTGGAAGAATTCTTGCATTGGCGCCTGCCCATCTCTTCCTTCAAATGGAGCCTGGAGAGACTTGGTGTCTTGGTCCAATCTTTGCTGTGACTGACTCTTATTGGATCTCCCCAGTGCAGGAGCAGGAACTATTCCTGTGTGGATGGAATTTCACAGCACTGAATCAGGGATTCCTGGTAGCCCAAGGACACTGCACGGACAAAAGGACAAATGTGGGGGCAGGGCGGGGTCGAGTAACACACAGCAAACCTTGCAGCACAAGCTGAAGGAGCCTGTACTCCCTTGCGGGAATCTTCAGACCTGCCTGGAGGGCAGCCTCTCACCCCTCTGGGTGGATGGCCTTGGTGCAGGAGCAGGACACTGGTCCTGTGCCAAGGTCCTTGAATACACTCGGGAAGGCCTGGGAGAGGCAGGGACATTCCCCTGTTCTTCTTTAACTGATTTTTTTTGTCTTGCCCAGTCACCCTCGTTAGCATTTCTTTTTTATTTATATTTATTTATTTATTCATTTAAAATAAACCAAAAAAAAATTTCCCTCCCACTTCCCCCAATCCCTCTCCCCCTCCTTCTCCAGTCCTCAGATCAGTCAGGGTTTCCTGCCCTGTGAGAAGTTCAAGGTCCCCCCTTCTCCATCCAGGTCTAGGAAGGTAAGCATCCAAACAGACTAGTCTCCCACAAGGCCAGTCCATGCAGTAGAATCAAAACTCAGTGCCATTGTCCTTGGCTTCTCAGTCAGCCCTCATTGTCAGCCACATTCAGAGAGTCCAGTTTGATCACATGCTCCATCAGTCCCAGTCCAGCTGGCCTTGGTGAGCTCCCATTAGATCAGTCCCATTGTCTCAGTGGGTGGGCACACACATCATGGTCCTGACTTCCTTGCTCATGTTCTCCCTCCTTCTGCTCCTCATTTGGACCTTGGGAGCTCAGTCCAGTGCTCCAATGTGGGTCTCTGTCTCTATCTCCATCCATTGCCAGATGAAGGTTCTATGGTGATATGCAAGTTATTCATCAGTGTGGCTATAGGATAAGGCCAGTACAGGCCTCCTCTCCTCTGCTACCCACGGAACTAGTTGGGGAAATCCCCTTGGACACCTGGGAACCTCTCTAGAGCCAAGACTCTAGCCAACCCTAAAATGGCTCCCTTGGTTAGGATAACTTCTTCCATGCTCCCATATCCACCTTTCCTCCATCTCAGTTATCCCATTCCCTCAAGCTCTTCCCAATCCTCCCATTCTCCCTTCTCTCTCCCCATCTCCACTTTCCCCCAATCCACCCCACCCCCCTGCTCCCAACTTTTGCCCGACGATCTTGTCAACTTCTAATATCCAGGAGGATAAATATATGTTTTTCTTTGGATTCACCTTCTTATTTAGCTTCTCTAGGATCACAAACTATAGGCTCAATGTTCTTTGTTTATGGCTAGAATCTGCTTATGAATGAGTACATACCATATTCCTCTTTTTGGGTCTAGGTTATCTCACTCAGTAAAGTGTTTTCTATTTCCATCCATTTGCATGCAAAGTTCAAGATATCATTGGTTTTTTTCCCCCACTGAGTAGAACTCTAAAGTATATATGTGCCACACCTTCTTTATCCATTCTTCTATTGAGGGGCACCTAGGTTTTTTTCCAGGTTCTGGCTTTATTACAAATAGTGCTGCTATGAACATAGTTGAACAAATGCTTTTGTAGTATGATTGGGCATCTCTTGGGTATATTCCTAAGAGTGGAATTGCTGGATCCTGAGGTAGGTTGACTCCCAGTTTCCTGAGTAACCACCACACTGATTTCCAAAGTGGTTGCACAAGTTTGCATTCCCACCAACAATGGATGAGTGTTCCCCTTACTTCACAACCTCTCCAGCAAAGGCTATCATTGGTGTTTTTGATTTTAGCCATTCTGACAGGTGTAAGATGGTATCTCAAAGTTGTTTTGATTTGCATTTCCCTGATCGCTAAGGAGGTTGAGCATGACCTTAAGTGTCTTTTGGCCATTTGGACTTCTTCTGTTGAGAATTCTCTGTTCAGTTCAGTACCCCATTTTTTAATTGGGTTAATTAGAGTTTAATGTCTAGTTTCTTGAGTTCTTTATATATTTTGGAGATCAGACCTTTGTCTGGTGTGGGGTTGGTGAAGATCTTCTCCCATTCAGTAGGTTGCCTTTTTCTCTTAGTGACAGTGTCCTTTGCTTTACAGAAGCTTCTCAGTTTCAGGAGGTCCCATTTATTCAACATTGCCCTTAATGTCTGTGCTAATGGGATTATACGTAGGAATTGGTCTCGGGTGCCCATGTGTTTCAGACTACTTCCCACTTTCTCTTCTATCAGGTTCAGTGTGGTCAGATTTATATTGAGGTCTTTAATCCATTTGTGCTTGAGTTTTGTGCATGGTGATAGATATGGATCTATTTTCATTCTTCTACATGTTGAAATCCAGTTATGCCAGCACCATTTGTTAAAGATGCTTTCTTTCTTCCATTGTATACTTTTAGCTCCTTTGTCAAAAATCAGGTGTTCATAGGTGTGTGGGTTAATATCCAGGTCTTCGATTTGATTCCATTGGTCAACATCTCTGTTTTTATGCCAATACCAAGCTGTTTTCAATACGGTAGCTCTGTAATAGAGTTTGAAGTCAGGGATGGTAATGCCTCCAGAAGTACTTTTTTGTATTGGATTGTTTTGGCTATCCTGGGTTTTTTGTTTTTCCATATAAAGTTGATTATTGTTCTCTCAAGGTCTGTGAAGAATTCTGTTGGGATTTTGATGGGAATTGCATTGAATTTATAGATTGCTTTTGGTAGAATTGCCATTTTTACTATGTTGATCCTCCTAATCCAAGAGCAAGGGAGATCCTTCCATTTTCTGGTATCCTCTTCAATTTCTTTCTTCAAAGACTTAAAGTTCTTGTCAAATAAATCTTTCACTTCCTTGGTTAGAGTTACCCCAAGATATTTTATGCTATTTGTGGCTATCGTGAAAGGTGATGCTTCTCTGATTTCCATCTCTGCTTCTTTATCCTTTGTGCATAGGAGGGCAACTGATCTTCTGGAGTTGATCTTGTATCCTGCCACATTACTAAAGGCGACAAAGTGAAGTGATGTCTGGTAATAAGTGATAACTTTCATTAAACAATCCAATAAGTCAATAAATCAGTGTCTTATAATTGTTTTATCTACCTTATTCCACTTCAACATGACCATAGATTGTATTATATGGATGGACCTGAATTCCCGAGATAAATCCAACTGTCACTTGATAAAAAAAATCTTAAATATTTTTTCTGGCTTCAGTTAGCTATTATTGCTAATGGTTTTGCATTTATACTTTAAGTGATACTGGTCTATCGGTTGCATGTGGTATTTTTCTCTCGTTTTGGATACAAGTAATGGAATGAGTTAGAAAGTGAGCCCCCATCTCCTTGCCCTGTATCCTCTATGTGCCTTTTCATGTGCCGTTCATCTGTAGCATACCATGGCTGTAAGGCGCAAGTTCCTCAGTCTGTAAACTGCTCTAGTGAATGTGAAGCCAGAAGGGTTGGAGAGTCCCTGTTAGTTGAAGGTTCCCAGGCAGAGGTCCTATTGTGCAATTGCATCTGGAGTCGGGCATTCTTATGGGCCTGAGTCTTAACCTAGTGGGCTAGCCTATGCTAGTACTGCATACTTAGTGCAAGAGTTGGACTTAATTGTAGGCTACTCAGTTGGAAATTTTCTCTTTGATGGAAAATCAAATAAGGATCAGCATAAATTCTTTCCCACTCCAGATACTACCTGATCCTGGCTTTTTCTGTGCTGCAAAGTTGTTTACATTGTTCATTTGATGTATTATAAAAGGTCTTACACTTGCTCTTAAAATTTGTATATTATTGTGTTTCCAGGAATTAATTTTATCTAGGTTGTCAAATCTGTCAGGTTGCAATTGTTCACAGCGTTGTGTTACAATCTCTTATTTCTGAAAGGTTGGTGATATCTTCTGATGGTATGGTTAAGGGGAAGCTGGTTGTTTGTTTCTTTTGTTTCTCTTAGTGTAGATATGAGGGAGAGCACGGCCAGAGGCATCTGGAGGAGTTCAGAGCAGAGAGAAAGCAGTAGACTGAACTCGGTCAGCAGACTGGGCCTGACCATGAGAGAAGCAGTAACAGAGCAAAGAGCTAGAGAGAGCAAGAGCACAGAACAGAGGGAGAGTGTGGGGGAGCAGAGAGAGGAAGACAAAGAGAGAAAGGATTGTAGCAAGATTAATAAAAACCCAGAGACAGATATTGGGATTCAACCTGAAGGTCAGAAAAGCAAAGTAGCCAGTCACTGGCTCTTACCTTTACCTTAGTCCAAATTGGCAATCCTGCCTCCAGGGATCTCAGAAGGAGACTGTGTGAGAGCGGTCTCCTCTCATTTTATAATCCTCTCTAGGGCTGGGATTAGAGTGCACCAGTACTGCCTGGTTTCTCTGACAAACTAGTGTAGCTACTGAGATTAAAGGTGTGTGTCACCACTGCCTATAAAGCCTGTAAGGCTGATCAGTGAGGATGTTTTATTCTCTAAACCTCAAGCAAGCTTTAAATATTAAAATACAAATGAAATAGTACAGAGGACAGCCAAAATAGCAGGGTTATAAGGGGAGACAAGCCCATGAACTGGAGAAGTTTAGGGTAGGGAAGGAGGGTGAAAAGAGCTAGGTTCTGTGACACTGGGGGAGCATGGGGGCCAGCATGCATTTTGTTATGCTAATAACCACCATAGGTAGCCATTTGTTTTTTCTGCCAGTGTTAAGGGAAATGTTGCCTTTTGGTAGACAGGAACCTGCTTTACAAGTCTGTGAGAAATGCTGGCTTTTGTTTAACTGCTAAAATTTGGGGAAATGGAGTTTCCTTTAAACCTGATACTCATTGCTTCCAGATTTTAATAATTTGAGTCATCCCCTTATCCTGGTCAGTCCAGAAAAAGTTCTGTCACTTTTGCTGAGTTTTCTTTTTATTTTCTTCTTGCATGTATATTTGTGGTGTGTTTGTGTGTGTGTATGTGTGTGTGTGCATGTGTGGCATGTATTTATGTAGGTGTGTCCACATGTTTACATGCACATGTGTGTCAAGGACTGACTTTGATGTGGATCTCCCTCAACTGCTCTTTCACCTTATTCTTTGAGCCAGGGTCTCCAATCAAACCCAGAGCTCACAGATACGATTAGTATCGCTCACAAGCCAGGTTACTCTAGAAAGCCTCCCCTTTCCCAGGCATTCTTTCATTTCTGATAATTATATCTTCTGATACCATTTCTTTTTTTCTCTGAAGAGCTTCCTTTTTTTTTTTTTTTTTTTTTTTGTTTTTTTGTTTTTTTGTTTTTTTTATTTCGAGACAGGGTTTCCCTGTAGTTTCTAGAGCCTGTCCTGGAACTAGCTCTTGTAGACCAGGCTGGCCTCGAACTCAGAGATCCGCCTGCCTCTGCCTCCCGAGTGCTGGGATTAAAGGCGTGCGCCACCACCGCCCGGCAGAGCTTTCTTTACTAATTCTTTCGGATCAAATCTACTAGCTGTGACATCTTTTATTCCTTCATCTGTGAATGTCTTTATTTCAGACCTTAATTTCTGAAGGATTTTTTTTTTGAGATTATCCATTTCATGACTAACAGTATCACCTCCTAGCAGTTAGGAATGTTAGCCAGATGTGGTAGCACACCCCTTGGTAAGCACAAACACTTGGGAATCAGAGGCAGGAGAATCACAAGATCTAGCCAGGCTAGCCTAGGCTGCATAGCAAGACCCCATCTCAAACAAACGAACAATAAACTAGCGCATATACAGTTGTTATGTCCTCTGGCCTCCCTGATTTCTGCCTTGTTGCTTTCTGAATCTTTGCTTCCTTAAAGATGTTTTATTTTATTCATTTTTCCCCTAAGAGTTTCTCTTTATTATTATTGAAATAAAAATATAATTGTATCATTCATTCTCACCCTTCCCTTCCTTGCCTTCAACCCTTCCCATGTCCCTGACCCACTCCATATATATATATGTGTGTGTGTGTGTGTGTATCTTAGTTTGTATAATAATGTTACTGTTATTAATAGTCAGGGGTGACTATTTGGTATTGAATAATGAACTTAAGGGGTCTTCCCTGGGGAAGACTATTTCTCCTGCTCTCATAATTCTCTTAATTGCCTGTGGTCTATAGTTAAGACCTTGCAAGCTTTCTTTGTCTAGAGTTGAGGCACAGTGAGATCCCCCTCTGTGTCAGCATGCCTATTAGTGTCATTTTTGTTCAGATCTAGTGTCCTATCTGTTTGATTATGTGTCTCTATCTATATTTCTTTGCATTTATCCTTGTTTAGTTTTTCTTAAAGTCTTGTATTTCTATTTTCTTTGGCATTTGACACTTTGTAATTGGGTTATTTCATTTAATATAAAATATTCTGCAAAGTCTAAACATTGACAAGTATCTGAAATTCCTTATTGTGCGGCCTCATGGGGCAGCACAAGCACACTAGTTACCCCAAGTTATACCTGTCAGGGCGTGGTGGAGATGGCTTACTATCATTTAAGGAGTCAGAGTTTCAATTTTTGAAGTTGAAAATGTTATGGATGGTGGTGTTTGGCTCTAGGACAGTGTGATTGACACCCTAAACCAAGAACTACAGAAAAGAATTTTGTGCTATTTATGTTTTCTCACAATTTTAAAAATGTGTGGAATAGTCCTCAGTGTCCCCATAGTAGCGGTTAACCCTGTAAGGTAAGTACTGCCCTTTCCTGGATTCCAGGTGGTAAGTAGCCTGGGTTCATTATTTCACTCAGAATTATGTGTATGCAGCATGTTGAAGAATTGTGTTCTGAGTTAGTGTGCCATACTGTCCATGGCTACACAGAAAGGACATGTTGAGAGCTGACCAGATGTTTGGTACAGAACATTGTATATGACGCTGTTAAAAAAGCAGGTGCTTAACACTCCAGTTTGTGAGACACGCAGAAGCTTCCCAAATAGTGGTACCTACAGTTATGTTTTATATCTCCAATGTGGAAATGGACCTACAGTTTGCTCACAGTTCTGTCGCTGTAGGTAGGAAGGTAGAGGACAACAGGCCAGTACCCCTTCCAAGGTTGGCTTTCGTCTGTTTGATTTTGTGGTTGTCTTTCTATCGATCAGTGGAGCTGTGGAATAATGAAGCAATAATTTTCTCAATGATATTTAATGTTTTGGCAGGTGACCTTGATTGTGTTGCATCTTTGTTTCATAAGTGCTGAGCTCTCACACTTTCTCATGAAATGGGTTCATTGCGCATGAAGCAATTTTCAGCCCTCCTGTGGAAAAATTCCCTTTTGAAGGTAAGTGGAGGTATCTGTGAGAGCCAGGTGAAAAGTCTGTGGAGCCAGAGAGGAGCTGACCTCTCCTCTGCCACATTTGATTGTAGTTCATTTCCTTGCTTTTGTTCCGAGGCTGACTAGCACTGCTTAGTCTGAAGAACCCCCTGAGAATCAATAGGATAGAATGAACTTTTGAAACGAGCGAGGAAAACATTCAGGGAAGCCATTCTCACTGTAGAACGAAGCAGAATAGTTTAGGTCTGTGTTGTGTGCCCTTACCTGCATACAGGAGCACACATATGCACGTGTTCATGTATGCACTAACACAGTCTTCCTGTTTTTTTGCAGAGGCGGAACGTGGTTGGCTTAGTGGTGGAAATCACCTTGATATTTCTGTTGTTTGTGTGGACTTTGACTATGCGCAGAATTTCAAAGAAGAAATTTGTTCAGGCTGTGACTTTTATTCCTATCCCCCTGAAATTACCCACGTTCCTTAATAAAAATTTTGAATATGAATTGGCTTATGTGCCTTCTGAAAGTGATGCGGCAAGAAATATTACAGAGATGGTGAAAAAAGATTTAAATTTCAACTTTACAGGTTAGAAATTAAAATACTTGAACCACTTCTCTGAAATGTTTTAGTATGACTCAGTAGCCTTCATAAGTCATGCATTAATCTCCCAAAGAGTTTGTTCAAATGTTTTCATGGCATAATCACATTGAAATGTAATATATTTAAAATCAGATGACTCAATTAATTTCTAGTTCTAGAATTATAACTATTCTTTGTTTATGATTATGCTATGAAAAAGCTTTTGTGTATGTATACGTGTGTGCATGTGTGTAAGACAGGTGTGGAAGTCAGAGGACATTGGTTCTCTCCTTTTTTGATGCTGTCACCCGACTTGGCACCAGGTGCCTCTGCCCAGTGAGTCATCAGCCCTGTGACTATGCATTCTGACCTAAAAGTATGTGATTTTGTATTAAGTATTAGTATACAGAAGACACATTTTATAGTGTACAGATTTCATTCACATCACTAATTTATAAAAATAGTATTTAAGAACAATATATATCTGAAAGGAAACATAGTGTAGAATCATAGCAGATAACTCTTTTGTTGTTGTTGTTGTTGTTTGTTGTTTTCAAGATGGTTTGGGGGTTTTGCTGTAGCTTTGAAGCCTGTCCTCTTGTAGACCATGCTGGCCTCGAACTAACAGCGATCCACCCACCTCTGCCTCCCAAGTGCTGGGATTAAAGGTGTACACCACCACCACCCGGCTAAAGAGACAGCTCTTTACCAAACATATTTCTGCTTTTTAAATTTTGCTTGTCTGACACTGCTAGGAGCTTGGCATCTGTGCCTCCAGTCCTGTCATGTGGCTTATGTCACTGTGGATTTATTTTTGGTATATACTTTTAAAACTATGCTATATACAGAGTAGTGATAGCAAGGCAGTGGACTAGAGTTCCTCTATTTATATTAAGTACAGCAATAATTTTGCAACCATCTGTGGATTAAAGTGCTATGCAGTTAGGGGCTCGTGAGTCCAAGACCTGGAAGAGCCACCTTGAGGGGACAATGCCCAGGAGGCAGACTTACCTACTGTGTTTCTGCCTTCAAAGCTAGAAATTTCCCATATCCTCGTAAACTTGGTTATGTCCTCATCTGATAGTCTTGCTATTAGAACTGCCCACTGGGGATTTGGGGTGAAGGGGGCCCACTGTGTCTCCAGTAATAGACTTCCTGACCTCAACTTTGGCCATAGACCAAAAATGTCCCTGAGACTCAGTTCTAAGTAGTGATTAGCAGTGCCAGGACCCAGTCGCCCTTCACCCCCAACTCCCCACCCACACGAAGTGGGATGGTTTGACTGTAGACTAAAATAGTCCAGGGACTTTGTTTGGCTCATCCCAGCTGTCCACTGAGAGCAGTCTCAGTCTCATATATGGAACCAGGAAGGTATTTGTCTGAGTCCCTGAGACACACCAGACCCTGCAGCTGACTGATGTAAGGTTCACGTAGTTGACCTTTGCTGTAGATTGAGATCAGCCCTGTTGGTATACAAGGGGAAAGGTGCCAGTGGGGTTTGCTGACCTCAGACTTTGCTATGGAATCTGAAGCAGCCCTGAAGTTGGCTTCAGAGCCCTCATCCATGGACCAGGAAAGTATAGAGCTTTCCCAGAGAGCTGGATGAATGAAGCCTGGGACTGCCTGAATGCCTAGCACATTCCCTCCCTGCATAGGGTTTTGAGCTTCTTTGTGGAAATTCTGAAATTCATACAAAAATGTGACTCACTGTAAGCAAAAATAATATCGAGAAGTTTTGGACACATGCACACTTTTGGCACAAAAATAGATGTATAGATCAGTGTTTATATAAATAAACAGATACTGACATAGTAAATTGATGTTTTGATATTATTTCAAAACTAAACCATGGAGAAAGAATAGTCTTAAGCTATTTAGAAACAGAATGTTCCACATACACTAGAATGTTGTTGACTTGTTTACTTGAATTTTATGTAAAAATAATTCAAATTGGGCCAAAAATCTAAATATGAGAGCCCAAACTGAAAAGGTCTTTTAGTAATAACCAAAACAAACAAAGAAAAACCATGAAATGCAATAAAATACCTTTATTTTATTTCAACAAGGAAATATTTTCCAAAGGAAGCTATCAAGAAAATAATTGTGGACTATCTATATGATAGTGGGCTTGTAACCAAATTATAAAGCATTATTAATAACCCAATCATGTAAAGACAAATGTCCGATTTATAAAACAGCAGAAGGTCTGAGTAGACCCTTTGCTGAAGACTGAAGATGATATCCAAATGACAAAGGAATACATGGGAGGATGTTCCCTGTTCCATCAGGGAAATGTAAGGGAAGACACAAGGAGATGCTGCGCATAACTGTGACAGAAAGATAATAGCAAGGTTGATTAGTGTATGGAGCAACTGGGACAAACAAAAGCATAGCGAATATTTTAAGTTGATGAATAAAGTATTGATATCATTTTACAAAACTCTAGCTATTTGGATGAGTATGTGGTGGGCTCTTGGCCTTGATTTATTGTCCTCTGATTGATGTTTTTGTTTTTGCTGTTTTTGAAGGTCCTTCTCAGGACTCTTTTGTGCTAAGCCAACATCCCACAGCTGAGCCACAACCCTAACCTATGTTGACTGAACTCAGCCTCCATGTGATTATTGGCTATTTAGGTACTTATTTCCTACAGAAAGCCTGTTGACATATTTTGTTCATTTCCTGTTGAGCTGACTTATTCTCTTCCTTGCTTACAACTGTTACAGATGTAGTTGTTTGTTAGACATATTGTGTATCTATTTTGGATTCAGTCTGTGACTTGTCTGTCCACTAAATGGTATCTTGAAAAATAGTGATTTTTTTAAAAAAAATGTCATTAAGCCCAATTTATTCAATTTTTTAAAACTTGTTGCTCTGTCAATGCAATTTTTAGTCAGTGTTTTCCATTGTGTGTGTGTGTGTGTGTGTGTGTGTGTGTGTCGTGTGATGGGGGATAGAGGCCTTGCATTGCATGCTAGGCAAGTGCTCTACCACTGAATTACAGGCACAGCCCTTTTCTTTTCTAAAGAACTATTCAAAAGCTTATATTTTTTCTAAAATCATGAATACAGTCTTTCCTTTATCTTATGGAAGAAGGGCTTTTGTGTGTGTGTCTTTATGCACTTACGTATGACATATTAGTAATTTATTTTGTATATTTTTTTCATTTGTTTTGCATACTCCAGGCGTATATTAGGTAATGGTCTGACTGTCATTGGTTAAGTGGTGTGTTTGGAATTTTCACAGTTGTGACAGGGTTGTGTTTTCTGGTGCCAAGAAGAACAAGCTTTAGACCTTTTATGTTTATGTGGGCAACTTGGACTTTTCTCTTCACAGTTCGAGGCTTTTCTTCAGAAAAATCTTTTGAGAAATACATTAAGTATGAAAACACATCTGCATATGTGCTGGCTGCCATTGTGTTTGATCACGTGTTCAAAACCAATGATGAACGATTACCACTTCAGGTGAGAAAGTTTTATTTAAAGATCTGACGGTTATGTTTTTAGCTTTGAGAGCTTTTAAATGTGTGTGTGTGTATGTGTCTCTTTGTGTGTCTATATGTATGTGTATGTCTCTGTGTGTACATGCTTGTGTGTGTATATGCATGTGTGTGTCTCTCTGTGTGTATATGCTTGTTTGTTTATATGTATGTGTGTTTCTCTCTGTGTGTACATGCTTGTGTGTGTATATGCATGTGTGTGTCTCTCTGTGTGTACATGTTTGTGTGTGTATATGCATGTGTGTGTCTGTTTGTACATGCTTGTGTGTGTATATGCATGTGTGTGTCTCTCTGTGTGTACATGCTTGTGTGTGTATATGCATGTGTGTGTCTGTTTGTACATGCTTGTGTGTGTATATGCATGTGTGTCTCTGTGTGTACATGCTTGTGTATGTATATGCATATGTGTATCTCTCTGTGTGTACATACTTGTGTGTGTATATGTATGTGTATTAGTACTGGTATCCAAGTGTGGAGGACAGAGGACAACTTTGGTGCTAATCTTTGCCTTCCACTTTATTTGAGACAGGGTCCTTTGTTCACCAGTATGTATATACGCCAGGCTAACTGGCCCATAGAGAATCTGCTTCCATCTCACTGTAGGGTCACTGGGATTATGTGTGGGTACCACATCTGGCTTTATATGGATTCTGGGTATGCAATACAAGACATTGTATAGCAGGCACTTGGGTCATTCTTCAGTTCTCCCTTTTGATTTCTTCACTGACTATTGCTATTGAGGGATATATTGTTTAGTTTTAAGTTATAAAATTCTTCCTCCTATTGATTTTTGGTTTACATGCTATAGTTATCAGAAACACTGCCTATATGATTTTAATCTTTGGATTTACTAAGACTAGCGTCTGGCCCAGACTGTTCCACATGCGCTTGCTTGTGAGGAAGATGAGTTATGGCTATAGGATGGACTGCTATATGTCCATTCTGTTTACTTGTTCAATGTTTTGTTGAAGGCTAGTGTGTTTACTTACCGATTTTCTGACTCAGTGATCAGTCCATTTTTGAAAGTGGAGTTATTGAAGTCCTCAGTCACAATTGCAATATAATCTGTGACTTCTCTTTAGTGTACTCATGTGCATATGGATCCATGGAGCCTCTGATATTGCCTGGATAAGTATTTGCAGTTATTTTATTGTCTTGACATGCCAGTACATTTATAATTGTCCAATGTCTATCTCTTTTTACAATTTTTTGAGTCAGGGCCTCACTATGTACATGAGAATGGCTTTGAACTTCTGATCCCCCTGCCTCAGTTCTCAAGTACAGGGGCTACAGGTATGCATCACTGTGCACACTGTATACTCTTTCTACATCTTTTGATTTATGTATATCTGAATCTAAGCATGCTCTTTTCTGGTGTACATTTGTCTACAGTGTTCTGTTCTCATCCCTGCACTTTTGTTTCTGTGTGTTCTTAAAAGCGAAGTGACTCTTAGAGACAATATAATTTGGGTCTTGTCTTTTATCTATCCATGTACTCTGTTTCATTTCTCCCATCTTGATGGTGACATTCTAGTAGATTTGTGTGAGTGTGTGTGTTGTGTGTGTGGGGGGGAGAGAGCAGTATGTAGCTTTGTAAGTATGTGTTTATGTGTGTCTATGTACATGCATGTGTGCATGCATATGGAGGTGAGGGGCTGACGTTGGGTGTCTTCCTCAGTTTCTTCTATACCTCAGTTTTTGAGGCAGAGTCTATCACTGAACCCAGAATTTGATATTCAGGTAGACTGTCTGGCTTGCAAGCCTTAGGGATTCTCTTGTCTCAATCTCCTCAGTGCTGTGCCCACAGGCTCATGCTACCACACCTAGCTTTTTATATAGATTCTGGAGATATGAACTCAGTTAATCATGCTTATGAAACAAGTACTTTACTGACTGAACCAGCTCCCAGCCCCTTTAGTAGATTCTGAAAAATATTTTTATATTTATTTAATCCCTTCTATGTGTATGAATGTTTTGCCTGCATGCATATATGTACACAGCATGTATATCTGTTACCCCAAAGGTCAGAAGAGGGCAGTAGGCCCCCAAAATTAGAGCTATGAATGGTACTGAGAACTGAAGCCAGGCCGTCTACAAGACCAACAAGTGTTCTGAACCTCTGAGCCATCCTCCCAGGCTCTCTAGGTTTTTTAGGCTCCCTCAGCAGGCAGAGCAAAGGTGGGACTAGAAATGCACAGTCACAGTGATGGCTCCTGCACCCTTGCTGCATATGGAGATGATAGAGAGGATCTGTGGAATTTATTTTGCACTTCAGCTGTGGCTATAGCTTTGCAGTGTATTAGTTGTTCCATGCCACAATGCTTCTGTTGTTTTTCTGTCCCCAAAACAAACATATTTAATTAAAAAACAAAACTTACCTATCACTGCTAATCTTTGTTTTTCAAGACTCACTGGTTTAACATGTTTGTCTTTGACTCTTATTCTAGGTAAAATATAATTTGCGCTTTGGTCGTCTCTATAATCCTTATAATCCCTTCAGTCCGTCTAAGAAAAAGAGAGCAAAGAACTGGAACACATCGACTCTCTTCCCACCTGTGCCCTCTCTAGGACCCCGGAACTTACTTCAACACGATGGGGGGGACCCTGGTTAGTTAGCAGATCCTCAAGTGCACTTTATTTTTACTGTATATGAGCAGTCATTAGGTGTGGGCTTCCTTTTTTTCTTCTGCATGAACAAGATGACTTATTTATTTATTATAATTTATTGTGGTTTAAATCTTATTTTTATTATCAAACATAAAAGTTGATACTATATTCTTTATTTCTCAAATTAATTTTCTTGTTTCTTTGCATTTATATCATTTTAGTGGATAACTTGTGCCTCTCTTGGCTCAAAATATGTGTACATATATAGACATCTCTCTATATAAACATATGTATATATATGGGATATATATGTATATTCGACAAACATATATATCTTGTATATTTATATTGATGAATATCAGCTTTTTATCAGGTCATGATGATAAATTTAAATTTGTTATACAAATTACCTGGAAGGAAGAAACAAAAGTAACACCAGTAAGACCTTTGTGTTAAATATCAGGTCCTGAGAATATTTTTCAATTATTCAATAGGAGACAAAAACTATGTGTGATTTTACTATTATCAGTAAAATCAAAAGAGTAAAAGTCATCCAAATAAGTACATTGTTCAGAATGTATCAGACTGGGCTGTGGAGATGACTCAGTGGGTAGAGTTCTTGTTTTGGTGCACAAGTATGAGGTTCCAAGTCCGGATCTTATTGCCTATGGAAAGGCTGGCATGGGTGTACCCATGTCCCCAGTGCTGGAAATGTGGAGACAGGCAAGCCACTGAGGCTTGCTGGTCAGCAGTCATAGCCAAATCAAGGCACTACAGATTGACTGAGAGACTCTGTCTCAAATAAGTGAGGCAGAGAAGTGAACCTCTGACTTGTGCATACTCACGCATGGGTGCACGCACTCGTGCACACACACGCACACGTACATCATCTTACCCACCTCCACCACCCCCAAATAATGTGTCAGCTTGACACATTGATGTGGCTATTAAAATAATCACAAACTCTGGTGTGTATATAGAATTAAAACTATAGAAAATATATGTAGATCTCTGTAAAGATTTGAGCAGTTGTCACTTTAGAGTTGAAAGATTGTGAAAGATAAAAAGATTATTTTATCAAAAACATTTTTTTTATAGTTAGAAAAATAAAATATTTTTCTAACTATAAGTTTATAATGAGTCTAGTCTCTTAAAATCAATACACTGCATCCTAAAGGTTTTCTTTGAGAAGAACATAATAGGAAATGCCATGATATTGGTGGAATAAAAGTAGTTTCACCAAAAATATAGACATGATCTAATAATTATAGATGGACCATTTATCATCATTGTTATTGACTTTTTTTAGGTAGAATCTGACTATGTAGCCTGATGTGGGATTTACTTTGTGTGCTGTGAATATGTTTTATTACCATTGGTTATTAAAGAAGTTGTTTCAGCCAATGGCTTAGTAGAGTAAAGCCAGGTGGGAAATCTGAACAGAGATATAGAGATGTAAATATATAGGTAGAATCAGAGAGATACCATGTAGCTGCTGAAGGAATAACATACAGTTACTGGCAAGCCACAGCCTAGTGGAAATACACAGATTAATAGAAATGGGTTAATTTAAGATATAAGAGCTAGCTAGAAATGTGCTAGAGTCATTGGCCAAACAGTGTTGTAATTAATATAGTTTCTGTGTTATTTTTCTGGTCTGGGTGGTTAGGAAACAAATGATCAGACTCTGCCTACAGTAGCCCAGGCTAGCCTTAAGCTCATTATGTAGCATAGGATGTCCTCAACCTTAGGATGGTCTTCCTGCCTGACCCTCCCAAGTGTTAGGATTACAGGTATGTGCCACTATCTCCAGACTGGAAAGGTACTTTTGAAAAGAGTTTCTTTTTTCCATTTTAAAAAATAAAAGCTTTTAAAACAAGAAAGAAAGAAAAAACCAGACAAATGCAAGTTGAAAATGGACATCTGAAGTAAGTTAATATTTTAAATTGAAATTTGAAATTTCTTTTGCTTTTGTAAGTTGGCCTGCTTTTCTGTTTGTTTGTTTGTTTTTTTGCTTAGATTCTGTTATATGTGTTAAACACTTTGGGTCATGTTTTTTAATCTGATAAAGATTAAGAGAAGAGTCGTAAGCTCTGTATCATCACCAGAGTGCTGTGACACCAGTTCTTAGGACTTTGATGCTCACCTGTTTTATGTCATCATGACTACCTGAGCCTGAGTGATGTTTATCTGGGTCTCTGTTCTGGTGACTGGATTGGTTAAGCAGCATGGCCACAGCGTTCCTTTCTGTTTTTGTCTCCTCCCAGCTGCACAGCAACATAGTGGAGAAGCAGAAAGTTTTAAATGCTGAAGGGGCGTGCATGCGACCAAGGGGCCAAGGGGCAGTGAGGAGCCAGGCTTACTCACTTTATAATTGAGGCTTACGGGAATTAATTCACACCCCCAGACTTGTCCACTCCATGAAATCATGAGGCTGTCCTGATGCCAGTCATGACCCAGTCATCCCCATGTGGCTCCCTCCGTATTACCACACTGGGACCCCAGTCTTCGGCAAATGAAGCCCATGAAGCAGCAGACCATATCCAAACAGCAGCTGCCTCAGAGAGGCTGAGAATGGTGGTGGGTAAGAGGAGCAGAGCAGAATTTGCTACATGAGGTTTTAGTTTTGGTTTGGTTTTTAGTTTCTGGCTGGTCTAGAACTTGTTGTGTAGACCAAACTGCCCTTGAACTCACAAAGATCCACATCGCCTCAATTTCCCAAGTGCTGGGATTACGGGTGTGTGCCACCATGTGAAATCTTGCTCCATGAACTTTACAGCCTGATGTCTACCTTTAATGATGTTTTAAAGTGCACACTACAGTATTATTAACTATAACTACATTATTGTCTATATGTCTCTACACATAGTCTATGATATACATTTTTGGTTATACTATCATTGTAATGAGTTTTAAAATCAATGCATATAAAGGCTCCAGCTTTGATCTTTTTTCTGTAGATTGCTTTGGTTATTTGTTGTGTCCTTTGAGGTTCCACATAGATGTTCATCTAGTCTCCTTAGACATGACCTTTAAATAGTATTCATTTTCCAAACCCCAAAATAGTAGACATCTTTTCACTTAAGTGTGTTGCCTTTATCTCCCCAGTGTTTGTAAGCTCTTCATCTCCTTGGATGTTTATGTGTTGACTTTACTCCTTTTGATGTATTGTAAATGGGATTTACTTCTTGCTTAGAATTTCCTTCCAATGACATATCTCAGTGTGTAGAATTATCTTAGCCAATTCCAGGGTGGCATAGCAAAATGCCATGATGCTTATAATAGAAAGTTGTTTCTCACAGTTTGGAAGCTAGGATGTCCAAGCTCCCAGCGCCCACAGACTAGGTCTCTGGTCAGGGCTTTCTGTGTGCTTCCCAAGTGGCAGCTTTTTGCTCCATCCTTGGAGGGAAGACTGGTTGTTCCATCACATAGTAGAGGGAGAAGCGGGGAAAGGATTAGACCACTCCCTCCCTTCCTTTTTCAGAGCAGTCCGTGCGGGTGGAATACTTAGGACTCAGTCACCTCTAACAGGTCTTTTAAAAATATACCAAGTATTAGATTTCAGCATAGGAATTTTGAAAAGACACAGGCATAGGAATAGTTTTGTTTAATATTTTTAAGTTATCATGGTTGATAAAGATCTACATAAAGTTATAGTATTATTTTCATGCAATATTTTAATTTTGAGGACAGCAGTAAGATTTCATGTGTCTCAAATCACAATAGGTATTTGTAAAATTGCTTTGTTAAGAGTTTTGCATTATCTGAATTGCTACTGTCATCTCCCTGGCCATATGGTAATACCCTGAAATTAACAGTCTTTGTTTTTTGTTGTTGTTGTTTCTTTGTTTGCTTAGGATACATCAGAGAAGGATTTCTTGTTGTGCAACATTCTTTAGATAAGGCCATCATGGTGTATCATAGTGGCAGAGCGGCTGAAGACATGTTTGCTAATACCACCATTTATGCAAACAGATTCCCATACCCTGCTTTCACCGATGACAAATTCTTGTGGTCTTTCATATCCATGTTTCCGTGGACAATTTTATTTACATTTACTCAAATGGCACTTGTCATTGTTGGGACCATTATGATGGAAAAGGAAAAGCGATTAAAGGTAATTTCATTTTATTTGTAGTATTGTGGGGCAGTAGAACAGGAATGTGCAGAGGGTTTTTATGCATGCTTTTCTCTGCTAATGAATGTCCTGTGGAAACAGCATGCAGATATGGGCTGGTTGGAGTGTTCGTGATGCCATCAATGAGTTTTCTGTGTTTTCGATTTTTAGAAATAAGTTTTTGATTTGTCTAAATGAGAGAGAACATTATATAAAGAAGTCAGATATTAATGCTCCCAAATTGTCTATGGAATGAGATGAGCAACAAAGAAATAATCAGACAAGGTCTTGAATTAGATAACTTAAAATATACTTTAACTGCTCATCCTGTGGTCTTCTTTAAGATGGTTTTCAGTATGAAGTAAATCAAGACAGTGTTATCAACAATTGTGGCTACAAAGTCAGAAAGCTGTTAAAGCACTTATCTGTCCATTAATTTGTTTAATGCTTACTTACTAATTACCTCCTTTGTTCCAAGGACTTGGTGGCCTTGTTTAAAGCCAGGCTTTATCAGTAACACACTCTGTGATCATCCTCTCTTTTTCCAGATGTAAACTGAAGACTGTAATAGCTGCTTTTGTAGTTAGTGTGGTAGTTAAATGAGATATTATTTTTAAAGTGTCTAGAACAGTCTATAATCATCCTACAACTGGTAGTTTAGAAAAGAGAAGACAGACTCTTTGCTTACACATTGTTCAAAGTCTCGTAACAATGTAAGTTAGTATGTGAAATATTAATCATCCAAGTAGGTGTTTACCAGCTGGACATTGGAGAGAGGGTTAGTGTCTGGAATATGTTAAAAAAATGAACAAAACTAAACATCAAGAAAACTGCCCAATTTTTTTTTTAAAAAAAGCAGAGTGTGGAACTAAGCAAAATTTCCAAAAGATGAAATATAAATGACTAAAAACGTTTTTTTAAAGTTCAATATTCTTAACTATCAGTGAAATTCAGTTAGAACTACTTTGAGAATTCATCTTATCCCTGTTAGAATGGCTAAGATAAAAACAGAAAAAACACAAGCCGGGCGGTGGTGGCGCACGCCTTTAATCCCAGCACTCGGGAGGCAGAGGCAGACGGATCTCTGTGAGTTCAAGGCCAGCCTGGTCTACAAGAGCTAGTTCCAGGACAGGCTCCAAAGCCACAGAGAAACTCTGTCTCAAAAAACCAAAAAAAAAAAAAAAACAAAACAAAAAAAAAAAACACAAAAAAAACTAATGAAAATAAATTTTGCCATGTTTGTGGGGAAAGGAGAACACTTAATCATTACTGGGGGGAATGCAGACTGGTGCCTCCACTATGGAAATCAGCACGGAGGTTCCTCAGAGTTTGGATCTGCCATAAGAGCTCACTCTACCACCCCAAGGGCTCTCTGTCCAACTGCAGAGACACTTGCTTTTCCATGTTCATTGCTACTCTATTCACAATAGCCGGGGGGAAAAGTTATTCTTGAAGTACAGAGATGGTTTTGCTCGTTTTGAGCAGTGGAGAATAAAGCGGTTCAATAGGTAAACATTACTAGAGGGAGGGTTTGAAACTAGCCTGATGGTGAGCCTACCAATGTTGCCTCTGGAAAGAACAGCTGTGGAGAGAGGTGTGGAGGCCTGGCTGACTTGAAGGGAAAGCCAAAGATAGTGAGTATTCTAGTTTGTATGCATCACCATTGCACATTCTTTTCTGCTTCTTTTTACTCACTTAAAAATGCAAAAAGCGTTCTTAGGTCTCAGGATGCACAGAAATGACACATGAGATTGATTCGTTCATGGGTCATTATCTACTGACAAAGCTTGACTATTACGGCAAGGCGAGATTAAAGGTAAGAAGGTAATTTGAAGGTGATTCTGACCCAGGGAAAGGCAGGGGGAGACTGTTCTGAATTGGGTTAGTGAATGTACAGACAGAGCTGATCAGGAAGTAGAATTCAGTGGGCGTGCACATGTACATGATTGACTGCAGATTTTTGAAATTTATCTTTCAAGGATTTTCCCATGCATCAGGTTGTTGTTGAGACAGTTGGAGCTGTCAAATGATGCCCAGGCTGAGTAAGTCTGTTGATTCCAGAATGAGCAATGATAATTGGGTTTAACAGAGACAGATTTCATGAGGGCATTCATCATCCTCTTCTTCCCTGGCTAAGGGAGTGAATCACGAGGCCCCAATCTTCCATGCTGGAAACCTCAGTGTATCACAACACATCCCATCAATTCTCATCATTCCTGCTGCTGTAGCATGAAGTCTCACTCCCCTGTGCTTCACCTCTGAAATGGAGACAGTCATGACCATGACCTGACCCTGTCAGTGCACACTAAGTAAGCCGGTCTTGGTTACTCTCTTTGTCCCTTGGGTGTTACATGTGGGAATGAATGTAAACCCTGTTTCTTCTCGTCCCCTCATCACTCCTCTGCCTCTTCCATTTCTGCTAATGCCATCTTTTAGCTGTTCAAGCTTTTGTTAGTGTGTCACCATCTGGCTATGCCAGCAGACTCCCTTCAGTTTTGCCAACTGCTGTCTCTCCCTCATGTTACTTCATGCCCGTCCCTTGCCCCTCAGTGAGAACGGCTCACTTCGAATGGCCCTTTAATTTTCTCTCACTGTAAAGCCTTTCTCCTTTTTCCCTAGCTGGTGAATAATCTTTTTCAAATGTATTTTTAACTATCAGTCGAAACAGCCAGTTTATTCTTCCTGTCACAGAAACTTAAACTATCCAGTAGTTACTATTAATTTTGCTTTATTTAATTAAAAATATTTTCATTGCTAGGCATGGGTGATACACAGCTTTAATCTCAGCACTTGAGATACAGAGATAGGTGGATCACTGTGAATTCAAGGTCACCCTGGTCTACATAAGGAAACCCTGTCTTAAACAAAATTAAATTAAAAATATTCTTTGAGAAGTTCATATATTGTACTTTGGTTATAATTACACCTCCCTATCTTCCAGATCCACAGCCTCTTTTGTACCCACCCAACTTTATGCCTTCATTAAAACAAAGCAAAACAAAAACAACTAACAAAATCCAGTTTGTGCTCCCGTCCCTTTCAAATCATTGTGCTGTCTCTATCCCAAAGGCTAGTGATAACATGCTGATGTTAGCTCACTTTTGGAACATAAAATAGAATTGTGTAATAGTGACTCTCATGCATCCAGTAGTCATTCATATTCTGTTCAGTTGTAATCTATACAAGTTGTTTCAACAGATGGAATGTGGCAACAGCAATGAACCCTTGTGACTGTAATTATATTATATTGAATAATAATTATGTTATACTGAATAATAATTATGTTATACCGGATGATAATTACGTTACACTGGATAATGGCACTTTGAAACTTCCTCCTTCACCTTATTTGATTCTGCTGCTGTTAAGTGTGCTAAATGCAATTTACTCTTTATTCATTGTATTTTTATTAGATTTGTAATAAGGCATAATGTCTTTATCTCAAGGTTTCCAGTTGACCCTTTTCTCATGAGCAGTCCTATTTCTCCTTTGCCATATAAGACCACTGCAACTTAACACATGACCCACATTTTTCATCTTGTGCTGTCCCTGGCTTGGTTTCAGCCAAGGTTGTTCTCCTGTGTGAGGCTCCAGAGGGGAGAGATTCACTACTTAGCTCTATGGCTGTGAACAGAATTCAGCTCCTTAAAATCACAGGACTTGATGTTGGCCAGAGCAACTGAAAAACTCAAAATGGGGCTGGAGAGATGGCTCAGTGGTTAAGAGCACTGCCTGCTCTTCTAAAGGTCTTGAGTTTAATTCCCAGCAACCACATGGTGGCTCACAACCATCTGTAATGAGGTCTGGTGCCCTCTTCTGGCCTGAAAGCATGTTTGCAGAAAGAATACTGTATACACAATAAATAAATCTTTTTTTATTTATTTTTTTTCTCATGGTTTATTTTTTTTTATATTTAAAAATTTCCATCTCCTTCCCTCCTCCTCCCCCCTCCCTCCCCTCCTCCTCCCCCTTCCCTCCCCTCCTTCTCCCCCTTCCCTCCCCTCCCCTCCACAATAAATCTTTAAAAAAAAAAAACTCAAAGTGCAGCAGCCTCCTTTATGGGGTCCAGTGTAATTACAGGCACAAGAGTTCACTCTTGGCACATCCCACTGACTGAAACAAGTTGTGTAACCCACTTACACCAAAGAGAAGTAACCAGAAAAGAATCTGAACACCAGAAGACACAAGTGACACAGTCACCCTGGAGGCTGTGTATGAAACATGGTAATTTTTACTTGATAATCTTGCATTCCTGGATTTATGTCTTATTTTGAGCACACTTAGGTATCCTGGAAACAGTTTATCTTTTGAGACCTTCTCTCACTCTTATTTTCAGTGCTAAGGATGGAACTCGGGCCTTGCATATTCCAGGGTGATACTCTTTCATTGAATTATAGTCTCAAATTTTGATTTTTTTTAAAGACAGGCTTTCAAATATAGCTCAGGTTAACCTTACACATTCTCTACAGCCCAGGATGGCCTCAACTCACAAGCGTCCTGATTCTGTCCCCTAAATTCTGGGATTTTAAGCATATGCCATCACATTCAGCTATTACTTTATAGTCTTTTGATAGGTGGAATGGCAGTAGAATTTATTCTAAAGCTTTGGTTCTCAGTTTGTGGCAGTTTTGCTTCATTGGTCACTTGGCAATGTCTGGAGGGAATTTTCACAACTAAGACAAGTATTACTTCCAGCAGGTTGGAAGAAACCATGGATACTGTTGAGCATCCTACAGTGCCCAACATAGCGTCCTGTAATGTGAGACTGAACTGTCAGCATCAAAGCTGAGAAACCTTGATATGCATAAAGACACAGGCAACGTTCGACACAGAAGATTGTCTCAGGAATATTTAGGTTGAGAATCCAGGTCTAGGCCTACTACATTGACACACTACTTACATAAACTCCATGTTAGTAACCTTCTTTTGACTGCAGTTATTGTGGTTATGATTCAGCCTGGCTAGGGAACTGCACATGTGGACTATATCCAGAGCTGAGGTCATTTGTAGGCACTGGTGAGTGCAGGCTATTGGCTAAAACACTGCCCGAACTCCCCCCTACCTCCTCAAACCTGGTGTGTGCTTACTTTTCTCATCAATGTGACAGAAACAAGGACAGGGTGGTTTATTTGGGTTCCTAGTTTCACAGCTGTCATTTCATTGTGTAGAGTGACGGGGAACTGCGGTACTGTGGTGGAACAAAGCAGCTCACGTCACAGGAAAGAGAGAAGGAGCTGGGGGAGGAGAAGGCTACCTCTCCTGCCTGCCATCCTTTTCCAATAATGTTGTTGTATTATGAATCAAATGAGAAACCCATCCATAATGATCACATTGTCTCTAGAGACAACCTACATACCTACCCAGAGTGCACTCCACTAGTCTACTTCTCAGTCCAACTGATTTGACAGTTCAGATTGATCCTTATACCTAGGTGGGAAACTGCTTTCTCTCGCATCCTCATTAGGGTGCACTGCAACAGTTTGTAAGTATTTCTTATATAGGGGCGTCCACCCCGATGTTTAGAGCATTCTCTCATGGGAGACTCACGGTTGATTTTGGAGTAACTCTAACCGTAAGTTCAGCAAAACTAAACACAATTGTAGGACAGTTTAGCTCCTTTTAAATCCTGGTCTCTCAAGTCCTAAAAGTCAACTTTTCATTCTTGTGTTTCTCAAATAAATAGCCTCCTTTATAATTATCATGAATAATGTCTTTAAAGATGTTTCTAGTTACTTTTCCTAACATTGTGTTTTTGTTATATTACACTTTCATCTTTCAGGATTTTGGACCTTGGGAATTTTAGACTTTATAGATTTTGAGCATGTTTTCTTTTTTAGCAAATTCTCAAGCATAAAGAGGTCATAGAGAGTCACCCAAAAGATCTGACATTATAAATTCCATACTATGACGAAACGTGTTCCTCAAGCCAGCTCTCTATGCAGCATTCTGTTCCTAATGCTGCTTGACAGTTAATGCTATCCCTTGAAAGGATCCGAATCACCTAGCAAGGGACCTCTGGGTGGTCCTGTGAAGGCTTATCTGGATTAGGCCAACTGAGATGGAAAGACCTGCTCACCATGGGCAGCACTGTTCCATGGGCTGGGGTCTTGCTGGACCTGCAGAAAAAGAAGGGACCGGCTGGCTGAGCAGTCGTCACACCCAGACATTCTCTATGTCAGTGTCCCGTAATGCTGCCTGCATTCATGGCCAGCAGAGCTTGGTGACTCTCTACCAGTGCAGGATGGGACCGTCCCCGCCTTTTTTATGAACCATTCTTTCATTAAATAAACTGCCAAACTGAATTGTCTTAAGTTTTTCCTTTGTCACTGGCTTAGGGAAAGACACACAGAGGCAGCTGAAGGAGGCAGGAACAGGGTCCTCCAGAATGAGTCGTAATGCTGTTGCCTCTCAGTCTAGCTTCTAATCTGAAACTGGCTTTCTTTTTCCTACATGTTTGTACACACGAGCATGCCTGTTTCCAGCAAAGTCTAGACAGGGTGTAAGGTCCCTGGAATTGGGAGTTACAGGTGGTTCCAGCATCATGTGGGTGCCGGAACTGAATCTGGGTCTCTGGGTCCTCTGCAAGAGCAATGTGCTGGTTGCTGGTTGGTGCTCTCTCTCTCTCTCTCTTTCTCTCTCTGAGAGTGTGTGTATGTGTGTGTGTGTGTGTGTGTGTGTGTGTATAACTTGACACAAGCTAAAATTGTTTGGGAAGAGGGACTCCCATCTGAGAAAATGCCTCCATAAGATTGGCCTGTAGGCAAATCTGTGGGGGCGTTTTCACGATTGATGGGGAGGGTGGTGCCGCCTGTGGACAGGTAGCCCTGAGTTGTATAAGAAAGCAGGTTGTGCCGGGCGGTGGTGGCGCACGCCTTTAATCCCAGCACTCGGGAGGCAGAGGCAGGCGGATCTCTGAGTTCGAGGCCAGCCTGGTCTACAAGAGCTAGTTCCAGGACAGGTTCTAGAAACTACAGGGAAACCCTGTCTCGAAAAACCAAAAAAAAAAAAAAAAAAAAAAAAGAAAGCAGGTTGTGCCAGCAATGACAACAAGGCAGCAAGTAGCACTCTGTGGTTGGTTATTTTTTACTCTACTTTTTAGGACTTTTGAGGGGCCTGCCACGCAGCTTCCAAATAAAACACAGGGAGTCGTGTTCTTTCTCATAAATGCCTGACTAGCTTGACTTGTTTCTAGCTCCTTCTTCTTATCTTAAATTATCCCAACTACTGTTTCCTCCGAGCCTTTCCTTCCGCACGTCTGCATGCCTTACTCTCACTCTTACTTCCGGCCAGTCGGCGGCTGGCGCTGGCCCCCATTGTCCTCCTCCTCTTTCCTTTCCTCCCTCTCTGCCTGCCAGCCCGGCGTAGCCTTTCTCCCGCCTTGCTATTGGTTGTTCAGGTCTCTATTAGATTATTAGGTGTTAAATGTAACACATCTTAAAATAATATTCTACACCAGCACCCGCCATGGACTCCGCATCAGCTCGTTCCTCCAGTCCTCTCTCTGAATTCCCTCAGTGATCAAAGTATAACCCGAGAGTCGTTAGCTAAAATCAACCCTTTTCTTCCCTAAAGCTGTTTTTGGTTGTGGTATTCTATCACAACACTAGAAACCCAATGCTCTTAACAACTGGACCATCTTTCTAGGCCCCGGACGCTGTAAGATGAAAGCAGTTCTAGATAATGTTGACTTGAATAAATGTGGCTTCGTGCCCATAAGACTTTATTTATAAAAATTTAAGGTGGTAAATCAATTTATGGGTCATAACTGGCATAGCCCTACTCAAGTCTACAATGGAATTGAAATGTATTTACCTTCTGAGTTTATTATTTCCTAGAAGCAGGATATAATGAAAAGAAGATTAATCTTGCTTATCTGTTTTTTCGAGTCAGGGTTTCTCTGTGTAGTCCTGGCTGTCCTGAAACTCACTCTGTAGACCAGGCTGGCCTCAGACTCAGAGATCCACTAGCCTCTGCCTCCCCCGTGCTGGGATCAAAGGTATGTACTACTATACTATGCCCAGCGTCATCTTGATTTTTAATTTAGTTTTTAAAGGTGTTTCTTATCTCAGAATCAGAACTTGCTAAGTCTTAGGAGAAAACAACAAATTCTGCACCCAGAACTTTGGGTAGAAATTACTCCTCTCATTAGGTACAAAGTTTCAGTTAGGTCATTTGGCTATTGTGAGACCTGGTTTTCTTTGTCCATAAACAGGGGTGTGAGATTCAAGCCATGGAGGTAATATATGTGTGGAGGCATTTTGAAATGTGTTTTTTATGACACTTGGCTTATGTTGCTTCTCCTTCAGGAATACCAGCTCATGGTGGGACTCAGTAATGCTATGCTCTGGGTTTCGTATTTCGTCACCTTCTTATTGATGTATTTGATTATCATCTTTTTGCTGTGTGGAATTTTATTTCTCAAGGCAAGTATCCACGTGTACGCAGCACACCACTGCTTTCAGAGGGATGAGAAGTGGAGGTGTGGGCAAAGTGTGTTAGTATGCCAAAGAGTAAATGCATTTTGCCCTGACACCAGCACCTGCCATGGACTCCACATCAGCTCTTTCCTCCAGTCCTCTCTCTGAATTCCCTCAGTGATCAAAGTATAACCCGAGAGTCGTTAGCTAAAATCAACCCTTTTCTTCCCTAAAGCTGTTTTTGGTTGTGGTAGTCTATCACAACACTAGAAACCCAATCAATTTTGTGGTCGTTCAAAAGGTCTAGTCGATCAGAAGGTGAAAAAGAGACTAGGTGACTGTCCCTTCTGTAGGCAATAACTTGAAAGTCTCTGAGTGGCACGGCTCGCTTCACTGGGGCCAGTCCTCAGTGTTCTCCTTTACTTTCGTGCCTTTTGTTTGTTTGTTTGTTTGTTTGTTTCGAGACAGAGTTTCTCTGTGGCTTTGGAGCCTGTCCTGGAACTAGCTCTTGTAGACCAGGCTGGCCTCGAACTCACAGAGATCCGTCTGCCTCTGTCTCCCGAGTGCTGGGATAAAGGCATGCACCACTACTGCCGGCTACTTTCGTGCCTTTTTTCATCATAACTTCACTTGGGATTAAACCAGCTTTCTAATTATGTCATCAGATTACACACGAGAGAGTCTTTCAACACAGCGACCCACTGTTCATTGCCTTCTATTTCCTGTGTTTTGCCATCTCCTCAGTGTTACTTGGCTTCATGATCAGCACACTCTTTAATAAAGGTGAGTCGGAGGCGCCTTCCGTGAGACACCCTGAGAGTTGACTGAGAGGGACTCTCGTTTGGAAGCTCCCTCAGTTTCAGATGCCACTGGATCAGTTTCAGGAACACATCTTCTCATACTATTCATTTAAGTCAGAGTCTCTATGGGGCCCCTTCTGTGCGCTAGGCACAGTACAGGATGCCAGTGATGTGGGGATGGCCGAAAGAGCCCCCCCTCTGTTTCTAGCTGCTGCAGCTTGTGTCGACTGACCGTCTTTTCCTTCTCCCCCCAGCGTCTCTGGCCTCTTCCATTGCGGGTTTCCTCCACTTTCTCACGTTCTTGCCTTACTTAATCATAGTTAAGAAGTATGGTCAGACAAGCCTCAGCGGGAAGCTGGCGCTCAGCCTCATCACAAACACAGCACTAGCTTTCGGGGCTGACTTAATATGCAAGATGGAAATGAAAGGTGAGTCTCCCCTGGTGGCAGCACCTTCATTAATTTGCAACCTGGAAGGAAAGGACAGGACATTCAGGGGTCGGGGAGAGCATGGGTCAAGTGTGTTCGAGTGGTCTCTCATACAGGCTTTATCATAAAGCATTGTGTTGTGTGTATTATATATTACTTACTATGGACACAAATATACATGTACACGAGAACTAAAATTACATAAGCAATATTACAAGTACTGTATTAGGTATTTATTTTATGTTTGTGTGCATAAGCATATCCATGTCTCTTCTAGGGGATAATTTGTCACCCCAGACGACAGAAGCTTGTCACACTGAAAGATGCCAGTATTTCACCACTGACATGATCTTAGCTTTTTCATAGATGAGTTTATCCCACTGAGAAAAATCCAGATAGGGTTGTGGTCTATCAAAGAATATGCTTAAGTGTTTAGCTTTATTTAGAATGATGGTAAGTGGCATTGTGTTTTCATTCTTTGTTATTGTCAGTACAATGGGCTTTGTGTTTTAATCTTGCATCCTATAACCGGAGAAGTTTCTATGATTCTTTTTGTGATGTCTTTGTTTAATTTTGGTATATTGGCATAATGCTGACCTTATATGTTGATATAGGAATTATTTCATTCTTCATCTGTTTTCTCTTTAGAAGAGTCTGAGAAAGACTGGTGTTAAGTATCCTTTAAATATTTGGTAAGGTACACAATGAAAACATACATGCTTAGATGTTTCTGTGCTGAACTTTTTATTGTTCTTGCTCTTTACAGATACAGCCTGTCTTAGTTAGGCTTTTACTGCCATGATAAAATACCGTGGCCAAGACAACTCACAAAAGGAAGTGTTCTCTGGGCCTACGGTTTCTGAGGGTGAGGGCCCATGAGGGCAGAGCAAAGGCGTGAGCTGCAAGCAGAAGGCAGGGAACAAGATGATGGGAGGCCTAGGAAGCCTCAGAGCCCACCTCTGTGACACACCTCATCTAGCAAGGCCACACCCCTAACTCTTCCCAATCAGGTCCACCAATGGGGACCAGGCTTTCAAATGTGAGCCTCTGGGGCCATTCTCATTCAAACCACCACATAATCTCTTTGCAGATCTTTCAACTTTTCTGTTTTGTTTTTATTTTAATTTCTAATATATATTATTTATATAAGTCAATAAGATTGTGATTTTTTTATACTTTCATGTATCATGATTTGATGGTCATTGATTTCCTATCCTATCTCAATTCTTCCTGTTGCATAGTTCTTACTATCTTGTAGCTTTTTTTTTTTTTTTAACTTTCAGGTCATCTTTTTTCACTGTTCCCACGTGTAACAAAGTATATTGCTTTTACATTTGTGTCTGGCTCATTTTACTTAACAAGATAACTTCTAGCTCCACCCAATTTACTACAAATGAAGTTTTCATTCTCCTTTATTTCTGAATAATATTCTACTGTGCATGTGAGCCAATGTTCTTTATCCCTTTGCCTTGTGACAGGCGTCTAACTTATTTCATATTTTATATATTATTAGTTGTTTCTCAACAAACAAAAGTGTGTAAGTGTCACATGGACTTCTTTTTGTATCCATACCTCTGAGTGGGATTGCTGCTAGTTCTTCCATATTTCCATCATTCTGTCCCCTCCCGTCTTCTAGTGTTTCCTCCAAGAAACCTACTTTTACTCCAGTTAGTTTCTCTCTGTGTGTTACATGGTCCTTCTCTTGTGCACGTTTTAATATTCTCTATTTGTCATAGATTTTCAAAGATTTAACTGTAAAGCATTTCAGAGAGATTACTCTGGAGGAGTATAATTTATTTTTGCTGTTCTAAGTGCTTCCTGTACCTTAAAAAGTCCACATTTTTATCAACATTTGGATGCTTTGGGGTATTATTTTATTGACTAGACTTTTTGTATCCTCAATCTGTATCCCTTCTCCCCTGGGAATGCGGATTAGACAGATATTTGGTCATTTGGTGATGTCTTGGAGATCTTGTGTTTTGTTTTTGTTGTTTCTTTTTTTATTTTTCTAGAATGTAATATTTCAAAGTCTGATACGCTTTCTTCTAACTGACCTATCTGTTGAGGCTTTTATGCTTGATTTACAGAGCTTCTAATTTTAAAGATTTCTCTTGAATTCTGTTTCAAAATGCGAGTCTTTACTACATTTCTCATTTATATTTTGAATTATCTTCCTTAATTCATTTGACTATCTGTATTTATTAACCTCTTTTAAAATCATTCTATTGAATTCTTTATTATTATTATTATTAAAAATTTCTGCCTCCTCGCCGCCTCACATTTACCTCCCCCTCCCCCTCCACTCCCCCTCTCTCTCCTGTCCAAAGAGCAGTAAGGGTTCCCTGCCCTGTGGGAAGTCCAAGTTCCTGCCCCCTCCATCCAGGTCTAGGAAGGTGAGCATCCAAACAGGCTACCCACCCCCAAAGCCAGTATGTGTAGTAGGATCCAAATCCCAGTGCCATTGTCCTTGGCTTCTCAGCAGCCCTCATTGTCCACCATGTTCAGGGAGTCCAGTTTTATCCCATGCTTTTTCAGTCCCAGTCCAGCTGGCCTTGGTGAGCTCCGATTAGATCAGCCCCACCATCTCGGTGGGTGGCAGCACCCCTCGCAGTCGTGACTTCCTTGCTCATGTTCTCCCTCCTTCTGCTCCTCATTTAGACCTTGGGTGCTCAGTCCAGTGCACCATTGTGTGGCTCTCTCTGTCTCTATTTCTATTCATCGCCAGGTGAAGGTTCTATGGTGATATGCAAGATATTCATCAGTATGACTATAGGATCTGGCCTTTTTCGGCTCCCTCTCCTCAGCTGCCCAAGGAACTAGCTGGGGGCATCTCCCTGGATACCTGGGAACCCCTCTAGAGTCAAGTCTCTTGCCAACCCTAAAATGGCTCCCTTAATTAAGATATATACTTCCCTGCTCCCATATCCACCCTTCCTATATCCCAACCATCCCATTCATCCAAGCTCTCCCCATCCTCCCCTTCACACTTTTCTCTCCCCATCTCCCCTTAGCCCCATCCCACACCACCCCCAAGTTCCCAATTTTTGCCCGGCAGTCTTGACTACTTCCAATATCCAGGAGGATAACTATCTGTTTTTCTTTGGGTTCACCTTTTTATTTATCTTCTCTAGGATCATGAATTATAGGCTCGATGTCCTTTATTTATGGCTAGAAACCAATTATGAGTGAGTACATCCCATGTTCATCTTTTTGGGTCTGGGTTACCTCATTCAGAATAGTGTTATTTCCATCCATTTGCATGCAAAATTCAAGATGTCATTGCTTTTTATCGCTGAGTAGTACTCTAATATGTATATATTCCACAGTTTCTTCATCCATTCTTCCATTGAAGAGCATCTAGGTTGTTTTAAGGTTCTGGCTATTACAAATAATGCTGCTATGAACATAGTTGAACAAATGTTTTTGTAATATGATAGGGAATATCTTGGGCATATTCCCAAAAGGGGAATTGCTGGGTCCTCGGGTAGGTTGATCCCGAATTTGCTGAGAAACTGCCAAACTGTTTTCCAAAGTGGTTGCACAAGTTTGCATTCCCACCAGCAATGGATGAGTGTACCCCTTACTCCACAACCTCAGCAGCAAAGGCTATCATTGGTGTTTTTGATTTTAGCCATTCTGACAGGTGTAAGATGGTATATCTCAAAGTTGTTTTAATTTGCATTTCCATGATTGCTAAGGAGGTTGAGCATGACCTTAAATGTCTTTTGGCCATTTGAAATTCTTCTGTTCAGAATTCTCTGTTCAGTTCAGTGCCCCATTTTTTAATTGGGTTAATTAGCATTTTAAAGTCTAGTCTCGTGAGTTCCTTATATATTTTGGAGATCAGACCTTTGTCTGTTGCTGGGTTGGTGAAGATCTTTTCCCAGTCAGTAGGCTGCCTTTGTGTCTTAGTGACAGTGTCCTTTGCTTTACAGAAGCTGCTCAGCTTCAGGAGGTCCCATTTATTCAGTGTTGCCCTTAATGTCTGTGTTGCTGGGGTTATATGTAAGAGGTGGTCTCCTGTGCCCATATGTTGTAAAGTACTTTCCACTTTCTCCTCTATCAGGTTCAGTGTCTTCAGATTAATATTGAGGTCTTTAATCCATTTGTGCTTGAGTTTTGTGCATGGTGATAAATATGGATCTACTTTCATTCTTCTACAGGTTGACATCCAGTTATGCCAGCACCATTTGTTGAAGATGCTTTCTTTCTTCCATTGTGTACTTTTAGCTCCTTTGTCAAAAATCAGGTGTTCATAGGTTTGTGGGTTAAGATCCGGGTCTTCTTTTCGATTCCATTGATCGAGTTCTCTGTTTTTATCCCAATACCAAGCTGTTTTCAATACTGTAGTTCTGTAATAGAGTTTGAAGTCAGGGATGGTAATGCCTCCAGAAGTTCCTTTATTGTATAAGATTGTTTTGGCTATCCTAGGTTTCTTGTTTTTCCATATAAAGTTGATTATTGTCCTCTCAAGATCTGTAAAGAATTTTGATGGGACCTTGATGGGGATTGCATTGAATCTATAGACTGCTTTTGGTAGAATTGCCATTTTTACTATGTTGATCCTCCCAATCCACGAGCAAGGGAGATCCTTCCATTTTCTGGTATCCTCTTCAATTTCTTTCTTCAAAGACTTAAAGCTCTTGTCAAATAGATCCTTCACTTCCTTGGTTAGAGTTACCCCAAGATATTTTATGCTATTTGTGGCTATCGTGAAAGGTGATACTTTTCTTATTTCCCTCTCTGCTTCCTTATCCTTTGTGTATAGGAGGGCAACTGATTTTTTGGAGTTGATCTTGTATCCTGCCATGTTACTGAAGGAGTTTATCAGCTGTAGGAGTTCTTTGGTGCAGTTTTTGGGGTCGCTTATGTACACTATCATATCATCTGCAAATAACGAAAGTTTAATAATTTCTTCATTTCCAATTCGAATCCCCTTGATCCCCTTATGTTGTATTATAGCTATTACTAGAACTTCAAGCACTATATTGAAGAGATAAGGAGAGAGTGGACAGCCTTGTCATGTTCCTGAATTTAGTGGGATGGCCTTGAGTTTCTCTCCGTTTAATTTGATGTTAGCTGTTGGCTGGCTGTAAATAGCCTTTATTATATTTAGGAATGACCCTGTGTCCCTAATCTCTCGAAGACCTTTATCATAAAGGGGTGTTGAATTTTGTCATATGCTTTTCCAGTATCTAATGAGATGATCATATTTTTTCCTTCAGTTTATTTATATGATGGATAACATTGATAGATTTTCATATGTTGAACCAGCCCTGCATCCCTGTGATGAAGCCTACTTGATCGTAATGGATAATTTTTCTAATGTGTTCTTGGATTCGGTTTGCCAATATTTTATTGAGAATTTTTGCGTCGATGTTCATGAGTGAGATTGGCCTGTAATTCTCTTTCTTGGTTGAGTCTTTGTGTGGTTTTGGTATCAGGGTAACTGTAGCTTCATAAAAGGAATTTGGCAATGAGTCTTCTGTTTCTCCATTATGAAATACCTTAAGGAGTATAGGTATTAGGTCTTCTTGGAAGTTCTGGTAGAACTCTGCATTGAAACCATCTGGTCCTGGGCTTTTTTTGGTGGGGAGGTTTTTGATAACAGTTTCTAATTCTTCACGGCTAACAGGACTATTTAGATTGTTCACCTGGTCCTGTTTTAACTTTGGTAAATGGTACTTATCTAAAAAAGTGTCCATTTCTTTTACATTTTCCAATTTTGTGGCATACAGGCTTTTGTAGTAAGATCTAATGATTCTCTGAATTTCCTCTGTGTCTGTGGTTATGTCCCCCTTTTCATTTCTGATCTTATTAATTTGCTTGTTCTCTCTCTGCCATTTGATTAGTTTGGATAGGGGTTTGTCAATCTTGTTGATTTTCTCCAAGAACCAGCTTTTTGTTTCATCGATTCTTTGGATTGTTTTCTGTGTTTCTATTTTGTTGATTTTAGCCCTTAGTTTGATTATTTCCATTCTTCTACTCCTCCTAGGTGAGTCTGCTTATTTTTTTCTAGAGCTTTCAGGTGTGCTGTTAAGTCTCCAATGTGTGCTTTCTCCATTTTCTTTAAGTGGACACTTAGTGCTATGAACTTTCCTCTTAGCACTGCTTTCATAGTGTCCCATAGGTTTGAGTATGTTGTGTCTTTGTTTTCATTAAATTCAAGGAAGACTTTAATTTCTTTATTTCTTCCTTGACCCAGGTGTGTTTCAGTAGTTGACTGTTCAGTTTCCATGAGTTTGTAGGCTTTCTGGGGGTAGCATTGTTGTTGAATTCTAATTTTAATCCATGGTGATCCGATAAGACACAGGTGGTTACTAATATGTTTTTGTAACTGTGGAAGTTTGCTTTGTTACCGAGTGTGTGGTCAGTTTTCGAAAAGGTTCCATGAGCTGCAGAGAAGAAGGTATATTCTTTCCTATTTGGGTGGAATGTTCTATAGATGTCTGTTAAGTCCATTTGATTCATTACCTCCATTAAGTCTCTTATTTCTCTGTTCGTTTTCTGCCTGATTGACCTGTCCATTGGTGAGAGAGGAGTGTTGAAGTCTCCTACTATTAGTGTGTGTGGTTTGATGTCTGTCTTGAGTTCTAGCAATGCTTCTTTTACATAAGTAGGTGCTTTTATATTTGGGGCATAGATATTCAGGATTGAGACTTCATCCTGATGAATTTTTCCTGTTATGAGTATAAAATGTCCCTCTCAATCTCTTCTGATTGATTTTAGTTTGAAGTCAACTTTGTTAGAAATTAGTGTGGCCACACCCACTTGTTTCTTAGGTCCATTTGCTTGATAAACCTTTTCCCAACCCTTTACTCTGAGTAGATGTCTGTCTTTCTGGTTGAGGTGTGTTTCTTGTAAACAACAGAATGTTGGATCCTGTTTACGTATCCAGTCTCTTAGCCTGTGCCTTTTTATAGGTGAATTGAGTCCATTGATATTAAGTGATATTAATGACCAGTGGTTGTTAACTCTGGTCATTTTTTTTGTAGTAGAGTTTGTGTGTTTCCCTTCTAGTTGTGCTGGTAAAGGGTCGCTAGATGTCTGAGTGATTGTGGGCATTGTTGGACTCCTTGGTTTGTGATTTTCCTTCTATTACTTTCTGCAAGGCTGGATTTGTGGCTACGTATTATTTAAATCTGTTTTTGTCCTGGAATATCTTGTTTTCTCCATCGATGGTGAATGCAAGTTTTGCCGGGTATAGTAGTCTGGGCTTGCATCCATGTTCCCTTAGTGTCTGTAGCACATCTATCCAAGCTCTTCTGGCTTTCATGGTTTCCATTGAGAAATCAGGTGTAATTCTGATAAGTTTCCCTTTATATGTTACTTGACCTTTTTCCTTTGCAGCTCTTAATATCAGTTCTTTATTCTGTATGTTTTGTGTTTTGATTATTATATGGTACAGGGATGCTTTCTTTTGATCCAGTCTATTTGGTGTTCTGTAGGCTCCTTGTACCTTCATAGGAATATCCTTCTTTAGGTTGGGGAAATTTTCTTCTATAATTTTGTTGAATATATTTTCTGGGCCTTTGATTTATAATTCTCCTTCTTCTACCCCAATTATTCTTAGGTTTGGTCTTTTCATGGTGTCCCAGATTTCCTGGATGTTTTGTGTTAAGAATTTGTTGGATTTGTTTTGTTCTTTAATCTGTGAGTTTATTTCCTCTATAGTATCTTCAGAGTCTGAGATTCTTTCTTCCATCTCTTGTATTCAGTTGGAAATACTTGTCTCTGTAGTTTCTGTTCGTTTACTCAGAATTTCCAGTTCTAGTCTTCCCTCGGATTGTGTTTTCTTCATTACCTCCATTTCATTTTTCAGGTCTTGAGCTGCTTCCCTTACCTGTTTGATTGCTTTTTCATGTTTTTCTTGGTTATCTTTCAGAGACTTATTCATTTTGTCTACCTTTTTGTTTGTCATCTCCATTTCTTTATGGCAGTTTTTTTCCTCCTGTTTAAGGTCCTCTATTATTTTCATAAAGTACTGTTTAAGGTCGATTTCTTCTATTTCTTCTGGAGTAGGGTGTTCAATTCTTGTTGTTTCAGGATGCCTGGATTCTGGTGATGTCATGTTGCCTTTCAGGTTCTTGGAGGAGTTCTTGCATTGGCGCCTGCCCATCTCTTCCTTCAAATGGAGCCAGGAGAGACTTGGTGTCTTGGTCAATCTTTGTTGTGACTGAATCTGGGTGGATCTCCTCAGTGCAAGAGCAGGAGCTATTCCTTACTGGATGGAACTCCTCAGCACTGAATCAGGGATACTGGTAGCCCCAGGACACCACAGACAAAAGGGTGAACTTGGTGGCAGGGCAGGGTTGAGTAACACAAAGCAAACCTTGCAGCACAAGCTGAAGGAGCCTGCACTTCCTTGCAGGAATACTCAGACCTGCCTGGAGGGCAGCCTCTCACCCCTCTGGGTGGGTGGCCTTGGTGCAGAAGCAGGACACTGGTCCTGAGCCAAGGACCTTGAATACACTAGGGAAGGCTTGGGAGAGGCAGGGACGTGTGTAACAAAGACACCCGTGCACGAGGCGCTGGGGGGTGGGGACTGTGCTCTCTTCCAGGGCAGGTCGCCCCAGGATAGCACACACTCACCCGTCCAGATGGAACTCCACAGCACTGAATCGGGGATTCCTGGTAGCCCAGGGACGCCGCAGGGACAAAGGGGCAAAGGTGGAGGCAGGGCGGGGTGGAGTATCTCTATTGAATTCTTCATCTGGCATATCACACACTTCAATATCTTTGGATCCTGTTACTAGTTATTCATTTTAAGGAGCGTGCTGTCTCATATTTTCATTTTTCTTGTGTTTGTCAGTGCAGCTTTTACTTTTACCTAGCAGTAACTTCCAGTCTCCTACATGCTAGCCTGGAAAACAGAAGTTTAACCTTGTTTCTTCTTACTGATGAGTACAGTTTATGTGTATTCTTGGTTGTTGTCATGATGGTTTGCCTTAGAGAACTGGGGTACTGCTGCCTTGCAACACAGATATTTGCATTAATGGTTCTATGATTTTGTGTGATTGTTTATATCCCTGTAACTTTCAGTTGGACTTGGCTAGAAGTCTCCTTCCATTACTGTTTGCTTCCTTTTCCTCCTGGGCAACCTAAATGTAAGGGCATCACCAAATAACAACTCAACAGCATTGTCTCCAGAATACAAGGGCAATTTCTTCCTTATTTAATCTCAAAGCAGCTGGGAATGGTGGGGGTCTCTACAAACACTGTGGCCAGCACAGTATTGATATGCAAGAGGCAAGATGGAAGTCTGGTTCAACAAGACTCAGTAGCCAGTGTTGGTTCAAACTTCAAAAATCTGACCCTGGCTAGTTTATTTTAGACAAATTGAAGCACAGCAAATTTGGAATAAAATTTACTGGTGATAATGAACTCAATTCTCTGTTCACAAAAAGCTTAAGACAAGACTACATTGAAATTGTTGTAAAGTACAAGTGACATCTTCCATATTCCAGGATAGTTTCTGTAGGTTAACTAGGAAAGCAGACAATTCTCATGATACAGGTCTGGGGGAAGAGAGTGCTATAGATTGACTGAGACAAACAGTCTCAAGATAAGGGTCTGAGGGAGCCAGTGTGGGCTGGCCGCAGAGATAGTGCACAGGGCACCATGCTAATAACCATTTCCATTCCTAGCTTTTTGGGAGAAAAATAGGTTATATATCTGCTTCTTTGAAGAGTCAATACTGCATGTTTAACATTCCTGGTTTTCCTTGTGTTTATCTGTGAACCCGAGGACCTACATGCCTCGTACATGTTTGCTTCAGCCATTGTTGGGCATCTGAAATAACCGTCTTCCATTTTGTTTCAGGGGATGGCGCTCAGTGGTACAACCTCGCTACAAAAATAAATGCCGATGATGACTTAACTTTGGCTCATATAATAGGAATGTTTTTATTTAGTGCTTTTCTGTATGGCCTTGTGGCCTGGTACATAGATGCTGTCTTTCCAGGGAACTATGGCGTACCTAAGCCCTGGAACTTTTTCCTGCAGGTGAGTGCACCTGCACACATGTTGTTTAGAACCCCT
Organism: Arvicola amphibius; assembly: GCF_903992535.2. Classification (NCBI taxonomy): domain Eukaryota; kingdom Metazoa; phylum Chordata; class Mammalia; order Rodentia; family Cricetidae; genus Arvicola; species Arvicola amphibius. Next base: position 122,371,511 of record NC_052047.1, read on the forward strand.
AGTCCTTCTGTGCCTAGTTTGCAAAGAATAAGCAGGATTAAGTCTAACAGTCTCCTCCTGGGGGCTGTGGTCTAGACCTCCTGTTCCAGTGACAAGCAGCTGAGAGGAACAAGTTAAAGATTCATTCAGGCTTCAGTCTGCAGTCCCACAGCCATGTCACTTTGAGATGAGGAGAGGCAGAGCTTGACAGAACAAAGCCACTCATCTCAGATGTCAAGAAACAGAGCCGGGATGTCTTTGCTGGTGGTATCCCGCCCTCTTCACCTTTATTCCGTCAGTGCCTGGGTTACTCGGTGTTGCTGTCCATAGTCAAGATTGTTTCTTCCCCTTAGTTATTCTTCTCTGGAAAACCCCTCAGAGACATAGTCAGCAATGTGTTTTACTGAGTACCTAGGCAAATCTCAAAGCAATTAAATGGACCATGAAGCTTAGCCACTGCAATTCCTCATTCTTGCTGCTCTGTAACTCCGTTGTTTGCCATATGTATTTATGATATATATATATATATATATCATACACACACACACACACATATATATACATATATATATATATATATATATATATACACATGTCTTCCTGTATATGGGTTATTTTGTTTAACATTATTTCCTGCAGATACACATGTCAAAGTAAGCAAATGGCACAGTCTTCTTTTATGATCAAACCATATTCCATTTGCATGAGTATGCCCTACTTTCTATGTCATTCATCCATCAAATCTGCGTCTTGGCTACTGAGAATGATGTTGTGGTAAATGTGAGAGCACAATTGGGTGTCTGCCCAGCCACGGAGTTGCTGCTTGTATCTTTGTTTTTATGATGAACTTCTGTGCTGTTTTACTTAATGGATGTACTAATTTAGATTCCCATTAGCAGTGCGTGAGAATCCTTTCCGCATTCAGCTGCATTTGTATGTTTGTGTTTATGCTAATAGTCATGTCAATGTGTGTGATGAAATATCCTTGCGATTTTGATCTGTCCCTCCTGTAGTGATGTTGAGTAATTTTTACTTGCTGGCCCTTTGTATAACTTTTGAGAAATACCTATTCATATAATTTGCCAATCTGAAATTGCATTGCATTTGTTTTTCTCAATATTGAGAGGTTTTAGTTGCCCATATCTTCTGAAAACACTGCTTTTGGACAACTTCTTTACAGATACTTCCTCCCATTTCATACGTATGCTTTGCTGTGTTGACCATCACACCTGCTTGCAGATGACTCTTGGCTCAGAGTGATTCCATTGGGCTGATTTTGCTTGTGTTGTTGTGCTGTGGGAATCTTATTATAAAAAAAAAAAACACCTATCCTGATATCTTAAAGCATCGCCCCATTTTTCCTCTAGTAGTTTTAGGTGTTTGATCTCATATGTGCTGGAAGATTGGTATCTGACCTCTTTCTGTGCACAGATATCTAGTTTTCTCAGCAGCATTTACTGAAGAGACTTTTAAAATTCAATACATTTTTAATATTTGATACCTTGGTCAAAACCCAACTTCCTATACATATATGGACTTATATTTGGATTCTGATGTTGTGCTCCATTCATCTGTGTGTGTTGTCATTCCAGCTTAGCCTGGTTAGATACCACAACTCTACAATACAGGGAAAGAAAGAAATGGTGATTTTATGGTCAGTGTGTGTGTGCGTGTGCACATTTGCACACATACAGGCATATGCATGTAGTCCAGTGGAGGATGCTCAGTGTCTTCCTCTGTTACTTTCCACCTTACTCCTTTGAGACAGGGCCTCTCAGTGAACCTGGAAAGAAGCTGATGACCAACAAGCCCTGCATTTTAGTATCCTATTTAATTTCTTCAGAATTTCATAATTTTTTATAGAAGTCTGGTATTTGATTAAATTTACCCCCAGGCATTTTTTGTAGCTATTGCTATTGTTGGTGTGATTGTTTTCTTGATTTCTATTTATTATAATTAGTGTGTTTTTAGTATCTTTAAAAGTCTCTTCATTTCTGTGGGTTAACTGGTGAAGCTCACTGAATTTTTCAGTTATTGCCTGCAAAGTGAAACCATCTGACTCCTCCTCTCCTATTTGGGTGACTTTTATTTCTCTAAATTAATTACCTGGCTAAAACTTCCACTACTGTACTAAATAAGAATGGTTGAAAATATGAACACCCTTGTTCCAGATGTTAGAGGAAACACTTTCAACCTTCTCCAATTTGAGATGATGTTGGCTGTGGGCTTATAATAAATAGTATTTAATGTGTTGAGTAAATTCTTACCATACTTTATTTTTTGAACATTTTTATAATGAAGATATTCTGATTTTTACCAAATGCATTTTCCATCTCTGTTGGGATGATACTGTATTTTTAATTTTTTTTGCACTATACATTTTTCTCTGCTCCCCTCCCTTCCACCCTACTCCCCTTCTACCCTTTCCTGTGACCCTCACACTCACAATTTACTCAGGAGATCTTGTTTTCTCCTTCCTTTTGTCGATCCATGTATGTCTCTCATAGGGCCCTCTTTGCTGTCTAGGTTCTCTGAGGTTGTAAATTATAGGTTGTTTTTTTCTTTGCTTTATGTAAAAAAGCCACTTCTGAGTGAGTACATATTATATTTGTCTTTCTGGGTCTGAGTTACCTCACTCCAGATGTTTTTTTCTCTAGATCCATCCATTTGCCTGCAAATTTCAATATGTCAGTATTTTTTACTGCTATATAGTACTCCATTGTGTAAATGTTCTGCCTTTTCTTTATCCATTCTTTGATTGTACTCCATCTACATTGTTTCCAGGTTCTGGTTATTATGAATAATGCTGATTTGAACATAACTGAGTAAATGTCCTTGTGGTACAATTGAGCATCCTTTGGGTATATACCCAAAAGTGATATTGCTGTGTCTTGAAGTAGATTGTTTCCTAATTTTCTGAGAAATTCCCATACTGATTTCCAAAGGAACTGTACAAGTTTGCATTCCCACCAGCAATGAAGGGGTATTTTCCTTACTCCACATCCTCTTCAGCATAAACTGTCATCAGTGTTTTGATCTTGGTCATTCTTACAGGTGTAAGATGGAATCTCAGAGTTTTGATTTGCATTTCTCTAATGCCTAAGGATGTTGAGCATTTCCTTAAGTGTCTTTCAGCCATTTTAGATTCCTCTGTTGAGAGTTCTCTGTTTAGGTCTGTACTCCATTTTTTTAAAAATGGATTATTTGTTCTTTTGATGACCAATTTCTTGAGCTTTTTGTATATTTTGGAGATCAGTCCTCTGTCCAATGTGGGGTTGGTAAAGATCTTTTCCCATTCTGTAGGCTGCCGTTTTGTCTTGTTGACCGTGTCCTTTGCTTTATAAAAGATTTATAAAAAGATTTATAAAAGAATGGCTTTTTTACATAAGCAAAGCAAAAAAAACAACCTATAATTTACAACCTCAGAGAACCTAGACAGCAAAGAGGGCCCTATGAGAGACATACATGGATCGACAAAAGGAAGGAGAAAACAAGATCTCCTGAGTAAATTGTGAGTGTGAGGGTCACAGGAAAGGGTAGAAGGGGAGTAGGGTGGAAGGGAGGGGAGCAGAGAAAAATGTATAGTGCAAAAAAAAATTAAAAATACAGTATCATCCCAACAGAGATGGAAAATGCATTTGGTAAAAAGTTTCAGGAGGTTTCATTTATTAATTGTTTCTCTCAGAGTCTGTGCTACTAGATTTATATTTAGGAAGTGGTCTCCTGTGCCAGTGCGTTCAGGTGTACTTCCCACTTTCTCTTTTCTGAGGTTCAGTGTGCAATGTGATTGGTTTTATGTTGAGATCTTTGATCCGTTTGGACTTGAGTTTTGTGCATGGCAATAGATATGGATCTATTTGCATTTTTCCACATGTTGGCCTCCAGTTATGCCAAGACCATTTGTTGAAGATGTTTTCTTTTTTCCATTTTGTATTTTTAGCTTCTTTGTCAAAAATCAGGTGTTTTTAGGTGTGTGGATTGATATCTGGGTCTTCAGTTCAGTTCCAATGCTCCTCTTGTCTGTTTTTATGCCATTACCAGGCTATTTTCATTACTGTAATTCTATAGTAGAGTTTGAAGTCAGGGCTGGTGATACCTCCAGAAGTTCCTTCATCGTACAGGATTGTTTTGGCAATCCTGTTTTTTTTTTCCATATGAAGTTGAGTATTATTCTTTTGGGCTCTGTGCAGAATTTTGTTGGGCATTGCATTGAATCTCTAGATTGCTTTTGGTAAGATTGCTATTTTTACCATGTTAATTCTACCTACCCAAGAGCATGGGAAATCTTTCCATTTTCTGGTGTCTTCTTCAATTTCTTTCTTAAAGGATTTAAATTTCTTGTCATACAGGTCTTTCATTTGTTTGGTTAGAGTTGCCCAAAGATATTTTATGTTATTTGTGACTATCATGAAGGGTGATCAGAGATGCTATATGGTTTAAGGATCAAAACTTTATAACTTTGTTAAATATATAATTAAGTGGAGCAGGCTTTCCTCTATAAATATTTAAATTGTAAAGAAGACAGGAACTACACAGTACAGTATGTTGTCCTTGGTTTTGAACTGAGACACCATGGACTTGCCTTTGTTTGTATGACTGTAGCATGAGTTCTAATTGTTCTTAATAATAAAAACTTGGAGTCAGATATTAGGGGTTAAAGCTGAAACACCAGAGAAGCAAAGTGGCCAACCACTAGAGAGTTCTTATCTCTACCAGTGCTCAGACCAAAAGGGTGATTCTGTCCTCAGACTGACTGCTGCTCAGACTGCATTGAGTTGATGTCTCCTTCCACCTTACATTCCTCTCTCCACCCAGTCATATCACTCCTGTCTCCACCTCCCTAGGGCTGGGATTACCTTTGTGTGAGCTCTGTTTCTCTTTTAACCTGGATCAATTTCGTGTAGCCCAGGGTGGCCTTGAACTAACAGAGATCCAATTGTCCCCCATATCCTGAGATTAAAGGGGTTGTGCCACCACTGCCTGGCCTCTAGTGGCTTAACTCTGTACTTTGATCTCCAGGCAGGCTTTATTTGTTAACAAACACAAAATATCACTACGTATAGCATCAGTAAAAAGGACTGTTTGAGGGAAAAATCAAAGTGGTTTAATATTTATGAAAATGATTTTATCCATATAGACTCACTGAGAAGTTGTAGGATATCCACAATGTATAGATCAACCGTGCTAGAAAGATCTGATTCAGAGTGAGGCAGCGCTGCTCACTAGGCACTTCTGAGGCAACTTCGTTACTTTCTTTTGAAAAGCTGAGCTTTAAGCACAGTATGTGTTCTGTGATTGTATTTTAGAAATTCATAGCACAGACAGACAATTTGCTTCACATCATAAAGTCAGTTATTGTAACTCTCTTCAAAACTAGAATGAAATGAGCCCGAGAACTGTGAAATCTTTAGAGCACTTAACTTTCCAATAATACCATGATGATGATGATTATTTTGGCTGTTGTTATTTTAGAAAACCTACTGGTTTGGAGAACCTTCCTTAAGCAAGGAAGAGAGCCAAGTCACTGATGTACCCTCAAATGATTTTATTGAGCCTGAACCTGTTGGCTTAGAGGCTGGCATCCAGATTCAACATTTGTACAAGGTATTTATTCAACAGGTTTCTGTTTCTTGATAGGAGATTATCTATGAAGATTAAATGTTTGATATAGCCACAGCTCTACAGCTATGCCAATTAAGAGTCTTTTAGTAAGATAAACTTTAAGTGTATACAAGAGAATCACGAGTCTGTGTGTTTGCCTGGGCATGGTGGCACAGGTTTGTCATCCCAGCCCCTCGTGGAGGGTGGGGGTGGGGGAGGCTGAGGCAGAGAAATTGTAGATTTAACTCCCTTGGATTTCATAATGAAAGTCTGTCTCTAAACATACTGTTATTTCTCTCCTTCCTTCGAAATGAGATCTACATCATGTAGCTAACAATGGTATCCTCCAAGATCCTCCATGGTGGAGTCAAGATGTAACGTTTATCAGATATTTGAAAATTATGCCCTGATTTGTTTTACAAGTTAGATTTTATACTGTTTGCACGATTTTCTGTCAAAATATTGGCAAATATTGTTAGGCTTTTGTTCATTTCTGATTCTGAAAGGGTGTATTTTTTTTTTCAGGAAACTCATACTTGCTGACATTCCCTTGCCTCCCAAAGAGCTATTCCAACTTAATTTGGATGTCTAATTTCATAATTTGTGGCAATTGAATCCTTTTCAGAGTTTCTGCTATTTGCCAGGTTAAGAGCCAGTGGAGGACTGGCATGTGGCTCCTTTCCCCCACTGAGCTGCCCCCACCTTCTGCTTTAATGACATTAGCACAGATGTCAAACAGCCTTTCCGCTGGTTCTCTTTGGGTATTTACTAACATCAGCCATTTTCCTATGGTAAAGGAAGTACGTTGTGTTTTTCTGTTGTCTCTCTTCTCTTCAGCTTTCTTTGCCTGCAGGATTGCCCCAGCATGCTATTCGATTGTTTGAGTGGTTCATTCAGCATGGCCCTGACACGCAGCTCTGCGGTCACAGTAGTTCACTGTCCCAGATCTCTCCTTAAGCCTGCATGAGAGTGTCATGAGTGTTCAGCTGACCCATAGCCCTTTTCTGTAGCATTGATTGTTGACTCAAGAATTCAACAATTGGCTTCTGAGAATTCATTGTTTTCTAGAAGATGATTGGTGTTAGGGATACAGAAATGAGTACATCAGATAAAATTCTTATGTTAACTAGACATCTGTAAAATCAACAAGGAACAGATTATTTACAATACCCAAGGATGATAAGCCTTCTAAGCTGAACTTAGAGGTTCTGTATATTTTCCTCCTTTGAAGTATATGCTAATTTTAAGCATGGATTCTGCAACCCCCCCCCCCCACCCACACACACAAAAGAACTCTACTAGAATAATGAGTCGCATATAAAGGTTTTTTTGGGAGGGCAGGAAGAGAGGGAATCATGGCTGGCTGGTAGGAGAGATTCAAAGCTTGGAGGATCTAGCAGATGGCCAGTCATTTAGTGATCTGTATGGCTGCGTGTGAGGTGCTATGGCTCTAAAAGGAAGCATGAAATCACTGTTCTTGGGGTACTCTAAAAACAAAGTCAATTTTGGAGCTTGGAAATAAAACAGACTAAAGAAATAATTCCAAACCCTAGGACAAAAAAAAACTGAAGCAATTTAGATCTGCAAGACAGTCTATAAAGAAGCAAGAGGGCCGACTCGAGCAGAATTGAGCTGGAAGTGAACTAACAAAACCCAAAATCTGTTTTTACTCTGCTGAGTCCCAGATCAGATGGAAGTGATGCCTCTTCTCTGTGTATTTAATCAAGTAAAGGGTTGCTCTATGGTGGACGATAACAGCTACCACATAGCCATGCTTTTCTCCTAAACAAGTGTATTGAACAACTGAAAACATGTTAGACATGTGAAGAAGCATGAAATAGTGACCATAACTAACAGTGGACATCTACAGCAGAAGAGCTTCAACAGGAACATGCTATAGATGTTAGGACTAGTAGGCACAGATTTAAAAATAATGATTAGTATATTAAAGAAAATAATTTAAAAAATAATGAAAATAGAAAAACAGTAAGACTGTGAGTACAGAAACAGACTAGTCAGTGAGTATATAAACAACTGAAGCCCATAATTTATTTATGTGACCCGAGAAGCACGCTGTGTTAGCAAATTCAGAAAGCAAGTACATGTGGAGTGCTTTCAGAAGATGCCATAAGCCCATCATGATGCAATCTCACCGTAAACTGAAATCAGAGTGTCGTCACCAGAGCGGGGGAAAAGAGTAAAAGATGAATAATTAGAAAGCTCAGATGTCAAAGAAAAGAATATAATTCTTATTGCCCTTGTTTGCCTCCCAGAAGATACCACATATTTTGGACCTAGGACTTGGAGAAATTAAGTTGTAATGGACCTGGATGCCTCCTCCCTCAGGACTAGCTCTCCTCCTATCAGAAACTGCTGTGAAAGCTGTCTAGAAAGAAAAGCAATAATTAGTCCTTCCCAGCCTAGAGCCTGTGAGCCGTGGGTGGCCAGCCCCCATCTACAGTGCACCCTAATACCTTATACGTGATACTCGGGGGACATTGTGGAAAAGCCGGAGGGAAAATTGTAAAAAAAAAAAAAAAAAAAAAAAAAAAACAGAGGAAGAGAATGTCTGCTGTGAGACAGTATCTTCTAGACATCAAGGGGAAGTTTCGCCTTGAAATAGCAGCACTATGGGAGGAAGGGAGAGAGGGAGATGACTCAGGAGGGAGGGAGAATATGAATGCACTTCAGTGTGTCTACAGCAACAGAGAGGTCAGGTGGAAGATTTTTAGATAGGGCTTTAAGGACCTTGGTTCAGGGCAGGAGCTAATGGCTAGGTGTTCTTAGCAAGAGTTCATGTCTCAGTGTTTGGTGAAAACCTTAAATGGCACCGTGAGTGCCTGGAATTGCTGAAGGTCTGGGTCAGCTTCACACCCGCAGCAGAAAGTCTGCAGTTATGTGTGCCACACAGCAGTCAAGGCAGGCTGTAGTTTCAAGTTAGGATGGAGAGAGAAAGCAGAAACTGTGGGGGCTGCAGATAGCTGTAAAGCTGTGAGTGACCCAAAGCCCTCCCAGTTATCCCCTTTCAATGGGCTGATAGCACACATTGGTTTTTTATTTTTGTTTAAGACACCACTTAACAAAAGAAAATGTGAATGGCAGTTCACAAATTCAGTGACTTAAATGGAGAGCACAGCAGATGTTCACCGAGGTGACAAGCGGTCCATGTGCAGTTTGCCCTCTTATCCCAAGCCCCTTTCCTTCAGGCACTGGTGGAGAAAGATATGTCTAATTAGTCCTTGCAAGTTCCCATCCATTGTTAGACATATGGTTTGCATGGTGCCTGCCCCCATGGTGCCTAGCTGATAAAATGCCTTTCTTCCTTCGTTAAGTATCTGACTATATTTACAGGAGCGTTGTTCTAGGCTCTCTATTTGTATCATTGTATATATGCACACATGTTTTCCCATTCTCCTGTAACAGCTTTTCTGTCATGGAGGAAGGTGCCCTGTATGGCTTATTCACAGCTACGATCAGAGCATGTGCTGGCTACGGTGCATGCGACACCAGTTCTCAGGAAATGATTAGCACCAATGACTGACTAATGAGTTCCCAGTGTGTGAGGGAGATGTCTGAGGTCCGTCAGCCCCACATTTTGGAATGTGTAGCTAGGTAAATAGTTGTGTGGCTCATGCAGAAAGGATCATAGGCGAGAGTGTTCATTTTAGGTGTAACAAGTAGAGTCTGCAGTGTCTACAAGCTGCGAAATGCAGTGGGACTTTAGGCAGATCATTCTGAAACATTGGAGAAAGTCTGACTGAGGCTAACTAGGCCTGACTGGTGCTGACTGGTGCTGACTGGGCCTGACTGGGCCTGACTGGGGCTGACTGGGGCTGACTGGGCCTGACTGGGGCTGACTGGGCCTTCCTGATTGGGGCTGGATGGGGTTCTATCAGCTTTAAGACTGGAACAGAGCAACAACAGGAGATTGCTCAGGGGAGTCCGTAGCCTGCCCTGAAACAGCCCTGTATACGGCTTGTAAGCATTGTTTGGTAATTGAATCTCTTTTTGTTTTTTTTCTCCAACCTTGAGATTAATGGCACTTTTCTCCAACTCTGAATAAGGTGACAGTAATCAAATTAGTCCTTGTTTTCCTTTTACAGAAATTCACATTAAAAAATAATACCCTGATGGCAGTAAAAGACTTGTCTTTGAACCTGTACGAGGGGCAGATCACCGTTCTTCTGGGACATAACGGGGCAGGAAAGACCACTACCTTATCCATCCTCACAGGTGTGTATCTGGGGTCACACCGGGGACGAGCTCAGTGGACCAAGGGTCAAGTGTGAGGTGTCTGCTACTTTGCTGAAGCCAACATCATTGTAGTGCAGCTGGTAATCCACTCGGTTCTTAAGGTGCAGTCGCTGTCATACAGTCGGATCAGCGCTTACTTCCTTGTCTCCGTACATCAAGCTCCCTTTCTTTTGAGTGCCATTCTGAATGATCGTCCCCACGTTTTTGCCTTACTTCCTGCTGCCCTCTCCACACCGCAGGAGACCACTGCCGTTTTCCTAGCCTGTATGGCTCTCACTGTGAATGCACACTATGAATACATACTAATTTTCTGAGAATATTTCAAAAACAGCTAAATTGAAGTTTTTTAAATTCAAATGTCCCTGTATGTGTGACCTTTATTCTACCATTCCAATATTTTACTATACTTTTATATACCTATCAACCCATTTAAAATACTTCAAAGTTAATTTTAGACATTAAATATTCTTTTTATTATTTAACTTAGAAATTTTCTTTTGATAAAAATATTTTGTAATGTTTAAAATTTGTTTATTTGCTGAATTTTGACATATGTACACATCTGTGTAGTCCAACAGATGTATCTTAAGATACATAGAAAATTCTCTAATTTCTCAAATAACCTGCTTAAAAATCAACTCCATTCTTATTTATTTATTTTGTGTGTCTGGGGTCTGGGGAGAGGCAATTTGTGCCACAGCACACACGTAGAGATCAGAGGACAACCTTAGCATCTCTCTCTCCTCCCCATGGGGCTGGGGATTGAACTCGGGCTGGCAGGTGTAGCAACAAGTGCCTTTACCCGCTGGACCATCCCACTAGCCTAAGAATTCCACTTTTAATTCATTTCTACCAATACATTTCATATGAACCAATAACTTGGTTTATTCCCTAAATATAGATTGTTAATATGCAAAGTATTGGGATAGAAACCCAAAGTGAATGGATAGGCCCAATGTCCTTACCTCCAGGGATTTTATATTGGATGGGAATTCTGATGTGTAGACAGGAGTATTATAATGTGGCTTGAGAAACAGATCTCAAAGGGAGGGTTCTACCCTGGCAATCTTGACTAATTCCTGCTTAGGGAGGTGGTTTGGTGGGAATGAAATCTGAGTCTGGGGAAAGATGGCAAAAACCATGAACAGAGAGAGTGATGTGTGTTATAAGGACATACAGAGCCTGGGAACAAGAGCATGAGACTGCCACGTGACCAGAAAAGAGGAAAAGAATGAGGAATGGCAGAAAGAACAGGCCAGGCCTGAGATCTCTAGTGCATGCCTGGTGGGGTGGGCTTCTGTGACAATGACTGAGGCAGACTGAATGTTGTTGAATCTCCCCTGAACCTCAGTTGGAAAACCTCTGCTTAAAGGCATTCTTTCTGAACTAGTATCACATGACTGTGAAGAAATCACTGTCATGGTTGACAGCAGGGTCGAACTGCCTACCACTCACAAAATGTGCCTGTATCTGCTGTTTTGGAACACACTCATGTGTTACATGTGCATGACAAGTGTGCACAAAGACGTGTCTTTGTCCCAGAACCTGTCCCTGTTGCTTTATAAGGCAGAGATTTTTAAATGTCCGTAAGGACAATGCAGTGGCTAGTGCCTTGTGAGGGCGAGGCAGAGCGGAAGAGGATGCACAAGAGAGCCGGCATGGCCACAGAGAGGGGCCAACACCGCCACAAGCCACTGCAGCATTGTTAAACCAAGGGACCAGTGTGGTGGAATATTATTTTAAGATGTGTTACAACATGTATTTAATGATGCAAAGATGCATTGCATTCTTCCATGTTGCATTTGTTTAGCTCTGTGAAGCTATGTTGCTTTGCCTGCCTAAAACACGTGTATTCTAATAGAGAGCTGAATGGCTGATAGCTAGGCAGCAGAGAGAAATGTGTGGGACTACCAGGCATAGAGAATAAATAGAAAAGAAGTAGAGGAGAAAGGAGTGAGAGAAGGAAAAGGAGAGGAAGACACCAGGGGCTGCCACCCAGCCATGGAGTAAGAAGTAAAGAAAGTGAAATAGTGTGAAGAAAGGTAAAAACCCAGAGGCAAAAAGAAGGTGGGATAGTTTAAGAAAAGCTAGGAAGAAACAAGTCAAGCTAAGGCTGGGCATTTATAAATAAGAATAAAACTTCATATGTTTATTTGGGAGCTTGGTGATGGGTCCCCAAAGAGTAAAATAAAAACCAACAACAGACCAGTTTCTTCTTGAGCTTCTATTGGAGGCATGCTTTTCTAAAGAACTTTATGGCCTAGCGTCACTGACTTTAGGCTTCTATCCCTAAATAAATCTGGCTTTAGCCACCAAGTCTGTGATAGTTTGTTACACCAGACATGAAGCAAATACACTGTTGACTCTGGATGCAAGAGGCACCTCTTTGTGTCCGTATCCTCACAAATTCCCTTAACTGGTCATGCCTAACTGCCTCTCTTCACACTGTAGATTTTTCTACTCATCTATGAAAGCCCAGCTCCAAGGTGGTCTCTACATCTCCTCACTGATAACTATTAACTCTAGCCTGTGTTTGGTAACCAGTGTGCCCCAGTGACTAGAATGGTCCCTCACAGAGTGCTCAGCAGACACATGCAGGGCTTATTAACCACATGTCACCTTTGTTCATTCATTTACTTCCATCATTAGATCCAAATTATTTGAGGCGAGGATCATGATTTGTTAACTTCTCTAAATGGTGGTATTTTTTTTTAGGTAAGTTTGGCAGAAGTCACCATTTCAAGCATACAGTTAAGTGACTTTGGTACACTCATACTGTTGTGTAGCAGTTGCCCTAAAGGAGCCTCTAACTCTCAGCCATCATTTTCTGATTAATGTCCCATCTTTCCAGCCACTGACTGTCACCAGTTTGATTTCAGCACCTGTGGACTTGACTAATATGTAGCCATTGTGTGAGGATTTGAATGACTGTCACATGACCTTTCATTTTACTTCAAAGGAAACCTTTGCAGACTTCCTGTAGGGAAGGTTATTATTTTCAGACTCACGCTGTATTGGTTATGTGGAGATATCATTGAAGGAGAGTCTGGATGGATATAGCCAAGGAAAATAAGCAACTTAGAGTTATATCAGTCAATGAATAGGTAAAGAAAATATGATACACAATGGAATACTATTTAGCCATAAAAAGAATGGAAGCTCAGTCTTTTGTGACAATGTAGACAGAAATGGAAAAATCAAATGAAACACAGAAAGACAAGACAAAAACTATACAGTTAAATTTGCACATGGAATAAAAATTGTTACCATAGAAGTTGAGAGTAGAATTGTGATTATGTGAGTGTGGAGAACAATGGGAAGGGATGGATGGAGACATTGGATTAATGGCTACTGAATTAAGAATAAGAAGTTCTGGTGTGTTGTTGTACAGAAAGAAAGCACCTGTATTGATCGCAGTAGTTCCCATATGTTAAAAAGTCTGGAGGAGAGGATTCTGAAAGCTTTCAGCATTATATAATGCATTTATTCATGCATTTGGAGGATCACATGGTTCACCATTAACTAATGCAGACAGTGTTATGTTTTATGTGTTAAAACATAAATTTAAACTTAAAAAGATAAATTAATTGTATAATCATATGATATGATAAATACAGAGCTGGAAAAGAAACATGTTTAGACTACTTTCTATTTTGTCTCGGTCAGGATCTTTTGAATCTACTTCCTATAAAAATGTAAGTAGACATTATCTACATTTACCAATGATGTAACGTTCCAGGTTCCAGGTGGCACCTGCATCCTATAGGTACAACTGACCTATACCCCAACTCTCCCAGGAAAGGTAACATTTACCGAATAATTCTCTTAAATAAATGGCTTAGTGATGCAACTCAAAAGTTCAAAAACAAGAACAAACCAAACCCAAACTCAATAGACAGCAGGAATTAATAAAGTCTGAGCCAAAAATCAGTGAAACAAAGTAAATAATACAAAAAATCAATAAGCCTAAAATCTGGTTCTCTGAAAAAAATAAATAAGATTGGCAGGATATTGGCCCAATTAACCAAAAGAATTAGAGGACCCAAATGAACAGAATCAGAAATGGGCAAGGAAACATTACAACAGACTCCACAAAAATACAGAATATCATAACAGGATATTTGAAAAACCTGTACTCTATTAAGCTGTAAAGTCTTTTTAAAAAAGGGCAAATTTCTAGATTAAATCAATCCACCAAAATTAAACCAGGAAGAAGTCGACAATATAAACAGACTGAAAGCAAATGAGGAGATTGAGACAGTAATTCAAAGCCCTCCAGCTTAAAAAGAAAAGAAAAAGTAAAGTTCAGGATAGATTCACAGTAGAATTCTATCAGACGTTCAAAGAAAATTTACATCCAATCTTTCTTAAACTATTTTAAAAATTAGAAACTGGCTCTATGAAAGAAATATTACTGTAGTATCCAAATCAAGTAAAGACACAACAGCGAAAAAAAAAAAAGAAAGTCACAGACCAATATCCTTGCTTAACAAAGAATTTAAAATACCCAATAAAGTGCTTGCAGACCAAATACGCACATACATCAGAAATATTGTACAGCATAACCAAGTTGGATTTAGCCTAGAGATTTGGGGGTAGTTCAACATATGCAAGTCGATAAATGTAATAAACCACGTAAATGGACTTAAAGACCAAAATTGAATAATCATCTCAGTAGATGCAGAATAAACTTTCAGCAAAATTCAACACAGCTTCATGATAAAATCCTAGGGAGAGTAGGACTAGAGAGAATACATCTTAGCACAATAAAAGCTGCAAATAGAACCCCAGTAGCACAGACACTGAGAGAAACAGTTAATAAATGGGACCTCCTGAAATGGAAAAGCTTCCGTAAAGCAAAGGCCATGGTCAACAAGATAAAACTACAGCCTACGGGATGGGAAAAGATCTTCATCAACCTCACATCAGACAGAGGACCGATCTCCAAAATACATGAAGAGCTCAAGAAATTGGTCATTGAAAGAACAAATAATCCAATTTAAAAAAATGGATTATATACCTAAACAGGTAACTCTCAACAGAGGAATCTAAAATGGCTGAAAGACACTTAAGGAAATGTTCAACATCCTTAGTCATCAGAGAAATGCAAATCAAAACAACTCTGAGATTCCATCTTACACCTGTAAGAATGGCCAAGATCAAAAACACTGATGACAACTTATGCTGGAGAGGTTGTGGGGTAAAGGGAACACTTCTGCATTGCTGGTGGGAATGCAAGCTAGTACAGCCCCTTTGGATGTCAGTGTGGTGATTTCTCAGAAAATTAGGAAACAACCTTCCTCAAGACCCAGTAATACCACCTTTGGGTATATATCCAAAGGATGCTCAATCATGCCACAAGGACATATGCTCAACTATGTTCATAGCAGCAATGTTTGTCATAGCTAGAACCTGGAAACAGCTTAAATGCCCCTCGACCAAAGAATGGATAAGAAAAATGTGGTACATTGTACTACACAGCAGAAAAAAAAATAACATCTTGAATTTTGCAGGAAAATGAATGGAGCTAGAAAACATCATATTGAGTGAGGTAACCCAGACCCAGAAAGACCATTATCAAATATACTCACTCATAAGTGGTTTTTAAACATAAAGCAAAGAAAACCAGCCTACAAATCACAATCCCAGAGAACCTAGACAACAATGAGGACCCTAAGAGAGACTTACATAGATCTAATCTACATGGGTAGTAGAAAAAGACAAGATCTCCTGAATAAATTGGGAGCATGGGGATCTTGGGGGAGGGTTAAAGGGGAGGAGAGAGGCAGGGAGGGGAGCAGAGAAAAATGTAGAGCTCAATAAAAATCAATTTAAACAAGCTGTAGATGAGAAATCTGCAACTAACATTATTCCAAATGGAAAAAAAATTAAATCAATATCACTGAAGTCAGGAACAAGACAGATCTTCCAATTATTCTAACTTTTCAATATTGTGCTCAAAGCACTAGCCAGAGAAATAAGAAAAGAGAAGTAAATTAGACAGATTAAAATGGGAAAAGGAGTCAAACTGTCTCTATTTACAGATTGTATTATACATAAGAGATTTCAAAAATTCTACCAGAAAAATTCTAAAAAACAATGAACAATTTCAGTAACATGGTAGACACAGACTCAACACACACATAAATGGATAGCTTTCCTGTGCCCCAACCCAGAGTAGGAGATCGTGGCCACACTCAGATTTACAACAAATAGCAATGAGTAAGCCTGACCAAGGAGGCAACGGCCATCTACAGTTAGAATCTTAAACCTTGGAATAAAGAGATAAAGACACCAGAAAATGGAGAGAGATCACAGGCTCGTGGACTGATAGAATTAATATTGTGAAAATGGCCATTCAACCAAAGCCATTTTCAGATTCAATATGATCTCATTTAAAATTCCCATCTCATTCTTCAAAAAAATAGAAAAACTATCCTAAGATTTGCATGGAACCACAAAAAATTCTGGATAACTAAAATAATCCTGAACAGTGCTGGAGAGATTTACATTCTAGACGTGAAGATATATTACAGAGCCGTAGGAATAAAGACAATATGGTACTAGCACAAAAGCAGACATGTGCTTTTGTGAGTTCATGTTAACAAATTTGAAAGTGAACAAAACTGAAGATTCAAACATGAGTACAAGTAGTACAGCCATCTGATATTTGAGAAAGTTGCCAAAACCATGTTAGACAAAAGAAAGCATCTTCAGTGAATGGTGCTTAGAAAGCTGTATGTCCACGTGAAGAATGTAATTAGACCCATCACCTATCACCAAACACAAAAGCTAACTCCAAACAAATCAACCACCTTAATGTGAAACCTGAAGCTGGTGGAAGACATAGACAGTACCCTATATGATGCAGGTCTAGAAAAGGATTTTCTAAATAGGACTCCATTTGCCCTGGAATTAAGGGCAACAACTGATAAATGGGACATCATAAAACTAAAATGCTTCTGTATATAAAAGGAAGAAAATCAAGTGAAAAGGATGCCCATAGAATGGAAAAGAATCTTTTCTAGCTAAACATTTGAAAGAAGACTAATATCCAATTAGTCTTCTAATTGGATATTGCAGATTGCTTTGGGCCCTATGGAAATCAGAGAATTCTCCAAAGGCTAAACATGAATGCACTGTCTGGTCCAGTTATTTAACCCCTTGGTACATGCCCCAAGGACTCAATATTCTACTCCAAAAATAGTTGAACAGTCATGTTTATTGCTGCTTTAGTCACAATACCTAGGAAATAGGAACAACCTAAATATCCTTCAACTGATGAATGGATAATGAAAATACGGTACCTATACACTATGAAATACTACTCAGCTGTAAAAACAAACAAAAAAACTGAACATTGCACTATACTGAGGTAACAGAGACTCAGAAAGACAAATGTGGAGTGATGTCTTTCATCTGTGACTCCTAGCTCCAAATCTTCAGGTGTGGTTAAATACCCTGGAGTAACTGCAGGTATCAGGAAAGCAAAAAGGGGACTGTGGGGGTGGCAACAGAGAGGAGAATATCAATGTCCAAGTGATTTGAAGGGAGAAATGAAAATGGAGGTGAGATGAGATCAGTACAGGAGGAGAGGGAGAATGTAAACTAACAGTGGGCATGTCTGAAAACAACCCCACAAAGAATCATATTGTAACATGAACAGGGGCCTGCTTGCTGTTGGGGTTTTTGTCTGCCCGGCACCCCACAACTGGTTAGCCCCAAAGAAAATCACACATAGGTCTCCATAAATTATAAGCTGATTGGCCCATTATCTCAGGCTACTTATTAGCTCTTGTAGGTTATATTAACCCATTATTCTGATCTATGTTAGCCATGTGGCTCAGTACCTTTTTCAGTGGGGCAGATCACATCCTACTGCTTCGGTGATCTGGGCAGGAGTGAGAGGAATCAACTTCCTCCTTCCCAGAATTCTCCTGTTCTCATTGCATTATTTCTACTTCCTGTCTGGTTTTCCCACCTATACTTCCTGCCTGGCCAATCAGTGTTTATTTAAAACATGATTGACAGATTACAGACAATTCTCCCATACCATCATATTGTTTCTATTTACTTAAAATTATGTATAATACATACAAGTCTACAGGTATACATATATAGTTTAAATAAAAATTTCCCATCTGGGCTGACAGTGTTCTCCACAAGAGCCATAGACTGTGTAACAGAAACCCCAATACCAGATATGAGAAGGCCCTTTTCAGGTAGTTTGACTGGGCAAATCTAAGAGATTCCCCAAACACCATAGGCTACTGCTGTTGCCATTGGTCTTCATCCTAGGGCTTGAAGGTAAATCTCTATTCCTGATGACACCATACACTTCAGACATAGGATTCTGTGGGTCTGACCTGGATCTCCCCTGAAAGCACCCTCCCTGAGGACCAGCTATCATGGTAACAGAAGGTACCGTGCAACCTTCCACAGAGGAAAGCAATCACCAGTCCTGTCTAACTGTGACACCTCTGTACAGCAATGACCCACATGGCAAGGTAACCCTAAGGGTGCAGTATGTATGCCTCGGCAGTAACCACAGCTCACTAGTTGGACGTAAGGGCTGCTCAGTAAGAAGGATGGCATGCCTGGTATTGGAACCTGGTCAACTACCCAGGGCTAGTGAGGTGATGGATCTTGGAGGGCAGCTTACACCACAGCTTTACTAAACCTTTATAATCCCTGGATATATTATAAATATTTACCCTTATCAGTACAGATACAAGTAGACCTCTTCCCTTATCAAGAAACTTCAATAGATGGAGACCATTCCAGAAAATTACAACTGACCAAAATCCAGAAAATAAGTGTGTGGTGCCTAGCTCAGCTGATACATCTACAACACAACTCTTGCACCTAAGGCTCAGGGAGCATCAAGGAAGAAGGTGTGGAAAGAGATAGGAAGTGTACTCTGAGATTGTGTCTCCTAGAAATGTCAGGGAAGCTACACCCATAAAATCTCAATGACATGGCTGCCCAAAGAAGACCCAAGCAAGGAGGATACTAGTAGACATCCTAATGTGGAAGGGGCTCTCACAGGGCCCCAGCCATCCACAAAGAGCTTCATGCAGTTAAGGAATGTTGAGAGAGAGAGAGAGAGAGAGAGAGAGAGAGAGAGAGAGAGAGAGAGAGAGAGAGAGAGAGAGAGAGAGCGCCCTCAGGGAAGAACCTCCTAATTGGCTATACATTATCTGAAATCATATATGTACAAGAAACATTATATAGACTGGAAAGGTTGTATTTACATATCCTGAAATACATATATACCTACTTATCAGCAATTAAAAAAGAGGTTACAAAATTGAGAATAAAGGGAGGTAAATGGGAGGGGTTGAAGGAAGGAAAGGGAAGGGAGAAAATGCTGTAATTACATCTTAATTCCAAAACCAAACTATTTTCAATAAAGATATAAAAATTAAACAAAAAGAAAAAGTAATTTCTTTCTTCATCATTGTCAGATCATAGCCATTGACACTGTGTATCTCTGTGGGAGACATTGTTGCTTTTGCATGGTCCATAGACGCTGTAGGCTCCAGGGAGCAGCATGTTGTCATGTGCCCTTGCTGACACTAAGCTCTACCATGTCTTTGCTTAATTCTAGGTTTGTATCTTCCTACCAGAGGAAAGGTCTACATTGGTGGATATGACATCTCAACTGACATGGTTCAAGTTAGGAAAAGCTTGGGCTTGTGTCCCCAGGATGACCTGTTGTTCCCGATGATGACTGTGTCAGAACACCTTGATTTCTACTGTATGGTGAGCATTTCCTTTCTGCACCCTTTACATCCTTCAGGCAGTGTGAGCAAGGACCTGCAGCTCCGCCTTCATCAAAAGTTCCTGCTTGAGGCAACAAGAAGGGCGAGCGTATGCAGACAGCTCTGTTAAAGCCCTAATGTAAGATTGTTCTAAGCACAAAGTTAAAACCACTATATAAACGTTGCTTCTTCTTTTTAGATAAAAGGAATGCCTTCAAATAAAAGATCCAGAGAAATTCGTAGGATGCTCACTGCTTTTGACCTGCTGCATAAAAGTGATACAATGACCAAGAATTTGAGTGGAGGGATGAAGCGCAAACTCTCAATCATCATAGCTCTTATAGGGGACACCAAGGTAAATAACAGTTAGAACGGGTTCCTGTGGGGCTGGCAAGATGGTTCCAGAGTCCCCGTGGAGCATGTGGAGACCTGCTTCCAGATCCCCAGCACCCAGGTAAGAGCCAGGCATGCTTGTGGGTGTCTATAATCTTAAAACAGAGATTATGTCATGGAGACAAGCAGATCCCCAGAGCTTGCTGTCCAACCAGCCCGGCTCATCGATGCCTTCTGGGTTCAGTGTGAGACCCTGTCTCAAAAGAGAAGATGTAGAGTGATTAAAGAAGACATTGCACATCAGTCTCTGACATCCACACATGTAAACGCACATAGTAAGAAATAAAATAAAATAGGTCTTTACTCCTCCAGATTCAAACACAAAAGCAGCTCTCCCAAATGTAAGGAGAGGGGCTTCCTATTATTAATGTAGCTGACATAATGTGGTTATAGGTGTGACAGTTCATGATTTATCAGTTCGCCATCCTAGGGTAGGCTAGAGTCTGTATCTTTGCTTCACTACGCCCCCTATGTACAGTAGGTTATGCCACATCCAGCAAACACGAAGTAAATAGAGCCATGGTTACTTACCCTTGTCCCTAGGTGGTGATACTTGATGAGCCAACATCTGGCATGGATCCAGTCTCAAGGAGGGCCACCTGGGACTTACTTCAGCAATATAAAGAGAACCGTACCATTTTGCTGACCACACACCACATGGACGAAGCTGATGTGCTTGGTGACCGCATTGCCATCCTAGTCATGGGGACCCTGAAGTGCTGTGGCTCTTCACTTTTCCTGAAGAAATTATATGGTTCGTCTATTTGATTCTTTGGATACTGGTGCTGTAGTGACGTCCTCTTAGCTAGGCACGGTGGTATGTGCCTGTGACTGTATGCATGATAGGCTGAGGCAGGACAGAAAATGAGTTGGAAGCTCTAAATAGGGAGAGCCTGTCTCAAAAAGCATTTCCAACATCAACTTCATTCTTTTTGTTTTCTCTAAAAAGACCTTTCTAAGTTCTATTGCATTAGAGATAAAGTATTTTGGTCCTCGTTTCTAGATATAACTCATATATCACCTATCTATTCAATTTTTTCCATTCTGACCCAATAAGCATATTCTGACTTGGAAGATGCTCCTTATTGAACCAATGAACATAATCATTATATTTATTTCTTTCACATGGCTGATAATAACTAATAATTTGTCATAGGGGCACAGATTAATACATTGATTGATGGATGCTTATAGGGAAGAAAATCAATGACCACACTGATATTTGACATTGTTTTCTCATTTGAACATTAATTAGTACCAAATCCCCACTGTGTGAGCTAAACCCTTTCTAGTTAATGTTCACAAACTATTCCTCAAATGCAGCACTGCATCAATCAGAACTTAATGGATAAGAAATAAATGAAAAGTAGGATCAAATAGCCTTGACTTGAGTGAGTATGCAGTCTGATTAGTAAGACTAAATTACTTCAAGGCCTAGTGATACAGGCCTATAATTCTAGCAATCCAAGAGGCCAAGGCAGGAGAATTGTGAGTTGAAGGACTGCCTGGGCTACAGAATGAATTCTAATCCAGCCTTGGCAGCTTTGGGGGATGTTGTCTCCAGAAGTACAGAGGACCTAGGGAGCTGTTCAGTGGGTAGAGTTCGTGCCACGCAAGCATGAGGATCTGAGTTAGGGTCTCCAGTAAACAGCAGGGTATGATGGTCTGCCCCATGACTGCAGTGATGGGAGGATGGAGGGAGACAGGAGAAGCCCGCACCTTCCTGACCAGGCGGTCTAGCCAAACTGGGGACTTCTAGGTTCAGTGAGAGAGACCCTGTTTCAAAAAAAAATAAGAATATGGAGACCCAATTGAGGAAGACACCTGCAACATCTCCATATGTTCACACACAACATCCCATGGCCCCCACACATAACTAAGTACATTTTACAGGATAAAAGGAGTGTTGGAGATACAGCTCTTGCTTGTCAGGGATTTAGGCCCCGTGTTTGATCATCTAAATGGAAAATTTTCAGGTGTGGGATATCACCTAGTCATGGTGAAGACTCTTGAATGTGATGTTGAAAAAATCTCCGAGTTGATTAAGAATTACATACCAACTGCTGAGATGGAGATGAACGTTGCAGCTGAATTGTCATTTATCCTGCCAAAGGAGTACACACACAGGTAAGGACCCAGAGATGCTGCACAGCGACCATTGGGTCCTCAGAAACTGCAGTGACCTTTCTAGGCGTCCTCAGGCTTGGCAAATATATCCTTGCTACTTGCTTTTTGAGACATACTAGTAATAGCATTTGCTTTCTAAGTTTTCACTATACAGAAGGATGCCACAAAAGGTAGTGTTCATAGACCTTTATGTTCAAGCATTGAAACTGGGATTAATGATAAGATAGGGCACAATAATGATGTTTCTTCTTCTTGCTGAGTAGAGGCAAGTGAATTTATATTGCTCTATAAAAAGGGTTCTTGGCTGGGCAGTGGTGGTGCATGCCTTTAATCCCAGCTCTCAGGATGCAGAGGCAGGCGAATCCCTGTGAGTTCGAGGCCAGCCTTGTCTACAAGAGCTAGTTCCAGGACAGCTAGGACTGTTACACAGGGAAACCCTGTCTCAAAAAAACAAACAAACAAAAAAGTGGGGGGGGGTCTTAATGTTTTCTTATGATTTTTAGTACAAATATATAATATATAATTTATATGTATAATATATAATGTATAAGGTACATTGTAAAACTTTGATAAATGCTTATGTTACAGAATGATCAAATAATAAATGCATTACCTCATATACTTATTTTTGCAGAAAAAAGCATGTAAAAGTGTATAACACATGAAATTTATAGCTGCCGTTCTGTGCTAGGATCAGTGATGCTTACTGCTCCTATCTAACTGGGATCAACAGCCTCATCCCCACCCCACCCCCACAAGGCTCTGATACCTCCATTGTGCTTTCTACTCTGTGAGTTCTAAGTTGTAGAACTTTATACAGGAAATCATGTGCCATTTGCCTTTCTGTGTCTGTGTTTTTTTCACGGATGATAGTGTCTCCTAGACATATGTGGGCTGAAATGGATAATGACACTCTTCTTACCTTTAAAGGCCGTATGGTGCTGCACTGTGCACTTACACAGTGTAGGTCACTTTTTAAACCATGTCTCTCCTGTATCTCAGATACTCTGAGTTATGCTGTGATAAAGACATTTAGAGATGCTGATCTGTTTATTTGTCTCTATAACCAGGAGGTGGTGGCTGGATCATACAACATTTACTTTTAATTTTCTGGGATCTTCCCCATGAGTACTGCTGTACCAAGGACAAACGGTTAAGAGTCACCATCACCCTAATGTCTCCAGAATGTACTTTGTCTCTCTTAATAGCTGTTCTAACAGGTCTGATGT
Organism: Arvicola amphibius; assembly: GCF_903992535.2. NCBI lineage: Eukaryota > Metazoa > Chordata > Mammalia > Rodentia > Cricetidae > Arvicola > Arvicola amphibius. The sequence goes on from NC_052047.1 coordinate 122,394,858, forward strand.
TTGCTGTGTTTTTAATTTTTATTTCCTTGGGTTTTGGTTAAGGGGTATTTAGGGAAAGAAACCACAACCCAGGGGTAGGGAGGGTGTTATTGGAAAATTCCGAAAATACCAGTAATAATCACAAGGGCGTAACTCCCTGTTTCTCAAGATTATAATCTAACTTTATGGTCAGCTAGTTCCTGGAACAGAGTCACTGAACTGGCTAACCTAGATTTTTGGCTCTTTTCTTCCTGCTAGAGGGGTCTGGATTTATCTGGGTCTTTCACTTCATTCTAGCATTAATTTAGAAAGTTTTTAGCTAGATGTAATCCCTCTTTTTTTATAAGTGATCTCGTTGGCTATGCTTTTGAATTTTATGTAAGAAGAAATACGTGTTCAGATCAGCATCATGGAGGCCCTCTTCTGTTTCCTTCTGCTTGTTTTACAGTTTTCAGATTTCATGTTCGATTTAATCCATTTGGGGTGATTTTTGGTTTTTGAAAGAAAATCTTATTTTTCAGCTCTTATTGGCATTGTAGGCTGACTGTGTTCCATACAATATAAGATAAGGCTTGGTTTAATTCTTCTGCGTGTGAGTAACTGCTTTCCTGGCACCGTTTTTGTCTTTGTGTGGCACCGTTAAGTATTGACTGTCAGCTGTGTGGGTTTGCTCCTGTGCTACCCCCTCTGTCACATGGCTCAGTATCTGTTGCTGGTGGACATGTCAGAGGAGCAGCAGATGGCAATTGACTTCTGGGTGTCAGTCTACCAAGCGAATCTCTGGTGAGCAAATCTAGGATAGATAAGACCCCGAGACCACAGACCCCTGTCGTGGTCTGGTGCCAGCCCGGACCATAAATTATTTCTCTGGACCAGAGGGGAGGCGTGGGAATAATTGAGACAACTCACATGGCTTTATCGGGAGGGATATTTTCAGTGATCCCTCATGAAATCCTGAGTTCACATCCTGAAAATTCCTCGTGTTTATTCTCCAAACAGCCTTATATATCAAAACATAAACTGAGGGGGGAAATTCATTAGCATTCTGTTTCCTGGGTAGCTAGGCAGATGTCTGAGGTCATGTCTACACCTATTCTATGCCCATTTTGTCACAGCTTCCTATCTTCCTGCTCTGTATGCCAGCTCTGTCAAGTAGGCTGAATTAACATCTCTATCCCAGGCATCCTCCAAATTACAAAGAAGGAGCAGAATAATATTAGCATATCTTGATCCTTTTAGGATGGCAGCATCCTGTCTGGAAGTCTATGTGACCACCTTCTGTGTGGCCAGGTATGAGCTGGCCTGTAAGTTTGGCCACCATACAATGTAGGGCCTGTATAATATTACCCCACAGACCCCGGAATGTCTTTTGCTTTTGCTGTGCCTTTACATGCTTGCTGCTGCTATCTGTCTCTGGTATCTGGCATGGTGTGAATGGGTGTGGGAAATCTTCACTGCCTATAATACAGTGTGTTTATCTCATGGATACATCCTCTTCTACAGGACATTTTTATCTGTGGATTATTATGAAGATGATTTCTCCCTAAGCTGTACTGTCTAATTGATCATCATCATCATCATCATCATCATCATCATAAAAATAATGCTAGTTTAGAGTTCTGATGAGAAAAGAAGTGAAACAAGGACATGCCCCCAGCTAGAACACATGGGTTTCTACCGAGCAGCTGTATAGACTGTGGCTGAAGCTAATGATTTAGAAGAACAGTTGAGTCCCAGTAGCCCAGCTAGTTTAAATTCTTCTAATCTTAATGTTTGGAGATGTGTTCACAGGTTTCAGAGTGTATCATAACCAAAACAAAGTTTTGAAAATAACTTAGACTAAGATGTTTTTGTCAAATAGTTTGAAGGTGAAAAACCCAACAAGATAATGTAAAGTTTTAGAAAGGCACATAGTTGAATGAGGAGTCGTTAGGTCAGGGAGCAAGAACAAAGCAGCCCAGCTGTCATTGTCTGGCATGCCTTTCTTGCTAGGACTCACTGATGACCAAAGACGATGATTAATTCCTTATACCCATTTCTGCCCTTAATCTTCTGACATAAAAACTATTGATGAGTGGGTCTGCACCCTAAAGATTTAAAGCTGACTGATTGTTTCTCATGTATAAAAGTTTAGTTTTGTGATTTCTTTAAGATTACTTATAAGATCATGTCTCAAGATAAGAAATAAAGTGACTGGTCCTTTCTTTGTAACTGCAAAATATAGCCTGCCAGTAAAAGAACACCTTGCTTGATATACACTGTCAATCAAGTTGCTTGGATATGAATGTATGTGGGTTCTTGGGATAATTTGTTTTCACCTGTAAAATGTTTAATTATGTAAGGGACATGGAATACATGCTGTTTTTTTAACTTGTATTTATTGTAATCATTTACTTGAAAAACAAAATGTAACCACATTGTAATTTTTATATTGCTTGAAAGATTTTGCCTGGGATATATAAGCTATAAGGGGAAGGATAAAAATAGAGTAAGTATGAGTTAGAAAGAAAGCATCAAGAATGAGTGAGAGAAATCACCAGGAAAATAAAGAGTAGAGAATACAAAAGAAGAATTAAGAAAAAGTCTGAAGGAAACCATCAAGAGTACATGAGTGTCCTTTTCCCTATCCCCCTCAGAAAAAGTCATAGTGCATGCCAACACTGTGAATTCCTTTTGAGCCCTATTCTGCTGGCCTCCCAGGCTGTGATAGTCTGTTTTGGTGACTACAGTTTTCTCTTAGATTTTGGAGTTATGTTATGTTGTGTGTCCAGCTGAGTCTTTTGCTCAGGTCCTTTTCAGTATTTGGAATCTTTATGCTCCCCTGAGAAGTTTTGAATAGTTTTCTGCTATTTCTGTGAAAAGACCAGAAAATGATAATAATAAAAATAACATTTGTAATTTTGTGGTTTTTTTCTGACTTTTTCTATTTTTGAGTTTGGTAGTTAACATGTATATGTATAGACAGTCTTCTCTTAGCATTGTATTTTATTTTGAAATCACCTATGTAAAAACTGGAATATTGTTGATAATATGCACACATACACATACCCAGAGGCTTTTCATTGAATGAATGAATTGAATTTAAGGGTTTAAAAATTCATCCTATCTCTCCACAGAATGAACCAGTTCTAACTGCTGGATTTCTAGTACAGCCTTGAAGCTACACTGTGCATTTGTTAATGTGTGCATATGCATACTTATCACTATCTTGAAAAATACATTAAAATAATGTATAAAACTTACCCTTGTTTCTGATGTTGAGAGAAAGGAGTTTGTATCCAACTTTGATTCAAAATATAAGAAACTTGTCTGAGGTTTACACAATGGATTTTGTGTCCTGTGGCCATGCCAGTCCTTAGAGCACAGCGGAGGCTTTTGAGGATGGAAGATTTCCTAGAGTAAGTGGGTTTTAAAGAATGAGGTTCTAAGACATTTTAGAGAACCTAGTCTTGCACCACCAGCCACATGTGTTCAAGACTGCTCAAGACTTCCTTGGTTTGGGAAGGGCACTTTCCTTCTAGTCTCTAACTTCTGGGATTAATTTTTTATTTCTGTTTTAGATATCTTCTTATTAGTTTACAAATATTTATCCTGTTCACTTTAGTGTTTCACAGAAGCCATGACATGTGAAATTAGATCTAAATAGCAGGGAAAGCAGAAAGTCAATATATAAAGGATGCTTATGGTGGTTTATCAGGGAACTAGGAAGTAGTTTGTTGTAACCACTTGCTGGTGTATCTTCCTTCTGTTTCCCCACAATGTGATTTGCCAGGGACATGGAAACCCATCTACACCAGAAACTTTTCAGTGATGTATTAACCACACTCTTTACACAGCTGAGGGAAATCAGCCCAGAACAGATATATACATATGTATGTGTTCACACACCTGTGTACATGGGTATGTATGTTTTTACAAGTGCTGTCTCTGTTATCTTTTAGGTTTTCAGAACTTTTCGCAGAAATAGAAAAAAGACAAGAAGAGCTCGGTATCATTGGCTTTGGTGTCTCCATGACTACAATGGATGAGGTTTTTTTCAAGTGAGTACCAGTGCCCTGCCCCATGTCAGGTGACATCATTTGCTCTCTGCGATTCCCTGTGCCCTGCCTTTGGAATAGTCTTTGGTCTCACAATTCTGCTTGTTCATCTGTCATGTGGAGGCAGCTTCTAAAGCACCATTTTGACCCAGAATCCCTTAATATTTCCTTATACTGTGGTTTCTGATATTCTGTATAGCATTTCTCCTTTATATTAACACACACACACACATACACACACACACTTCTCACATAGAAACCATCAACCAAAGAGAGCACATTGACCATATATTCATTTGCTTTATAAAGTAATCCATACATATATTAGACTTCTATAGAATTAGTAATATAAAATAAAACTGCAATTATGACTATAATTTTGTAAAATGTAGAACATTTAATAACCATTTTACTCTAAAAACAAGAAATACATGGTCTTGGAACTTTGTTCATGTTTTGTTCATTTTGTGACTCGGAGCTGGGGCTGTTGTTTGGTGGCCAAGTGCTTTGCTGACATACACAAAGCCTTGCACCAGAAGTTTTGGGATGCTGGATATTAAACCCCCAGGTCTCAAGCATACTGGACAATTTCTTGACCACTGAGATTCAATGTTCCCCCCACACCCACACCCAAAGCATGTTTCCCATCATTAATGTTAGCATTGTGTAGAACGGTCATTTAAAAAACGTCTCTTTGAAGGGCAGGAGTTAGGGAACTAATATTATAGTTAAAAGTTATTTCTTAATATATATTGACATGTGTGTTTGTGTGTGGTGTGTGTGTGTATGTATGTGTGTGTATGTTTGTTTGTAGGGTCAGTAATCTGGAAGACTTGAAGCTGAATACTGAGTCTACCTATCCGACTTCCACAAAGGAGCAAAGCACAAATAATGACAACCAGAATATGAATGTACCCAGAAATTTTGATAGAAAAAATTATCCAAGAAGATCCTATGATTCTTCATTCAATACTGGGGTAAGCACCTTCACCAAAAATATAGTGCTAGTATGTTTGGGAGGAATAAAAGATGACATTTCATTTTATTGGCCAAATTCAGAAAAGTTTTTGGAGAATTTAGAGCAATCCCATCCACATAGGGAAAACCTTGTAAGGAAATTCACTTAATTTTCTTACTCAGTTGTGAAATAGTGAAGGGGCAAAACTGGTTTATTTTAATTGTTTTTTCTATGTGTTTACTCATTATGTGGGGGGTATGCACGTGTTCACATGTATACATGTCCATATGGAGTCAGTGCTGTCCTTGCACCATGTGGGTTCTGTGATGTAGGTGTGTCTTCTATCTATCTGATGATTTCATTGATTAATTAATAAAGAAACTGCTTGGCCTAATAGGTTAGAACATACGTGGGTGGAGTAGACAGAACAGGAAGAAGGAAGTAAAGTAGATGGCTCAGACAATTTCCCCGCCTCTCCTCTCTGGGGCAGACCGCCGTGCCTCTCCTCAGTGAGAGAGATGCGATGAAGCCAGCCACCAGTTCAGACATGCTTAATCTTTCCCGGTAAGACACCACTCGTGGTGTTATACAGATTATTAGATACGGGTTAGTCAAGATGTGAGTAAGAGGATGAAAATAATGGGCCAGGCAGTGTTTAGATGAATACAGTTTGTGTGTTGTTATTTCTGGGGCTAAGCTAGTCAGGCGGCCAGGAGCAGGGCGGGAATGCAGCCCGCAGCTCCTCACTACAGTTCTGGAGCTCCTGCTCGGGTCAGCAGGTTTTGCAGCATGCACGTTTAGCTTCTAAGGCATCTTGCCAGCCCAGATTTCACTTTCATAGCTGATCTTCCTCATAGGGATTCCTTCTGTTTTCAGAAGTATTAGTGCATTCAGAGTTGAAGAATGCCGGGAAAATGATTACAATTGCTGCCCTCTCACACAAAAGACATGAGTCGCTGTGCCTCAGGACCCCCTGTTAGCACTGGGCTGTCACCTCATTGTCTAACATTGTTTTGTTGCTCTCCTGATTTGTCTTCCTTAAAAAATTTTGCATGGGCATGCTTCAGAGATTCTTAGACCATGGATATATCTGTCCAAGTTTCCTAGAGACACTTCTTATGTTTTCCCCATGGGATTTGGGAGCTTGTGAAATAGGGTATTATATACAATGAGTATCTAGAATTTTGAGTCAAAGTTGTGATTCCTCGCTGTCATTTACTGGATGGTTGTCTTTGATCAAACTCAGTTAATGTGGATGAGGCTGTTTCAGGGAGCAGAATATAGTCATGTGCACTGTATAATATCTGATGTGAGATGCCACCCTATGCCACCTCCTCTCCTGCTCTCTCTCTTTCTTCCTTGTATGCAAAAAGATAAACTGTGGGGCATTTCTGTTGCTCTCCTGTTTTTCTTCAATTTTTGAGGGTGAAGTCTGGGTTTTCAGGTCAGTCCAGAAAGGCTGATCACTGTGTTAAAACACTTTTTATTTTTCTCATTCTAGAAATACACACACACACACACACACACACACACACACACACACAAATCTCCTAAAAGCAGAAGTTGCCTTCTTCCTTCCTCTCGGGACCATGATGGGAGCAAAGGGTTCTCCCTCCACACTTTGTCTTACTTCTGGTCAAAGATAGCACTAGTGTGGTTTCTTCTACTCAGAACACACTGGTTGACTAGGGATATTGTCCCACTCTGACTTATGTGATGTCTATGTGTTGGGGAGAATACAATAATTGTATTTTAAAATTTCAGTATGCTTAGTATGTTCTCCTTTGACTCTCAAGTACCTTTTCTGAAGAGGTATGTATTTAGAGCAAAGAGTTCCATTATTTAACTGAAAAACAAACCCATACTCAACTACACATTGCCCCCAAAGCTTGAAAAGTACACAAAATTATATATTTATGTACATTTTCTAATTAACCATGGGGGATTGCTTTGAACTTAGAGGTTAAGTAAAAATATACTGGGCACATTGTAATCTTAAACTAAGTTATTCTTCTGTTTCCTGGTGCTCTTCAATCCTGCAGACCAGATATTAAAAGGTACCATAGAAACTTGATGCAAAAGGTAATGCTGAAAAACGGTGTTTAGCGTAAGAGAATGGGTATGTTGTTCTGCAGAGGCTCTATGAACAGTGACATTAATGACAGTGACTCCCCTCTGGGGACTTCCACAGTAATGAAGTTAGGTGCCAAGTTGTAGTGCCTTCAGAAAACATGGAGTATCTGGTCTACCAGACCCACTCTTCCTTCTGTACATCTGTCACCCACCACACAACTGAAGACATTTATGCTAATGACTTCCATCAAAATCTGTGACCATTGTAATGCTGCCTTCTCTCTCTTGTAGTGGGTTCTCTACGCCCAGCAGTTCCGAGCCATGCTCATCAAAAGGGCAGTGTTCTCTTGGCGCAACTGGAAACTGCTGCTTTTGCAGTTGCTGGCACTTCTGGGTCTCATGTATCTTCTGATGAGAGGCATAAGCTTCTCAACGACTCGAGAACCTGCCAGGGTAATGGATTTGGAGCAGTACATGGAGACCATTGTACCCTTCTCAATTTCAGGAGATCCTGATTTGACCCAGAATCTCACCAAAAATCTTGAGATCATGTTAAAGGCTAAAAAACAAGAACTTCATGAAGTACAAGGTAAGTCTCTTACAACCAGAGAAAGAGCACCAAGATGGAGACCTGCTTGTGGTGGTTTGAAAGGACAGTCTCTGCTGGAATGTTTAGAAATTTGTTCCTCTCCTCTCTTCTCTACCTCTCCCCTCCCATCACATCTCTCCCCATCCCTTCTCTAATTTTGTAATAGGATGCACAAAACCAGCCAGTCACAGACAAGAACCATTCTTGAAGGCTAATTGTTAGTGATGGAGATACTCTAAGATAGGAAGGGTCATCTACCATAAGGAGGAGCCAAGATGAGATATTTAGGGAAATTAAGACATTTAGAAGCAGTCATATCTTAGGAAACTGGAAAAGGGTCTTCAAAGAAGATTTTAAGCCTGTGCTCTTCTAACTATAGAGGTTATTTCCCTGAGCAGATGCAGTCCACAAAACCCAAGAGAGCAGCTATTTCTCAGCAAAAGATCCAAGTTCCTGAATATGTATCATAAATATGTATTTCTCCTGAAGGAGAAAATAAATGACCCCACAATAATAGCAGGGAATTTAAAGCTTTACTTTCAACAATGAGCATATCAGCAGACAGCATTTCAACAATAAACAGTGTACTTAACCGACACTGTAGCATAAACAAGCCTAACAGACCTTCACAAAACTGTGCAGTCTAGTAATATATAATTTATAATTTTATCAAGTACATGAGGATAATTATTCAAGATATAAGTAATGTGGTCTAAAATAAGTCTTAGTAAAATTTAAAAATAAAAAACACATGAAATATCCCTTAAGATCTTGATGGAATAAAACTGAAAATTAGTAACAGCAAGAAAGTCACAGAATTTATGCATACAGTAGAAATAACATACTCTTCAAGGACTATTGGGGCAAAGAACTTGTAAGAAAACTAAAAGATCCAAATAAATATGAAATAATAACACATCAAAATGTATCCAGTGTAGTAAAACAATGCTAAGAGAAAATCTTTTAATTGAGAAAAGCTGTGGGTAAACCTAACCTTACATTTAAGTAACTCGATGAACAAAATACACCTCTGCTATCAAAGAAAAGAAAAAATAGAGATTGAGCAAAAAGAAACAATAGGAAAAAGCCAACAAATCAAAGTTCACTCTTTAGAGAAGACCCGACTTGAGGCATTTTTAGATATGTCAGAAAGGAAGAAGGCTCAATAGCCTAATGAGAAGCTAGGGAAAGAGCATTACTTCTCGTTTTATAGAAATGAAGATTGCAGGGAGGGTCTGTGGTAATCTGTATAGGAAACAAAATAAGATACCCTACATGAAATAAACAAAATTTCAGTAATTCACATTTTACTGTGATTCAAACATAAAACAAGGCTCAGCAGATCTGTGACTGATTAAAAGATTAAGCTGGTAATATGAAAAAATGTGCCCATTAAAAAGCAATCCAAGACCAGATGTCTTTATCAGTCTCTACTAAAAATAAAAGACAGCTGAGTTGCAACCTCCTCGAAATATTCTGAAAGAAATTGGAAAGGAAAGAATAGTTCCAAACAAATCCTATGAGGCCAGAATTCTTCTTAGTACCCAAACCAGGAAAAGATATCATAAGGAAATAAATATGATATCCCCCAGAGAGTACAGTTGCAAAAGTTCATAATAAAAGATTAGCGAGTAGTTTAGTGGATCATTTAACAGGGTTATGCTCTGCGATCAAGTAGGGCTTCATTCTTGGAGTAAAAGGTAAATTCCATTCAGAATGCGAAAAGACTGGAAGACTTTCCTCGGACTAGGAACATGACAAACATAGCAAGTGGGATTTTCTACTTTCATATAAAACTTTAAGTCCTACCTAGAAAATTTAGGGAAAAAATAGAAATAGATACCCAGCTGGGGTTATAGAGGTGAAACTATTTCTGTTCAGATGTAACCTGATATGCAGAAATACATAAGTCTCACACACACACACATGCACACACACGCACACACACACACTGTTACAGCTAATACATGAATATGCCAATACTGGGTGGTTTATTTTCTTGATGTTTGGTTTTAGTTCTTTGTATATTCTAGATATTAGGTATTTGCCAGGCGAATAGATGTCAGAGATTTTCTCCTGTCCTGGAGATAGGGTCTCCACTCAGTCATCATCCTCTTGGTGGTTCAGAGGGTTTCAGATTTTATGAGATCCAGCCTGTCGAGTATTCACTCTGTTTGCTGAGCAACTGCAGTCCTATTCAGAAAACCCTTATCTATGTCTGAATCTTGAAGTATTTTTCCTACTCTTTCCTCTAGCAGTTTCAGAATTTTAGGCCTATGTTAAGATCTTTGATCTATTTGGAGTGAGTTTTTATGCAGGGTGAAAATAAGAGTCTAGTTTCCTTCCCCTGTGTAGATATTCCCTTTCTCTAACACCATTTGCTAAAGAGACTTTCTTTTCTCTAACTAATGTTTGGAGAATTTCTGTGAAAATCAGGTGACCATAGCTACATTGTTTTATTTGTAGACCTTATATTACATTTATCTATTTCCTTTTGTGCTAGTACCATGCCTTTATTTTTGTTACTGTATCTCTGTAATGCACCTTGAAGTCAGCTATAGTGATATCTCCACAATACTTTTTTTAAAAAAATTTACTTCATATTTCTTTGGCTATCTGGGGTCTTTTGCACTTCCAAATGATTTTTTATTTGTTTCTGTGAAGAGTGACAATGGTATTCTGGTGAGGACTTCAGTGAATCTCTAGATTGCTTTGGCAAGACAGCCATTTTCACAGTGGTGGTGGTCATTCCAACCCATGAACAAGGGAGACTGTGATGGTCAGCATTGCTTTTCAGTTGAACAGAATCTGGACTCACTTAGAGACAAGCACCCAAGCACACCTGGGAGGGATTATTTAGCTTCCACATAAGCACACAAGGGGTTGTGTTAAATTAATTGAGGTAGAAAAACCCATACTAAAGTATGTGGCACCACTTCCTGGGCTTGGGCCTGGTCTGCATACAAAGGAGGTAGGCAGCCTAGTGCCAGCATTCACCAAACTCCTGCCCGATTGCGCAGGTGGTGTGGGCTTTGACTTCCCCTCTATGGCGGACCGCCCTTAGACTCTGAGCCAGAATGAACCCGTTCCCTCCCTCTTCAGTTATTTCCAGGGTGTTTGTCACTGAAGCAGGGAATAGCGAGGCAGGGGTACTTCTATCCAATACTGTTTCTCTGCAATTTGCTGTTGAGTGTTTTCATTTTTCCTGTCTAGGTCTTTTACTTCCTTTGTTAAATTAATGTCATGGTATTTTGTAGACAGTTGTGAAGGGACTGTCTCCCAGGTCCCTTTCTTGGTGTGTGTGTAACTGGTATTTAGGAAGGCTATCGCTTTTGCTTCTTTTTATTGAGTGTTAACCTTGTACTTTTCCACTTTGCTAAGTACCTATCAGCTCTATTAGTTTTTCTGTCAAAGTCAGTATTGTCTTGCATAAAATCATATGATCTGCAAATAAGAACATTTTGACTTATTTTCCTGTCTGTATTCTTTTTATTTGTTTGCCTTATTGTTCTAGCTAAGACTTCCAGAACTATATTTAACAAGAATGAAGAACATTAACATCCTGGTCTTGTTCCTGATTTTAAAAGCAAAAATACTTTGAGATTTGCCAAATAATTTGGCAGTACATCTGTTTATCCTGGTTTTTCCTTAATTTGACACAAGCTAGAGTAATCTGGGAAGAGGGAATATCAGTTAAGAAAATGTCTCTGTAAGATTAGTCTGTGGGTAGGGCAAGCCTGGGAAGCATTTTCTTGATTAATGGTTGATACTGGAGGGCTCAGCTCACTGTAAGTGGTGCCACCTCTGGGAAGGTGGTCCTGAGCTGTTTAAGAAAACAAGCTGAGAAAACCATGAGGAGTAAACCATTAAATAGTGTTCCTCCGTGGTCTGCCATGAGTTCCTGACCTGATCTCCCTTAGTAATGGAACTGTGACCTGAGAGTCATAAGGTAGAAATAAACCCTTTCCTCCACAAGCTGCTCTTGGTCATGGTGTTTTATGACAGCAATAAACACCTACCTAAGACACTGTTGTATGTAGCGTTAGTTATGTTTAGAGATGCTCCATCAATTCCTAGTTTCTTCAGAACTTCTATTGTGAAGAGTTGTTGAGTTTTGTCAATAAGTCTCTTCTGCATCTATTAAGATGATCATGTGGTCGCTATACTAGAGTCCACACTGGATTTTGTAAAAGGCCTTTTCTACATCTATTGATACAATCATGATTTCTATAGTTGTGACTGTCTGTGATGAATTGGATCATGTATATATGGACCACGCTAACTTGATCGCTATGAATAATCTTGTTAATGCAATCCAGTCTGGCAGTATTTTGTTGAGAGCTTTTGCATCTATGTTCATCAGAAAATTTGGTATATAATTTTATTTCTTTTTGTTGTATCTTTGTTGGGTTTTGGATAATAGGTAATAGTGGATTCATAAAATCAGTTGCAAGCATTATTTCCTTTTCTATCTAGTGGAATGATTTGAATGGTATTGGCGTTAGTTCTCTGGAGATGTGGTAGAACTCTGCAGTGAAAGCTCTGGTCCTGGTCTTTTTTCCCTTAGGAAAGTTTTAATTACTACTTCAGTCTCTTTGCTGGTTACAAATCTGTTTAAATTGTTTATTTCAACTTGATTTAACTTTGGCAGGTCTTATGTATTTTGAGATTCATCCATTTTAAATTTTTTTTCAATTTTCCAAGCAAGTGAAACATGAGTTTTTAAGTCTGATTTTCTGAATTTTTTCTGTATGTGTTAAAAACTGTCTCTTTTTCATTTTTATTATTTTTGTTTTCTTTCTTTTTCTTTTGGATATTTCACTAATGGTTCCCTCCTCTTTCTTTTCTTTTTTTTACATCAGTTGAAGATCTACAAATTATTTTTAGTTTTGAGGCCATAGGTAATAGCCTCAGCTCATAGTTTTACAAGTCAGGTTTAATATGAAGCTTACTTTTAGGAACTTCTCTTTTTAGAGCTTAGATTCTTATTTTGGGGTGGTTTTGGGCAGATTTGTAGTTCTTAACTTGTGACTTCTTAGATTCATGGAATCTCTAAAAGTTCTTACAAATTCATAGTTTTTTTTTAACTTTTTGCTATAATTCTTAGCACCCTGATCTGGTATGCTTTGTTTTTCTACAAGGATGGGACAAGAAGAGTTGTATAGATTTTTGAACTTAATTCTCTGAGTTTTTCCCTCTTAAATATTTACAATCCCAAGTAATAGTAACTCTCTGTACCTTCATATAGACTTATCTTATGTTTTTACTTAGCCTTCATATTCTCTGAGGAAGAGTTTGATTTTCTATGAGGTAATTTGTAAAAGCCAGAAGCAGGAGTAATTATAAACATTTTCATGTAGAAACAGAAAGATTTGAGAGGAAGAAAGAAATTTGAGAGTGTTAATATCACTAGCCTGTGTTTTTTAATTTTCATTTTTTTTTAGTGAAATTAAGCTAAAAGGCATAACATTTGTATGGCTGAGGGATGGATTTTTGGGGTAAATGACCAAGATGTGCTGAGGCTGCTGTGAAGCGCTGGACAAGTAAACTATTGGGTTGTTTCTCTCTAAAACACACCTGGTTGCCAAGTGTGGTGGTGCACATCTTTGATCCCAGCACTTGGGAGGCAGAGGCAGGTAGATCCCTGAGTTCAAGGCCAGCCTGGTCTACAGAGAGAGTTCCTGGGCAGCCTGGGCTACTCAGAGGAACCCTGTCTCAAAAAACAAAAATCAAAATCAAAACAAAACAAAAATGCACCCCCACAAAAAAAATAACCATGTAGTCAGTGATATTTATTGCAGTTGATCTCATGACCACTATTATCTCCTCCTTCCAGGTGATGTCCAGAGCTACTTGCTGAAAAATAAAAAATGCATTTACTCATGCATCATTGCATTCTCCCTTACCGTTACCAGAGACAAAAAGGAGTTTACCTTCTGGTTCAACAACGAGGCGTACCATTCACCGCCACTATCCTTGTCGGTCTTAGACAATATTATATTTATGTCTCTCTCTGGCCCGGATGCCACCATTACTGTCTCCAACAAGCCTCAGCCTCGACGTGTCACTGAGAACAAATATGAAAAGGAGTATGTATGTTTTTTTAGTCTGGGATTTGTTAAATTGATCCTTTTCTTCCTGTCTCACTGTGTTTGTAATGAAGTGCTATTGTTAGCGATCAATATTATCATCATACCATTGTGTGTCCTTTATGTATTCTTTTTGTAGATCTACTTTGGCACTTCAGATAGTCTTTAGCTTGATGTTTGGGATGAGTATTTTCACCAGTGGCTTTTGCCTTATGACAGTGACTGAGCGAGTTAGTAAAGCAAAGCACATCCAGTTTGTGAGTGGGGTCTACACCTTTAATTTTTGGCTCTCAGCTCTGCTATGGGATCTCATCATCCATTTTGTTGCCTGTGTTCTACTGCTGGTGAGTGTTTCATGTACTGTCTTGAGGGCCACCTCTCATACACTGTAGACACCATCTACTTGTCTGACATTTACTAAAATCTAAATGTCTTCAGAAAAGGATAGAAAATGGTTTGACTAATCAATCAAGTCAGAGAATCTATTGGGGAATATTTCTCAGAGCAAAAAGAAAATCTTCCTTTTATATTTCTTTTAATGAAAACATTCTCTGCTGAAACACCTAACTTCTGACACAGTTGAGCACCAATACGTTCTGCCTTCAAAGCTGTTTTCTGTATGGAAGAATGTGTCCCAGCAGACTAGTGGTACCCTAGCAAACACTACAGACATTTTCCTTTTCCCAGTGCTTTTTATTTGCTGGATTATACAAGACATATTTGGACTCAACTCTTGAAGGTTTCCTTTAGAAACTTTTAAATTATGTCATGTACCATTCAAATTGTGTGTGTGTGTGTGTGTGTGTGTGTGTGTGTGTGTGTGTGTGTGTACTCACATATGTGTAAAACTTTTGCTTTGAAGACTACAGGTCATAGAATAGAAGTTGAATATAAGTCTCCCAGAAGCAAGACCAGGTGAAAAATTTCAGTCTGTTTGCATTTGTTACTTTCTCTTGCTTTTCCCCATCTGGTGCCCTCTCCACAGCCACATTTATATGGCTAAAGGGAAAGTGAGCTTCCATGCTCAAAGTTAAAGAGAACCCATCCATTTCTCTGTATAGCGAAAGGATATTAAAATTATAATGGCTCTGTGGTAATTTCATTTTGCTGTATGACTCCATAAGGAATCAGAAGGCATACCAGAAGACCAATTGGTCAAAAACTAAGAGAAAATGTAAAAATGGACACATATACCTACCTCAACATATCAATTGATATGTGCTCCACATATCAGTTTTCCCATAATAAGCTTAGAACACATGCATTTGACATAGCTCTCCAGTTAATAAGAATGGTCACATAGAGAAGTGGGCATGAAGGGGATTGCTACAGTGAGTGGTATCTTGTTGTGTGTTTCAGAAATAGCTACAAGAATGGACCAACACAGACAGCTGGTGAGGCGGTGAGGGCTGCGCTGACCACACCTGTCTGATCACTGCATGCTGTATTCACGTTCCAGAATCACACACTCTACTTCAGAGCAGGCACAGCTGTAACGTGCAAATTTACACAGAGAGTAACCAAGACAGAGAGCAACCTGAGCCTGCAATTAGAGTGTGTGTGTCGGTGTGTGTATAATTATATTATCACACTGTTCTGTTTTATGTTCCTCTGTTCCCTACTCAGTATGTGTTAAACCTTATTTTCATATCTGTCCTGAAGATGAATATGCATATGTGTTTAACTACTGTCATGTGAGCTATTGTTGTTCAATTTATCTGATAGTTTCCAGACCTTAAAACCCTAATTTGCCAGTCAAGCCCTTTCAGTGTTTGCTCTACTGTGGTCAAGCATTTTAATTTCTCATGTTCATTTTCCATGAGAGACCACCACTGGCTGTTTGTTTAGTCAGGAGTCTCTTGGATTCGATGCCTTATCTCCTGACATTCCCTCGCTCCATGCACAATGTTTCTACTCTAAGTCTCCCACATACCTCACACTATTATATTGCCTCTGCCATTGAGCATTTCTTTGCCTCGTTTCTGTGGGCGTGGGCAGCTCCTCCATTTTATGAACCTTGGTTTTTGTTGTGTCTTTTCACATGTCTGCTCTCTGGCTATAATATTTCTGGTTGTTCTTTGAAATGTAAATTATCTTGTGAAATTCTTTGCCTATAAGCAGATACTCTCTGTCTCGGTTACTCTCTGTGTAAATTTGCACGTTACAGCTGTGCCTGCTCTGAAGTAGAGTGTGTGATTCTGGAATGTGAATACAGCATGCAGTGATCAGACAGGTGTGGTCAGCGCAGCCCTCACCGCCTCACCAGCTGTCTATGTTGGTCCATTCTTGTAGCTATTTCTGAAACACACAACAAGATACCACTCACTGTAGCAATCCCCTTCATGCCCACTTCTCTATGTGACCATTCTTATTAACTGGAGAGCTATGTCAAATGCATGTGTTCTAAGCTTATTATGGGAAAACTGATATGTGGAGCACATATCAATTGATATGTTGAGGTAGGTATATGTGTCCATTTTTACATTTTCTCTTAGTTTTTGACCAATTGGTCTTCTGGTATTCCTTCTGATTCTTTATGGAGACATACAGCAAAACAAACTTACCACAGAGCCATCATGGTTTTAATGTCCTTCAGAGTCTTAAGCTATTCCTCTGGCAGCTGAGAGCACAGGATCATCTCCCTCACCCAGTCAGAAACTGCTGACAGGAGCTGTGCCCCAGCCACGCTCTGACCCCAGTCTTGGCAAGGGCTGCCTTCTCCCTCCTTCCCCACCAAGTACCTTGAGGAACTTCCCTCAGATTCTCTGTTTTCCCACTCATTCCTCATAATGTTGACTCCATAAAACATTTTTAAGGATTGAAATCTCAGATTATTTCCTCCACACTTCAGTTTACTAAGAAGTAATTGAAAAGTTGTTTAAACAACCTGCCCTCTTCATAGAAATTAAGATGTTGAAAAACTAGAAAAACCCTCCACCCTAAAGTAGAAAATATGGCCTTAATAACTCTGAAATTTGAAGATTCCCCCCCCCCCCGAAAAAACCTATAAGGAATTAAAAAACAAATTGTACATGTGGAATCTGTAATTACAACTTTTATAAAAGGAAAACTCCAAGATGAATTGTTTTATTTAAAAAAAATCTATTTAATGCCAAGGGCACAAAGGTTATCAATTATAAACCAACATCTCCAAGAGACTGATTAAAATAATTCTAAATTCATTTGTGAAGCAAGCTTACCATTGACTTACAAACCTTATAATGATAAGAAAATTTAAGCTAGCATAATTAACATAACCAACATAAGAACATCATTATTTTAATAATAGTGAATGGTATAATCCTTTAGTATTACAAGGTAGATCCTTTAGTGTTAACCTTAACAAAAGGAAGCCAATAAAAAGAAGGAAAGGAATAAAGGAAGATTTCTACAAAGCGAACTGATTTGTAAAAACAGAGATATTGAGAATGAGTTCCCTTGGAATTAGGAGTAACGAAAAAAAATGCAACTTAATCCCTAGGAGGAGAATGGGATGAAAGCATTCTCAGTCAAGACAAAGCAGGAAGGCAAGAGCTGTGGCCACGCTCAGTGGTGAGGAAGACGCTCACCAACAGAAGGATTTGGTTGGTGAAAGTCAGTTCCATCAAAGGGACATTTTTTCCCTTTACTAAGATTACAGGCTTTTAGGTTAGGTATTGAGTACTGTAGTCAGAATCTGAACTGTCCCACGAAGACTCATAGTTTGAGAATTTGTTCATTTCCTGGTAAGGCTACCTGGGGTCTATGGAACCTTTAGGAGGTGGAGTCTAGTTACTAGAAGTAGGCCATTAGGGGCAATTTTTTTCTTTTATTTATTAATTTTTAAAAATTTATTTTACATACCAACCACAGTATCCCCTCCCTCTTCTCCTGTTTCGCCCCCCACTTCCCATCTGCCATCCACTCTTCCTTGTACTCTCTTCAGAAAGGGGCAGGCCTCCCATGAGAGCCAACAAAGCATAACATATCAAGTTGAGGCAGGATCAAACTCTTCCCACTACATCAAGGCTGTGGGAGGCATCCCAGCATGGGGAATAGCTTCCCAAAAGCCACTTCATGCACCAGGGACAGGTTCTGATCCCGCTATTAAGGGTCCTACAAGCAGACGAAGCTACACATACAGAGGGCCTAGGTTGGTCCCATGCAGGCTTTCTAGCTGTTGGTTCAGAGTTTTTGAGCTCCCCAGAGCTAGGTAAGCTGTCTCTATGGGTTTCCCCATCACCACCTTGACCCCCTGGCTTGTACAATCCCTCCTCCCTCTCTTCAGCTAGACTCCTGGAACAAGGCCCAGTGCTTGACTGCGGATACTAAACAGGGGCAAGTTTTTAACATTATCAGCTCAGCCCTTACTTCCAGCAGCTCCTTGCCTCCTTGTCAGCCAAAAAGTTGAGGAGCCTCTCCCTAAAGTACCTGCCAGTTGTTCTTGCCATGAAACTCAGCAATGTAGACAGAAGCTAACACACATCATTTGCTTTGTGTTTCGGTGTCCATCTCAGCTGGTGTTCCTAATCACTGATGTGGACATACTGTTGGAGAAGTACAATTTCCTGGACACGATGCTCATCCTCATGCTCTTTGGATGGTCTGTCATCCCCTTCATCTACCTGCTGAGTTTCTGGTACAATAGTAGCACCAGCGCCTATATCAAGATCTTCGTCTTCAACCACTGTTTAGGGTTTATGAGTTTAATTGTGGATGCTGTGGTAAACATCATCCCAGGTAAGGGATTCACAAACTTTCTTCCTTTCAGGAGCTTCTTGTAAGTAAAGAAAAATAATGTTCAGGAAAAGCAGCACTACACAGTTCTTCTGTTCTGGGTTTCTGAGGAAAATAAGTTAGTTAATAAGCCTTATTAAGTGCCTTTAATATTACAGCATTAGGTTGAGTGAAACCAAAGGCCACATTGAGCCGCTAACATCATAAACTAATCGCCTTTTTAAGGCTTTGTTTTCTTGCCCTTCCTCTTTGATCGTGACACTCAGGGAGAATTGACAGAACGATGATGATCACAAATAGGGACACTTGAGACTGAAGGCTGCTGCTGCCCCTTCACCAAAGCACAGCGTAAACATGTGTTAAGTTACTTAGCAACATGTGCCGGAGAAACCAGGAGAAAGAAGCTTCTAACAACCCCCTGCCATCAAGTCGTGTCCTCCCACTGGATCTTTGGTTACTTGAGACTGCTTTAATATTTATGCTGTAACTCTTCAAGGGATGCTACTAAAGGCAGATGAAGGAATCTGTTCCTTAATTTGTAGAAGTTATTCTTTAGTCTCATTCCCCAAATCACATGACTATCAATTATCCTCTGTAGTATTTCCTATTTCTGCTATAACAAATTACCACTAATGTATAATTTATATTGACTTAAATAAGTGCCCTTAAATAAACACAACTACATATTACCTGTCCCATAAACCTGCCTGACATTTGGGAATCAGGAAGTGAGTCAAGAGTGACTGATTTGAAATGGATTCTATTATTTGATAGATCATCATTGCTGTTTATAACTTCATTTTTATGTTTGTTAAACAGTAGATTTAGAGAAAAGAACTATTCACATAACTGAAAAAGCAGGAAGAATACAAAATACCCTTCAGTCATCTTGAAATCAGTATCTGAGTGTGCAGAGCCTCTTACATGTTCACCTAAAATGAGAGTTTATTCAGCAGTAACTCTGAGCAGATGTAGGGACATCTCTCAGGAATTTTTAGAGACGTTCAAAAGTTTCACATGGAAATAAAGGAACTAGCCAATGCATGGAGAATGATTTCATAATGTTCAATCCTAAACAGCATATCTGTATCACATTCCCTCGTCCCAAGACTCAGGGATCGTGCCAGGAGAGTGGGCAGAAAGATTGTAAGAACCAGAAGCTGTGGTTGACTACAAGAAAACTGTTTTCTGGACACATCGGGACAGTTGCAAAGCAATTGAGACAGCAATTGCAAGTGCTGGGCAACTTAAACCAGATAAAATTCCATCTATTGGCAGTTGATAGGTACTGGGAGAGGGAGAGTCAGTTTTCTTTAAGGGTACGGCCCCTAGTGTCTTCTAGTGAAGGCCATACATCTAAGAGTATATATGCAGCACAAACTGCTTGAATGGTTAAAAATGAGAGAGAGATAGAGACAGAGACAGAGAGAGACAGAGACCGAGAACAAGGTTTTGTGCTTAAGAAAGGAGAGAAAGGGCCAGGTGGTGGTGGCACACACTTTAATCCCAGCACTCTGGAGGCAGAGGCAGTCAGATCTCTGTGAGTTCAGGGCCAGCCTGGTCTACAGAGCAAGTTCCAGGACAGGCTCCAAAACTTCTGAGAAACCTTGTCTCAGACAGAGAGGTCGGGAGAATTGGGAGGTGGGAGGGTGTAAATATGATAAAAATACACTGTATAGAATTTTCAAAGAATTAAAAATGAGGAAAAAGTCATGGGAATATCTCAATGACTTCATGGAGGATTTTTAGAAGCTGTACTTACCTTTTTCTGTTTGAAAATTCTGCCATAAGATGGAGGTAATAAAGTACTGGGAATATTTAGCTAGAAGTTTGGAAAAATAGCTGCGTATTGAACACCAAGTGCCCTATCTTTTCCTCAAAAAATCATCAAGAAAATGCAACAGAAACCATCAGAACTGACTCTGACCAAGCTCTACAAAGTGTCAAACATTTATTGGAAATGATTGACTACTGGATCAATATTGAAGCAATGTAAGACTGTAGGGAAGATTAATGGCATGCTTGCATGTCTTGCCTACCCCTTTGCCAGTTTGATGGCAGTCTTGAAGTCTTGGAACCCAATCTTTGACTATTGGAAAGGAAGCGGCTTTCTTCATACGTTTGTATGTTGGTCCATTCTGCCCTAAGCAGGGGTTGCTCAGAGAACTATCTCTCTGCTTTACTTAGCTCACATTCCAGCTGTTACGGGAAATAGTGTACAACTCAATAGGATTGTAGATTATGAAATGACTCTTAAATGTTTGGAAGATGACATTACAGTTAAGATAGAAAACAGACTGTCCAAGGGCAGGAACAATAGCAAACCCCCAAACATGGAAATTATATCATTCAAAGGCATTCATGTATATAATATAATTTACATCTCTTAAAGAATACACTAATAGCCCTTTTAAAGCTATGGAAGTAGATTAGGAAACATTTTGAAAGAGTAAGGGATCAGTGGGAGTGCGGAAAGGAAAGGATCATTATATACATGTATAAAATGTGATATTAAACCATTGTTTTGAATAATTAATGAAATATGATCATATATAGAGAAAACTCACAAGAAATTCATAGGAAAGTGACTGTAGCTAAGGAAAGCTGAGTCAATTCCAGGATGAAAGAGTAACACATAGGCCTCAGCTTATTTCTCTACATCTGCAACAAACAATCTAAAATTAGCTTAAAGAAATTTAACTCAAAGAAAATATTTCAGAAAACTCTAAGGAGACAAAGACTTGTTCACTAAAAACTGTGAAACATCACTGAAAACAAAGCAAATGTAAAGATATTACAGTTAAGATAGAAAACAGAACTGTCCCAGTTTACAGTTCGACTGTATCAACAATGCTAACTAAGATCCTACCCAAACCGACAGATACACCCAGCACAGTCCCTAGGAAGATTCCAACAGCATTGATTTTCACAGAAATGAGCATGCTCCAGACTCCTGTGAAATCTCAGTGGAACAACGGTGGGCTTCTCACAGGTCCTGCCATCCAAACTTGCTGTGAATGTATAGCACTTCAAGTGGGAGTGTCCTGGTGCAATAACAAATGCATAGGTTGTGTATGGATAATATAATGAATGCACCAGACAGCCCAGACATTAAAAAAACCTCCTCACTTATAGGGTCTCTTGATTTGCAACAAGACTCCAAGATCATCCAATGGAATAGAGTCTTTGATAAATAGTGCCCCCCCCCGAAAATGAGAGACTGCACCCAGAGGAGTGAAGTTGAAACCTGTGTTATACCATTGACAAAAGTGAGCTCAGTGGTCTATATTTCAGAGTTGAAACATAAAGCTAGGAAATAAATCAGTACTAAGTCTCTCTGAGCTTGGCAAAGGAATCTTAGATGTGACACCAGAAGTACAGGCTGTGGAGGAAGAGGTAACCCTTTGTGCATCAGGTGTAAAGGATGGCAAACCGTGTCAGCACAAATAACTCCCATGTGCATATTTGACAAGGTCAGTTATGATCTAGTCTATAGAAAAGACAATGATCTTTTACTCATCAAAAACATAAAAGGCAACTATCCCCCCAATAAAACGTATGAAGGGCTTTAAACAAGTGTTTCCCGTGAAACATACATGAATGCCGACTATATGAGATGTTCAGCAGCACTAGATATTAGAAAATGAAATGTAAAGCTACAGCGGGATGTCAAAGGGTGGCACAAATTCTCCGTCTGAGCCACGGCGAGAGCTCCAGTGCATCCCTGACCTTTGCAAGTGCAGGGTGGAGAATCTTGTGGAGCAGAACCAACAAAAGGCCATGCTGCTGTCATCGGTACATGGTGTGATTTGTTGGCATCTTGCTCTGTCTGGTCAATACGTGGCCACAGAAAGTGGCATGCATACTCAGGGATAAAGAATTTGATACCTGAGCCTTCACATTGCATGTTTTGTCCATTTTCATCTTGCTCTGCACCCCATCATGTCAGTTTCTAGCACCTTATCTCCCAAGGAGTCACTTTGCTCTTTAGAAGATATTTGTATGCTCGGTGACAGATGCCAGGTAACTACCCTTTAACACTATCCTGTAAGCCCTGACATCGAGAAGTTGATGTCCAAATTATTTTTATTTTAAGACTTTATGTACTAACAGCAACTATGACCTTTTTAAATAATCTTGTTATTACATCAACTACTGAAAAAACTACAAATTACATAAGGATTTCTCTCTTCCTCTATCATTTGTTCTTCTTTCCTAGTGGCTACCTTTGTTCTTATACATATAGAAAGTATATAGATTATATATAGTTAAATTAACACATCAGAATAAAATGTCATAATGAAACCTATTTTGTATAATTATGCTGTTAGTCTTTTGAGAGCCTCAGCTTTAAATTTGTTCCTTTCAAGATGCATTTTTTCAACTGATCAATCACTTCTTACCCATCCTTTACTGTTGAATATTAAACTAAATTTCCTTTAGTTAAGTAATACTTGAGACAGGGCATAGAGTTGTAGGAAAGATTGCCCTAGAACTCTCACTGTGTAGCTCAAGCTGCTCTCAAACTCCTGATCTTCCTGCCTCGGCTTCTGAGTTCTAGGACTGCAAGTACATACCACCATGCCTGATATAACCGTACTTCTTCATGGATCACACAGGAAAGGAGGTGCAAGAAGTAGTAACCAATGCTCTTCTGATCTCCCAGATAGCAGATCATATATATATACACATCAGCTTTTCTTAAAGGATTTTCCCAAGCTGTAAATCATTGATATAAATTGTGTTCTAGAACATCAAGCATAGACTAGAATTCCTTGAGAATAATACTATGCCTTGTCATTTTCTCAGTTTAATTTTGTCAAAGCATGCTAATGTTATCTTTTAAATCATAGACATCAGCACCAGTACTAAGAACTTCATACTTGACTCGCTGCTGTTATTACCCATTTATAACCTTGGGATGGGCATCTACAAATACTATAACATCCAAGAGTTGAAGAGACTATGTACTTATCCGAATATGCTATGCCTTTCATTTTTTGCCGTGAAATTGGTAAGTATTTGAGGCTCTCTGTGATTCATGAGAGTCAAGAACTATCACTTTACATGTGAATAATTTTTAGTATCACTGGGTATCTGTGCAGCAGATCAAGTTATGCATTGCCGTCTACTATTTGAGAGAATATCATGCACTATGTCACAAACACAGCTTAACTAAGATTCAAAATGTGTACACATTTCCTCTCATGAGAAGGGTCTCCAAAGAGAGACATTTCTGTCAGGCTGCCTCCTCTACATAGTAGCGTTTTGAAGAGGAGGTGCCAACCAGTGTTAGATTATGTCTTGTCTAACATGGGGCTGGGCACATGAAGAGGTGCGTAAAGGTTTGTGACTGTGTACTTAAAGGGTGGAAAGAGTTACTTTGGTAGTGAGAGGAAGAACGCAAGCTCAGTGAAGAGGCAGAGGTAAGCATTCCAGCTTGAGAGATGTCTCATGAGGAGGCCGCACACCTATTGTACGCTGTGAAACCCTTTCGCAGTGCTGGGGAAATGGAGAGTAGGCAAGTCACCTGGGAAGTACAAGCCAGGCTCTAGATGTCACAGTAAATATGAGTTTGTGCAACAAGAGAAAATAGAAGCAGTTGTTCCCCAAATTCCAGTCATGCCAAGAGAGTTCAAAAGGATGGAGGCAGAGGGGAAACGAGAGAGGAGTGTGAGTCTGGAAAGTCTGGAGAAAGATACAGCGGGTAACTTTATCAGCCTTGTTTCTAGAATCCAACAAACAGTTTAGGAATAAGTGTGAATGGAAGCACACTAGATGTGTAGCCAAGAAGTCAGATCATTCATCAATTCATAAGAGTTAAGAAATTTCAAGTCAAATTTGAGAGCAACAGGCCAAAAAGTCCATAGTGCTGGCTAGAGGTTTAGTGCTCTTTTTTGAACAGAATGAATAGAACAAGAAGTCTGGGGATCAGAAGAGACACATAGGAGCTGAAAAACTCTAGCCAGCAGCTACACCAAGTTCATGCAGGCTAATCCAACAGCAGCAGAATGCATGTTTTTCATGTGTGTGCATAGAATGCCCACCAAAACAGACTACAGAACAGTTCTCCTTAGAATGAGTGTAAAGCATACTGTATACTGTGTCTATGTGTGCGCGTGCACCTGTGTTTTATATTACTTAATGTCCCTCAGTTCCATCCAGGTTGTCACAAGTGTCAAGAGTTCATCCTTTTCTATGGATGAGTAGTCCCCTGCTTGTCTGTTATAGGACCCATGTTTTCCCTGGTCTGGTCTTCAGGTGGCAGACATTGTACTTTTTGTTCCTTGGCCGTTGTTCATAGTGTTGCAGTAAACACAGAAACACAGATGTCTCTTTGATTCCATTTCCTTTGTATATAAACACATTACTGTTGCTACTGAGTCACGGTAATTTCACATCTAATGTTTTGAGGAAACCTTTGTATATTTTCATTTTCTGTGCTAATTCACATCCAACCAGTAGTGACCTTTCCTCTACCCCCACATCCTCATGGCCCTTGTCACGTCACCCTTCGATCATAAGGAATGAGGCGATACTGTTGCCACTACAAGCTACATGTCTCTCAGGTCTAGTGATGTTAATTAAAGGACAAAAGGAAGAGAAAATTTTGTATTTTAACTGAGTTCCCCTACCCCATGTCTGCTTGCCCACAAATTTGTAGTTTTGAAGGCTCAGTTTGTGGCTTTCATTACAGCTGTTTGTTTTTGAATCCTCCCATCTAGAGATGTGTTTTTTATTCTCCCAGGATAGTGACATTGAAGGTTTTTGCCTGGATGCTTAATTTTACTTGTGGCTTTTGTATTGTTGGATGTTTGTGGCTGAGGCTCTTGGGTGTCCACTCTTTCTTACAAGTTAGGTCAAATGATCATAAATTCAGCCTTTACATGTCTTAGAATGTGTTTTTGCCTGTCTCCCTATTTCTTTGTTTTTTTGAATTTTATTTTGAATTCTTTTTTTTTCTTTTCCCATTTCCCTCCTCCTCCCCCACTCACCCTCCTCCTCCCTCCTTAAGAGAGAGCAGGGCACCCTGCCCTGTGGGAAGTCCAAGGCCATCCTGCCTACATCCAGGCCTAGGAAGCTGTGCATTCAAATAGAGTAGGGTCCTAAAAAGCCAGTACATGCAGTGGAAACAAAGTCCCGGTGCCTTTATCAATGGCTTCTCAGTCAGCCCCCATCGTCAGCCACAATCAGAGAGTCCGGTTTGATCACACGCTCGTTCAGTCCCAGTCCAGCTGGATTTGGTGAGCTCCCATTAGAACAGACACACTGTCTCAGTGGGTGGACCAACCCCTCGCGGTCCTGATTTCCTTGCTCATCTTCTCTCTCCTTCTGCTCTTCAACTGGGGCCTTGGGAGCTCAGTCTGTTGCTCTGATGAGGGTCTCTGTCTCTATATCTCCATCCACCGCTGGACGAAGATTCTATGGTAATATTCAAGATAATCATCAGTGTGATAGTGGGGCAAGGACAGTTCAGGCACCCTCTCCTCTGCTGCCCAAGGACCTAGCTGGGGACATCCCCGTGGATACCTGGGATCCCCTCTAGAGCCAAGTCTCTTGCCAACTGTGAAATGGCTCCCTTAATGTAGATATCTTCTTCCCTGCTCCTATATCTGCCCTTCTTCCATCTCCACCCTCCCATTCCCCCAAGCTCTCCCCAGTCTTTCCATTCTCCCTTTTCTCTCCCCCTCTCACCTTCTGTCTCCCTATTTCTAAAGGAGAGTTTGCCTGGCATAGTATTATCAGTTGACAGGTTTTCATTCTATTTTTTGGTTTGGTTTGTTTTCCCTTCAGTATTTTAAATGTACCATCCCATGTGCTTTTTGTTGGCCTTGTGTCTAGTGAGAAGTATGCTGGGTTTTCTGCTAAGACTTTTTATATGTGCTGTATATTTTTTAATATTTTATTTTTAATCATGTGTACATGCATGAGTGCAGGTGCCTGTGGAGGCCAGAAGATGGCATCAGATCCCATGGAGCTGGAATAATAAGTGTTTGTGAACTACTCAGTGTGGGTAGAGAAAATTAAATTCTGGTCCTCTGAAAGAGCAGTCAGGGCTCTTTACCACTGAGCCAACTCTCCATCCTGGTGATATAGTTATTTCTTGCTGCTTATACTTTTTATTTATTTATTTTTCATTTATTTTACATACTGACCATAGTTTCCCTTCCCTCCTCTCCTCCAGTTCCCTACCCCAACTCCCATTTCTCGTACCCTCATCCATTCCTTCTCTGTCTCTATTCAGAAAGGGACAGGACTTCCAAAGGAGTCAAAAAAGCATGGCACATCAAGTTGAGGCAGGAACAAGTTCTTCCTCCTAAATCAAGACTGAGCTAGGCAACTTAGCAAAGGGAATAGGCTCCCAAAAGCTAACTCAAGCACCAGGGACAGGTCCTGGTCTCACTGCTAGGAACTCCACAAATAGACCAAGATACACAGCTGTCACACACACATGCAGAGGGCCTAGGTTGCTCCCATGAAGGCTCCCTAGCAGTTGGTCCAGAGTCTTTGAGCTCCCAGTAGCTCAGGTCAGATGTCTCTGTGGGTTCCCCTGTCATGACCCTGGCACCCTGGCTTGTACAATCCATTCCCTCTCTTTGACAGGATCCCCCTCCCCCGTGCTTGCATGTAGATCTCTGCATCCACCTCCATCAGTTAATAGATGAAGGCTCTCTGTTGACAATTAGGGTAGTCACCAGTCTAATTACAGGGGAAGGCCAATTCAGGCACCCTCTCCACTATTGCTAGGAGTCTCAGCTGGAGTCATCCTTTGGATTCCTGGCAGTTTCTCTGACACCAGGCTTCTCCCTAACCCCAAAATGTACCCTCCAAATCAAGTTATCTCTTTCATTACTCTCTTCCTCCACCCAACCTGCAACCTACGCAACCCAATCTCTCCTGTTCCCATCTCCTCATCTTTCCTCTCACCCTCAGGAGATCTCTTCTGTTTCCCTTTCTCAGGGAAATCCACGATCTCTCCTTGGGCCCTCCTTGTTACCTAGCCTCTCTGGGGCTATGGCTTGGTTATCCTTTACAGCTAATACCCACTTATTAATGAGGGCATTCCATGTTGTTTATACTTTTTTCTGTCTTTGATTTGAGATCTGATAGTTTGACCATCAGGCTTTTTGGTGAACTCCTGGTTTGGGTTTCATTAGCAATCCCACGCTTCCAGAGGTTGTCATTGACACTTTTCTGGGACATGGGAATTTCCACACAAGTTCTTTAACTATGGTTCTGAGTCCCTCTCTCCCTTCTTACCTTCTTTAAATTTTATTGCAGGTAGGTTTGATTTCTTGATGATGAGCCAGAAAAATCTTCTAGATAGCCATCCCTCTTTTTTTTAATTAGCTTTCAACAAATTTGTTCCTTTGACTGGCAGTCTTTGAATGTTCTGTCTTTGAGTTCGCTGATTCTTTCTTTAGTTTGATAAAACTTGCTGTTAAAATGTGTTGAGTTACAGATGGTTGTGAGCTTCCATGTGGGTGCTGGGAACTGAACCTGGGTCTTCTGCAAGAGCAGAAAGTGCTCTTAACTGCTGAGCCATACCTCTCATATCAAACCTTATCTGCAAGTCCATTATTGGAGGTGTCAGTTTGGGGGTCTTGTGATCCTTGTGGAAATAGTTACAAACTCTTTGGCGTTTGTACGTTTGTTGAGGCTACCACCTTTTGTTAGATTTAATGTTTTCTTTGACCGATGAATCTATTTCCTCTATTATATCATTAGCACTTGAGATTCTGTCTCCAGTCTCTTATATTCTGCTGCTTATGCTTGCATTTGTGGTTCCTGATCATTTCCTCATAATTTCCATTTCTATCATTCCCTCAGTTTGTGTTTCCTTTATTGTCTCTATTCCAGTTTTCAAGTCTTGAACCATTTCTTTCATCTGTGATTGCTTTTTCTTGATTTTCTTTAAGGGATTTGTTGATTCCTTCCAGTTTTTTGTTTGTCTTTTCCTCCATTTCTTTGAGGGAATTTTTCATTTCCTCTTTAAGGGCCTCAATCAGTCCCCTAAAGTTTTTTTTTTTTACATCATTTTCTTCTGCTTCATCTATATTTGAGTGTTCAAGTCTTGCTGTTGTAGGGCCACTAGATTTTATTGGTGTTGTGCTGCTCTTTGTGGTGTCGAGTGTGTTCTTACCTTGTCTACCCATCTTTTCCTTTGATTGGTGTAGTTGGGGCTGTGTCTCTGGTGATCAATATTCCAGGTGCCAGTGGATCCAAGGCTCAGATAGTTGCTCCTCGTGGTGCAGTCAGGGCCACGGTTTCAGTCACCCTGGAGGTTACTCGGTGTTCACAAAGGTGGCTCAGTGCTCTGGGTATTTGCTCTGCAGTTCCTGGGCTCATTTGGGCCTGCTCCCATGGAGGTTGCTTGCTTGGGGCTGCTCCTGCTGAGGTTGATGCCTTGGGCCTGCTCAGGCAGAGGTCACTGTATCAGGCCTGCTCCAGTGGAGGTCATTGGCTTGGCACTGCTCTGGTGGAGGTCTCTGATTTGCGCCCAGTGCTGCAGAGGTCTCTGGCTTGATTGGGCCTGTTAATGCAAAGGTCTCTGGCTCCGGCCTGTTCTTGCTGATGTTCCTGGCTTGGGCCTGCTCCCTCTGAGGTCCCTGACTTGCACCAGGTCCCACAGAGGTTTCTGGCTTGGGCCTGCTCCCTCAGTGGGTTGCTCCCTTGTGCCTGTTCCTGTAGAGGTCACTGCCTTGGGCCTGCTCCAGCTGAGGTTGCAGCGCAGGCTCAGGTCTGCTCTGGTGGAGGTCACTGGCTCAGGCCCCTCCCACAGATGTCCCTGGCTTTGGCCTTTGCCCCACAGTGATCTCTGGCTTGGGCCTGCTCCCTTGTTGGGTTGCTCCCTTGTAGCTGCTCCTGTGGAGGTTGCTCCCTCAGGCCTGCTCTGACTGAAGTTGCTGGCTCAGGGCTGCTCTTGAGGCTACCACCTTTTAAAGAACCAGTAAGTTCTCTCTTAGAATGACAGGATTTCACTATTTTGGTGGGGCCAGCCAGCAATGTCCTTCAGCTAGTAAGCCTTTCCTTCAGGTTCTTAAAGGTCTCTTGGTTACTGGCTGTGCTATGAATTGAAGTGTACCCTTGATTTGGTCCCTTATCTAGAAAAGCCACTAGATATATAATATAACTAGCATAAAATGCCATGGATCTGGTGGTGAAGGGGAAGCCTAGCCAAAAACCTTGTTTTGTAAGGTGTGTCCCCCTTCGGCTAAAGGCGTGTCCCCCTTAGGCTAATATTGACTTATAAAATCTTGCCGGCCTGTGGCCCGCCTGCTCTTTGTTTTCCTGTGCTCCTCGCTGGAACCTTGGATTTGTAAGTTCCCTTTTCTTTCCTTTATTAAAACTGAATTATATATATATTAAAGCTAGTCTGGTGAATCATAACTGCCGATCAACCATGCACCTTCAGTGGGACCAAGGGACTTTTTTTTTTCTCATACTGTAGCAGATTCCTCCAGGGGTGGTGTTTAAGGCACATGGCAGGAGATGAAATGATGATATACCTGAAAGCTAGCTCTCTTTGAAATCAATCCAGGTAAGCTCTGCCTACTTCTGGGAGTAGAGAGAGCAGCTAAGCTGAAGAACTGTGTTAGCTGGCATATACCACTATTGGCACGTGCATTTCTCATTCAATAAAATGGTTCTATGGACTCTGTTTTACCTGCTTACTTTCTTTTTTATTTGACTTTAAGTGTGGCCCAACGTTCAGTCTTCTGATAGGGTTCCCAAGAGGGTCTTTAGAACGATATGGAAACGGGTATCTGCTCCCCACCTTCTCCTTACCTAGGGGTGTTTCTTCTGTGTGCCGGTATGTCATCTTCTGGAAAGGGAACTGAGATCCAGTCCATAGCCTTACATTTCTCTGTCTCTCAGTGTGGATTTGTATTCAGGCCCACAGAATACAGAGATGTCTCGTCCTCATTTTTATGTTTTGTGGGTTACTGCAAAACATTTCTGCTAATAGCTGACAGCCGATCTGCTCATGAAGGGGAGTGAAGGCAGGGATCTCCAACTCAAGCACCTGGGTGACATCTCTTTCTGCTAACATTCTTGTGTTGGTCTTCTCGCCATCAGTTGATACTCCTGTATACAGTATGAACCAAATCGCAATTGGAAAAAATTTGATTGCCATGGCTGCCACAGGAGTGACTTACTTCTTCCTCATTGTCCTTCTGGAGCTTACCTCATGGAATTTAAAAGCATTTGTATATCGCTATGTTTTCTTTGGAATTTATAAGATATTTAGTAAGGTAAGTAACAGAATGTAGACCTTAAGGTACTTGTTTTTAAACATAATTTTATTGAAAAACGGTCTTTTCCATACCATATATTCTGATCATTGTTCTCCCAGATCCTCCCTACCCACGCAACTCTATGCCCTTTCTTTCTTTCTCTTTAGAAAAAAACAGCCAAACAAACAAACCAGAATAGAACAAAAAAGAAGAAATACAAACACACACACACAACCCATAAAATCACAAAATCGGAACCTATATCATACAAACAGAAGGCCATAAGACAAAATATACCTGAACAAAGCAAAAACTGAGACCAAAAAAAATCTACAAAATACCTGCCTGTGAGTTCATTTTGTGTTAGTTATCTCCTGTTGGGCACGGGGGCCAGCCCTTAAGTGTGGTTTATATACCCAGTGAGACTCCATTAGAGAAAGCTAAGTTTTCCTTTGGAAGTGGGCGTCAGTTGGAGATAGCTTCTTGATTAGGGATGGAGCTCATGTCCACATCCTCCTCTTGGTGCTTGCATGCTGTCTCACATGTGCAGCAGGCCCTGTGCATGCTGCCACAGCCACTGTGAATTCATATGTGTGTCCATCCTGTTGTGTCTAGAAGGCTTAATTTCCTTGGTGTCATCTATTCCCTTTATCTCTTACAGTTTTTCTGCCTCCTCTCCCACATAGCTCCCTGTCTTAGTGTTCTGTTGCTGCGAAGAGATACTATGACCACAGAAACTCTTATATAGGAAAACATTTCATTAGGGTGGCTCGCTTACAGTTCAAAGGTTTAGTCCATTATCATCATGATGGGAAGCATGGCAGCATGCAGGCAAGAAGTAGCTGAGAGTCCTTTATCTTGAAGGTAACAGGAAGTGGCATAGACACTGGGCAGTATCTTGAGCATATATGAGACCTCAAAGCCTGCCTCCACAGTGATATACTTCCTCCATCAAGCATATCCACACCTACTCCCACAAGGCTACCTCCTAATAATCCCTATGAGCTTGTGGGGGACAGTTACACTAAAATCACCACAGGGTCCATTTTTATTCAAACCATCATATTCCCTGAGCCCTTAAGGGAGGGGTTTGATGCAGACGTACTATTTAGGACTGAGTGTTTCAAAAAATCTCTCAGTTTACACACTGTCCTGATGTGGGTTAGAGTTAACTCTTAAAATGAAAGGCGCATTCATACACGTTTAATTCCATTACTGGATTGCTTGTTTTTACCATCATTATGACCAGAATACCTGATGGAACAACTGGAGGAAAGATTTGTTTGCTCGTGGCTTCAGAGGCTCCACTCATGGTTGCTTGTCCCCATGTGCTTGGGCAGAGCGTCATAGCAGCAGGAGAGTGAGGCTGAGGATCCTGATTTGAACCCTAGGATGAAGAAGCACAGGATGAAACAAAAAAAGGGGCTAAGTCCAAGGACCTACTTCCTTCAGCTCGGTCCTCCTTCTTGGTTTCCAAATAATGCCACATCCTGGGGACCAAACCAGTGGAAAACATTTCATACTCAAATCATAGCAGTGGATCAAGAAAATCAATCTATGTTGACTGACAGATGCATGAATCAGAAGTCTACATAAAATGTCAATTTTGAGATTTTGTTATAATGCATTGATTATTATTGAAATTTTTCCTTTGAATAATTTATATGTTAGATGCACATTTCCTCCCCCATCAGCCCGTTTGTCCCAATTTGGCTCTGGCTTTTGTAAAAGTTCCCAAGTTGCCAATCCATAGGACACACATTCCTATGTAAGGCCGTGTGATAGGTATTCTCATCCACAGCATGCCTCAGATGTATGCACAGGGCTTGTTACACTATAAACACTTACTGTGTTTCTGATGTAGTAAATTTAGGGTATGCTTTGAAAATGTGCATATGTAACATGTCCCCCACTGGTTCTTTTGCTGCTTATAGAAATGAATATTGGAATTAAGTGAGGCATAAAAGGCAGGAGTTTCCAGGCTGTGTCCTATAGTTTGGAAAGACACAATAACACAGACTCAGCCTTGAGGACACCATTAGAGGCAGCTTGGTGTCCAAAGCTGATGGGAGTTTCCTATTCAGAATGAAGGAAGAAATACCTAATGGTGGGGCATAGCCCTCAGGACTAGGGAATCAGGCCAAATAAGCAAATAGCTGGCCAGCACCAGAAGTATTGCTCCTTAGAAGTAAAACCTGATGCTCAATTCCAGGCTTGTAATACATTTCCGATCTATCCCTGAAGTACCTTCTGCTGCTCAGTGTAACGGTGCATGCTTCACAGAACTCAGCTTCCTCAGGTCTTGCAGGAGAGGTGAGAGAAGGAGTCCATGGATAGTCCAAAGAAAGGGCCCCAGGATGGGCACCACATCAGAGACCAGACAGATACCAGTCACGGGAATGAGGGTTTTGATTTTAAAAAGTATAAAATACTAAAACTGTATCTAGTAGGAACCAAACTAAGTTCTGGCGAATGTGTAATACTTAAGGGGGTAAATTCAAGGCATGGGGTAGAGGCAGCTCAGGCAGTGAAGCAGTGGCTGTTCAAAGAGCTGCAGATGGATACTTTAGGTCAAGACCCGAGTACAGGGTCAGGGAAATCCTCACAGACGCCAGGAGAAGGATTCATTTGCTTACAATTTATTTTTGTATATTTGATGTTTGATAGGAATTTGTGGTTTATCCCCCACTTACTCTTTTTTTTATTATATTTTACTTGATTACCCTTGCTACGGCCTTGTTAATATCTCTAAAGCACCAAATTTGGGGTTTTTTAATTTTACCTTTCCTTCCTTCCTTTCTTTTTTTCTTTTTGACATATTTTATCCATTTCACTAATCTACATTCTGAAATAATCCTTGTTTAACCTTCATGAATTCATCCAGTCTAGACCAGATGCTCAAGCAGTATCTACCATCCATTCTCATCTTCACTATACAGGCTAGACTGTCCAGAGAGTTATCCACGGAATCTGAAGATGAAGATGTGCAAAATGAAAGGGAAGCCATCCTGCAGCATCCTCACAAGTCCCTGAGTTCCACTGTGCTCATTAAAGAGCTTGTAAAGGTAATGTCTTTCCATGGCCAGCACATGGCTCCATTCCCTAAGATGAGCACCAAGGAATCACTGTGGGCCTTTTGGATCTATGCCTGTTCTCCAAGAAGGGTTCTTATGAAACTGCCTGAAGTACTGTGGTCTGTAAAGGTTTGAAACTGTGTGTCTGACCCATCCAAATACATAGTTCCATGTATTTTGTATTTTCTTTGTTTTTAAGATATATTTTAAAGTGCCACCCATTCTGGCTGTGAGAAATATCTCTGTCACCATCCAAAAGGAGGAGTGTTTTGGATTGCTTGGACTAAATGGAGCTGGAAAAACTACTACCTTTGAAATTCTGACTGGAGAAGAGGTTGCTACGTCTGGGGATGTGTTCATTGAAGGCTACAGCATCACCGAAAATATCCGAAAGGTATGCTAGTATACAATCTGAAGGTGAGAAGCATGATGCCTTAAGTGTGCAGACAGGAGGCAAATGGCAGGAGCCCCCCAGAGAGGACTGGTGACAGGTATTGAGATGATTCAATGCATTCCACCGGATGCTTCTGGAAAGAGAAGGAAAATGTAAGGGGACACATGGAAGTATGGAGGGCAGTGTCCTCTGAGTGAAATGCAACCTCTCGGCAGCCCCTCTAGCCCACCACACAATGTGCTTGGTGTGTGTAGACATCCATTAGACTCGGAGTCTCCAGCCTAGTGTTGAAGAAGAAACTTGAGGTTACCAGTCCCACCCTAACAAAACTCTGAACGAGATGTGCATGGTGGCACATGCTTTTAATGCCAGCACTCAGGAAGCAGAAGCATGTGGATCTCTGGAGTCCTAGGCCAGCCTGGTCTACACAGTAAGACCTGTCTTACTGGGAACCCAAATTAAGGCACTGAGAAAGTGAAACATGAATCACCACTTAATCTGGCACAAAACTCCAGGGCAGGGCTGAGGAGATGGCTGTGGTTCAGGTGCTTGTCGTGCAAACCTAACAATCTGAGTTTGGATACCCAGAGCCCGGTTACAGCCAGATACAGCAGGATGCTCCTGTGCAGTCCCAAGCATTCCTATGACAAGAAGGCAGAGATGGGAGAATGGCAGCTAGCTGAGTGTACACAGTGGTGAATATCAAGATAGCCAGCCTCAAATAAGGTAAAAGTTGTCCACTGACCTCTGTGCGAATTCCCATCCTCATATGTATGCAAGCACATAGACAGAATAGACTTCCAGACCCAGACATAACAACTTCAGAGTAGGAACTTTGGGGGGAACCTATATTGGAGTAGGAAGAACTGCACCTTTAATGATGAATTGCTGAAAGCTTGGGCAGAGCAAATCTTAACACTTATAGAACGTCAACAGGAAGCTGGTCATTTGGCTGGCACTTCTGTACTTCTGTGAATTTTATCTCCTTGGGTTCAATCAGGTTCTTAGTGTGACTGGCAGAGAAAAATCCCTTGGACAGGAACCAATACACAGAATGTTCTGTCCTTAAGAAGTTTGCACATAGGTGGAGTTATTCAACCAGAGCCTGAAAGACCAGGACGAAGGAAATGAGCAACTCCAACAAACTCCAGCCATTAGTTCCACCTAAAGGAAGAGGAAAAATCAAGAATCACCTACTAGATCATGCTGATTGATGAAGCTACTACTTGAAGCATTATTTTGAATGTAATTGGAGAGAATAGACATGCTTGCCTTGTCCCTGATTTTAGGATTTGTTAATTTTTTTGTTTTTCTAAGAATGCACCTTTAATAGGATAATTGAAATAATCCATGCTTATCTTAGATATATGACCTAGCTCTCAAATTACAAAATAACTCAGCTGAGGTTATTTCCTGCCTCCCTTTCATTATTATGCATCTGTACTTGACATTTATTGAAAAATTAATGTGAACCAAGAAACTTGTAAAGTACGTTGTGTTGAATACAAAACCTGTTGAAGCAGGTATAAAAATAGCTACAACTGCAGAGGCGTCTTCTAATTCATAATGCTTCGTCAGCTGTAGTTAATCTATGTTAACCTCAGTCTCTATAGTCATCTTTCTAAGTCCCTCCCTAGTACTTCCTATGTCTCTCTATATGTCCTGGATCCTCCAAAACCTCTATGGCTAATTCTGGTCAGCTAGTAACTATCTCTGCCCTCTGATTAAAGGTTTGTTTTATTGTCAGTCTCAGGAGTATCAGAGTGTGATCAAAATATCCCACAACACTCCTCTCATCCATTTATCATCACACATAAGAATTCGGGGTCTTTTTAAACCTAGCCTAGATATTGCTAATCATCCTCCCACCTCTATAGCAGGCTTCAGTCTTGATAACCTGGTGTTCCTTGAGACAGAATAATAAAGGTTTGTTAATGAACCATGTTCCAAATTTCAAAAGTATTTATTTACTTGTTGAGGGTAGACTTCACACTACTGATTAACCTTACAAAGACTATAGGTTAAACAGTGGTAGGCCAGCCTCCTCCAGGCAGATGTACTTGTATTGCTCTAACACTAATGTCAGCTTGTAACAGTTATCCTGAGCACATGCACCTTCATGCATGAAGTTCTTCATGCCTTAGAATTCTAATACATGCAGTCACCCTGGCCATGATGATCCTGTGACCACTGGAAGATACAAAGTTCTTTGCTTAGAAGGGCATCAATTTGTTCCCAGGCCATAGGCCAGAAAACTTTGAGGTTTTTTTTTTTTTTAATGTTGTTCATATTCACTGTGTGATGCTCAGTGAGGTAGTTGTCTTATCTCTATCAATGTTCTCTTATTTTAGGTAAGGTCAAAAATTGGCTATTGTCCACAATTTGATGCTTTGCTGGAGTTCATGACCCCTCGGGAGATCTTGACAATGTATGCCAGGGTGTGGGGGCTTCCAGAGAACAGTATTAGTCCCTATGTGGACAACTTGTTGGAAATGCTGTACCTGCAACCACAAGCCGAGAAGTTTATTTACACCTTGAGGTGAGATCATGTGCCGCTGCTCCCATCGCGGCCGTATTCTGACAACTCCCATGTTTGGGATCTGACAGCTGTGGGATGGTTTGCCACCTGTCTAAACAAGCTCCGTAACAGGCAGGCAAGGGTTGGAGTACTCAAGTGTTCTTCTGCAATGAAGCAGACCCTAGGAGCATCACACCTCTTTTTTAAATGATAAACCCTCAGGCCTGGTCCAATTTAAATTCTAGCCAGTGAACTAGACAAATGAGTGTCTCTCTTCCTGCCTTGCTGTGGCTCTTTGTCTCCTCATAAAGGACAAAGACGAGGTTCTCTGTATTGCTCTGGCTGACTGCCATGTAGCTCATATGTTAGAAAATCCCAAGGAACTGCAAGAATAAGAATCTGAATTTAACTGATAATATAGCTAAAAATAAATAGAATAAGCAAAAGTCATCATTCTGCATTGCAGATGAAAACAAATTTCTGTATTCAGTTGGATTTGGTCTCATGTCCTAGTACAGTCACGTGTAATCAGCATTTTTTTTCCTGTAACTGAAGTCTGAGTGCTAATTAGATATGTTACCTACTAAGTTACTGTACTATAAAGCTATCTGTGCTTCCACTTCTTTTTCTCTCCCTTCCTGACTCTGAAGTGGAGGAAACAAACGCAGGGTGAGCACCGCTGTTGCCATAATGGGGAAGTCGTCCGTAGTCTTCCTAGATGAACCGTCCACTGGCATGGACCCATTAGCCCGGCGCATGCTCTGGAACACAGTGATAAGGACACGAGAGAGTGGCAAGGTCATCATCATAACCTCTCACAGGTGTGGCTCACAAGGGGCGTGGGCAGAATTCTGTGGCTATGAGAAGGAAATGCCTGGGGCCAGGAATAGTGTATAGAAAATTTGCCTGAGTATGTGAGCTTCTTAGCATTTAATCCTAAGAAATGTTTGAATATGTAAGGGGAAGATATTTATGAGCTGTTCCATTTGAAGAGCTGGTCCTCTCCTGTTCTGAATTTTAAAATACCTCCATTCCCTATAGCCCTATAATAACTGGCAAACGAGAATTATCTCTTCAAGAGGCTCACAAAACATTGGGTATTTGAAGGTCCTCTAACATTCAAATAACATAGTTTTGCCTTGTGTCCTTCTGGCATCTTGTTTTTCTAGTATGGAGGAGTGTGAAGCTCTCTGTACCAGGCTAGCCATCATGGTGCAGGGAAAGTTCGTGTGCCTGGGGAGCCCTCAGCATCTCAAGAACAAATTTGGCAATGTTTACATAATGAATGCCAAGTTCAAAACTGGCACTGATGACAATGTAATAAAGGATTTTGAAGGATTTATTGCCCAGGTTTTCCCAGGTAAGTTGGGTCAGGTTAACTTTGCTGGGTAAGTCATGTCTGTTGTCTGACCATCTGTGTGTTGTCTGTCTCTAACTGTGGTTTCCTGTGAGGCTTTTGTACGTCTGACACCTAATAATGAGTTCTTTGGAAGAGGTTTGTGCTTGTAGCTGTTTCTGTTTATGCAAGTGTTCAAAAAATGGTAAGAATTTGTCAGTCTCATGTGTGTGAATGAGAAGTCATAGAATTTAAAGTTTGAAGGTTTGGGTTTTGTTTTTAAGCAATTTCAATTTTTCAAAATATGATCCATATCAGTCTGCTCAGACTGACTCCCATAGCACAATACCACAGAGTGGGTGGCTTAACCAGCATTTATTTTCTCACGGCTTTGGGGTCTGAAAGTCCAAGATCAAGTCGCCAACAGCTCTGGTGTCTTCTGAGACCTCTCTAGCTTAAACTGCAGACAGCATCTTCCCACGTTATTCTCATAGGTTGTTTTCTGTATTTTTGTGTTTCCCTGGTGCCCTGGTGTCTAGTTTTGTTTTTCTTTTTTTCCCCCAAAGGATATCAGTCACAGTGTGTAGAAGGAATGGCGGGGCTGCATCCCGCCACCCGGCTAGCTTCACCCAAAATAATTACATGGAAACTGTATTCATTTAAACACTGCCTGTCCCATTAGTTTCTGCCTCTTATTGGCTAATTCTCACATCTTGCTTTAACCCATATTTAGTAATCTGTGTAGCACCATGAGGGGTGGCTTACCAGGAGAGATCTTAACCTGCGTCTGACTCAGAGAGAAGAGGCATGGCGGCTGCATATGGCGACTGCCTGAAGCGTCTGCCTTCTTTCTCCCACAATTCTGTTCTGTCTACTCCACCTACTTAATTTTCTGTCCTTTTAAAAGGCCAAGGCAGTTTCGTTATTAACCAATGAAAGTAACACATAGATACTCCTCCATCATTTCCCCTTTTTCTGTTTAAACAAAAAAGAAAGGCTTTAACTTTATTCTCTCTATATTTTTTTTCTCTCCCAAGCCTACGTACAGTCATCCAACATTGTGACACATTTAAAGGTCTTTTATGTCTGAATCTGTCTTATTGTGAATCTGTATTTTTTTACTGTCCAGAAACATGTTTGATTTGCGCCTTTAAATCACTAAGGGCTTAAGACTCTGAGCTGTGACATTCCTAGGTCAAAAACAGGTACTGTGTGCTTGCCATACCCAGTCCAACATGGTGGAGCCGCTTGTGACTGTATCACTTGTGGCTCTAGGCTGCAGAGCTGCGAGCTGTTCTGGATGTTGGCTCCACCTCTCTCCAATTTCAAAATGAAGGACGTACCATTTTCTACTAGCTCTGGGGCCGCCAGGTAGGAGCCACACTCAGTACTTTAACTCTTGAGAATGAGCTTTTTATCTCAATTATAGCCTAATCTGCCAGACAGAACCACTGCACAGCCTGGAAACATCTCTGTGTATGGCGGCGGGAGTCCACCATGCTCTCCCACTTGTGCATGCCTAGTAAACCTGATCTGGCTGTCTGCCCAGGTGCAGGCAGACACAGAAAAAAGTGACTGAACTGTCTTTGAATTTTCCTGCTTCATGGAAATGTCTGCTGGATACTATGGGCCTGAAGGCTGAAGATGGATGCCCCAACATTACAAAAGAACTTTGGGTGACTGTCTAGACAGTGATATGTTGCTGTCATTTCTAGAGTTTGGAAGTTGCTTACTTCTTGTTTACTTAGGTAATATTATATCCTTCTGGAGTCTTTGATGGAGTTGAAGAATGGATAGATAGTTATACTTTTCCTTAGTTATGATAAAAGATAAAATAGATATAAATATTGTAACTGTAATTCTTGTTTGATAACTGTTTTGTTATGTGTAATTTTGCTATGTTAAAGTTAAAGCCTTTTTTTGTTTAAACAGAAAAAGGGGAAATGATGTGGGAAAGTTTTCTGTTTGTGTTGATTTCATTGGTTAATAAAGAAACTGCCTTGGCCCATTTGATAGGCCAGCCCTTATGTGGGTGGAGTAGACAGAACAGAAGGCTGGGAAGAAGGGAAGTTAGACAGACACCATACCTCTCCTCTCTGGGAGAGATGCCATGGAGCCAGCCACCAGGTCAGACATGCTGAATCTTTCCCAGTAAGCCACGATCTCATGGTGGCATACAGATTATTAGATATGGGTTAGTCAAGATGTGAGAGATAGCCAATAAGAGGCTGAAACTAATGGGCCAGGCAGTGTTTAAATGAATACAGTTTGTGTGTTGTTATTTCGGGTGTAAAGCTAGCCATGCGGGAATCGGGCCGGACAAAAAGCAGGCCTGATCACCTTCTCGCTACAACAGTGGATCAGCAATGTCACACTTATAACCTCATTTAGACTCAGTTACCTCCATAAAGGCCCTATCTCCAAAGTCTCCTGGGTAGGTGGGACTTCAGTGCATGCATTTTGAAAGAAATAAAAAGTTCAGGCTATAACAATCTGTGAAAAATATTAAGTATTTTTGTCTTGTATTAAAAATTATAACTCTTGCCAGTGGTGGTTGTGCAGGCCTTTAATCCCAGTACTCGGGAGGAAGAGGCAGGCAGATCTCTGTGAGTTTGAGGCCAGTCTGGTCTACAAGAGCTAGTTCCAGGACAGCTAAGGTTACTGCATAGAGAAACCCTGCTTAAAAAATAAACACAAACAAACAAACAAAATATTATAACTCTGACCATTTGCTATCTCAGCCAGGATATGGTTTTGAAATGTAAATGAGTATGGTTTCTTTCAAGAATTTCTGTTTCTGATGTTGGTTGCTCTTAAAAATCTGATAACTCAGTGATGACAAGAAATTTTATAAATGTTATGACTCTAATAAAGTATTCATTTGATAAGAAAAATTTTTAAATGGTAATTCCGTTTAGTACGTTAAATCCAGCAAGAACCAGTCTGCTGGCCACATGGTACAGTGTAGATCTAGATGCTACTTTTGCTTCCAGTTTCTCACCTCACTCTCCCAAACTTAAAAGTGCTCTCCGATCAAGGAGTCTCACACCTGTGGGCTTTATCTTCATTTCCACCTTATTGGGCTGAGCAAAACAATAACAGAAGTCCCTTTAGGGTTAAGCTGAGGATTTCGAATTTTATAGTCTGAAGCCTGGGAAATAACACAGGAGAAACTGGGATCACTAAGTGAAGGCCAGCAGGGCAGCTGTGGGAGCAGGCATGTGGTCCTTGGCCGTGGTGATAATGGCGTGGCATGGGAGTTCAGGTGCGTATGTCCTGAGAGTTAAATGTCTGCTTATGTGCCCATTCGCAAACATTTTTGAATACTCAACAAAGTTTTGTTTTCTGTGGTGCCTTGCGGTCCAAGAAGTTGATTTGCTGTTAGCTGTTCTGCTTATTTGCGGTACTTGACAGAGGAACACCAAATGCTAACCCCCACTAAAGATGTGGACACACATATCTGACGGGAATGTGGGCTTGAGGAAGGCCTTAAGTGTAAGCCCTTACCTATATGATTCTTGAGTAAAGTATGAGTAGACATTAATTCTTAAAAATAAGAAATAAACATTAGCCAGAGGGCAGTTGAGTAAGCATTTCTTGTGGGGTTACCACAAGAAAGCGGATGTTTTTAGCATATAAGTTTTATATAAACTCAAGGAAATTTAAATGACCATATATTTGTTTTATAAAAAAGTGTCAGAAATAGGATGATTCTTGTCTTCAATATAGATATTATCTCTG
The DNA here is from genome assembly GCF_903992535.2 of Arvicola amphibius. Lineage (NCBI taxonomy): Eukaryota > Metazoa > Chordata > Mammalia > Rodentia > Cricetidae > Arvicola > Arvicola amphibius. Next base: position 122,436,601 of record NC_052047.1, read on the forward strand.
AAAAGCATTGTGGGTAAAATTAATCTAGAATCTTGTAAAGTTGTAACAAAATGTTTTAATGAAATAATAGGCTCAAAAATAAAGTATTTTTCCTCTTAGACCCAAAGATAAAATATTAATAAAAGAAAGGAAAAACATAAAAGAAATAAAACAGAAAAGTAAGCCGTAAGAAAATATAAATCCTAGAAGCTAATGGCCATGCCTTTGCTGGGATCTGAGTTGATGCCTTGGGCTGTCTCTGGGGGAGTGCATGCTGAGACGGTCACATAAAGGCAGGGCCTCCTTCTAAGTGGATAAAAGTCAGTCCTCCGCAGCATCTTCTTCCAAGCAGAAGAAAGCACAGCTCTGCTCTGGAGGAAAGTGCCCCTTAGCCAGGCTTGGATTAGGAGACTCGGAAGAGCATGTGGCAGAGCTCCCTTACTGCTGCCTGTTATTTAATAGATCCTAGAAGACTCTCAGCTGGGAAGCTACAAGCATTTTGCCCTACTCCATTTCTTACATTCCTAAACTACAAGGCAATTCATCCCCCATAGGCACAAGGAATTGTTAAGGTGAAAAACAGAAACCCTAGCATGATGGAAGCACAGTGCTATAAAACAGACATTACCTCACAACATGCCACAAGTGGGATAGATACCATGATAGAAGAACAAAGAAACTGGCTGATGAAATAATAGAAGGATCCACAGGTCAGCCAACAGCCTTGGAGAGGATTTTCTCAGCAAAGTTTTGTAAATACTTAACTAAAGAATAAACAACATGCAGTGTGCAAAGGAAATGGATATTGCAGAAGAGAACAACAGGGGAAAACAAATATGTATATATGGATCTTTGGGAAAGTGAAGTAGGGCAGGGACAAGCCAGTGGAAGCCGGTCACAAGGGGGCGAAGTCAGCAGAAGAGAAGCAGTACTGAAACTTGTCAGTCGTGTTCCTGAAGCCAAAGAAGACAGACCGAACATGAAAGTCAAGCAGGTACTTGGAAGACAGCACCAAGGCATATTCTAATGAAATCACTGCCATTTAGTACAGCTCACTCTGTAGACCAACAGCCAAGTCAGCGACAAGCAGAAGAAAATCAGAATGAATAGATCAAGCATGTGTGCACATGTGTTTGTGCCTCTCTCTGTGTGTTCACATGTGTGTATGCATGAAGAAGCCAGAAGAAAACCTCAGATATCCTTCCATAAGAGCCACAATATAGCCATATTACCTATACACAACACACATATGTGTGTAGTGTATGTTTTTGTCATGTGGGTATATGCTCCTATACATGCAAGTGTATGTATATGTACATATGATTGTGGAGGACAGAGGTCAGTGTAGTCCTCAGGTCAGTGAGGTCCTCAGTTGCTCTCTGTCTTTTGAGGCAGTGTCTTTCACTCAGTATGAAGCTTCCCAATTTGACAAAACTGACTCTGGGAATAACCTGTCTCTGCCTTGCTTGCTCTGGGGTTACAGCATAGGCTAGCACTCCCAGCTTTATGTGGGTGCTGGGGATATTAACTCAGGTCCTCATACTTGGGCAGCACACACTTTCTTGACTGAGCCATCTCCCCAGACATGGTGTTTTGTTATTGCTATGTCATAATCTCTTACTGGTCTAGACCTCACCAAGTAGGCTAGGCTGGCTGGCCAGTGAGCCCCAGAGATCCACATGTCTCTACCTTTCCAGAACAGGGATTAGAAGTGAATGCCACCACACCTAGGCTTTTATGTGGGTTCTGGGATTAAAGCCTAATCCCCATGCTTATGCAGCAAGCACTTTACCAACTGAGCCATCCCCCAATCTGGTGTGGGAGAATTGTCTGTATTCTGTCAATCATGTTTTAAATAAATGCTGATTGGCCAGGCAGGAAGTATAGGCGGGTCAACAAGACAGGAAGTAGAGGCGGGGTGATGAGAACAGGAGTATTCTGGGAAGAAGGAAGCTCTTCCCCCATTCCAGCCCAGATCACCGAAGAAGCAGGATGTGAGCTGCCATGTTGAGAAAGATACCCAGCCATGTGGCTAACATAGATAAGAACAATGGGTTAACATAAGCTATAAGAGCTAATAAGAAGCCTGAGCTAATGGGCCAATCAGCTTATAAGTAATGCAGACTCTCTGTGTGATTTTCTTTGGGGACTTGCCAGCTGTGGGGTACTGGGCAGGACAGAAACCCCAACAAGCAGGCCCTCCAGTTTATACATCTTTGACAAGAATGTTTTAAGACAACAGCTTGTAAATATATTTAAGAAATGCAGGAAAGGAAAAATGGAAACGAAAAATTTTAACCCCCAAAATGATCTTAAGGATTCAGAGTCACAAAAAAACAGGCACCGGGCTGTGGTGGTTCACGCCTGTTATCCCAGCACTCGGGAAGCAGAGACAGGTATATCTCTGTAAGTTTGAGGCCAGCCTGGTCTACAGAACTAGTTCCAGTACAGGCTCCAAAACTACAGAGAGAAACCCTGTCTCAAAAACAAAAATCCAGGCATTATTGTTCCCATAAGTTCTTTCTGAAGAATATGCAGGTGAAAATTTTCAGATTAATTGAAAATGTTGTTGGAGAAACATCTGCATAAGAACTAATGATGAGTATTGGGCTGGGTTTATTAGGTAGTACACATTTATAATTGAATGCCAGAACCAGGGAGGCTGAGGCAGGAGGATTGAAAGTTCAAGACCAACCTGGCCTACACAGTGAGAACCTTCCTCATTCTAAAAAGAAAACAAAAGGCCAGACCAGTGCTTTTCAACCTGAGTCTCAACTCCTTTGAGGATCACACATCAGACATCCTGTATAATTGATATTTATATTATGACTCATAACTAAAGATGGATGTTATAAGTAATTCTACACTAGCTCAGAACTGAGTATAATAAAGGGTTCTCTATTCAGGGATAGACTCACAGATCACAGTCCTCTGCTTGAACAGGGAACAGAAACTGAATCCAGCACTGGAGAGAGAGAGAGAGAGAGAGAGCACAGGCAAGTCTTATGGCTGCATTTATAGCATAAGAGACCACACCCAAGTGGGCTGATATCTTAAAGACTATTGGCTGAAGGAATTCCCACAGCACATAACAATAACAAAATTACAGTTATGAGGTAGCAATGAAAATAATTTTATGGTTGGGGGTTACCACAACATGAGGAGCGGTATTAAAGGGTCTCAGCATTAGGAGGGTTGAGAACCACTGGGCTAAATAAATGGTGTCTGTCTGATCACATAGCATATAATTGATAAATGTTTTAGTAATACATATGATAATTTTAAATGAATGCAAACAATATAAAATCCTAGTCCCATATTCTCTCACTAGCCCAATACTTGGTGCTTGGGAGTTAATTTTTTTATTTAAGTGTTTGGTTTTGTTCAACCAGTTTGCAGTATCTTCTGTGTAAACAGATTCTCCTGTCATCTTCCGTGGTAGGCACTTGTCTCCACAGATGCTGCCTTAGTCATTTGTTCAGTGTTTGCCCAATCACAAAACACACATATTCAATGAAGAGACTCATTGTGAATGGTGGGGGAAGCATTCTTTGCAGTTCTCTGTATCTTCAAATGTAAGCTGAAATTGACTTAAAAAAATACTGAAAAGAGCAATGGCCCAGAAATTCCATGTCTAGAAACAGACTGTAAACATTTAAATCACCTTTGTTAAGGGCTAGATTTTTTTTTTTAAAAAAAAGATAATTACAACATTCTGATACAAGGAACAACTCTCAGCAGTCAAATGAAAGTGTGGGATATTAATATACTAATTGGTGCAGAAAGGATAATGAGTTAACTATGATGATATGAAACACCGTGGATGAATGTTTTAAACAGTGTTCAATGAAAGAAGGATTAGAAACTACCCAACTGGGCTGAAAATGTAGATTGGTGGTAGATAACTTATCTACCAAAGGAGGACTAAAAATGGGCAAAATCAAACCATTAAGATAAAAACAAAAGAAAATAACGTATAATGGGTTATTTTACTCAATTACACTGAAGGCACTGGAGACATTTTATTGGGGCAGAGGCTGGAAGGTGTCATGTGAGAGCAGCTGCTTTGTTATTATTTGACCTGAATGGGAGGTTTCCTGTGTGTTGATTTTAAATAATTAAGTTCTGTGTTTGAAACAGTATAAAAAATTGTGTGGCAATGCATACTTTAGAGCTGATATTAAAGAAAATCCCACATCATTATAACTACATATGAGTTACTTTCAATTTTTAAATCCAAGTCAATTTAATCTACAAATACACAATTCAGATATAAACAAGTATGTGTTTAAAATTCATACAGGATACTACGATTTTCCTTCTGATTATACTAATGAGTTCTTACACACTTGTAAAGCAAACTCACAGACTTTGGTGGCCTGTATGCTGTCTGAGTATTTCCTTTCACGTGGCAGCAAGATTGTATAATCACAAGAATATTGAGGTGGTGTCTTCCCTGCTCCCCTCCAAAGCCACCATAGGAAAATGCATGACCAGGAGTGCATTGCCTAGGAGTACATTGCCCCAGCCCACATTCTCCAGCACTGGTTTAGCAGTAAAGATTCATCATGTTAATTTTAGGAGGACTAGTATCTAACATTAGACATGTGAGTTGAACAATGTATGCTCAATAACTGCCTTGTATTCCATGACAATACTATATCCTCAGAAATAAATCTTCTGAAAACAGTAGCCATGCTGGCTCTGGTGGCTTGGATGAGAATGTCCCCCATAAGGCTCATGCTTGTGAACACTTGATCCTATCCACTTATGTCTAGACCCATTAGTTTCTTCACTGTATATACTACTATGTAGATGTAGCATTATTTTGGCAGTTTTGAATGAAATCGGTAAGATCACTCACCTGTCCTATTTTTCTGTCCTAGGTAGTCAGCTGAAGCAAGAGAATCAAGGGATCCTTAATTACTACATTCCCATCAAGGACAACACCTGGGGAAAGGTGACGCTCAAAACCATGCACTTGTATACACTAACGATAGGCCAGGACTAACGATGGGGAGGCTGGGGTCCAGGCAGTGGAATCGTGCCTAGCATTGTGGGGCAGGAGCACATTTATGTTGCTTTTCAAATACCTTTAGAATTTAGTTGCCTTTTATTTCTGCCCCTAAAGCCCATGATTAGTCTATGTCCATCGAGAGGACTGGTTCAGAGACCTGCCTGCTCTTGCTTTCTCAATTACTTATTCTTCCAATTTTCCCCTCTCACCCTTCTGATACTTCTGTCCTCTAGTGTGAGCCCAGGGGACATTGGGGAGCAGAAGGAAGGACTTCTCTGGGTCGGGGTCTGGAAGGAACTTGTCAATGGTGACTGCATGTCTTCTGTTGCTGCTGAAGGTGTTTGGCATTCTGGAGAAAGCAAAAGAGCAATACAATTTAGAAGACTATTCCATCAGTCAGATCACCCTGGAGCAAGTCTTCCTGACCTTTGCCAAACTAGATAACCCAGAAAGTGATTATGCAAAAGCAAAAGCGGTGCCTTGAGATTCAGTTACAGCCAGCAATTAGGATGTCTTCATTCAACTGTACTTGGGTCTGGACAGGGGCATGTGTGTGTATGTATATATATATATATATATAATTTTGTGTAAATATATTCACATAATAAAGATTTCCCTGTTGGAGAACATTTATCCCCTTCATTATAGACTTAGATGAGTCATTTGTGAATTTAGTATGTATGGATTTAAAGCTGTTGCTGAAATATCCCCTTTTCCCTCCTAGAAACAAGAAAGAGCAGCATTTACCAGGGTGGAGACAAGGTCTTGAGTATTCTGAGAGCAGAAACATCCGAAAAGTATGGTGGAATAGATAGGACAACGTGAAGAGCAGTCTCACTGTGTTCTAGCAGCTAGTGTGTATGGGAGGAGGGTATGTGTATAAGGCCCGGGACAAGTCATCTTTCCCAGGACATACACATATTCATGGAAACACACAACTGATGCCAAAGATTAAAAGGCCAGTCGAGTAGTAATTTCCCAAAGTCAAATCAAGAGTCTTTTCACCAAGAACATGCAAAGTCCAAGAAGAGAAAGAAAACATTTTTTAATAGTGTGTTTTGAGCCGCATACACTTGTAATTCTATCATTAAGAAGGACAGGGGTTCCCAGGTCCTCGGCTTCTTACCTAAAGAATTAAAACCAAGGACTCACACAGATTTGCAAAAGTAGGAAGATAAATCATATGAATGCCCAGTCACACATAGGCCTAAGATGTAATTAGTGAATTCTCTCTGAAAAAAACAATAAACAAACAAAAACTAACTAGCAACAAAATGGCATCGAGAAACCAATCTATGTCTTATTGCTGTAGCAACAGTACGGTTTTCTTTGGATTTCCTCCCCAACAGAAAATACGAGTGGGTCTTCCACTGTCCACGCTCCATGACTGCATCATTGAATCGTCTCAGGATCAGAAGGTAGGTTTTGCTACTTCATTTTTGTTATTGAGATTGGCAAGTGCTCAAAGGTTTAACCAAGGTTTCAGGTGTGCAGGTCACTGTTCGCTTTGAGAGATGTCACATTGTAATTTGCACAAAGTTTAAAGAGTTACTAACCCTGACTGGATATCGCCAATGACTGAAAACATCCAAGGAGAGGTTCTGAACTCTGGACCATAGCTGTCACAGAGATTTTTCAAGCAGCACCACTCCCGAGTGCATGAACTACCTAAACTGTGAAAACAGTCTTGGGTCTGGGTTGTTGGCAGGTTCCCGCAGAGAGGCAGACAGCTGTGGCTGGCTCTGATGATCTTGGACTGTGAGCGTGAGGGAACAAGGTTCACACTAATAAGGGCAGGTGCCAGACCAGAGTCAAAAAAAAAAAAAAAAAATTATTCTGCAGTGTTCCCACAGCGCCCTCTGTTGACAAGGTGTAAGGTCACGTTAATTCCTGCTCCTCTGGCGCCAAGACTCAATAATAAATTCCTATCACACACATAAGGGATAGAGAACTTGCGGTGCTTGCCAGAACTCAGAGCCTGTGACTCTAACATGAAGCTACACTGGAAAGGACTGAGAAATGTGGCAATTGATCCAGTCCTGGGGAGCGCAGGAGAGACAGAGAGACAGACGTGGGGGAAGAAGAGTGGGAGAGGGGTGTCAATGGAACCCTATGCTGCTGGGATTATGGACAACCCCACGTTTTGGAAAGAAAGCAAAGGATGGTGCGTGGTGGGCTGAGTAAGTAGTAGGTGATGCTGAGAAGGACTTGGAGCAAGCAGAGGTCTGGGCTTGGGCTCCAGGCTCTGGACTCCAAGCTTGGCTTGCTGGCTCCTCCAGCGCCCCTACTGGCCCCTCACCCAGCTACTGTGCGTGCCTGCAGCTCCCCACCACCCTTCACATACTGTTTCCCCCTGTGTTGATGAATTTAGGGAGCAGGAGAAACATATGGTCGTGGCATATGCTCCATGATCCTGTTTTCCTGGTTCCCGCTACTCACAGCCCATCCCCTGTTCCTTCTCCAGCTCGTGCCCTGGTCTCCTCCCCCTGCTCCTGACTCTTCTTGACCGTTCACCGTACTTGGCACGTGACTCTGGGTTCCCCCCCCGCATCTGTACTTTTAATTGGTTTGCACGAGGCCAGGTCGCAACCTTGGGAAGGAGAGCACTGCCCTGCAGGACGGTTGGCTAAGGCACTGGGTGCAGAACAATTCTCTCCAACTGGTGCTTTTCAGTGGATAAAGTGCTAAGGGTTAAAGTTGCTAAATTGGAGCCCTGGTGGTGAGTCTTCCCGCCTGCCCTCGTGTCCACTGCTTTCAGATGCCCTGGGAGCTTAATTTTCCTTTCTCTTTGTCTCTGTTTTTGTCTGTCTGTCCCTGTTTCTCTATTTCTATTGCTCCCCATCCCCTGTGATTTTTTATTTAAGGAACGAGGATAATGCCAGGACCACGGTCACAGGAGGTTAAAGGCAAAGAGGCAGGGTGCTCCAGCAGTGCCCCTTGAGTTGTAGATCAGCCACATCTACAGGGCAAGGCCCTGTCTCAAAAGAAAGAGAGAGGAGGGAGGGAGGGAGGGAGGAAAAGGAAACCAGCCGCACATTTTTCTTTCATCTGAAACACACAGACTAGAAACGTTTGGACAGTGTAGGATTTGGATGCAATGGCTCCTGAACTTCACCCTTGCGCTCGGTTAGTTTTGCTCGTGTTTTTCTAGTTCCCTGGTGTGTTGGCAGGTTGATTATTTGAGAGTCTGGGGTGTAAATTTCAATCCTCTAAGCTTTCATGGTAGAGATTTTTGCTGCATCTTGTAAGTTTGGTATGTTGTTTCTGTTTTCATTTGTCTCTAGATAGCAGTAATTGCTTTTTAAAAATGTCTTCACTGATAACTTAATATGCTGTCTAATTTCCATTTGTCTGTGAATTTTCTATGAGTACTTCCTCCTGTTATTTATGTCAAAGTTTCATAGCACTGTATTCAGAAAAGATACATGATGCAGGGTCCATGAGCACCAGTCACAGCCTCCTGAGTAGGTAAAATTAAAAGTACATGTCTGCTTTAACTAACACAGCTACTTCTGTACTCTTTTGGTTTCCATTTTCTTGGGATATATTTTATTTTTAACTTTTGTTATGGCCATGTGCTCACAACAATAATAATAAATACTTATTTGAAAACAGTACTAGAGATTTTTTTCTAGTATTATTATGGTCATGTTATATTTGTTGTTGTATTCTAAAATATTAAATAGTTTACTGGAGCATCATTTTTCCAGAGAATATTTGTGTGTGTGTGTGTGTGTGTGTGTGTGTGTGTGTGTGTGTGTGTGTGTGCATGCACACGCACGTGTGGGCTTGCACATGCTGACAAGGTCCCTGATTTGATTGCTGTGCCTGAATTTGGATTACAGTTCCTGTAACTGACAGTCTCCCTCAGATTCATCCTCAGCTCACTTAAGATTAAATAAAGCTTTAATCTAATGACTCTCCTTTATGGCTCTGAGCTCCAGCTCTTGGCCTGCCTCAGAGCTGCCTCCCCCCAAATTTCTGCCAGCTGTGCAAGGTTGTGCTCAGCGATGGGAATCTGAACCTATATGCCTGATTTCAGCTGGGAAGAGTGATGATTTTTGCCCAAGTGAATGAAATCTCTGACAAGAAGCTGTGTCTGTCTGTGAACAACAACAGCAGCACAAGACCTTCCGGAAGAAGTCTATGTCTGCAGAGACTGATAGACCAACTGGGATTTCGGTACCGAGGGGAGACTGGACTTCTGTAGGTTCAGAAACTAATTACTTTATCTTGGTCTGGTGTTAGCCTCCAGGGACAGTCAGTATCTGAACTGATGCCTTGTGATAATAAATAAAAACCTTTAGAAGCTATTAACTTAGTGGAACACTAGTTTCCACCGATCCAAGAGCTAAGAATGTCACCAGACAGCATCCATGGCCTACAAAATAGCTCTCCCTATCTGGTCGCACCAACTCTCTGGTGGACCCACCAATGCATCTTAAAGTTGTTTTGATTTGAGACTTTCGTTGTTCTGTAAAATTTTAAAAACCTTGTAAAACTGCTTTCACATTGGAACATGGAATTTAGGGTAACCTAAATCTGTGTTCCTAAGTCATGGTAACACCAAGTGGCTCTTATTCCTGTTAAGATAAAAGCTGCGGTTTTAACCTCAATACCTGCCATGTCATCTGCTCCATAAGAAATGGATTTCATTTTCCCCAATTATACATGTGTACCTAGTATAAAGCATATTATAGATATAATAGTCATTAAATTTAAGAATTAATCTCCTCATAGTTCATTTGGCTGCTACAACAAAATCCATAGGCTATGTGACTTACAAACTGGAGGAAATTTTGGTGGGTTTTCAGGAGGCTGGAACGTCTGAAACGGAAGTGCCTGCAGATCAGTGTCTTGTGAAGTCTCTTTCCTGACACACAGGGGCTCTAATGTCTGCATGTACTCACATGACAGACAGATGAGATGAGAGGCTGTCTCTGGGGCTTCATGTACAGGTAGCAATCCCACGTATGTCACCACTCAACGCTCCCATTCCTAAATAACACCATCTTTGCTGTTTGGATTTAGCAGATGAGTCTGGTAGGGACATAAACATAAATGTTCAGTTCGTTACAAGCCATTCCCCTTAGCACTGTTATTGGTGGTAGTTATTTCCATATTGTAAACTTGAATAACAAAGTAATTAATCTTTATTTAGTGCATGGCATTTTGTAGATATTAGGATCTCCACAGATGCTGAATACATTTTAAATGTAAGAATATATAACTACTCAGATACCCCAAGTGATTAGTTACTTTAAAACTGTATTAGAAAATTAAATGAATACAATTTAAATGATTTACTTGTCTAAAGGTCACGTGCTGCTAGATAATATATTTTTTGCTTTAAAACTTTTTATTACTTCTTTGAGAGTTTTGTGCACTGCATTCTGAACATACTTGCCTCCTCCACCAATTCCTCCCCTCCTCTAGTCACTCAACGTGGTCCTCTTCTAATTTTTTTTTAATTCATTGAGTAGTTTATGCTGCCCATATATGCTTGGGTGTACAGTCTTCCACTAGAGTGTGGTCGATGTACCAGGGGCCACACCCCTAAAGGACATATCAATTGCCAACACTGAGTTGGATGGGGTGGGACTTTGTGTTCATCCCCCCACATGCTGGGCTTTGATCTAGCATTCACTTCCCCAGGTCTTGTGCATGTTGTCATAAATACTATGAGCTCATATGTGCAGATGCCCTGTCGTGTTCTGAAGACACTGTTTACCTGCAGTTGTAGAGCACCTCTGGTTCTTACACTCTTTCTGCCCCCTCTTCCACAATGCTCCCTGATAGAGATACAGATGCAATCTCTTATTCTGTGTACTTGGGTCAGCTGTATGTCTCTGTGTTAATCTCTGTTTACAGCAAACAGATTCTTGTCTGATGAAGATCGGGAGATGGATTAACAATCTTTTATAATGACAAGCCATTAGTAGTCAGTTTAATACAGTGTCCATTTAGCAGAATAACAGTAGTAGGTTCTCCCTGGGGAGGTCCACGATCTGTCTGACCACAGAGTTCTTGGCCCTCATAATTATGATAGGTATAGGTTTTCATCTTCTGGTGAAAGACTTAAATCAGTCCTTGGTTACTCCCATAACATTTATGGTACTATTGCATAGAGTATTGCATATATTATGTATGTGGTATTGTACTATACCAGTGGGCTCATCTTACCACCCCAGTCATTACTGTAGCTTACAAAGTTCAGAGCTGGGTGAGACTGGTGATAACTTTTCTTGCTCCAGAGAACCAATAACGTCTTCCAGCACCACAAAAGCTAGGCAGTTAGGGATGAAGCTTCCAGATGAGAACCAATTTGATTCTTTCTTCATGTTCTTTAGCTCGAGGGTACAGTGTCTTCAGAATTACGGTCTTACAGCCAAGTTCTGGAGTGTAGCCAATGGCATTGGCAATAGCCTTTAATGTTTGGAGGGAAGTCTATGGGACCTTACTGGCCAACAATGCCAAAAGTTACAAAGTTACAATATATATATGTATATGTATGTGTATGTGTGTGTGTGTATGTGTGTGTGTGTGTGTGTGTGTATGTGTATATGTATATATAGTAGCATGCAGGTCTCCATATAACATTTCTGAAGGTCTTTAGAGTTACTTATCTATTCACGTATTACCTCCTCTACCCTTCTCTTCCATCCACTACCCAAGTTTAACCCTTCCTAATCCAATATTCCCCCTTTAAGTCTTTATACCACCGGGTTCTCTCTCTTGCCTGTTGAAACTCCTCCCCTCCGCCCAGATTTTCAGACCTATAATGGCTGTTACAAATGAAACACACATATTTGAAGATTCAGGTAATCTTCATTTTCTTTTCTTTAAAAGCATGTTTTCTTCCTCCAGAGCTGAACTTCCACATCGTACAGAAGAATGGCTTCCCTGGAGGCCAAAAGGCTTGCGATTCTTCTGTGGAAGAACTTTACTTTAAAGGCAAGTTGAGCTCTGCATAGTGTTCTTGCAGAAGAAGCTCAGAGATGGCCAATGCTAATTCTCCATCACAATCACTGACTTTGTTTTATATACAGTTTTACTTTTCTTGGTTCTAGGGCTGGGGCTCCCTATTCCAAACATAGAATCTACACAGAGTGAGGCAATAGCAGTGTTACATAGGAGAGAGAAAAATGGCAGTCTATGAAATTTTTCTGTCCCAGAGTAAAACCTTGCTTATTGGTCACGTGTGTTAACTGAACAAAGTATCTTATTAACTCAATACATACAAATTGCCATTTGTTAAATCAACGACATCTTAGAAAAACTAACATGATATTGTTCTTCTTTAATTCTTTTAGAGGCGGAAGTTTGGGGCTTTGGTTACTGAAATAGTCCTGATGTTTGTATTCAGTGTTGTGCTTTTGGCAACACGCAGACTTCTTCCTATAAAAAAGATTGAATCTGTCCGTTATTCTCATCAGCCGGTCAGTGATGCTCCTTCCTTCATCCACGTCTTCGCCACTTCTCATCCTTGGGAACTGGCCTATGTGCCTTCCAACAGCACCACAGTACAGCATATTGTTGAAAATGTGAAAAAGGATTTAAACTTCAGTATGAAAGGTTGGTTAAGATTTTCATAAAAGCATATGATTCAGTTATTTTAGCAAAAACATTATCTTTTTACCTGGACAATTATCTTCCACACAGAACATGACAGGATATCCTCATAGCCAAGGGCCAGCTTTCTACGTATGCTATTATAAAACTGGTTAAACTTGAAAGTTAAGTTTCTCTTAACTTTTCTTCTTTATACCCCCCAAAACAAAGTGATATCTTAACATTAGATGATCAATTGATGGTTTTCCAAATTATTATCCAGCTCTGTGATACTAAGTCTGTATTGTTTCTGAATGAGTTTTAAAACTCTGGACTGGAATAGCATCAGGAGCATTGCTGTGTTCAGCAGAGACACACAGGATAATGTCTTTATTCTGAATTAGTGGTCAGTTATTTAAAACAGTATTGCATAATCCATAGAAGGTTATATCTGACTCCATTTTATATAAGTGTAAAAAAGTACCTGACATGGGTGGCGTATAAAGAAAAGAAGTTTATTTAACACATAGTTTTGGAAGTGGAAAGAACAAGATTGGTGTCCCCATCTGTGTCTTGGCTATATCACAGTGCGGTAGATGGCATTGTGGTGGAAGCACATTTGGTAGAGAAAGGTCATATGGAGAGACAGGAAGTTACAAGCTATATAGAACAGGCCCAGACCAGCTCTTTTCTAGCCACCCTCTTACTCAGGAGCTAACCTGGGTCCTGCAGAAACTTCATTAGCCCCTCCCCCAGAGAAATCCCTCCAATGACTTAACTATTTCCCACACGCACCCCTTAAAGTTCCTACCTCCTCCAAGTTGTGACTGTAACAATTGAGCTATAAGCTCGAAGACCTTTGGGGGACATGCTCAAGGCATAGCCAGACCACAGTGGATATTAGAGAAGCCATGTAGAATTGTTTTAAGTTTCCAGTTCCTCACTTACCTTCTTCACACTCTTGGATCTTTTTCTCCCCAGTTTCTCATGGAGGCAAATACTATTAGAAATTCTGTGGACTTCCCTCTAGTAAAGTCCTCTCTTTGAATAAGCATACAGTTCAGCTCCTCTGCCTCAGGAGCATCGGGATCAGGGTCAGGTCCTGAGTCTGAAACCTCAACCATCCTTCTTTCTTAGATCATGGCTATACCTTTGTTTTCTGACCAACACAGGAAATATTCGTTTTTATACAAACATAAATGAATACTCAATCATCATAATCACTTGAACGCAGGTCTTTCAAGGGTTGAACCCAACCAAAGTTTCCTATAATTACTGGATAGAAAAGATAGGCTAAAATCATGGGGAATGCTTTAAAATGGACTGTTTTGTTGTTTATGGATTTGTTTACAAAAATGAGTGGAGCAGAGTTGCTGAGGGAACTGGATTCATGATAGTTTTGGTGAGATGCAGAGACAGTGACACCCGGAAGCACAGGTGACAAGTGTGGAGGAGAGTGTGGTGGGAACTCTGAAGCACCGAGAGCACCTCCAGCGAGTATGCCAGCACCATCAATAGTGATGACGGTGGAGCTTTCCTTGTGTGCTTTTGGGAATCAGGGATTTGCTGAAGGAAAATTACACCAGTAAAGCCATCTCAGTCTAAGGGGTAAAACTACGTGGAACTTGATTTACACTGCAGCAGCCATTAAGTCTTTGACATTGTGTATACATCAACCATGCTTTTGATTCTAGGGAAATCCTTTAGGGAATAAATGTACTGTGTACAAATGGACATATATTGAGTTAGAAAAATATAAATTACACATTTTCTAAGGTCAATCAGGTTGCATTTCAAAGTTAAATTCATTGATTGAAAATCTCAGTTATTAGAATGTGCTTGCCTCAAACACTAAAATCACGAGGTGGCTTCATTCCCTAATTTCCACATATTTTTAATTTAGATAGTAAATATTACAGAACCATGGTATAACGCCTTTCCCGCTAATTTCTCCTCAGATTGGAAATGCCATAGCACTGGGGCACTTTCAGCAGTCAGCGTACTCCAGCAGGTGTTCATGGCTCCCACCTACAGGCAGGAAGCGCTGTCACTCGTTCTGCTTTCCTAGATTTTTCCTCTCTCTACAGTTACAGGGTTTCCTTCAGAAAGTGATTTTGAAGATTACATGAGGTCAGCTGTCAACTCTAGAAATGTTCTGGCTGCTATTGTGTTTGACCACAGCTTCACAAACAGCGACGATACCCTGCCAAAGAAGGTGAGAAAGTTTTCCATAGAAGCCTATGGCTGGGGGCTGAAAAGGTGGCTCAGTGGAGAACACAGAGGGTAGTATTGTTCTTCCAGAGGACCTGAGTTCAGTTCTTGACACTCACACTGGGCGACTTATAACCTCCTGTAACTCCAGCTCCAAGAGATCTGACACACCTGTGTGCATATACCCCAACACAGAACCACACGAACATACATAATTAAAAATAAATATTTTAAAAAGAGAAACCTTGAAACTGTATGCTGATTTCTGGAGAGTTAATGAGCAAGACATATCATTATTGCAGTTAATGATGAACTTGTTCCTTGACCATGGCATGGAATTGGATCCAAACCTAACTAATTCCAGGGTCTGTTACTGTGCTAACAAAAGAATTATATTTACTGCCTATTAGACTTTCTCCACAAACTGGAGTCTTGGGAAATACAGACAGCTAAGGATATTATTCTGCTGCTCTGTCCCATGTAGCAGCTTCATGTACCCTTCTGATGCTGCTGAAGTAAGCACATGTTTCCTAGTTCAAAACACTTGCTATGATAAAGTGAGTATATCATCACAAATGCTAAGAATGCCCTTTGCATTGGGCAAAGGTCACAGGTAGATGCAGAATATTTAAATGGAGTTTCAAGACAGAAGTTTTAAGAACTTGTTGCATGGTCAAGGACAGATCTGTTCCTTGAAGAACTAAAATGTAGTTGAGAACTCGTGTGTCTTAGGGTTTCTATTGCTATGAAGAGACACCATAACCATGGCAAAGGGAAATGTTTGTTTGAAGTGGCAGCTTACAGTTTTACAGGTTTCACTATTATCATGGCAGGAAGAATAGTAGCACACAGACAGACATGGTGCTGGAGAAGGAGCTGAAAATTCTACATCTTGCAGGCAACAGGAAGTGAACTGTCACATTGAACGGTATCTTGAGCATACATGAGACCTCAAAGCCCACCTCCACAGTTGACACACTTCTTCCCACAAGGCCATATCTACTCCAGCAAAGCCATGCCTCCCAATAGTGCCATTCCCTTTAGGGACCATTTTCTTTCAAACTACCACAACATGTTAAATAACAGGCCATGCTGAATCAGAAGCAGGACATCTACAAATACTGGAGATGATTCTGATAACTGCGCTCAAGAAGGAGAGACAAACACACTATCTTGAATTTAATGTCCCTGGTATTGAGGAAAATGAACCAAGTATAGAATGTAGATGTGTATAGAGGCAAAATTCTGTGTTCAAGGTACAAGCAACTGTCCATGGGAGACAAAAGAGAGTCCTCAGCTAGGGTCGTCAATTTCTCTTTATTCTGTCTTGTCACTTTGGTACTTCCATAGGCTTGTCAGTGTGTGGAAATGTTTTCAGCGCAGTTTCAAACCTCCGTCTTCTGCCTTCATTCATAGTCCCTCCCCCCCGTCCTGCCCTCGCCTTACTCGGGCCCTTTACAAGTGTGTTGGCCTGGTGCATATTGTCTCCCAACCACGCAAACTCCTTCCTCGTCCGCCCTTCCATAAATATTCTAGATGCATCTTTATCACCAAATTTGAACTTAGCATGATTAAATATATCTTCGACTAGGACTTGAGCTCTCCAAGAAGCAGCAGCTGTCTTTGACTGTGCAGTAATCCATCGAACGTTTCTTTGAAACTTCAATGTATGCCTGTACTTGCTCATCTAACCAATTTCTCTAGTCTAATTCTTGCAATTGTTTGTTTGTCTCAAAGAGATTTTTTTTTTTTGCCTAATGCAGTGTTCCTTGAAGTTTTCTCAGTTCTCTAAGATTGGTGACCTTTTCTTTCAGTACTTATGCAACTTCCCACATTTCTATCTTAGCTCCTTCCTTCTCTGTCCTCCTCAACCACTTTCAGGAGAGGTAGAGATTTGTTTTTTAGGAATAGTTGGCTAACATAAAGGGAAAGGAATGAATGCTCCCTTTTGGCATATCTCATTTTAGTTTGCATGTCAGATGTCCTCCTACTCATTATATTCATGAGTTCCTGCTGTGATTGCTTACTACAAACCTACAGCAAAAATCCAACTATTGTTGACACTTCAGAATATCTCACATGGGATGTGCCACATGACAGGTTTGCCATCACTTTCTGAAGTCCAGAATCTCCTCAAATACTCATCAAAATACCTTCAGAATTTCATATTCTTGATACACTTTAAGAGTCGTTTTGTTTCTGATTCCTGTCATAATTTTCTCTTTTTGTTTTATATATATATAATATACACATATTATATATATATATATATATATATATATATATGTATATATATATATATTATTGCTCCTCCTAGGTAAAATATTACCTGCGTTTTAGTAATGTTAAAAAGAACATGAATGCTGGGACATATTTCCAAGGACACAGCTGGTTTACAGATTTTCTCTTTCCACCTGCACGTCTTCTGGGACCTAGAAACCGATATGATGCAGACGGAGGCAGCCCTGGTGAGCAGAGGTTTATGAGGTTTATGTTGCTTATTTTAGTATCCCATTGCATTATAAGATGGATGGATTAATACTTCTTCAGTCCTGTGGTAAAAAAGTATTTAATTAATCAATTAATTAAAATACATTTTAAATTAAAATAGAATTACATCACTTTTCCCCTTCCCTTATCTTCCTCCTACCCTTTTCAGGTTAGCTCCCTCCAACCCCTCCCATTGCCCCCACTCTCACACTAATATCTTCTTTTTCTTTGATTATTATTGTTTTAGATATAGATAGGTAGATAGGTAGGTTGGTAGGTGGGTAGATAGAGGCAAGCTGGGGGAGCCATTTTAATATCTAACAAAATAAAACAGATCAAAATCAATCAGAAGAGATAAGAAGGAAACTACATATTCATCAAAGAAAACATACACCAAGAGGACATTTTAGTCCTTAACATCTCTGCCCCAAACACAGGGCATCTAAGTTTGTAAATGAAATACTATGATAGCTTAAATTACATATTTTAATTTAAATAATTTATAAAAAAATCACACACTGATAGTAGGAGACTTCAAGACCCCTCTCACCAATAGACAGGACATCCAGACAAAAACTAAACAGAAATGCTGAAGCTAGCAGACATATTAAACCAGATGGGCCTAACAGATATTCATAGAGCATTTTACCTTCACACAGAAGAATACACCTTCTCTGCATCTCATGGAACAGTCTCCCAAATTGACCACATACTCTGATGCAAAGCAAATCTTAACAGATACAAGAAAATCAAAGTAACTCCCTGCAGCCTATCAGACCACCAAGGATTAAGCCGGACAGCAACAAAAGAAACAATAGAAAGTTAACAAACTCACAGAAACCAAACAGGTCTCTACTAAATGAAAAATGGGTCAGGATATAAAGAAATTAAAGGGCTCCCTAGAGTTTGCTTTTTTTTTCCAAGACAAGGTTTCTCTGTACCTTTGGTGCCTGTCCTGGAACTAGCTCTCGTAGACCAGGCTGGCCTCAAACTCACAGAGATCCACCTGCCTCTGCCTCCCGAGTGCTGGGATTAAAGTCCTGCGCCACCACTGCCCGGCAAGGCTCCCTAGAGTTGAATGAAAATGAATATATAGTATATCTTATGAGATACAATGAAAGCAGGGATAAGAGGAAAGTTATAAAAATCAGTGCCTGTATGAAAAAGCTGGAGAGATCTCACACTAGCAGCTCAGCAGTACACCAGAAAGCTGTAGAACAAAGAAGAAAAGAAGAAATCACACCCAAAAGGAGTAGACGGCAAGACATAATCAAACTCAGGACTAAAATCAATAAAATATAAACAAAAAACAATACAAAGAATCAACAAAGTAAAGAGTTGGTTCTTTGAGAAAATCAACAGAGCCTGTGGTAGTAACAAACCAATACCTGATTTGACTTAAGGTCACGCCAGGGGATGGAATCTATACCCAGCACTGCTTGAGTGACCAAGAACCCATCACTAGATAGCCCAGGAACATATGATAAAACAAAATAATACTCTTCTAAAAATATATATGTAGCAATTTAATAACTCCTAATGGCCTCTTGCTATGCTTATATAGATCAATGTCCCATTCTGCTATCATCAGAGAAACCGGGAAGATATACCGGGAGACCCACAGACAGACATTATGCAGAGAGCAGACACTTTGGGACACTCAGTCCTAAATTGGATGCCTCTGTCAAATCCCTCACCTCAGGGCTCAAGGAACTCCGTGGAAGAGGAGTTGGAAAGAGCATAAAGAGACAGAGGAGATGGGGAACACTAAGAAATCAAAGCCCTCTAAATCAACAAGATGGACACACATATGAGCTCACAGGGACCATGGCAGCACGCACAGGGTCTGCACAGGTCTGCACAGGTCTGGACCAGATGGAGTCTTAGAGAGGAAAGGAGAAATACACACATGCCTCCACTCCAACCCACAAACAATCTCCAATTGATAACCTCTTACAAATGAAAATTTAGTTCCCTCCAAAAGAGTCCATGGGGAAAACAAACCCTCTTAAGGGGAGGCTGCAGTCCCCGCAGTAGATGGCCAGCAGGAAATTAACTCAATGGCCTCTTTGAAGGTTTTATCGTATTTTATTTATTTATTTATTTATTTATTTATTTATTCTCATAATGCCACATCAGGGTGTTTTCTTTTTTCTAAAATTTTACTCTATTTTCAATTTTTATTTATATATATGTACATAATTTTAGATATGTACTGGGTCATATATATATATATATATATATATATGCTTCTAGTTTAGTGTTTTTATTATATTCCTGAATGTGTAAATGAGTGTGTCTCTGATTCTAGTAGCTTCTCTTGGGTTTTTTCCCCTCCTGTATGTTTTGTTCTGAGGTGTTAGTTTTTGTTTTATCTTATTATATTTTATTTTTACCCCTTAGAAACCTGTTTGTTTTCTAATGAGTGACAGAAAGGGATTTGGATAAGAGGGGAGATGAGGAGTAACTGGTAGGAGAAGAGGGAGGGGAAACAGTAATTATGATATTGTCTATTTTTGATAAAAAGAAGAAAAAACACATGAACAGTTTCCACAGATTAGAGAAGACAGTGTCTGCTTAATAAGTAAGCCCGGGCATCATTCTGTGCAGGAAACAGGAACAGAAAAGGGACACTGAAGGAAAACACTGGAGAAATGCAAATCGAGTTTATATATTAGAAATAGCATTGATCCAGTGTTAAGCTCTCAGTTTTGAGAAGCGTGCTGTGGTCGCAGATGAGGCTAAGGAAGCATTATTCAGGGTCTACAGCAGTTTTTCTCAGTCTTTGCATTATTGCCCTTCTAAGAGCCTTTGGGGACTTTTAAAAGCCTAGCCTTCCCTCTCATGAAGTTTCAACATCACAGAGCTATGTCTAATTATGTAGGGTGGTGTGGGGTGATCCAGCCCCTGCCCACTTTGAGGATGCATGGCATAGAAAATCCCTGTGTATTGCTTTGGTCATTTGCCATTATATTGATTTTTCCAATGTGAAAGCATAATTAAAAAAAAATTAACCCCAAACTCTCTTACCCAAAGGTACCAATGAAAGTATATTTTCTCTATCCAGTAAAGCACAGCTGTCAAAAATGTGGGACTAACTAATTCAACATTGTGCATTCCCCTCCTAATGTTAGGAATAAAGCAAATATATTTGTTCTCACCAGTTCTGTGTAGTAATTACTCTAAATTCTTGTCCATAGCAGAAAGAGAAAATAGAAAGTTGTAACACTTGAGAAAGAAAGCTACACCCTCTTTATTCCCAGCATGTGGGTTCATCCTGTTTGTGTGGAGAAACTGTGGGGGCTTCTCGGGATCTTAGACCAAGAGGAGACTGTGGTTAAAGTTAACTTGGCTCTTTCCCATTGACATACAGCCTTGTGTCACCTAACAAGGGCTACGGTCTCAGAAGGATATTGCTAGACAGCTCATCTCCATCTCACCACGTGAGCATCACAGTGAGTTCACACAAGCTAAGGCGGCGGTACCACTTCGTCACAGGTGGCAGAGCAATGAGATCACCTTCATGCCAGAACAGTGGTGTATGATACATTGCTGTGCATGAATTGCTGTTTTTCTTTGTTTGGCTCAGGTGTCGGTAGTCATTTTACTTAGCAGTCTTTGTTTTCTCACTCAGGGTACATCAGTGAAGGGTTCCTGGCTGTGCAACATGCCTTGGACAAGGCCGTCATGCGACATCATGGTGGTGCTGCTGCCACCGCACTCTTTAACGACACTAGCCTTTTCATCCAGAGATTTCCATACCCGGCATATCAGGATGATTACTTCCATACATTTGCTAATATTTTTATCCCTCTAATATTGGCATGCACCTTCTTTATGAATTATCTTACCCTCGTTCGGTCCATTGTGTGGGAAAAGGAAAACCAATTGAAGGTAACTATTTTTCTTGTAGACATCATTTACATTGAAAATTTTGAACGTATGGGATGGATTATTATGGAAGGTTGAATTATCTACTCATGTTCAAAACTGATGGCTCTGTTTCACTTGCAGCCACTCAACACTTGCTTTTGTGGCAATTTGCTATAATTATGTCTTTATTCAAATTTTTTAGTATGACTTTTAGTTACAGCGAACAGAAGACTACTTTATGGAATATTCCAGATTTAGTTTGAATATCAACTATGCTCAAAACACTCAGTGCATCCAGTCCAGGGTTAGTGATTTACCAGACGGTTTTTGAATACTGATTGGATCTCCTCACTAGTTACAAGTCTGGACAGGTTTTCTGTTCTTTCGCTATCTGATCTTGATAGGCATTGTATTCATCCACATTTCTCCACGTTCTCTCCATTATTCAAAATTTTGTTTGCCGTTGAACAGTCCATAATACTCTCTCGTGATTCATTTCTTTAGAACCAGAAGTAATGCTCCCGGCCTCTTTTCTGGTTTGAGGAGTGTGTTTTCTCACCTTTGTCACGGGAGTCCGGCTAACTTCGGCCATTTCGGCTAATTTTGGCGCTGTTGACTTTTCTCTGTTGTTTGCATCTTCTCTGTTTTATGTGTCTCAGTCTACTCTGGGTTAACTTCTCCCTCTGGCCTGTGTCTGGTTTGTCCTTCTTTTCTAGGCTCATGGAGATAGCGTTTGGCTATTTGTGTAGCTGTTTCTTTTTAAACTTAGGCCTCTCTAGCTGTGCACGTCTCTCTCTCTCAGTCCCATTTTCACTGCACCCCATAAGCTTTGGGAGGTTGCGTTGCGTTTTCATTCTGTACTTTTCCTCATTATCTCTTCAGTGCTTGTTGAAGAACGCATTGTTAATTTCTACCTGTAAATGATTTTTTTCAGTTTTTTTTTGTTTCTGATTTCTGGTTTCATCCCTTTGTGGTAAGAAAAGATACTTCACATAATTTTAGGCTCAAAAAATAAAAATAAATCTAAAATTACAATGGGCGATGCAAATAAAAATCTAAGAGAAGTAAAAAATAAAATATATTAAGACTTCTTTATAGGCTAACATTCATTCTGGAGATGGTTCAGGAAGAGATGAGAATTTATTTTGTTTGATGTCATGTTCTGTCAGTTGAGTCCAGTGGGTATAGTGTTGTTTGAAATGCTCCATTTTTCACTGAGCTTCTCTGTCCAGTTGATCTGTTACTGAAAACGCTGTGTTGAAGTCTCCAGCCATTATTGCGGCACAATCCCTCATTTGATTCTGTTCGTTTTCCTTCCTGTCTTTTGCTGCTGTTACTTTGGATTCATACATGTCTTTCACTGTAGTATCCTCATGATAATATGGACTTTTTTCAAAACACAATATCCTTGATTTTATAAGTTTTGCTATAAAATATTTTTGTTTGATATTGCTACTGACACTTCAACTCTCTTTTGGTGACTATTTCACGGGATATGTTTTTGTCTTTCTACTTCAACTCAATTCTGCTGTTAGATATGAGGTGAACCGCAGCAAAACTCACAAATACATTAAATGATACTTATAGGATCCTACACCTGATGGTTCTGGAATATAACACTGTCTGTAAGCACAGTGGGTTTACCAGAAGCCTGGCATAATGGAGTATGATCTCTATCCCAAGAGAATTAAATTACATATTTAATAAGAGTCACATAAGTAGGAAGACACAAACGTTTGACCATTAAACCAAGACTGGGTATGAAACAGTCATGGAACATGACTTGAAAAGTAGAAAAGGCCTGAGTAATAATAAACATGCTTTTCTCTGAGAACAACAGAGCAAAGATTAGAACTCACAGTAATTTGGCAGTTAGACAACATATAGATCAAAGAATAAATTCCTGGGGAAACCTGAAAATATTCCAGCCTGTTAGCAAATGTGTAGTTCACTGAGATTAGTGGTATATGTCTAAGGTGAACTGTACGGTACACCCGGAACTTCCTAGTGATCCGTGCACAGCAAACTCGGTGCAGCATGTAGCGTTATGGTTTCTTCAAGATTGTTTTGACTGTCCTGGGTCTTTTGAATGTCCATATGAATTTTATTAGCGTTTGTCAATCTCTAAGTTTCTTTTATGTATGTGTATATGATGCATATCTGTGTATATGTTTGTGTGCCACACCATGCTTGTCAGAGGACAGCTTTGGGTGTCGGTCTTCATCTTCCACCTGGCTTGAGACAGAATCTCGTTGTTGTTCGTGGCTGTGTATACCAGGCCAGCTCATGAGCCTCTGAAAAGTCCCCTGTTGCCACCTCTCATCTCATCACAGGAGAACTAACATCACTGACACACTACTGTTCTGAGCTTTATGTAGGTTCTGAGATTTTATGTAACTCTGTACAAAGATTTTTGGAAAGAGATCTGTGCAGTTTGTACATAATTTAAGGTATTTTACCATGTTAGCAATATTAAGTTGGTGAAGTGGGGAGCCTTGCATTTACTCAGACTTTCTGTCATCTCATTCAGCCACGTTTTGCAGGTTTTATGTACAAATTTTGCACTATTTTTGTTGAATGTGCTTTGTCGCTTTAAATGCTTATTTAAACTTGCTAAGTAAGGGTATACAAGATGGCTCACATGTAGAAGTACTCGCTCACACATGGGCCTGATGACCTGAATTTTGTACCTGGGCCCCAGAAGGTGACAGGAAAGAACCAACTCCCAAGAATTGTCTTCTGACTTCCATGTGCACCATGCCACATGCATACCTGCATGCACATATGCATGTGCATGCACACAGACAAATACAATACATACATGATAAATAAATAAAAGTTTGCAGAGTGAATCTGTTTCCAGTATTGAACTGTAAAATCTCAATGGCACATTTTCTCTTGTTTTTGTCTCTACAGGTAATAACACAAGCCTGTAACCACTCTAAGGAGATTTGGATAGCATGCATATGTTCCTAGATCTTTCCAGTCATGTACTCATTAATTCAAAAGACTTTCACTGAGAACCTTGTATGTACCACGCAGGTAGAAACTAGAGGGAGGGAGCTATATTCATAGAATTTAAATATTGACATATTAGTAAAATTCAACAAAATATTTTAAATAGATTCTGAATATTCAGACCTCTCAAGTAACTTTTCTTAATCTATGCTAATATTATATTTTTTGTGGAATGTTTTGAATATGCTTTTATTAAAGCTCAAAATACCTCATATTTCTATAAACAACTACTTCTGAGGAAAACACATTGTTCATAAGGGTATCGCTAAAACTGTGGGCATTTTCTCTTCTCATCTTAAATTTAGTATTTTCAACCTTTATGCTTGAGTTTAAATACTTTTTTTTGAGACAGGATTTCTCTGTGGAGCTTTGGAACCTGTCCTGGAACTAGCTCTTGTAGACCAGGCTGGCCTCGAACTCACAGAGATCTACCTGCCTCTGCCTCCCGAGTGCTGGGATTAAAGGCGTGTGCCACCACTGCCTGGCAAATTTAAATATTATTATATCTTTTTCTAGAAATGTAATTGTAAGAAAGGTATATTTAAGTGGTTTATAGCTTTGCTTACATGCACTCCGTGTCTTTAACAGTATCAGGAAGTTAGTTATCGGAGAAATGACCTCTGAGCTTATAAAATCTACAGGATTCAGTCACTAGCTGAACAATTTTAAAGAAATTGCAGGAGATCCTGGGTCAAGTTTATCCTTTATAACTTGGAGATTTAGGCCATAAATATGAAGTCATAGAATATGTCAGTATATTTTGAGAACTCTAAGGCACTGTGTGTGTGTGTGTGTGTGTGTGTGTGTGTTCATGATGTTTAATTTGTGGTAATTCTCCTACAGGAATACCAGCTCATGATCGGACTGGGCAACTGGATGCTCTGGGTTGCCTATTTCTTCACATTCTTTTGTTTGTATGTTATTAACATCGTATTTATATGCGTGGTTTTATTTGTCAAGGCAAGTGTCATTTTGATCCCGGTATGTTGTGGCTAAACTTTAAGAGGGAAACAGAAGTATAGAACCAGCCTAACATCTCACAGCTTGTGTGGACTTCATAGTAGAATCTCAGAGGCTGCCTGGTTTCTCGGCAGACTTCGGTTCAAGCCTAGGTGGATTTTCTGTGAGAAATGGGTCATTTGGTGCTGGAGATGAGGCTTTTTTAAGATACTTGCCTAACACACACAAATCCCTGCATAGACAGAGAGCGATGGCGCACGCCTGCAATCCCAGCATCATCATCAGCTACACACTTCAAGGCCAATCTTGGCTCTATGAGATCTATTACAAAATGAGTATTAATTTTTCATCTTCCTGAGTGCAACACTAGTGTTGGACAGGAATAATAAAATATTTAAGGATATTTCTTTTCCTATGCTTTGTCATTATAGCTCATCATCCATGACTAAACTGGATTTCTAATTATTTTGCTAGACTGAACCTGCACCAATCTTCCAATACAATGACCCAATCCTTGTCCTCGTCTTCTTGTCATCTTATGCCATCTCATCAATATTCTTCAGTTTTATGATTAGCACACTGTTTAATAGAGGTGAGTACATGGTTCCTCCTGGGAAAGAGCCTCAGCAACAAAGCAAACACTGTGTTTGAAAGCTCTTTCTGAATGTTACCTCCCGCCACCCCCATGGCCCCTGTGCTCTGAGATGGCCTGTGCCCTTGTAAGTACTTGAAATGGAGCTCACACCTGCAGTGCTAGGACTTGGAAGGCAGAAGTAGGGGGGATCATAGGTTTGTGGGATCCTCAACAACATAGTAAGTTTGAAGCCAGCCTGGATTGTATGAGATTTTGTCTTAAAAAGAAAGGGAATAAGGTGAGTGATGAAAATTGATAAGCAGAGCATTTGTGTGACGGTGTGATCATACTTGATCATATTCGCGTGTTCTTTCTAACCCTGGACTGCCTCTTGTATCCATCTAGCCCTTCCACCAGGAACTGTTGAGATGCAGACCCTTCTGAACTGGAGGGCACCGAGTCTGCTAGGATCTGGTGATGAGAAAATCATCAACTGCAGAACTGCTCCTTGCACTTAAATGTGTGCTTTTGGTCTGTTACGTATTTGAAATGCAGTGCCTGCCCACACAGAACTGGTATTGGCCTCTGGAGTATGGATATCATATGCACAAAGCATAATTGTAGCGTTCTCTAAAGAAGCAGAAACAAAGATAAGGGGGTATTATGATGAATTGATTTGTTTGGCTATGGAGGTCTAAATCTCCCCCCATCTGAAATCTGTGACCATGGAATTCAGGAAATCCAGTGATTTCTTGTAATGCCTACTTAGTGTACACATTTAAAAAAGCCATTTTATGTGTTGTGCTTTTCAAAATTGCTTAAATTGATCATATTTCCCTTTACTTTTACAGTCAACTTTGCTGTGACTTTAGGAAGTTGCTTATTTTTCCTCACCTACTTCCCATGTATTACAATGTATTCTAACTATGAACACATGACATTCAAGCAGAAGCTAATTTGGTGCTTCAACTTTAATGCTGGGATGATGTTCGGACTTAAATTCCTGATCGATTCAGAGAGAAGGAGTGAGTAGTGACCGTGTAAACTTTCTTATGCTTTCAAATCTATGGAGCTGATACCTAACTGGTTATTCAGATTTTAATTCTGATTGCTAAAATGTCCACCAAAATGTTCTTCTACTTTATACTAACGTATTAGTATGTGAGTGACTTCACAGTCTCTCCAAAAATTTACTGCTCATCCAGAAAGATAGCAGGCATGTATCCTTATACTTTTGTGATTATGTTTTTCCAAAATTATGCATTCCTGTGAGATTTTATTATGCAAAGCAGTAAGGAGAGAAATCAACATCCTAGTCCATAGGTCTGTTTATTTTTATTAAATTCTACTTTCCTGAATTGTATATAGTTCATTTTTATTCAATCATTTCCAATTGTTTCTGTTTGGGTACAGTGAGAAACAGTTCCATTATTACTTACTTATGCAGATATCCTCTTGGAGTCCTAAATTCTAATACTAAGAAGGTAATGGACTCACATAGAAACCTCTAGAAAGCACTAGCACGTCACTCAGTTATGATGCAGATGAAGAACTTCTTTAGTCCCTCTGGCATCTAATTGAATGTCTCATGCTTTGTCTTAGAAACTGGAATGAAATGGAGTAACATATTCTCACCAGCAGATACGGACAGCTTTTTATTTGCCTATGTGCTAGGAATGCTTTTAATTGATGCTTTCCTATATGGCCTTGTGGCCTGGTATACAGAGGCTGTCTTTCCAGGAGAGTACGGTGTGCCCAAGCCATGGAACTTTTTCATGACAGTGAGTCTTGGTTCCTGTTGTTCATAGGTGAATTCTTGTGAATTTGTTCCAAAACATCTTGAAAGAAAAACACTAATCAGTTTTATACTATTACTGAGTTAGTAGAGTAGGTGGGAGAGCCATTCTTATCTATGTTCCTGTCATACTAATCCACTACTGTTTTCCTAATACAATCTGAGACCTTATATATACATACATAGACAATGTAGGTAAGATCTTGGAGTCCTAAATAATTATTGCAGATATCTATAATTATATGTGAGGAAACATAATCCATGGGTAAGAGCTGGGAAAAAACAAGTGTACAAATTGTGAATGATGAGTCTGCACATTTGCAGGAATGTATTTCAAAAAGGCTTGTGCACTCCTTTTGGAGGGGAGGGGGTCGACACAGGGTTTCTCTGTGCAGCTTTGGAGTCTGTCCTGGAACTAACTCTGTAGACCAGGCTGCCTTGAATTCACAGAGATCTGCCTGCCTCTGCCTCCTGAGTGCTGGGATTAAAGGTGTATGCCACCACTGCCCAGCTAAGGCTATGGATTCTTAAACAAGGTACCAGCACTGAGACTCTGGACACTAACACAGAGACTTGAACCACACCTGGATCCTCATCACCTTCTCTTGTCTAGATTCCTTACAGTCATAGCTCCAGGGAGTAGTATGAAAATCTTTGGCATGTATGTTTCTCAGAGAAGATGTGATAATGATATAGCACTCTCTCTATGGTGTCCGTTGGCAGGAGTTACTTTACCCCCTCAAATTCTTACTTTTCAGGGGCAGGTTTTTTAAAGATAATAATTTAATTGTGTTTCTCAGGTCCTTTTTCTCTTTCCACACCCTTCTTTGCACCCCTCCCTATTCTCCTCAAATTCATATCTCTTTGTTAAAAGACTAATTGGTATTGCAAGTGTATATGTAAACACACACACATATATTATATATATATTATATATAATAACATATATATAATAACACATAATATATTGTATTATATATTATATAATTATATAATTATATAATAACATATATGTATATAATATTTCTAGGGCTGACCTCTTAAAACTGGATAGCCAATAACCAATTGGTGTGCTTTTCCCTGGGGCAGACCAGCTCTCCCGTGCTCCACTTTCCCAGTTTTTATTTTTTTTGCCTAATATTCTTTGTGTGGGACTGAGGCTCCTCCCTTTCCAGTTTGGCATGAGAGGTATCCATGGGGACTGGGCTCCACAACTCTGTATTTGATTAGTTGTGCTTTTCTGTTATGTTTCCCATCTGTTGCAAACAGAAATTTCTTTAATGAGGAGTGCAGACTACAAGTATCTGTGGGTTTAAAGGCAAATGTTTATAGATTGTTGTTAGCAATTATGCTGATTTAAGAAAGTAGTGGCTGTAGATTCTCCTCCAATAACCATGGCTTCACTAACACTGAGTAGCTAGCTAGGTTTCCAGAACAAGGTGTGGTCTCCTCCTTCTTGTGCTATTTTAAGTCCAAGAGAGTTATTGGTTACCACTAAGGTATGTATGCCACTACTACACCATTAGGGTTATCGTGCCAGGCTGACCCTTGATTTGATTTATAAACTGGGTGAGACTGTTAGTTGTCTCCCTCCTTTGGAAACTTGCATAGTGCTTTCTGGTACCATGAAAGCTAGTTCTCACAGAGGAAGCAGACAGGTCAGTTCCAGCTGAGGGGAGTCTGGACACTGCTTCTGAAATGCAATAAAGATTTGCTTTCTACCTCTGGGAACTATCCAAGGGTAATAGTAATAAGGTGTATGTTTGGGGAGACTCTTGGGCAGCCCTGGCTAACAACTCAAAACACGGTTTCTCATATCTGGTATTGGGATTTTTTTGTGGGTGATTTTTCACTTTTGAAAAAAGAACCAGTATCCCAGATGAGAAAATTTCACTAAAACTATACATGTATATTTATATGTGGAGTTATGTGCATTATAATTTATTACTCATGACTCTTTCAGACACCCTTATTATTATTTCACCCAGCTCCCTCTTTCTTTTATGTTTACTTCCCTCCCATTCCATAAAATGCCCATCCCTTTCCTATTTGCCATATATGATCATTTGTATCCTACTATCCTCCTTTATGCTTCTCCCACCTTGTGTAGTTATCTCCAGCTCCCTCCCTACAAAGCCCCCTCTTTTCCCATTTCCCTGATAAGATCACTTGTATCCTGCTATTCCTCCCTCTATTGCTCCACAACCCCCCTGTGCTGACAATGTTTCTGTTTTACTTTCCTGGTTTCTGTAGTTATTACAGGCTACGTTATGTGTTTATATCTGGAGATTTGGAACCAGGAGCCTCCGAAAGAAGAGAACATGGGATTTGGGGTCTAGGTTACCTCACTCCATCTGATCTTCCCTAAGTTCATCCATTTGTCTGCAAAGTTCATGGTTTAATTTTTCATTACAGCTGAAACCACATTTTCACTGTCATTTAGGATGTTTCCCTTTCCTACCTGTTGTGAGCAGAGCAGCTATGACCAGGGCTAAGCAAGTATCTTCAGAGTAGAACGTTGAGTCTTTGGGCATACGCCAAGGATTGGAATAGCTGTATCATATGGAAGATTTATTTTTAGCTTTTTGAGGATTCTCCACACTGGTTTCCACGGGGCTGCAGCAGTTGGAAATTGCACCAGCAGTGAATGAGGGTTCCCTTTTCTGCTCGCATCCCCTCTAGCTAGCATTTGCTAGCATTTATTTCATAGATCTTCATTTCAATTTAATTGCAGGAAGTTTTTTTTTTCATTTTTCTGTTTTTTTTTATTGATCCCCATTCATCATTTAGTAATGAGTTGTTTAATGTCCTTGAGTTTGTGTATTTACTAGAGCATTTTGCCATCAATTTTAAGTTTTATTGGATTGTGGTCAGATAGGATACAAGGAACAATTTCAGTCATTTTGAAGTTAGGGGCTGGAGAAATGGCTCAGCGGGTAAGAGCACTGACCGCTCTTCCAGAGGACCTGGGTTCAATTCCCAGCACCCACATGGCAAATCACAACTGTCTGAAAATCCAGTCCAGGGGATAAGACACCTTCAATCATTTTGAATTTAAAAAGATTTGTTTTGTGTTCCAGGATATGGCCTGTTTTTGAAAAGCTTCCATGTGCTGTAGAGTTGAATGTGAATTCTTTGGTGTTTGAATAGAGAGTAACTACAGGTATTTGTTAAGTCCATTTGATGTGTAATGTCAGTTAATCTGGTTTTTCTGTTTATTTTTATCCAGATGATCTTTATATTGGAAAAAGTGAGATATCAAAATGACCTTGTATTGATTGATTGGTGTTAATCTGTGTCTTTAAGTCCAATATAGATTTTTTTAAATGAAATTGGGCACACTGAGTTTGGTACAAATAAGTCAGATAATAATGTCTTTTTGTTTAGCTGTTCCCTTGATTAGAATGAAGTGCCACTTTCAAAATCTTTTGTACTTAGTTCTAATTTAAAGTCTATATTTTCATATATTAAGATAGTGACAGCTGCTTGTTTGTTGGTCCTCTTTCACTAAGATGTTGCTTTTTTTTCTTTTTTCTTTGTGGTTTTTTGAGACAAGGTTTCTCTGTAGCTTTGGAGCCTGTCCTGGAACTAGCTCTTATAGACCAGGCTGGCCTTAAACTCACAAAGATCCTCCTGCCTCTGCCTCCCAAGTGCTGGGATTAAAGGCGTGCACCACCACCGCCCAGTTTAAGATGTTTCTTATAGGCATCACGCAGCTGGATTTTGTTCTTGATCCAGTCAGACAGTCTGTGTCTTTTGATTGGAGAACTGAGGTTATTGATATTTAAAGTTATTATTGAAATGTGTATGTTAATTGTGGTAATTGTGTTGTTGACTTTTGGTTTTGTTTGTATTCTCAGTGGCTCTTTGTGTTTTAATAATTATGGCTTCATATGTCTTTTCATAGCCTCTCTGCTGTGCTCATTTTTCTCTTCAGCCCAAAATATTGCTTCCTATGTCTTCCTTGGTTTTGGTTTTTTGGATATAGTTCTTTTCAGGATGCTTATGTTATTGATAGTTTTTCTTTTTCCTTCAAACATGGCTTTACAGCATGTATTATTTTACATTGGCTGTCATAGTCTTTTAGGACTTGGAACACATTGCTCTGGGCTCTTCTGGCTTTCAAAGTTTACATGGAGAAACCAGCCATTATTCTAATTGGTATTACTTTATATGTGACTGGACTGGTTTTTTTTTTTTTTGCAACTTTCAATAGTTTTCTTTGTTATATATACTCAATGTTTTAACTATGATACGCCATGGGGATTTTCTTTTCTTGTCTACTTGGTGTTCTGTGTGCTTCTTGTATCTGTATGGGTATGTCTTTCCTTAGTTTGGGAAAGTTTTGTATATTCTTGTAAAGGATCCGATCTATGCCTTGACTTGAAATTCTTCTCTTCAGTCCATTCCTATGATGTGGAGCTTTGGCCTTTGCATGGTTTCCCACATTCCCCAAGTGTTTATTTCCATATTTTTTTTGTTAAATTTTCTTGTTCCTTGTTCATCTTGTCTTGATCCCCTATTTTATCTTTGAGACCCAATGTTCTGTCTTCTGCTGACTCATTCTACTTACAAAGCTTTCCTTTTAGTTCTGCATTTGTTATGGACACAACAGGCTGAGGAAGATGAGAGAATGTGGAAGTGGGTTGGGACTAGAGGTTGGGAATGTATTGGAATTAAGTCAGGTGGACAGAGGGGACAGTCCTAGCATATATGTTGTGTTTCCTACTCCAAGACAGACCGTAGGGATAGGTGGGTCTGAGTGGAAAGGTCGGATATTATGTGAGAGAGCCCTGTGGTTTTGTGGCTAGGCAGGGAAGATTCTGACTTACGCCTAAGCCACTTTGCAGAGAGGCAATGGAAGGCCAGACTAGGCTGGTGCACAGGTGTGAGAACCCAGCTAAATCTTGTGGGGTTGAGGAAAAAGGTGTGGATGAGGTGATCCTGGGTACTTTCCAGGCTAGGTTCAGGCAGAAGCTGAGAAGGTGGCTACAGCCCAGGATGTGTTGGACTAGCAGTGGTATGGAATGTGGAACCCCGTGGAAAGTCTTGAGGTCCCATGCTGCACAGGTGTGTTTGGCCAGACTAGGACTTGACACTTGCTATGCACCCAGGATAACTCTGATGGGTTAAGAAAAAAAATGAGAATCTTCTTGTAGGGGTTGCTTACCAGGCTAGACTCTGGAGGAGGACATGGAGAGTCTATAGCTAGCTTGCTCTGAAATCTGCTCTTGAGACCTGTATGAAGCCCACCTCATTGTAAACGTGTTCCCTTTTCTATGCCACCAGTTACATCAGTTCTATTCCTTCTTAGCGCTCTTACTGGTTTGGAGAAACACCTCAAATGAAGCCCGAAATCACCCAATTTCATGAGACAATTCAAAGCAAGTATTTTGAAGAGGAACCAGTTGATTTGATGGCGGGCGTCCAGATCAAACACCTGCACAAGGTATTCTTCCACGGCCTCCATTCCCAACAAAGCTGGAAACTGACTGTGCTCACGGTGAACCTTCAGTGTAAGAAATACCCCAATACTAATCAAAGGTCAAAGGACATAGATGTTACTTCTCCAGAGAAACATAAAAATGTTATCTGTACAATACTTAATAGTTGATCCTCCTACTAGAAGATAGTCAGATTCCCTATGGCCTGTGTCATATAGTCTGTCTGTGCTGCTGTAGGAGCCAGCCATGATAAGCTAAATATGAACAGACCACCCAAAGGATGTTCTTTACTTCCAACCATTATCACCTGCCAGAATAGGACTCAGCCATCCATAAGTTTAAAGGAGGCCTGAGTCTCAGTAGTTTACCCTGAAGCAATACCTGGTTGCAGGAAGAACCACAAACTGAGATTACCCGAGGACCTCCCAAGAAGAGACCCTCCCAAGGAAATGCCTAACGTTACAGCCATTGTAGATAGAATTGCCTGCCATCACACTCACCAGGACACCCCTAGACAAATGTCAGCCAATCAGGATTCCTGAACCTTAGAAACCCCTCACCCCCACCTTTACTACTATAAAAACCCAACTCTAACTGAGCTCCAGGCTCTCCGATTATTTTAATACATTGGACACACGAAGAGACCGAGTTTGCAAACTTGTATAAAATAAAGGCTCTTAATTTTTACATACAGGACTCGGTCTCCTTGTTGGATTTTGGGAAACTTCAGGGATCTGAGCATAACATTGCCATTTTAAAGTGTAGCTAATGGAGCTTTGTGACTTAAATGGGTAAACATTAATTTCTGTTTGGTAGTGTTTTCCATTCATCTCCTTGTGATCTCTTTTGCCTGGGTAGTATTGGGGGAAGGAGGAGATGACACTTGGATTTGTCAGTCTTGGTGGGTTTTCTGATCTCTTTTGCCTGGGTGGTGTTGTGCTGGGGGAGGAGACACACTTCAGTTGTCAGTCTTGGTGGATTTTCTGTAGATGTACAGCTCAGAGGACTCATGTTATCTGATATTTCCTTCTCTCTCAAGGGTCTGCCTAAGCTTGAGGTCTGAGTGCCTAAATCTGTAGCCTAAAGATACTCAGGAGGGTGGAGAGTGTTTATTCTCTTATAAACCTTTCCCAGCTTCCTTTATTACAAGAAGTCTCTATTTTGCTTTTATCTACCTAGGTGCAAAATTCAGTTTTTCCCCAGTCTTCTCCAGAATGCCAAACATTTCAATAAACTTTTTTGTGAACGTTAATAACCTGTGCTATAGGTAAGGTCAGAGGCCACTGACTCAAGGATCACACAGGCTGCGACCATTTCCCCAACTCTACCTACCCGAGCCTCCCACAGTCTTCTTTACTTCCCCCGCCTTTTGCCCCCAAGAATGTTCTCTAATGGGTCCATAGGGCACTCCATCCTTCCCATACCTCTCCTGCACTTGCATATCCAGGATCATGACAATGTTCAGAAGAACTAAAGGTCTTAGATTGTATCCTATTCATTTGTTCATTCATTCATTCATTCATTCATTCATTCTTGCTCCTGGAGATCCAGTAGTACAAAACTCAGAAAAAGTCCACACTCTCAAGGAGCTTGCATTCTGGTGTAAATGAAAGCATCTTAGCAACTAAACAAATTAATTAATTAATTATAATCCATGTTAGTGCTGTTGGAGAAATAAAAACTAATAATGATGTAACAAATTAAAATTAACAAATTAAAAGTAGAGTTCATCAGATTGTTCAATGAAGCCTCTCTGGAAACCTGGCATTGTGGACGCTCACTGCCCTACCCAACGATCATCTCTGTTGAAAAAAAAACCTCCTCCGCCCAGACTAGGTGCAACTAACTCTCCAGAACTTCTATCAGTGGCTGCTTGAAGTGGAGGCGTGATGGGTCAGCTGTCCTCCAGCTCGGTTCTACATCGCCCTCTACAGCTTCGAATTGGTACTGGAGAGATTTGTACATCCTTTCCATATGTGGGTGAGATTCGGTGGCTGGAAGAAATAGATGTTAGTGGACCAACTCACAGACAATGCAGCGACTATAGGACAATCCAGAGTCTATTTGCTTGGTTCGCTGATTAAGCAGTCAGGAGCTCTAGTCTGAATACAAGAACTTAAAACACTTTCCTTAGCCTAAATCTTCTCTAGGGAGACTACTTGGGAGAAACCCTCTCACCATTTGGTGAAACCTGCCACAGCATTGTGGTTTCTGTCACACAGAGCACTGCCTGTCCTCATGATCAGTGGAATGTACCAGAATGCCTGCTTTAATTCTGCATGCAAGGCTTGATCCCAGGTTGTTCAGTTCTGTGTTGCTTGAGTAGTTTGTAAACTCAGCTGTTGTCTTAAAAAAAATAGCCAAAATCTCTTTAAAGGTTTGCATGGCATCCATATCCCTGCACATTTAAGCTATCTTTCCTGAGAGTCTCTATCATTCCTTAGACTTCAGGCTGGTTTCACCTTGCTGATGAATTTGAAGACCAATTATGGTTTGGGAAATGATTTAGCTTCTACTTGTTGCTAGAACCAGAAATGATGCTCTTTCTGGCTGTTTGCCCTTGGAACAGAAACTCTGCTCACCTGTGTGAAAGGTATCAATGGTGGTTTCCATTTGCCCTTTCTTCAAAGATTCTGTCTCTCTCTCTCTCTCTCTCTCTCTCTCTCTCTCTCTCTCTCTCTCTCTCTCTCTCTCTCTCTCTCTCCCTCCCTCCCTCCCCTCTCTCTCTTTCTCCCTTTTCTTTCTTTCTCTGTGTATGTGTGTATACACACACACACACACACACACACACACACACGGATGCTCATGTGAATATAATCACACACCACGGCTCACATGTAGAGGTCAGAAGACAGCTGTGTATGTCAGTCCTAGCCCCCTACCTTCTTTGAGACAGGATCTCTGTTGATTTTTGACTGTACATGAGAGATAAGGTGGCCCACTAGTTTCCAAGTATTCTCCTGTTTCTGCCTCCCATGTCCCTGTTGAAGAATTGTTATCAAGGATGTATCTGGCTTTATGTGTGTTCTGAGGATTTGAACTCAGATCCTTATCCTTGTACAGAAAGTGCTTTTGCCCACTGAGCCATTTTCTCCATCCCCAAAATAAAGACCAACTAAGATTGTGGCATTGCCAGCTTCAGGGTAGTAATTAAAATTACAAAGAAATGGATGGGGTTGTTTGTGTAAATATTGTAGTAAACCCATTGTGAAATTATAAAACTCACATTCTATTTTTCAAATAGATTTTTCCTCTCTGCCATTCCTTCTTTTCACACTCTACTTCCCCATAAGATTAATTCATAGTCTTATTTTTACATAAAGAGTTGCTGTGTTTACTTGTAATTCTAAACTGCTTATGAAGGCTGCATAGTTAACATGTATGGGCTTCCCCCAACAGGTATTCCAGGAGGGTAACACCACCAAGATAGCTATTGAGGACTTGACTTTGAACCTGTATGAGGGACAGATCACAGTTCTTCTAGGACACAATGGAGCAGGAAAGTCCACTACCCTTTCCATCCTCTCGGGTAGGTGTCCAGCTCTGTCGAGAAGGTGTCCTTACCCAGACACTGGTGATAAAGCAATGAAACTCACATGATATAGTGTAATAGTCCACTTCATTTTCATGTTTGTAAATAATATAAACATTTAAAAGTTGGTGTTCTGGGGGGAGATATTACATAATAACTAAAAGGGCATGAAGAAGACAGGTGTTTCTTAGCGTGTGTGTGTCTAGGAACAGAGTACCCAGGTTGCTCAGGCAAAGGAGTAAGAGCTAAGGAATGTGAGATGTTCAGGCATGAAGAAAATAATTCTAGACTGAAACTTGGGTTTTTAAGAACTCAAGAGTACCAAACATGGTCAGACCATCGGGACGTAGAAGAAATAACCCAAACATTTATATATATATATATATATATATATATATATATATATATATATATACATTTTCCTTCTGAATCTATAAAATCTCAAGTAAAAACAATATTCAACTTCTGGTCCATTAGGCCAACCCCATATTGAGTGCCCCAGTGATTCTGACACAGCTGGAAAAACAGCAAAAGACAAAGCCATTTGAAGGGTCTGCAAATTTAGAAAACAAAAAAATCAAGATCGCTGGCAGGACTCCTGCTAGGGTCAGAACAAACCCTGAAGACTTACTTTAAACACACCGCTGCCCCCCTCCATGAGACTGCCAAGCAGAGCATGCCCCAGGTTACTGTGGCAAAGGCCAGAAGATCAGTCTATAACTAATTGAGCCTAACTACCAGGCATAATCCCCAATGGACCAGGAAAACTTAACTGAGAAAAGAGACAACCCAAGAAAGCCAGATGAAAACCACAAATAGCTACTTCCCAGAGTAACACCCAACACTCAACATTGCAGGAGAAAGGGAATTTACTGGAATCCTCCAGCTAAGTCAGAAATTAAATACGCAAAGAGACAGTAGCCTGGTGAGGATTAAGGGCATCAGTATTTCAAGTCACTACAGCTGTGTGTGTTTGTGTGCAGAGGCTAGAAGCAAACATCCTGATCCACTTTGCCACCTTATTTATTTATATCAGTTGAGATGGTTTCTCACTGAAACCAGAGCTCATCCTTTCAACTATTATGGCTGGTCTGGGAGCTTCAGGGATGACTTTGTCTCTGCCTCGGCCCCTATTCCTATTCCACCCTTCACCGCCTTTCGGTGCTGGAATTATAGGTTATACTACCATACCTGGGTTTCATGTGAGTACTAGGAATCCAAACTCAGGGATTCATGCTTGTATACCTTACTAACTAACCCATTTACCCAGACCTAGAAATCTTAAAAAAAGAAAAAAGGAGGAGGAAGACCAGTAGGAGGGAGAGGAGGAGGAGAAGAAAGAGCAGAGGGAGGAGAACCAGAAGAAGGAGGGGGCCAGGGAATTAGCAGGAGAGAGGAAATGAAGGAGGAAGAGCCAAGTGTAACTTCTAGAAGAAGTACAGGAACCCAAGTAAAAAGTGCATTATGAAAAAATAACAATTGAACTGACAGAAGAAAGAGTCAGTGAATTTGAAGAAATATTGATAGACATGACATGAATAACACAAAAAGAAAGATGAACAGCATCAGAGAAATACAGGCACCTTTATGTGTACCAAATGTATGTATATGGTCAGTGTCAGATGGGGAAGAAAAGGAGAAAGTAGGAGAAAAGTAGTCTAGAAATAAAAGTTGAAAATTTGCCAAATTCATTGAAAATATCAAATGGCTTGTTCAAGAAATGAACAAACCTTCAATAAGATAAACTGAAGTCTATACCCAGAATGTTATAGTAAATTCTGAAAAACAAAAAGAGATGTTGAACACACCAAGCATGTCACTCATCACGTGCAACACAGCCCCTGTGAAGATAAGAGGTGACTTTTTATCAGACACAACACAGGCCAGATGTAAGGCAACACATTTAAACTGGTGAAAAAAACCGAAATGAGCATCACTGTTACCACCATGGTAATGAATTGTAAGAAAGGGAGAAATGAAAAGGGCGGTGTTATCTTAGTTAGGGTTTCTGTTGCTGTGAGGAGGCACCAAGACCCAGGTAACTCTTGTAAAGGAAACATTTAACTGGTTCTGCCTTACAGGTTCATTATCCTCATGGCAGGAACATGGCGGTGCACAGGCTCATGGTGCTGGAAAAGGAGCCAAGAGTTCTACATCTGGATCTGCAGACAGCAGGGGTGGGGGGGGGGAGACTGGGCTGAGCCTATCCTGAACATTTTAAAACTAAAACAAAGCCACACATACTCCAACAAGGCCACACCTCCATAGTGCCACTCCCTAGCGACCAAGCATTCAAATCTATGAGCCTATGGAAGCCATTCCTGTTCAAACCACATTTCACTCCCTGGCCCCCATAGGCTTATAGTCATATCATAATGCAAAAATGCACTCAGTCCAACTTCAAAAGTCCCAATAGCCTATTACAGTTTCAATACTGTTTAAAAGTTCAAAGTCTCTTCTGAGAGTCATGCAATCTCTTAACTGTAACCCCTTGGAAAACCAAAACAAAGAAGCAGATCATATAATTCCAACATACAATGGCACAAGATATACATTACCATTTCAAAGGGAAGATAGGGAGTGAGGAAATACTGGACCAAAGCAAGAAAAACAACAACAAAACAGCTGGGCTCTTTTCAGCTTTGTTGCCTACAACACACTTCTTTGTCTTTGGCTGAGTCTACTCCCTGTTAGCAACAATCCACAGTAGGTATCCCAAGGCTCTGGCATTTCCAACATTTTAAGGTTTCCAAGGCAATCCAGGCTTCATCTTCACACAATGACTTCTCTAAGCCTCCATGCCGGGGCACCCCCTGGACTTAGTGGCTTCCCTTAGTTGTAGAGGAAGATTCCATAAACCCCTTTCTTCTGTCCTTGATTCTAAAGTCAGAACATGTGGCCAAAGTTGCCAAGTTCTGCTGTTTTCTGGGACTAGAACATGGCCCTCTCATTTAATTACACATTCACCAGCTTTCTGGGTTTTTTTTTTTCTGTTTTTTTTAATGGTTTGCTTAAGCTTGGCTATCCTGAAACTGGGTTTGTAGGC
This sequence comes from Arvicola amphibius, assembly GCF_903992535.2. Classification (NCBI taxonomy): domain Eukaryota; kingdom Metazoa; phylum Chordata; class Mammalia; order Rodentia; family Cricetidae; genus Arvicola; species Arvicola amphibius. Next base: position 122,476,091 of record NC_052047.1, read on the forward strand.
CTGGCTGGCTTCAAACTTAGACATCTGCTTGCCTCTGCCTCTGGAGTGCTAGGATTAAAGCTGTGTACCATGGAGGGCCCTACATTTTTCTTTCATTCCTTTTCACAAGTTGGAAACCTAGCTGGGTGGGATCTTGCCCTAAGGTCATCACTCCCTTTATTCCATCTAACAACAGATTTTCCTTTAATCTGCTTATCTACTTGAACACAGGATTTAGCTTCATCCCACTTCCTGGTGTCCCTTTGCTCCTTGAACTGTACTCTTTGTATTTTTCCTTGCTCCTTTTCATTAAAGATCTTCATAAGAGTGAACACTAGTAATCACAGACAAAGTCAATACTAGGCTGTTGTGAGATTTTGCTCTGCCAATGAAATTAGTCCAAAACTATTAATTTAGTCTCAAGCAGATTTTTTGGACGAGGGTAGAAAGAAGCCCCACTCTTCACCAAAATATCACAAGACCAATCTCTAGGCCACATACTAATATTCTTCTCTTCTGAAACCTCTTATTCCAGGCCTCCACAGTTCAAATCATCCTCAGCACCACAGTCTTCCATGCTCCTATTAGTATGACCTGTTAGGCTCCACTTAAAACATTCCACTGCTTTCCTAACAAAGACCCAAAGTCCACATTCCTCTAAACAAAACCATGACTAGCTCCACCACAGCAATACTCCAGTCCCTGGTACCAACTTCTGTCTTAGTTAAGGTTTCTGTTGAGATGAAGACACCATGGCCATGAAACTCTCAAACTCTCATAGAGGAAAATATTTAATTATGGCTGCCTTACAGGTTCAGAGATTTAGTCCATTAGTCATAACAGAAAGCACGATGGCGCACAGGCAGACATGCTGGAGAAAGAGCCAAGAGTTCTACATCTGGACCAGCAGGCAGCAGGAACACAGGAAGAGGCACTGGGCCTGATTTGAACATTTGAAACCTTAAAGCCCACTTCCTCCAACAAGGCCATTGCCTAATAGTGCTAATCTTAAATAACCAAGAATTCAAATCTGTGAGCATATGAGAGTCACTTCTATTCAAACTATCACAACTGTTAAAGAAGAGGGGACATGTAACAATCTCTATACTTGATGTGGGAGAGTCTTCTGTTTGAGTTGATTTCATTGGCTAATAAAGAAACTGCCTGGCCCATTTGATAGACCGCCCCTTAGGTGGGTGGAGTAGACAGAACAGGAAGAGGAAGTGAGGTAGAAGGATCAGTCAGATGCCATGCCTCTCCTCAGGGAGACAGACGTGCAATGAAGCTCCAGCCCAAGATGGACATAAGCTAGAAACTTCCCGGTAAGGCACCACTTTGTGGTGCTACACAGATTATTAGATATGGGTTAATCAAGATGTGAGTAAGAGGCAAAAAATAATGGGCCAGGCAGTATTTAAAAGAATACAGTTTGTGTGTTGTTATTTCGGGGCATAAGCTAGCCGGCGATCAGGAGCAGGGTGGCGGGAATGCAGCCCACAGCTCCTCACTACAGAATATACTAATATATTTCTACTGTTTTCTTAATAAAAATACACCACTACATCATAGCTGATAACAGATACAGATGCCATGTATAATCAATAGTATCAGAAAAAAGTGGGGGATAGATATACAGAGGTCTCAAGAATTAAATTACTATAAAACTTAAAAAGCTCCAAAACAACTACAAAAATAAACAAAACCTATTGACAGCTGAGAATGAGGGTGTGTGACTGTGATCCCAGTACTTAAGAGGCAGAGGCAGGTAGATAAGCAGATCAAGATCATCCTCTCTACACACCAAATTCAAGGTCATCCATACTATGTACCCTGTTCAAGGCAGGGGGCTACGTAAACTGTATCTCAAACAAACAAACAAACAAACAAACAAACAAACAGATGAGCAATAGCGAGAAAAAAGTACAAGGACTAAGAATATTATGATAGAAATGTTTATTCAATGCAAAAGAAAGTACCAGTGGATGTAGAGGACTCAAGAACACAGGCACAAAAATCTAAAGAAGATGGCAGCTGGAAACTCAACTGCACCAATAGTTGTATTAAATATAGAATATTTGCTTCAATCCATGAGGCATCCAGGAGCAACAGCAATGGCCTGTGTTGTTTCAGATGTCTCTAGACCTCCTGACAACAATGCTGAAGAAGATTTCTCATACCTGATCCTGGGTATTTCATCATACAGTTTATGGCTCTTGTGGAAGAGCCCCAAGTGACATAACTGTATTTAAAATAAAGTGATATATAAACACATATATCATATATATATATATATAATTTTAGATTAGTACAAAATAATATGATTCCCTATGTCTTTCTCAAACATCCTTAGTGTTTTTTCTCACATCCCCCTCTCTCTCCTTACACTTAAATCCTTTCTCTCCTTTTTCCTAATCTCCCCTTCATTGCACTTGCATCAGGCTCTTCCACATTCTGGCACTTCTCCCCAACCCCTGATCCCTTTTTACTATCCTGGTTTCTATTGGTTACTGAAGGTTATATATTCACATTTGTCTCTCTGGGTTTGGATTACCTCACTCAGTATAATATTTTTGTTGAAGATACCGCACACTTTGGACACATGATTTGAAGACAATGAACTGGAACAGACCCATTAGCCTCCTCCTTGGGGACTAGATCTCATAGTTTCAGAAAGGACTATGCAAGCTGTCAAGGGAGGAAAGTTATCAATAGCCCTACCAAAAGTAAGTCAAATGAACCATAACAATGGCCATAATAACAAGATATTCAAAGGGTGAAGTAATGACCCTTTATCTTGTTAGGGACCAATGCTGTCGAACGTACAGCCTGCACAACAGGAATTCTTGCCTGGTACAGCAGACCTAGCCAACTACCCATGGCTGGAGAGGCCATGGACATTATAGGAGATCCTACTACTGCCATTTTCATAAACAAACAAAATTTCTAACTGTATTCTAAATTCTTATCCTTATGTCATAGATAAGGGTAACTTTCACCACTCACCAAAGAAGACTTTTTCTGCAACAGGTGGAGACTAGTATAGGATCCCATAACTGCACAAATTGCATATAATACATGACTCAGAGGTGTCCAGCCCCAACTGATACACCTGTAGCACAACCCTTACATGTAAGGCTCAGGGAAAAATTGAGGGAAAGGGAGCAGAAAGATTGTTTAGAGCCAAAGGCCCAGAAAATCCACTGTTCATGGCCCCTGGACATGACAGGGAAAATGTATCCATGACCCTCAATGGCATGGTTACATGAACAAGACTAGCACAATGAGTTGACATGCTAATGTAAACAGGGGAAATGACACATGGTCCCATTCCTATACAAATGCTACAGGTAGTCAATAACTACTGAGAGATGGAAAGAAGAGTTGATATATCAGTTGTCCAATCCCAAGTGGTCAATACTAGACACTTACATATGAACAAAAGCAAAACAGGCTTGGTAGATTATATATACATACACATATACATACATATATGCAAATGTGTGTATGTGCATGTGCATATAACAGTAATTAAACACCATGAATTTGGTGTAGACGAGGACTGTTCATTTGTTTCCTGGCTGCCCAGACCTGAATAATCACACAGAAACTATATTAATTACAATACTGTTTGGCCAATAGCTTATGCATATTTCTAGATAACTCTTACATCTTAATTAACCCATTTCTATTAATCTGTGAATCATCATAAGGTTGTGGCCTACCAGTAAGGTTCTGGCTGGCAGCTTGTGTCTTTCTTCTTTGGCAGCTACATGGTGTCTCCTTGATTCTTCCTACTCTCTATTTATATCTCTTTCAGCCTGACTATATTCTGCTCTGTCATAGGCTGATACAACTTCTTTATTAACCAATGGTAATAAAACATATTAACAGCATCATCTCCTCTTTTCTTTCTAAATAAAAAGGAAGGTTTTAACTTTAATATAGTAACATTATATATAACAAAACAGGTATCAAGATTTACAGTTATATTTATGAGTCTAAAGTTTCATATCTAATTTATCTTTTATCATAACTAAGGAAAACTATAACTGTCTTCAACTCATCAAAGACCCCAGAAGAATATAATATTACCTAAGAAAATAGAAAGTGACAGAGACATCTTACAGCCTGGACAGTCACCCAAAAATTCTGTAACATTGGGGCATCCATATTCAGCCTACAAGCCCATAGTATCAGGTAGACTTTTCCATGAAGCAGGAAATTTGAAAGACTGTTTCACCTCTATTGGCAGTTTGTCAGCCACTTTCTTCTGTGTCCTGCAGAATGTCTGGCAGACTCTTTCATGAAGCAGGCACTCTGAAGGACTGTCTCATCTTTAGGCAAGTTCAGCAGTCATTTTCTGTGACGTATAAAATTACTTTAAAATTCATATTATTAGTCTATACAAAAAAATATCATATGGGATAAAATATTAAACATCATCACTATAATACATTTAGGAGACATAGGTTAGATTCTAAAATGTAAACACATTGGTAGTAAAAAGACAGAAGTTATATCATACAAATAGCAATGATAAGAAAGTTGGAGTGAAAATCCAAATGTCAGACAAAACAAATTTTTAAACAAAATCTCACTAGAAACATACTAAACCCAGTAGCAAAATGTCCGTGATAGAAGTGAGATGTCAGAAAATGGTAGGACAACTAAAATTAGGCTAAGTTGTTTAATTTGAAAACTTTGCAACAATCATGAAAAGGGATCAGACTCCAGGACAACAAGGGCACTTTGTGACCATGGTCACTCTGGATGTTTTCAAATAGAATCTATTAATAGGGAATCCAGAAAACCTGTAGTCCCAGCTACTTGGGAGACTGGGGTAGGAGGATTTCTTGAGGTCAAGCATTCAACAGACCACTCTGAGCAACATAAGAACCTTCCTCAGAAAAGATTTGAGTTATCACATTTATCACACAGAGTCTGGATTATGTGTATTATTGTGTTTTCTTTAAATTTTTTTTACTGTGAAGGAGCTAAGTACAGAGAGACATCTAATTATATGGGCTGTCAAGCTAAACCAGCATGTATATTATAAAGTTATTATGACTTCAAAATTTGGGTCTAAGGATATGATGCTTTGAAAAGAGGTTCTTCTTTTGTTTTCACAAAAGATGAGACCCTGTGGATTGCTTCTAGACCAATATGGTATGATAGACCATGCCTTCCTAAAAGGTTGCTGTAAACACTCAAAAAATTAATTCGCTCAACTGCTGACTGAGATGAACCTAGCACACAGGATATACCATAAAAGACCTAACAGTGCCCCCATAGAGCACAAAGCATTTTGGAGAGAAAAAACTACGTCCATATTCCCAAATATTGTTTATAAATGTTCCTTTACATTTAAAGGGGAATATGATATAGATATGAATAATTTGCATTGGTATGGATTTTGCTTTATTGATATAAATTTAAGGTCAGTTTTGTTATATGTATATGTATTTCTGATTTTGATTAAGGTATTGTGATTGTGTAGCTCATTTAAAAAATGTAATGTGTAATTAGGAAATATAGGTTGTTAATGGATAATCATCAATAATAGTCAAGCTTGTAGTCATGTTAGGCTTTCTACATATATAGAGATGTATTTCAGTTAGATAGGCATTCTTCATATCTTTCAAAGACTACAGAATATGGCATTTAAAATGTTTTAATAACTTAGGGCTTTTCATGACAATGAGACATGTCTGCTCCTGGCAGCACCAATCTACTTCAAGAGGAAGATGGGAATCGAAGAGGCTCCTTATGGAGTTTGATAGCCATTTGGGCAAGAAACTTCTCTTGCCTGGACTGTTGCATAAACTGGACATAAAGAACCCACAGAGAGAGGACTGCTAAACTTGCCTAAAGGTGAGATGGTCCTTCGGGATTCCTATTTCATGAAAGGGTTTGAGAAACATTCTGAAGGACACAAAAGAAAGTGACTGAACTGTCTTTAAAATTTCCTGCTTAATGAAAATGTCTGCTGGATGCTCTAGGCCTGAAGGCCAAAGATGGATGCCCCAATGGTACAGAAAAACTTTGGGTGACTGTCCAGGCAGCAAGATGTCTTTGTCATTCCTAGAGTTTTGGAAGTTGCTTACTTCTTATTTACTTAGGTAACATTATATCCTTCTGGAGTCTTTGATGGAGTTGAAGAATAGATAAATAGTTATAGTTTTTCTTAGTTATGATAAAAGATAAAATAGATATAAACATTGTAACTGTAATTCTTGTTTGATAACTGTTTTGTTATATGTAATTTTACTATGTTAAAGTGAAAGCCTTTCTTTTTTATTTAAATAGAAAAAGGGGAAATGGTGTAGGAGGTTCCTCTGTTTGTGTGTTGCTTTCATTAGTTGAATAAAGAGACCGCCTTGGCCTTTTGATAGGGCAGCCCTTAGGTGGCAGAATAGACAGAACAAAATGCTGGGAAGAAGGGAAGTGTGGCAGATGCCATGGTTCTCCTGCCCGAGATGACTCTGGTTAGACTCATGCTGGTAAGCCACAGTCAAGTGGCGATATAGATTATTAGAAATGGGTTGAATCAAGATGTGAGAGTTAGCCAATAAGAGGCTAGAGCTAATGGGCCAGGCAGTAATTTAATTAATACAATTTCTGTGTGGTTATTTCGGGGGTTAAGCTAGCCGGGCAGCGGGATGCAGCCTGCTTCTCCTTACTACACGCTTCCATGCTTTTATCACCCCACTTTTTTTTCAGAATTGTGTGGGCATACACTTAAAGAACCAGTGAGCTATGTCAAAAAAAAAATCACCAGGGAAATTAGAAAGTCATCTATCCCACTCTGATCTCTATTTCTATACCTCTGTACTAGCTATAATCTCACTGATGGACAATTGCATTAGATCATATTTATCTAGAAAATCATGTGAGAGAAATGAGTGTTAACATTGGACAATTCAATAAACACATGTGTGGGAGATCATTCTGAAGAAAATAGAACACTATTCAAAGGACTTACAGCTGAATTATAACATCACAGCATAGGGATCATTCAAGTTTTGACTATATACACAAAAAAAGTGGATTTTCCCTTTTCCACTGAATGTTTAAAAAAACATGCTGTAAACTATTTCTAATATGGTCCCCAAAGTGGCCAATGAAAACTTTTTGTGATCTACAACATTAGTGAACAATCCATGTGTAGATTTTGCCTACAGAGCTAATGAGCACGTTTCCTCGCCAAAACTGTTCTGTTTCATTATCTACCTGATTCTAGGTCTCTATCCCCCAACCAGCGGAGAGGCCTACATCCATGGATATGACATCTCACAGCACATGGCACAAATCAGGACATCCTTGGGCTTGTGTCCTCAGCAGAATCTGTTGTTTGATCACTTGACAGTATCAGAACACCTTTATTTCTACTGTGGGGTGAGCCAAGGATATCTCTTTTCCCTCCTCATTCTGTTCAGGTAGATCACCAACTACGAATATTCTTATAAAGTTCAAGAAATTATTTTAATTTTCCTCTACATTTAAGACGTGGAAAGGGGGATATAGCACTCAAGAGTTGACGTAAGAAAGGAGCTGCTGTGAAATATCTCTATTAATCAGCGGCTGGGAGGACTGGAGCAAACCGTTCCCTTCGGGACAGCGATACTCATGAACCCATAGCAGCTGTGCTTGCCCTCACAAGACAGAGCCAGTTGACACTCCAGTCCAGGCTGCAGAGGAACTTACAAAGTCTCACCTCTAGAGGAAGAGCTTTAGCAGTTGATTGCTGCTGAGACAGCTGTTATTGATTGACAGCTGGTCGGTGACTCGTGCTCCAGCGGCAGCTTCACTTGCATCCATAGACCGATGGCATCGACAGGACTCTGTGCATTATGAAAGCCAGTGTGAAGTTGGGCAGGAGACATGTCAGGGAGTGCAGAGAGAAGCCAGAAGAGGTGGGGGGATTGATATGACCAAAATACATTATATAAACATAAGAAATTCTTAAAATCAGAAAATGATTTCTAAAAGAAACATTTAAGACTAAACTTGAAAGTGCCATGCAAACTCTGTCTCCCTCTTTTAGGTAAAAGGAGTACCTCAAAAGATGTGTCTTGAGGAAACTAGCAACATGCTGTCAGTTTTTAACCTGCTGGAGAAACGTGACACATTTTCAAAGTCACTGAGTGGAGGCATGAAGCGCAAACTCGCCATCATTATAGCACTGATGGGGGGCTCCAAGGTAAAGGGGAAAAACTAAGTCTGTACCACAGCTAGTTTAAAAATCCAAGTGACACAAATCAGAAAGCTGACATAGATTTAACACTTTAAAAGCAGCTCAGATAGAATTCACATTGTCAACCTCATTGGTATAAAATGGTCATGGGTTTGATTTTAGTACAGAAGTCCTAGTTTTATATAAACTTATTATCTATGCTCAGTTGGACATTTGACTTAAAAGTCAAAATAAGAACAAGCCCAGTCCTGGTAGGACACCGTGGGACCAGTGCATAGTTGTGTAGTCATAGAATTGTTCTATCTCTAGGTGGTGATACTTGATGAGCCAACATCTGGCATGGACCCAGCCTCAAGGAGGACCACCTGGGATCTCCTTCAAGCCTATAAACAGGACCGTACCATCCTGCTGACCACCCACTATATGGATGAAGCTGATGTGCTGGGTGATCGCATTGCTATCATGGTCCAGGGAACCTTGCAGTGCTGCGGCTCTTCAGTCTTCCTGAAAAGACTATATGGTCCATTTTCTTTGATTATTCTTAGGATGCTGTTGCTTTAATAATATGCTTTTAACTTAATTCCCATTGGTTTTGTGTATATAGTCAAAACTTGAATGATCCCTATGCTGTGATGTTATAATTCAGCTGTAAGTCCTTTGAATAGTGTTCTATTTTCTTCAGAATGATCTCCCACACATGTGTTTATTGAATTGTCCAATGTTAACACTCATTTCTCTCACATGATTTTCTAGATAAATATGATCTAATGCAATTGTCCATCAGTGAGATTATAGCTAGTACAGAGGTATAGAAATAGAGATCAGAGTGGGATAGATGACTTTCTAATTTCCCTGGTGATTTTTTTTTTTGACATAGCTCACTGGTTCTTTAAGTGTATGCCCACACAATTCTGAAGTTCTCAGCGTTCTTCTGTTGCTGATCTATAATTTCACCCTGTTTTTGTCTGAGAAGATACTTTTTCTGTCTTTTAAAGCCCATACTTGTTTTGTAGTTCTGTGTTCTGATCTGGAGATGGTCCTGTGATCGCAGAAGAATGGGCCTTCTGCTGTGTGAGAGTGCTCCCTACTTCTGCCTTTTTGTCAAGTTTCTCTTATTTCAGTGTGAAGACCTGTGACCTTGCTTTCTAGACATGCCTAATGCCTGTGAACGCTCAGATTTTACATACCTGGCATGCCTTAGTTTCTGGTCCACTTCTATTTGCTTTTGCCCCTGGGTAGGCATTACCTTATGCTTCTTAGATTATCCAGAACCTTTTGATTGGTTGTGAAAGCTTATATGCTATGTTATTGCACATGCAGGCTTTGTTGAGGAGATGTCTTTCAACAGTTCTGTGCTCTTTTCCAATATCCAGCTGGAACATTTTATGCATCATTGAGGCCTGCCTTTCACCTTTGGTAATGTGGGTCTGGGGAACTATTCACTAAATGTATTTCAGTTTTATTGCACAAGCATGAGCCCCATGAGTCTTCATTAAGTTTCCTGACTGATCATCATGATTCTCCACTTTGGTTTAGTTATGTAGGCTCTAGTCTTTTGTGAGGTGACAAAAGGCCGAAAAGGGAAATCCAACCACATAGAGTTCCTCTTGGTGTTTATATAGCCTGTCACTCAGCAAAGACTAACAGACACCCTTATGAAGTTTCTGTGGTTACTTCTTTTTGCTTTATTTGACTATATGTTGTATGTGTGCTGTGTGTGTGCTGGCGAGTATGCTCATGTACTCATACATAGAGTCCGGGGGAAGACATCAGGTGTCTTCCTCTATTGCTCGCTGCCTTATTTCCCTGAGACAGGGTCTCTCATTGAACCAGAATTACATCTCCCAGCACCTGCCTGTCTTTTCTCTCCAACTCTGGGGTTATAGGCGGGCAAGCCATGCTGGATGTTTATGTTGGTCCCTCAAGTTCTCACACAGACACAGAAAGAGCCCTTTCCCACGAAGTCATTTCTCCAGCCCTGATTTCAGGGTGACCTTGCTGTAGAGCCCTGCGCTCAAATCGTCTTCACAGCTTGTAGCTGGAGTCTTATTTTTCCGACTGTTCAATGTGGGTGCGGCACTGGAAGCTGCTGGTGCTCCCCTTTGCTGCACCTCCAAGCCAAAGCAGGGTGATCGCACATCTCATCTCACTTTCCTCTCATAGGCATGGCCCCCCAGCTGCCTCTTGTCTATAAAACAGGCTGTGCTTTCACATTTGCCCATTTCTTTCAAATGTTCATGGTGGATGTTCTAGGACATACTGACATTGCCAGGGCCATGAGCTAAACTCATCCTCATTTATTATGAATGTTTTCATTGCATACATAATTTTTGTCTGACATAATTTTGATAGATTTTCAGGATGTAATTTTACAAGGACATTTTAAATTTTCCAATTATTTTCTGCTTCATGATAACTGCGATTTTCCACTTGTATTCTGTTTTCTTATACTTCACCTTTTACATTCCTATTTGGGTGACTTTTAGTGATCTTTCTTCAAGGCTATTGATTCTTTTCCTCTTTCTACTCTGCTACTGAGACTATTATGTAATTTCTTTATTTGTACTTTTCTGATGTTTTATTGCCTTTTTTAAAAATAGCTTTCATCAGCCTGGAAAATGTCTGATTGACTCAATACCTTGTTTTTCTATTTCTAGTATATTGATTAATTATTTATCATGTATTTTACAGCCTTTATCCTGTAATTTCTACATCTAGGCCAATTTCTGCTTTTAACTTTCTATGATATATAGTATTACATTTACTATATATGCTTGCTTGCTTTTTTATTGGCATAATTTATATTTTTATGAACAAAATAACAGTAGAAACTAAAGTATTCAATATTTATCTCAAAGAAGCATATACCCTTATCTCTGTCAGACCATGTTTATGAACAATAAAGTCAATAGACTGTATATTTTGGCAATCCTATAATATGGCACAACTTTGTTTGGATTCTGCTCATCATTGTCTTCAAATGTTTTAGGAAGGAAACAGAATGCACTGTTAAGAGAGCTTGAGACCTACATATAGACAGATGGTGCTCCCTTTAGGCAGTGGCCTCATCATAGGCCTTCTGACTCTGGCATGCCTTCTTTGATTTCCACATCCCTCCTCCATTAATTTCATCAGTGCTCTGTGCTCACTTGCTGTCTTATACTCTCTCTCCTCCTTCTTTTCCTCCCTTCCCCTTCCTTTTTCAAAGGACTCTTGTCAGGTGATGGACTCAGATACCCCATAGACACTTCCCTTAATTCTGCTGTCCAAACTTAGGGCACCAGAATGTCATTGCTAGGAGCACAAATCCTAGAGTTCCATGTAGGGGTTTCATTCATACCCTAGCCCACACCTAGCTTCTGGAAGACCAGTGAAGAAGGAGAATAAACAAGAGGAGACTAAGGTGGAAGAGAGAGAGGAGAAAAGGAGGAGGTACAGGGTGCTTGGAAAGAGATGATGACAGAGTGTAAAGATAGAAGATTTTGAGAAGATTTCTCTGATGTGAAGTGACTTTTATTCAATTTATATAGTTTCTGGTGTATAATATGGACCCAGGAGTTACCTATTTAATGAATCTTAGTCTTGATTTTTTTTTTCTAATTTCAGCATCAGTAGAAAGAGAGGTCAGCTAGCTTTTAATGTTATCTCTTCCCTATCTGGCTTTATAATCTAGATCATTATTAATCACTTATAGAGCTATTTATAATTATATCATCAATAATAATTATATTACACAATGCTGTGCCTCTTAGCATCGTAGTCAGATAACTTGTGACATGCTCTGTCTTCTTCTAGTTCACACAAACCACAAAATGCCTCTTGAGAATATAGGAGGCATAAAACCACTCAATTTGGTCTTCTGAATGAATTTTCTCAGGTGTTGGATACCACATAGTCATGGTGAAGGAACCTCACTGTGACATTGATGAAATCTCAGAACTGATCCATTACTATGCATCAGCAGCCACTCTGGAGACTAATGTTGGAAATGAATTATCTTTTATTCTCCCCCAAGAATACACTCACAGGTAAGGATCCAGAAAATGCTAACCAGATGATTTTAAATAGCCAGAAATAATTGTTCATTTTCCTTGTTTCTTCCTGCTTAGCAAATAGCGTTTATTTAAGGAAACAAAACTTCTGTGATTGCTGCCACTTGCACTGAAAAGACACAGATGTCACCTGCTTATTCTAGCTTCCAAGGGTGAACTGGTGATACTGGGTCCATGGAGTCAATGCTGTGCATGGAGTCAATGCTGTGCATGGAGTCAATGCTGTGCATGGGGTCAATGCTGTGCATGGAGTCAATGCTGTGCATGGGGTCAATGCTGTGCATGGAGTCAATGCTGTGCATGGGGTCAATGCTGTGCATGGAGTCAATGCTGTGCATGGAGTCAATGCTGTGCATGGGGTCAGTGCTGTGCATGGGGTCAATGCTGTGCATGGGGTCAATGTGACTACCAGTATATGGAGGGAAGAGAAGTGCTAAGAGAATGACAGCGTAGTGGAAAGTACAAAGCTCTAAACTCAATCTCAGACCACACACACAAATTCCACCACTACAATAATAACCTTAAAAACTAGGTAAGGTGATATATACCTGCAATCCTAGAATGAGACATGAAACAGGATTATGAGTTTGTAAGCTACATGAGTCAGAAAGAGAGACATTGTCTCAAAAACTATAATGAAAAATAATTAGGACGGTTTAAGTGGTGGCACTTGTAGTAAAGGTGACAAAAATCCACCCGGAATAGGCAGTTGGTGTGAGATCCATGGGCAGCCTTACAGTGGCCATGCCTCAAAAGAATAGTGACTCTCTTCTGTCTGTCAGCCATCAACTGACAGTCTCCTCACAGAGCATCTTAATAGTTTTATTAGAAAATCAAAATATGCATCTAATAATATCATGTATTTTAAAGTATCATGGAAAGCAATCTACTATAGCAGTTTGCTGTTGTCTTGCTTTTTCTGTTTGTCTCACCTTTCTGAATCAACAGAACAGAAGCATGACATTATAATAAACCTTGAAGTGTTGGTGAGGAGAGATCACTTTCAAATAAAAACAAGTAAGCATGAAAATCATCTCTTTTGGTCCCAGCCCGTCATCTTCTCCTGTTTGTAGGTTTGAAGCTCTCTTTACTGCTCTGGAAGAGAATCAAGAGAACCTTGGCATTTCTAGTTTCGGCATCTCTATCACAACGATGGAAGAAGTCTTCCTTAGGTTAGCAAGCATACACAGGAAAAGGGAAACCCTCAGAGGGAAAGACTCTTGCCAAACTTAGAGTACACACCTTAGAAGGTTAATTGTGACAAGGGCTGGAGATGTGCTGCTGCCTGGGAGCTAATGTCACTCTTACTTAGTAGTTGCCATTAAACATGAGTAATCCAAGGGGCCTTTGGAATCGGGGGTTGCAACTCACATTCTTTAAGCAAGGGACAGTGGGATGAGGTTGAAATGACAAGCTTTGTTTGTTTCTTAATATAGAGTCAGTCACATGGAAGAGTCAAAACCAAACATCCAAGCTACTCAATCTCCCTCATTGGGGAGCAAAGAGAGTAAGAATAAGGATGTCCCAAGCAGCATAAGAGGAGGCTTTCCCACCCAGAGTGAAGACGCAACCTTTGTGTTTAACACTGGGGTAAGAACCTTTGCTAAAAAACAGGTGTCTGGTTTTTTGAGTTCTTTATATATTTTGGAGATCAGACCTTTGTCTGTTGTGGGGTTGGTGAAGATCTTCTCCCAGTCAGTAGGTAGCCCTTTTGTCTTAATGACAGTGTCCTTTGCTTTACAGAAGCTTCTCAGTTTCAGGAGGTCCCATTTATTCAATGTTGCCCTTAATGTTTGTGCTGCTGGAGTTATGCATAGGAAGTGGTCTCCTGTGCCCATGTGTTGTAAAGTACTTCCCACTTTCTCTTCTATTAGGTTCAGTGTGTTCAGGTGTTCAGATTGATATTGAGGTCTTTAATCCATTTGGACTTGAGTTTTGTGCATGGTGATAGATATGGATCTATTTTCATTCTTCTACAGGTTGACATCCAGTTATGCCAGCACCATTTGTTGAAGATGCTTTCTTTTTTCCATTGTATACTTTTAGCTCCTTTGTCAAAAATCAGGCGTTCATATGTTTGTGGGTTAATATCCAGGTCTTCTATTCGATTCCATAGGTCGACTTCTCTGTTTTTATGCCAATACCAAGCTGTTTTCATTACTGTAGCTCTGTAATGGAGTTTGAAGTCAGGGATGGTAATGCCTCCAGAAGTTCCTTTATTGTATAAGATTCTTTTGGCTATCCTGGGTTTCTTGTTTTTCCATATAAAGTTGATTATTGTTCTCTCAAGGTCTGTGAAGAATTTTGATGGGATTTTAATGGGGATTGCATTGAATCTATAGATTGCTTTTGGTAGTATTGCCATTTTTACTACATTGATCCTCCCAATCCAAGAGCAAGGGAGATCCTTCAAAAAAAAAAAAAAAAAACAGGTGTCTGAAGCAAGAGTTAAGATTTAAGAGTTTTGTTTTCTATTAACACATGAACCAAAAGAATGCAGCATTCTCAGCTACTGCAGAACCAACGTGGTGTGGGGAGCTAGGACCCCAACCTATTCAGTGTTCAAATGCAGAGGAATGGACTCCAGAAAAATGCTATGAGCTGTTACTGTCACTATCGCTATTCTGCAGTTCTTTTGTTTTATTTTTTTCTCAAATTGAAAACCCAGAAACTTATCTGCTCTTTCAAGTTGGCGTAAGTGTACTAGGGTGCCTGAGTTTTCAAATTATCAAATAGGAGTGTGTTCTAAGACTTTCAAGAGGAATAGTTCCTGTATATGAGGACCTCCGAGTCAGTGAGGTCCTCGTCATGGGAAGCCTGGCTGGGCTGCCAAGCATTCTTTCCTTGCTCCTGCATCTCTAAAGCATCCTGGTCATAGTGGTTACCAGGAGTCAGGAGAAATCATCCTGTTGCCATTTCTAGTATTATATACAACGTTAAACTTAAGCACTTTACTTTATATGCTATATCAGAAGTCAGGCAACTTGATGTAAAGAGATAACAACTGTTGAAGGTTCAACAGATCACATGATCTCTGTCACCATCACTCAACTATCACTGTACAGGAAGCAGCGACAGGGCATAGGAACAATGTGCTCAGCTGGATTCTAGTAAAGCTGTTTACACAAAGGTTGTGGTTTGTTGTCCTTGCCTTAGACTAACAGATGGATGATCTTATTATTGGGTGACACACCATAGGTTTGGGGTCTTCTCCAAGAATTTATCTACTTACATAAGCTGTGTGTATTTAAATTGTGTGTATTTAAGCCATAAGGCTTTTACACCACAACCTTTCAGAGCATCAATGTCAATGGATGTCAGTGTCAAGGTCTAGGGGCTGTGGTAATGCTGTTTCTCTCTGCTTCACTTAGTGTCCCCTCTACTGCCAGCAGTTTCACGCCATGTTCATAAAGAGGCTGCTGCACAGTTGGCGAAACTGGAGAGTGCTTTTGGTGCAGACACTGGGATTTGTCATCTCTACTCTCTTCCTCCTGAAGTCTGGTGACCTTAGATATGAAGATGAGAAAATAAGGCAAATGAATTTGGATGAATATGGTCAAACCATTGTACCTTTTTCTATTTCTGGGAAATCTAATTTGACGACAAGTCTATTAACACACCTTGAGAATATGCTAAAACCAGGCAACCACAAAATTAAGGAAGTACAAGGTAAGAAAGTTGTTTTTTCAATGATTTCCCTGAGTCACTTCCAAAGAAAGGTCATAATTATAACATGTTAATTTGCTCCATTCTTTTCCTGATACTCATTATATCACAGAGACAATTAAACAATAGCAATGTCCTTATTAAAGCTGTTGGTCTCAAAAGTTAATTGGCATTGGTTGCACTTTGACTGTGAGCATTTCCTGTTTTTATAGTTAAACAAAATAATAGATAGATAGATAGATAGATAGATAGATAGATAGATAGATAGATAGATAGATAGGTAGATGATAGGTAGATAGATAGATAGATAGATAGATAGATAGATAGATAGATAGATGATAAAAGGAGGTGTCCAAGTGCATTTTTTTTATGAAATTGGGCACTGTTTTACTTTTGGGCAACAATGAAATACAGTGTGGAATTGTGGCCTCCCGTCCTGGCCTTCAGTTTTTCAATAGAGATAGCTGTTTGGTTGGAGCCTCCAGCTCACCCCTGCAAAGTTCAGGAAGCCCCATTCCCATATCTTTCTCTCTTCCAACCTTGCCCACCCAGAGAGTCTCCAAATGAAAGATGCCAAAAAGCCCAGTTTCACATTCTTGGTGCCTATTGCAACTTCCTCTCCTGATGCCACCAGCTGCCCAAGACCCTGCCTAGCTGCTCAGCTATTGACCAGACCTGGGCACAGACCCAGCTTGTGGCAGACACTTCATCACCCCTCGCCTACACTCCAAAAAATCTCCCTGCTTTATTTAAGGGTGCAACTTGTCTGGCCTCATTCCTTGAGGTCAGTGAAAACACCCATGAGTTACTATGCTCCATATATCTGTTGTTATACTTCTTCAGTCAGCTTGATCTGGCTTGCTGTGTCAGCGGAGAAGCTTAGTGGGGGGGGAGGGGGGAAAACAGAAATTCTATTAATACCTAAAACAAGAATCCTGCTTAAAATGAGTTAAGAAGTAGATTAATTTAATCCTGCTTAAAGTTTACATTTGCTCTGCCTAATACTTGTCATTTAAGTTGAGCAATCACCATATTCAGTAGATATTTTTGCTTCTTTTACAAAAAAAAAAAAAAGCTTTACTTACATTTAAACAAGTCAAGTGTTTTGACCCAGATCAGACAGAAACTACAGATTTGGGGTTAACCTGATCTGCCTTCATCTACAAAATACTCAGTATAATACACCACCTCTCTGAATATAAATTATGTTCTCTTTCAAATGTAATCATTTCTTTCCAGATAGGTAATATTTTCTTCACTACCTGATGGACACTGTTCCTTTGGAAAACACAGTCTTCAGGATAAGCAAGTCATTTTTGTTTTGTTTCTCTCTCTCTCTTCAGGTTTTGTTTTAAAGGATGAAAATATGTTTAAGGATGTTATTGTTCTTTAAAAAACATACTCGCATTGAAACAACTTACAAGTGATAGATTGGCTGATTAGAATAAATTGTCACTATGCTTTTCTTCGCACTGATGGATGAGCTGGACCAAATACAGTCTATAAACCATCTGTCTGGAGGCCATCCCCAGATACAGACTGAGACTCAAACAAGGTTTAGGATTTAGCTCACTGGACGGGAGCTTGAATAATATGCACGAGGCCCACACAGAGACATTGAGGGGGGAAAGGAGAGAGGAAAATAAGCAGCTGTTAACCAAAACAGAAAAGATGCTAGATGAAAGCAATATCTTGACTCATAAAAATATTATCTAGATTGAAGAATGTTTTGTACATTAAAGATCAAATAAATAACTGGGTATGCTATTCTTTCATTAAGAACAAGGGTAGAAACAGAACAGAATGATAAAATAGACCTACTGTTGTCACTGCCTTCAATGAAACTTAATCACGTATAAGAGATATCTTTACACTTTCTCCACCCAACCTTGTTTTAAGAAGCAGACACATCAATTTTTAAATTTTGTTTTAATTATCTTAGTCACAAAATCTTTAATAAGTATGTTTTATTAATTTTTATATTGTATCTCTATTTCAAAGTGCATACCTTTATAAAATTTGCAGTAAGGAATTGACATTAAATCCTTTAGAACTTGTTCTCTCTTTGTCATAGACAATAGAAAAATGTTTTCCAGTGGGGAAATAGATTTCTGGGTAATTTTTTATCTCTTCTGTTCTTCTGAAATGAACTATGCTTTAGCAACACTAAACATTTTTTAGTTCTTGAGAATTTCATACAGATGTACTACAAAATATAAAAATATAAACCACCTCTTTTCCCCTCAAATTCCCCCCATAGCCTCCCAACGTGTCCCTCCCACAACAGTATTTTTCTTTATAACCCACTAAACCAATCAGTGCTTCTCATATGTGCATGGGTGGGACCAGACACTGGATCATGGGAAGCCTACCAGTGACCAACACTCAAAAGTAAGTTCTGTCCCCTAGAGACTATTAATTGCTAATAGCTCCTGAGTAAAGGATGGAGTCTGGGGATCTTCTCTCTCACCTGTGTTGGAATTCTGACTGCCTTGATCTTATGGAGGGCTTGCACAGACACTCACAGCTGCTGTGAGTTTGTGTCCAAAAGCCAGCGTTTCATCGCTCTCCTCCCTATCCTCTGGCGTCTACATTCTTTTGGCCTCCTCTTCTGAGATGTTCCCTGAGCCATGGTTAGAGAGTTAATATAGATGTCCCATATTTAGGTATGCAATCCCTTATTCTCAGCACAATTACCAGTTTTTCACCTTCCCATTGACTGGTGCCCACTGCAAAAAGAAGCTTCTCTGAACAAGGCTAAGCGACCTCAGGTCTACTGGTATAAACATAAATATTTAGACATCAATTTGACAGTATGACTATTTAGCAAAATAAAAATAGCGAGTTTTCTCCTAGGGCCTATAGCCTCCCACTTCATGAGCTTGTGACCAGTAATTCAGTACTATGTATTGAAATTCCCTTCTGCGGAGCAGATCCCAGATCCAATCCTGTAGTGATTAGCTACCTCATAACAATCATGGCACTATGGCACCAGTGGTTATATCTTGCCTGATAGGTCAGTTTGTAGCATGCAGTCCAGTGCTAGGTTAGACTACGGATGTCTTTTTTTTTTTCCTCTCAGCAATCTCTACAGCATCAGCCAGCACTATGAAGGCTATCCAATAGTGAGGAGGTTTCCTGGTCCACTGGGAATTGATTTTTCTTTGTCCTGTAGCCAATGTGCAGCATCTTCAGTGATAGGGTCTTATTGTGACCTTATGGTGGGGACCAAGAGCAATGGCAATAGCCTGTATTGATTTGGAGACCTCTGAGACTGCCCAGTTACTTATAGGTAATGCAATAAGTAACTCATGCCTTGCACTGAGACTCATTTCCTGTCAATTCTAAGAGCAATATAGCACTTTAAATTTTTTAAGATGTACCGTAAATTGAGTGAGTGTGAGCACTGGAAGGGTATTCTAGTACCACAGTAACTCAGGAAGCATTGCCTGCCTTCTCAGACAGAACAAAATGACTTTCTCTTTGTTCATTAGAAGCATGACCCATTTGTAAGCTCCATCACACCAAATTACAGCTGTGCATCATTCATCTGGAACTCAACAGAGATCACAGGGAGGTGAGAACCCCCTCTGAATCTCTAGATCCTAACCCAGTTCCTGTCACATAGCAAGCATACAAATCAACATAATCCTCTCATATGCAATATGGGGAAAATCTGAAGAGGGGAGAGACTACCACCAAATCAGCTGTGGTGTTACAGTGGCAGTCTAGGTGAGGGAACTAGAGGAACAAGGGAACTAATAGGGCTAGAGTAGAGGATGTGTCCAAAAGATGCATCCTAAGTGGATTGCATAGATGTTATTCTCTATGTGGGGAAGAGAGTCAAAATAAGTACCATTTAGCTATATTGATTTGCTAATACTTTATTTTGTATAGGTTTATTATGTAGGTTTACAAAATATTGAGAGGCCTTGTGCACTGATGTAATTTCTAGCAAAGTTACAGTGTGAGAATAGGATCAGGCTGTTGAGATACAGTTAACACACAGAAACTTCCACCACACTTTTCCTTCCTGTTGGCCTTAGTACCACACTAACTTCCTGTCTATTCCCAACCTTATCCCTGAACACTAAAGTCTCTGCTCTGTTTCTGTGGATTGATCACTTCAAGAGTGATATAAAAATGGAATAACACAGTGTGTAACATTCTGAAATGGACATTTTCACTTATCACGATGTTCTGATAATCGTGTGTCTCCATCATTTGTCTCTTCAGTGGCTAACTACTAGTCTTTCGCATGGGCATAGCACAGTTTATTTAGCCATCCACTCACTGAAGGATGTCTAAGTTTCCCCGGTAAGCACAGCTATCCATAAAGCTGCTGTTATTATGTGATTGTGCATCTTCATTTCTCCTTCTCATATAACAATTGCATTATAATCTGAGAACCCAGCTGCTCTTCAGAGTACTTGGCGGCTTCACTTCTCCAATAGCAGTATGTAAGTGACCCAGTTCTTCTGCACCTTAAGCATTTTTCTTCATAGACTTACTTGAGTATGTGATTTTGGCTAGCTGATTGGAATCGCAAATAGTGTTTGTTTTCACACATTGAGCCAGCCTTATATTCCTGAAATCCCATTTCTCAGGGTTCATAATTCTATATAGGTTATGGTTGTGTTTCTTGGATGTTAAGGCAATTCTAGCCTGTAAAATGGGCTAAGAAGTAGACTGAGAAATAGAAGACAAGTGGTTTGAAAACAATAAAGATAATGAAGTGCTATTATAATGTGTGCAGACGAATGAGTCTACACACACCTCATGGTGAACCTGGTGTCAGTTTGGTTGGGTTAAGGGATTTGCCCATAGCTGTAAACCACATTCCATGTGTGCCCATCAGGATATTTCCAGAATAGATCAGAGTTGCAATCAGGAGACACAGTGAGGTGATTTGCAACTGAAGCCCATGTGGGTGGACATCATCCACCCCGCTGTGGGCTGTGTGATCCTTATTTGAGGCTGGACAACCTTTGTGCAGCTTGGTCTGTCTCCTCCTCACTACTGTGCAGCGACCACACCGAGATACTGGGGGCTTAAAGGGCTTTCCCACCACTCAGAAGGGAGCAGAATGTTGGGCTCCCCTCAATGCCTTTATTCTTCTTAGGGTCTTGACCAAAAAATGCTATTGCTTTCTACTGTGGCATATTCTCAAAAGGTGATTTTAAAAAAATTGTTCACCTAGTTTTTCCATTTTATTAGAGCAGAGTTTGTGACTTCTGCGGTGTGAGTAAAATTTCTTACCAATCTATTAAAGACAGGTAGGCGAGCTGGAGGAGTGTATCAGGTGGTGTTTTCCTAGCAAAACTGTAGTTTGGATATTGTAAATATACTGAGAAATCTTCAAAACTAATGATGGAATAAAGTCCCAAGGGTAACAACAAAATTTCAAAAAAAATTATCTCCACAAAATTCAAAGTAGTAAGAAACATATTATTTGTTCTTGGATACTATTCCTTACTGCAGTCTACATGTTGAAAACACTTACCAGTGTTGTGTCTTTGCCCTAGGTGACCTACTCAAATACTTGGAGGGAAATGAAGAATGCGTTCATTTATGTATTGTGGCACTTTCCATCAAGGTGGTTGCAAATAGAACGGAGCTGACTGTTCTGTTCAATAATGAAGCTTACCATTCACCGTCTCTTTCCCTGGCAGTCGTAGACAACATTCTCTTCATGTCACTTTCTGGTGCTGATGCTTCCATAACAGTCTCCAATAAACCTCAGCCACACCCCCAGGCTAAGGAAAGCCTAGGGTATGCTTTGATTTGTGTTTTCACTTTTGCACTTGAAATGCCCTCTTCCCAACCTATCCAGTTATATTTCTGTGATAAAAGGAGCCATTGGTGGAAATCTGCATCTTCTGATGGCTCTTCTTTTTGTGCCTCTGTAGGAGTGCAGAAGGAAAGGTGGTTGCCTTAAAAATTCAGCTGGGTATGGCTCTTTTGGTCAGTGGCTTTTGCTTCCTGATGGTGACCGAGAGAACCACCAAGGCAAAGCACATGCAGTTTCTGAGTGGGGTCTCTGTCCTTGTGTACTGGATTTCTGCTCTTGTGTTTGACTTCATCGTCTTCTTCGTTTCTTGCTGCCTACTACTGGTGAGTGACAGGCAATGTTTTGAGAGCTTATTTTCCTTTGGTTCCACAAGGAAAATCTGTCTTCTAATTGATGTTTTCATAAATATAGCTATGCTGATCTTTGCTCATTATCTTATAGAGCACATTTCATCACTGGGAATGGTAGTGACTATCTGGAATTTCAGCACTTGGAAGGTAGAGGCATGAAGGTTAGGAGTTCAAGGTCATCCTCAGTTACATACCTAGTTCAAGGTTGGTGGGCATGAGACCCTGCCTAAAATAAAAAATCCAAAAGTCCTAAGGTAGACTAAGAAAATAACTTCGAAATACTTTATTATAATATAGTTACCTTTCTTTGTCATAGTACAAGTGTATCTCATGGACTAATTTCCCAGTGTTTCCTGTTTAGATTTTGCTGAGTTCTAAAACTATTCAAAGTAAAAAGCTTCCTACTGTGTTTTCATACTTCATGCTCCCCAGCTGTGTTAAATTTTGTCTCCTAATATTCTGAACTAGACTATTGCTAACCTTTCCTGGTTTTAGGTCTCCATCAATTTATCTTAAATATCTTTTAAAAAATATTTGTTAGGATGGCTATTATAAAAATAAATAGTACAAAGTAAGTAGTTTTGGAAAAATTGGGAACCTTGCCACCTGTTGGTGGGAAGCAGAAAGGAGGATGCTATCAGAAAAAAACGTGGCAAATTCTCAAGGTATTCAATGGTACTCCTCTATAATTAAACATCCAGTCCTGGAGGTAAGAGATAGAACCAGAATCTCAAAGATACATCATCTTCCTACTCCCCCTATACACTAATCACAGCAGTCAACACGTGGAGGAGACCTTATGACCACCAGCAGACTCATAGAGAAAGCGAACATGGTATCTGTACACAATGCAGCATCAGTTAGCTTGAAAGTCGCTCCTCACATGTGCTGCTCCTGTAGATGAAGGCAGAGGATATTTATACAAATACAGCAACCACACAAATATAATAGGAGGCTGTTTGTTCATTTGGTCCTTTTTCACAGCTGTCCAGACTCCCAAAACAACCACACAGAAACTGTATTAATGCCGGGCGGTGGTGGCGCACGCCTTTAATCCCAGTACTTGGGAGGCAGAGGCAGGCAGATCTCTGTGAGTTCGAGGCCAGCCTGGTCTACAAGAGCTAGTTCCAGGACAGGCTCTAAAGCTGCAAAGAAACCCTGTCTCGAAAAACAAAAAAAAAAAAAAAAAAAAAAAAAAAAAAAACAAAAAAAAAAAAAAAAAAAAGAAAGAAAGAAAGAAAAGAAAAGAAACTGTATTAATTAAATCACTGCTTGGTCTATTAGCTCTAGCTTTTTATTGACTAGCTCTTCTTAATTTAACCCATTTCTATTAATCTGTGTATGGCTGTGGCTTACTGGCAAGGTTCCAGCTTGTCTGTTCCCAGTGGCGACTACATGGTGTCTCCCTGACTCCACCTTCTTTCTCCCAGCATTTAGTTGAGTTTTCCCCACCTACCTCTGTTCTACCCTGCTATAGGTCCAAAGCAGTTTCTTTATTAATCAGTAGTAATCACAGCATACAGAGGGGAATCCCACATTACACAAAGCCAAATCACTGTGTGATTCTACTTCATGAAATGTACAAAACAGCCAAATTCAGAGAATTGGCGTGTGAAATGGTGGTTTCCAGGACTCTGGAGAAGATTCAGTCAAAGAAGATTCCAATTTAGGTCTCCCTAAATTTATGCTTCCTTATCTGGTTTCCCACATGAATTCCAGATAACTAGAAAGGGGTTCTGGAGTGAATGTGAGAAGTAGACTAGACTTACAAAACCTAAATTAAAAACAAGGGATATCAAGGCGAGGAAACTGATGAAATATGAGGGAAAAAATAGAGAAACCATCTATTTCTGGGAAAGTTGGTGGCTGCCATAAGTATGAGAGTCTCCTGTTCTGGTTAGGAATCTTTAAAGAAACTCTTCCAAAGAGAAAGCCAAAATAAGAAAAGACCATGGTTATGATTCTGCTTGATGGACTTCTTCTAGTGAGGAGGAGGTACACCTGACCTGAATGCTCATAAGCTGTGGGTTCTATTTATTTCAAAGAGGCAGACAATGAAAGTCTTGGTATTTTCTTTCTTTTCTCTGTCTCTCTCTCTGTCTCTCTCTCTCCCTCTCTCTCTCTCTCTCTCTCTCTCTGTCTCTCTCTCTCTCTCTCTCTCTCTCTGAGTGCCATGGCATAGGGTGTCTCTCTCTCTCCCCCCCTCTCTGTGTGTGTGTGTGTATTGTTTGTGTGTGAGAGAGAAACAGAGACAGAGAGAGACTCTGGCCTCACTTTTGTCTCTGTCCCCTCTGTTGCAGGTTGTGTTCAAATACTGCAAAGTTGACATTTATGTCACAGACTACCACATTCTGGAAACAATGCTGATCCTCACACTGTTTGGATGGTCTGCCATTCCGCTCACATACCTGATGAGCTTCCTGTTCTCTAAAAGCACCTCTGCCTACATCAAACTTATCATGTTCAATTATGTCTCTGGCATTTTAAGTATCTTGATAGATACCGTAATAGAAGCCAGTAAGTGTGAGCACTTCACAAAATGTGCCCTTCCCCAGATATGGCAATAAATAGATCAGTAGCAGCAATGGGCCCAAAGAGATGGGCATTAGTAGACAGTCAAGTTCTAGTCTTGGACATATTTGTATTAGTTTTATCTCAACAACATCTCTTGAGCTTCTTTGGTTATGTGCTACCCACAATCCTTGTATTAAAAAGCCAAGACCTAACCTGAGCTTCAGGTCCTCAATGAGACCTCTCTCCCACTTCTTATACCTTAGATTCAGTGATTCTGTAGTAATTCCAGAGCTTTGAGTATTATATTGAGATCTTTGATCCTTAGGAACTGATTTTGATGAAGGGTAAGAGATACATATCTAGTTTCATTTTTTTCTACATGTAGATATCTATTTTTCCTAGCATGTTTGTTAAAAAATGCTGTGTTTTTTTCTTCACTGTGTACTTTTGGCATTCTTGTCAAACCTCACAAGGTCAGTAGCTACATGGAACTTTTATACCCGATTTCAGAAAACTCAAGATTATTTGACCTGGATAGAGACAAAAATAAATATTTCCTTTAAGATTTATTAGTACTTGCAC
The DNA here is from genome assembly GCF_903992535.2 of Arvicola amphibius. Lineage (NCBI taxonomy): Eukaryota > Metazoa > Chordata > Mammalia > Rodentia > Cricetidae > Arvicola > Arvicola amphibius. The sequence continues at coordinate 122,501,219 of NC_052047.1, forward strand.
ACATTTTGTCCTAAAAGTATAATGACTATGTGAGAAAAAAAGCAAAAATAATTGGTAATTTGTTTTAAATAATTTCAGTTGACTGTGGTCCCAGGTGATACTACAAACATAAACATATTCCCTGGCATTTTGATAATCTCAAAGTTAAATTTCATATAAATAAGATTTTAAGTTTTTCATGCTTTTACTTTTATGTGTGTGTGCCTGACTGCCTGTCTGTGTGCATACCATGTACATACGGATGTCTCTGGATATCAGAAAAGGGCATCAAATCCCCTGGAAATGGAGAGACAGGTGGTTGTTAAGTCACTGTGTGGGTGCCGGGAACTGAACTTAGGTCCTCTGCAAGATTAACCAGTGCTCTTAACTGCTGAACCATCTCTCCATCCCCCAAAGAAGATACTGCACTATCAGAACCAAACCTGAATATAGTTCAAACTTAAACATATAGTATATACATTAAAATGTACATTATAGCAGAGTCTCCAAGTGTAAACAAATAATAAAACACTCAAAACAAGTAGATTTGGAAAGTATTTACAAATAAAACTTTAAATGAAAATAAAAAGTATGGTTAGGCCGGAGGAATCCATTCTAGGTTTGTATTGCACATCAAGGTGATTATTCTTCATAATAATATGTACTTTTAAATCTCTAAGAGATTATTTTAAATGATCTCACCACAAATAGGGAAGGGAAGGGAGGGGAGAAAGGGAAGAAAGGGAGAGAGGGAGAGAGAAAAGAAAATTGTCCTTTTACACATGACAACCTTCGGTCAACAAACACAAAAGCTTGTACTTCTAAAAATGCAATTTACTAAACCAGATTTCAGAAAAGGTAGAAAATTGAAAATATACTATAACCATCAAGTGTTTGGTTAAAATTCTTTTTATAGAGGAAATTTAGCCACAGGTACTTCACCAAAAAGACTTTTCAGAATCCTGTAATCATCAGCACAAACTCAAGCTGTAAACGATGCCAAAAGCTATTAGCAAGTAGCAGACTGTTGTTCAGAGATAACCATCTGGGTTTCAGTCCCCTGCCCTTGGTTTGATCGTTCCTAGGGGACTTCTCATCCTAGAGGTGGTCATTTCCTCTTACATAGCCTGTTCTTGTCACCCTTCTAGAAATACCGCTCACCTTGTCCAACACCACCAAGACCATCCTGCTCAGCTCACTGCTGCTCTTCCCCACATACAACCTCGGGAAGTGTATAGGTGACTACACTGTTATTTACCAGAGGAAGATACAGTGCACCCAGCGACAGAGTGTTCCCAAATACCAGAACTGTAGCAAAGAAAGTAAGTATGCTGGAGATGTCTAAGCCTTTAGGCGATCAGATGCCCAGAGCATGGATGGTGGGAGGTATTTCTTAAAACACAAGCCATTTTACTAGGCAGGCCTGTGACTGCTTGGAACACTGATGTAGGAAGATTGGGAATTGGAGTGTTAAGCTCAAGGTCATCTTAGGCAATTTAGCAAGACTGTCACAAAGTAAGAAGAGGCTGTGGCTGTAACCCAGTGGCAGCATGCATTTCTGGTATGCATATGGCCCTAGATTTGGTGCACAGTGTGGGGAGATGAGGGCAGTGAATGTGGTATCAAAACCAAATCAAGTTAAGCTTAAAGGCATGTGACCATACAGGAAAAGCAGACCTGCTAGGAATTAGCTGTCTATGAGCTTAACATCTTCACAATAAACTCAAGTTAGGTTTTTTTGTGTTCACTTAAGAAAACTGACATTTTGCGTATGTCACAAAGTCTTTTTTAATATGTGTTTATCTATATGTGTGAGTGCATATTTACATGCTAATGTTCAAGTGGAGGCCAGAGGTTGACACTTAGTGTCTTCCTGGGTCACTCCCCACATTGTTTAGTGAGGCAGTGTTTCATTCTGAGCACATAGTTCACCGATTTGGCTAGTCTATGTAGCCAGTTTGCCTACTGAACGTTAGTGTGTGATAGGGATCCAAACTCTGATCCTCACACTTGCATGGAAACTGTGTTATCCATCGAGCCATCTCCCTAGCCCCTATCACACAGCTTTTGTGGACCAGAACTCCAGAAGGGGTAGAGCTTCCAGGAGAAAGCTGCTGCTGTAAGTGCATGACACTTGCTGTTGTTATGTCACCGTCACATATGACGGCACACCCTAATCAGCCCACAACTTATAAAGAAGCAAAACCCTTCCCCAGTGTCTAATACAGTCCTGCTACATGAGGGACTCAACAATACTGTTCAATAAGTAAGCTAAAGTTGACAATAGCAGTTTGGGTGGAGAAATCAGTAAAATGTAGGGAGAAAAGCCGGAAACAAAAGCAAGAGGAACAAAAAAAACCCTGAAGATTTGTGGTAAAGGAAAACCATAGAATGACTGACTCATTGATCTGGGGAATCCTTTGAGGCAGAACGGATCACTCAGTAAGTAATTCTGAAAATGTCTTGTTTGTGGGGGGGGGGGGAATGATGAAGAGAAAGAGTGCTTAATAAGGTTGGTACTATCTAATGAGTGACCTCAGAAGGTATCCCAGTACTTCAAATGGGTCAACTATACAGAAAATAAACACTAGGGATTAGAATGATTGGGTCTCAGTAAATATCTGGTGAAATTTTCAAGCCACTTTGGGGAGCGGCCTCCAGCAGCGCAGGACTTGGAGAGAATCGAAGTCGTACTATGACTTTTTTATCTGAGGGGGAAAGGAGAAAGGCACTCACACTGTCTTGATGGTTTCCTTCTGCTGCTGAATTCAAAATACACGAAAACACAAAGATTCAATTGCATTTACACATGCATTGCAAACATTTATGGACTAAGGTTCTTTTTTTTCGTTTATTTATTTTTTATTAAAAATTGCCATCTCCTCCCCTTCTCCTCCCCCTTCCCTCCCCTCCCCTCCACCCATACCCCCACTCCCTCCCTCTCTAGGCCAAAGAGCCATCAGGGTTCTCTACACTATGTTGAGTCCAAGGTCCTCCCAACTCCCTCCAGGTCCAGGAAGGTGAGCAACCAAACTGACAAGGCTCACACAGAGCCCATCGCCATTGTCCTTGGCTCCTCCGTCAGCCTCCACCATCAGCCACTTTCAGAGAGTCCGATTTGGTCGCATGTTCCATCAGTCCCATTCCAAGTGGACTTGGTGGTCTCCCATTAGTTCTGTCCTGCCGTCTCAGTGGGTGAACGCATCCCTCATGGTTCTGACTTTCTTTCTCATGATCTCTCTCCTTCTGCTCCTCATCAGAACTTTGGGAGCTCAGTCCGGTGCTCCAATGTGGGGCTCTGTCTCTATCTCCATCCATCGCCAGGTGAAGGTTAAGGCTCACAGTGAGCCGGTTCTTTAAAAGGAAAATTTTGGGCCTACAGTGTCTCAGTAGGTAAGGGTCACACAAGTCTGGTGACCTGAGTTTAGTCCCCAGGACTCACACAAAGACAGAACAAAGTGGTCTTCTAATCTCCACACTCAAGCGCACACACACATACATACAAGTACAAACACAAACACATATGCAGGCACACACTAATTAAAAAGCACATGGAGGAGTTCAAAGACCCAAAATGAAGCAATCCGTTCAATAAAAGTAGAGTTGTATTATAGATCAAAGTGTAGCAAAAGATTGCTAGCCTATTTTATGTAAACATGGAAACTCTGATTTTTTATTTTTATTGGTTATGTTCAAATGCATTTATCCAAATTTGATATTTCAATGCTCAGTATGGAGAAGTGGGAGAAGGAAGAGGTTTGCAGCAGAGAAAGCTAACAACATGACATCAAACAGATACTCAAGTCGATAGTGGTAGAAGTAATGCACGCTGATAATATGATGAAAGGGCACTGTCCTCTGAGGGCTTCCTCTCCAAAGAACGCAACACCACCATAATCATTAGTTAGGAATAAAATTACAGCCAGGAAAATGCAGGGGATGTGACTGCTAAGGGTGATGTGTCTGGGATTGGGGCATGGGACAGAAAAGGGCCATTACATTAAAAGCTAAGAAATGTGAATGAATCCGGTACTTTAAAAATAATAATAACAATCTGTTAGTTTAATAATGATTATAATCTTGTATTTTATAATAATAACATCTGTGCACTCATGATAACATGCATCATACTAATAATATACCTGGTGAATAATAAGGGAGACTGGGTGCAGGGCATAGGGAACTCTCAGTGCCCTCTTTGCAATTATTTTTGTAAGTATATTTTTCAGTTATTAAGCTGTGGAGATAGTTCAGTCGTTAAAATATCATATAAACATGAAGACCTGAGTTCAATTCCCAAAACCCACATTAAAAAAAAAAAAAAACGGGGCTGGAGGCACATGCTTGGAATCTCAATGCTGGCAAGGTGGAGAAATGTGACCCTCTGGGGCTGGCCGTCTTGGCTTATTGTTAGACAGTCAATACCCAAGTTAATATTTATATTCTTTTTTTTTTTGGTTTTTTGAGACAGGGTTTCTCTGTAGCTTTGGAGCCTGTCCTGGAACTAGCTCTTGTAGACCAGGCTGGTCTCGAACTCACAGAGATCCGCCTGCCTCTTCCTCCCGAGTGCTGGGATTAAAGGCGTGCGCCACCACCGCCCGGTAATATTTATATTCTTACTATGTTACTATACAATTTATTAGTGAGGATCAGTCTTCAAAGTTTTTCTTTCTTACTGTTTTTTCATAGCAGGATATCACTTCTCAAGCTCTGAGTACTATGACTAAGCTTAGCCTAATAGCTCACTTTATCCTGTTTTATTTGGTGTTTTAGTAGTTGTTCATGTCGGTGTTGCACTATAAGAAGAGTGTGATACCCCCATCTTCTCCCCTCCATCCTCAGATACCGAGAAGAATATCTACTCCTTAAAGGAGCACATGATTGGAAAGTATTTAATCGCTATGACCGTCGCAGGCTTAGTTTTCCTTCTCTTCATTTTCTTTTGGGAGAATATATTTTGGAAGTTAAGAACGTTTATCCATCAACAAATTTACTTTGGTGTCTTCAAGAAGTACAAGACAGTAAGTACTTAAGCATGGAATAAGCCAAGGAAACAAAGCTCTAGCAGCAGTGGAACGAGACAAGGAAAGTAGGTGATGTACATTGCCACCTCGGTTAACCAAGAAAAATAACAGTGTCTACAGCAATGTCCTTCCTTAGAGTCCTGCTGAGCTACTACCTACAATAGATTGCATTCATTTTGATTATCATTTCAAGTGCTAGATTTGTTTTTATGAATTTTATCTATTACGGACAACTTTCTCTTGCATTCAGTTTTTTATATTTATTTTTATAATTTCCTTTGTTCTTCTCACTTGCAGTTTTTACTTCTCCTTTGTTAGTTCCTAGTTTTGTTTTTTTGTTTTTAGCAAGCTTAAAGCTGTGGGTCTTAAATCTCTCAGTGATTCTAATATGAGTATTGAACAATACATACATCAAACCACATAGGGTGATATGGGTCTATAGTTCCAGTTACTCAGGAGCCTAAGACAAGAGGATCACAAGTTCAAGGCACTCTTGAGCTACAGGGGAGTTCAAGGTCGGCCAAAGACCGAAAGAGGCAGTTTGAGAAATTCATGAAGGTAATGACAGGACAGCTAAAGAACACCGAGGCAAGGATGAGTATCCACGAAAGAGAGTAAGCTAAGCCATGGGCAGCTCCAAACACATGGCTTCCTGGTGGGAAAGAGAAGCTTCACCTAAAAGGCAAGTCAGGTGGTGCAACTGAAGACACAGTGCCTGGTAAAACTTGAATCAGAAGCCTACAGCTTCCACTCCTGGATTTACAAGATGATGGTTGTGATAGACGGTTCATCCTCAAAGACCTTCAAACATAGCCCTATCCACAAAAAGCACAGCCAGCCTGGAACTCACATTCTCCTGCCTCTACTCCTAGGTGCTGAGATTACCAGTGTCTACCACCACACCTATCTAATTCCCTTTTAGTTCCTCAAAGTTTACTTTTTTGAGACGGTGTCTCACTATGCAGCCCCAGCTAGCCTGGAACTCACATGTGGACCAGACCTTGAATTTATGGAGAGTGTCTTGCCTCTGCCTCCTAAGTGCTGTGATTAAAGGCACACCTCACCACATCTGGCCCAAAGATTGATTGATTGATTGATTTTTATTTATGTATATGTATGTGCCTGGGTGGATGTATGCGTCCCACATGTGTGCAGGAACCTGTGGAGGCAAACAGAGGCATTGAATCCCCTAGAACTGGAATTAGAGATGGTTATGAGTTGCCATGCAGGTCTTGGGAACTGAACCTGGGTCTTTTACAAGAGCTGTAAGTGCTCTTAATTGTTGAGCCATCTTTCCATCCCCATTACAGTGTGTTTCAGTTTCCCTAATCTCTTTGGGTTAATTCTATCCTTAGGTCTAAGTGATAAAATAATTTTTCTGCATTTTTTTTTACTAAAAATAGATTTTTTTCTCACATAATAATCCTGATTGCAGTTCCCCTCCCTCTACTCCAAGCGCCTTCCCACTTTCCCTCCCATCCAGATCCACCCCCTTTCTGTTTCTCATCAGAAAACAAACAGGCTTTTAAGGGATTATAAGACAATACAATATAATACACATAACAAAAACAAACAAATCAGAATAGGATAAAACAAACAACAGAAGGAAAAGAGTCAAAGAAAAGGCACAAGAAACAGAAATAGATGAGATCTATCCATTCATGCCCATAAGTGTTCCAAAGTTTTGCGTCATTCTTCAGAGCACACAGATTTATGGTTTCCACCTTGGGAGGAGCTTTTCCCTCTTCTCTGCTCTGCTCCACACCTTCATTTCTGTGGTGAACCACGTGTTACTACTGGTTGTGACCTCTGAAATAACACTCAGAAAGCCCCTTGGAGTGGCTCAAAGCATCCATTTAAACATGTGCAATATTATGCCTCAGTTAATTTTTCACAAACCCACTACATTGAGGACAGATGCCTCTGAAAAGTTATCCACATGCATGATTCTTGTCTTGAAAAATACAGGATAGAATTTCCAAGGAATTATCTGGGGAATCTGAAGATAAAGATGTAGAAAATGAGAGAAGGAAAATTCTATACCAGCCTGAAAAGCTTCAGAATTCCCCAGTTCTTATTAAGGAGCTCACCAAGGTAAGGGCATCCGTTCTGCCTTCAGCCCCATTAGGAACATCTGTGGGTGTCAGTCTCAAGGTGGTTCTTCAGAACCTTTGCAAACTCTTGTAGGAACTTCTCGTGCCACTATCTGAGGGTGTGACTACTTTGCCCACAATACCTATTTATGTAACTTACAAATATCCTTTACTAAATTGTGTTTTGTGTGCCTTTTTAAAGATATACTTTAAGTGCCCACTAACTCTGGCTGTGAAAAATATCTCCCTGGCTGTCCAAGAGAGGGAGTGCTTTGGATTACTTGGATTCAATGGCGCAGGTAAAACAACTACCTTCCAAATTTTGACCGGAGAAAGGACTCCTACCACCGGGGATGTGTTCGTTGATGGCATTAGCATCACCAAGAACATCCTAAAGGTAAGCAATTTCAGGCTAAGATGCGAACAGAGTGATGGCTCATAGGATGCAGGCAGGGATAAGACATGGCAATGGCGATAGGCACAGATGTTGATGCTGTGGCTTCTGGAAAGGAAAAAATGCATTTGTAAAGAGAAAGTAAGGTCATAAGATCATAACCTATGAGAAGAGTTTCTCTTGAAACTGTATGAGTGGAAGGCAAGTTCTCACTACAGTGTAGAAGACATGCATCACACAGGGCTAGAAAGGTGTAAGGCAGCAAAAATGAGCAGAAAATGACCTGCATGCAGTTTGGCTGCAAATGGGGCCTTGATCCATGTCACTGAGAGCTCTAAAACAGGATGGCCTTTCAGAGTGGTCGCAAATCAAAGCAAGACCTCCAGTCTTTGTCTCCTGTGCCAGCCACCGGCTGCAGGAGCTAGAAAAGATGGGTAACTTTGGGCAGAAGTACGGCAAGAGCTTCAAGCAGAAAAGAATGTCAAAGTTTCCCATTCCGGAATCAACAACACTTGTGGGACCCAAGGAGACAGAAGGGCAGTGTGAACTGCCCATCTGGGACTGTCAGAACGCAAGGGGGTCAGGCGATTTGTCATCAGCAGCAAAACTTGAATTGAGAAGCAACATCATGGTCCTCTGAGAAAGACAGTCCAGTGACTGCAAGGTGTTAAGAACCATTTTAGTACACTGAGAAGATTTTAGGTTGTTACTTCAAACTGAAAGATTAGACTTGTTGTTAACCATATAGAAACTAGCCCAAATCCAGAGAGGACATTGCTGCTGTCTGTACTTAGTGCATCCTCCTTCAAATCACATCCCCCTCTGAGTGGCTTGGGCCAATCCCTTCCAGTAATTCACCAGTCACTACTTTAGGACAACTCCAACTATGAGCTCAGCGAGACAGAATAATTATAAATACCCCCACACTCTGATTTTACTAAGTCCCATAAACTGAGATAAGATGTATTTTCATTTTCACTCATCTCTAAATAATTTCTAAGGTATTTTATGGTTTCTTTCACAATCTTTACTGGCTAATGAGGTGTTCTTGAACTTCTACACCTTTGGAGCACCCACACCCTGTCCTTACAGCAATGCATGCCTATTATGTTTCCTTTTGGAGTTTCTTCTCTCTATTAATAACTATGTGCCATGTTTTCTTGACTTTCTCCACAAGCTCCTTTAGTTAATTTAGCATCTAAGATGATTCTTTCCAGGTCTTTGCTGAGCAGATTTGCCATCGTAACTTTTATCAGGTTTCCGAGTCCTGCTCCCATGAATGAACTGCATTCTTTATTTCACTGTATGCTTGTCATTTTTGCTAAGAACTGGACTGACAATGTGCTAACTCTAGCAGTTATAGTTTCCCCCGCTCTCTGATGTTGTCTATTATTTCTGGGGAGTTTAGTTGTTTATTTTCCATCTCTGTGCTTAGAGTCAGCATGAGATAGAAGCTGAGGGTCACCACTGGTATTTTCTGCTCACATCTGAGTTTTTTCTGTATATAGATAATCATTTTCTAGTTTTACTTGTACTAATTGCATTCTTATTATATCTTTAGTATATGAATCCTAAAGAGAGATCAAGAGAAAAGTGTGAGTAGAAAACATGCTATCCTTAAAAGCATTTTAGCCAGAGAGGACAGGATTTGCACCATGCCAACACTATGAGCATTAATAATCTAGGATCAATATAAATTAATTATTAATCTAAGTTCAAAGCCTTTTTTCTCTAGCTAACTAGGCTGTGTGCACCTACTGGAAACACAAGCATCATTTCTGAGCTTCTATTTGCACAGATGAGAGCTGTCTTTGGTTTTGTTCAGCCTCACAAAGGGACAAGCATGTACAGGGCTGTGTAGGTTGGACAGTAAAGAAAGGATCCACATTGACCATGCTCCTTGGAACCCCTGATTAAGAGGAAGACCTGTCGTCTTAACACTGCCACAAACTGAGTGGGACCTGGGATTTGTTTTCTGACTTGTTTATCCCCATGACAATTAGAACTGCATATGAGAACCAGCCATTCCATTAGACTACAATAGACTCACCAGTCATAATTTTGTAGCCCTTCAGACATGGTCTGGAGAACTGCAGGCTCCTGCCTCATCCATGAATGTCCACAGGGAGCTAGATGACTTGAGTTTTCACCTACAGCAATTATTATTATTAGGTGAGGTCAAAAATCGGCTATTGTCCTCAATTTGATGCTTTGCTGGAATTCATGACTGGTTGGGAAATAATGGTCATGTATGCAAGAATATGGGGAGTCCCTGAGCATCAGATTCAGTCCTATGTGGGCAAGCACTTGAACTCCTTGGATCTAGAGCCCCATGCCAACTATCTCATCAGCACCTACAGGTGAGTCATTATCCCATAACTTCTTAACTACTGTCGCCACTGATGCTCACAATGACTAAGCATCCCTTGTTCCTGGTGTTTGACCCAAGTGCCCAAAGCTGCGCCTAAGCTTCTCCGTCACACAATTACCTGAGTGTGTTACCATCTGTCCTAGCTTCATTCTGATGCTGTGATAAAACACTCTGACCAAAAGCAACTTAAGGAGCTGGACGGTGATGGGGCATGCCTTTAATCCCAGCACTCAGGAGGCAGAAGCAGGCAGATCTCTGTGAGTTCAAGGCCAGCCTGGTCTACAAGAGCTAGTTCCAGGACAGGCAAGAGAAACCCAATCTTGAAAAAAAAATAGGAGAGAGATGCAGGGAGGTAGTGACATGCACCTTTTACCTCAGCACTTGGGAGGCAGAGGCAGGCAGATCTCTGTGAGTTCCAGGCCAGCCTGGTTTACAAGAGCTAGTTTCAGGACAGGCTCCAAAGCTAAAACAAACAAACAAACAAAAGCAACTTAGAGTAGAAAAGGATTCATTTGGCTTCCACACCCAGGTCAGAGTCCGTTGTCAAAGGAAGTAAGGAAGTCAGGGTGGAGACATGGACAAGATTGCTTACTGTTCCCTGTACCCTTATTTCCACTCAGGAAATTCAGTCCTAACCAATGGTGTTACAGATAGGATGTAAGCAGGGTGCTGCTCGCTAGCTGGCTTGCTAACAGGCTCGAGCTTAGTGACCTTTCTTGTCTACCTCGAGCGAGGGATTCAAAGTCATGTCAAGTTGACAGTCAATACTAAGTTGGATAACATCTTACTCTGTTGGGTTTCAGATGCCAGTAACAGTTCCACATTTCAGAAATAAAACTTCATGGGGCTGGAGAGATGGGTCAGATGTTAAGAACACTGGCTGCTCTTCCAGAGGTCCCTAGTTCAATTCCCAACAACCCCATGGTGGCTCATAACCATCTATGATGAGATAGAGTGTCCTCTTCTGGCATGCAGGTATACTTGCAGGCAGATACTGTATACATAATAAAAATAAATAAATCTTTTTTAAAAAAAGAAATAAAACTTCATGTCCTGATTCTCTTTGAACTATGACTTTTGAAACCTGAATAGGGCACGTGTTCTTCTCCCTACTATGTTCCTATGAATCTGTCCTGCAACAGGGAGAAATGTAGGCCTTCAAATTAGGGTGGCGGTTATGCATCCTAATAACAAGTAAACAAACGGAGCCAAAACAACACGAGTGAAAGGTTACCCTTCTATGTTACATGTGCACATGCGCAGATGTTCTTGCCCCCCCCCCCCCCGATGCTTTGTTAAAGCTATGCTGAATCTACATGAGGATGTCTACATCTGGGGCGTCTTGTAACTCTCAGTACTAGGAGTGTCTGTGCTAGGTCTTTCCTGGAAATAACTGATAGCTTCATTTCTTCCATGCGTCCCCTTCTTTGATCTGAAGTGGAGGAAACAAACGTCGGCTGAGCACTGCTATCGCCACAATGGGAAAGCCTTCCGTTATCTTACTGGATGAGCCATCAACTGGCATGGACCCAAAAGCGCGGCGCCGTCTCTGGGACACAGTGATAAAGATTCGTGAAAGTGGAAAGGCCGTCATTATAACGTCCCACAGGTGTGGCTCTTTGGAAAGCTGGGTTAAGGGTTAGCAAGAATTATGCTAGTTATACTGGCCAATTATTTGGGGGCCAGGACTATTAAACAATATATTTGGTTGAGCAATGAGTTAATTTTTAGAAATTAAGATTCATATTAATCCTAATAAATGAGATAACCATGAATCCTCAGTGTGTTTTTAAAGATGAAGTCTAAGTAGGGAACAGGAAGTTAGAGAGATATACATTTGAGGATTTGGTGTTCTGTTACTTATCCTTTAAAAAATACACACTTCTTGGGGCTTGGGGAGATAGCTCAATTAGTAAAATGCTTGCTATTCACGTATTCAGACCTAAGTTGAATTCCCAGAGCCCACATACAAAAACAAAAACAAAAACCAAACAAACCAACAGCTGGGTGTAGGGTTGGAGAGTTAAAAGCAGTTAAGCTGCTCTTCCAGAGGACCCAGGTTCAATTCCCAGCACCCACATTGCAGTTCATGGCCATCTGTAACTCTAGTCCCAGGGAATCTAATGCCTCTTCAGGTGTGTGCGCGCACACCCACACACACACACACACACACACACACACATACATGCAGGCACAATACCCATACACAGAAAACTGAAGTGTAAACTATGTTTAAAGGTGCATGTGGTGCTGCACACTTGCAGTTCCAATGCTGGACAGAAACAGGCAGATCCCTGAGGCTCGCTGATGAGGCAGCCTAACCAGAATCAGTGACCCGCACCCCAGAGCCCAGGAAGGGACGAGACAGGCAGTGCTTAAGGAATGACACTGGAGTTTGACCTCTGGACACCACAATACATTCCCTAACCATGAATTTGGTCATTGGAAAATACAACTTGTGGTTAAGAACAAGCTCCTGGCAATGTCTGAATGCACAATGTGTTAGCTTCATGTTGTTCTGCTTCCTTGTTTTGCAAGCATGGAAGAATGCGAAGCCCTCTGCACAAGGCTCTCCATGATGGTGAAAGGGAAGCTCACGTGCCTGGGCAACCCTCAGTACCTCAAGAACAAGTTTGGAAATATTTATATTCTGAAGGCCAAGGTCAAGTCTGAGGAAACATTAAAGGATTTTAAAAATTATATCACACTGACTTTTCCAGGTATGTTCAGGTTTCCCAATGGTGTTAGAGATGTGTTAAACTTCATGTTTTGTTCTCACCACCCATGAGATTTATGTTTTAAATCCACTTTCCATGCATTGCTGATGTTCAATGATCCTCCATACTTCCTTTGTTACTGCAAATCTAAGAAGTTTCACAGACAACAGAGAATGTCACCAAACTCTGACATCACCTTCTAGGGCCTCTTCATAATTTGTTGTATCCATATAAGTTACACCTCTAAAGTCATATTTTAACACATTTCTCATTTGTTTTCACACATTATTCATGCAAAGCATTTAAGGGATATTTCCCTTCTCATTAAGCATCTTATTCTGGCTTTTGGCTATGCATGCCAGTATATGATTTGAAATGCAAGCAAGCTCTAGTAGGCATGTCTCTCTCGACAAAAATCCTTCTGTGTGTGAGTGACAAACTCAGTAAACACTTCTCTGCCCACAAAGTACAATGCAAGAAACAGCAACTATTTTCTCTTTCTCAGTCTCTTTCCCAACCATAAGGCACTGATATAATAATTTTTAGCAAACTCTTACAGAAGCTTCTGGTGCATTCCAGGTTGCTGAGTTGCAATTTCATCTTTTGGACAATGAAAAATTGATGGAGGACTCTCATTGGTTAATAAAGAAACTGCCTTGGCTTTTTGATAGGGCAGGATTTAGATAGGTGGAGTAGACAGAACAGAATGCTGGGAAAGAGGGAAGTTAGTCAGATGCCTCAGGCAATTGCCCTGCCTCTCCTCTCTGGGACAGTTGCCATGAAGCCAGCCACCAGGTCAGACATGCTGAATCTTTCCCAGTAAGACACCACTTCGTGGTGCTACACAGATTATTAGAAATGGGTTAATCAAGATGTGAGAGTTAGACAATAAGAGGCTAGAACTAATGGGCCAGGCAGTGTTTATTTATTTATTTATTTATTTTGGTTTTTCGAGACAGGGTTTCCCTGTAGTTTCTAGAGCCTGTCCTGGAACTAGCTCTTATAGACCAGGCTGGCCTCGAACTCAGAGATCCGCCTGCCTCTGCCTCCCGAGTGCTGGGATTAAAGGCGTGCGCCACCACCCAGCCCAGGCAGTGTTTAAATGAATACAGTTTGTGTGTTGTTATTTCTGGGGCTAAGCTAGCTATGCGGGAGCTGGGTGGGATGAAAAGCAGGCCTGCCCGCAGCCCCTCACTACAAAAAATAGTATTTGTTATGCTGTAGGAATGTAAACTTGAAAATATATTTTAACAATCAATGGTAGAGCAGACATGGAGAACAGCTGTGAGGAAAATCAAATAATTTCTTTAACATTGGCCTCAGTGACTATGATTTCCCCATGAGACCTACGGATGTATGTAACCATAAAGAATTGACCATGCTCCATACCGTACCAGTTATGAGCAACACAAACTGAACTTTTTTCTTTTATTCTTCTTTTTTTGGGGGGAGGGGGAAGGTCACAAGGGTGCTGGCCAAACCTGGGGAGACTGGGAAGTGAGTGTGATTAGGGATGCATGATGTGAAATTCCCAACAATCAAAGATTATGTTGGAAAAAAATCACTGAATTGTAATATCTTCACATAATAAAACCTTTTACATAAAAGAATAAAGAATGTATTTGTAGTCTTACTAAGCAAACATGTTGTGTGTGTTCCTATATGTGGTATGTATGTGTGTGCACACATGTGCACAGGTATAAACCATCTGTGCATGAATGTGTGGAGGCAAATGTTGAGGTTGGGCATCTTCCTCAATCGCTGTCCACCTCATGCTTTGAGGCAAGAGTTTCCCCTGAGCTTTGACTGGCAGATCTCCTGTCTCTGACCTGAGATGTCTCTGACCTGTGATGTGCCTGTTGTGGGGGATTTGGACTTCTCATTTCACTAGTATTCAAAAAAACAAAGAACAGGACCTTCTTAAATCCTTCCCAGCACTAGCCTATAACCTAGCAACCTACTGCTGATTATATATCCAAAATAAGTAAAAAGAATATGTCAAAGTGGTATATGCATGTCTATGTTTGCTGCATTATTCACAATTGCTAAAAATGAAAACGATTTAAGGATCTGTTGAGGAATGGGGGATAAAGAAAATATGACCCACATATGGGAGTTAACATGCACACACACAGTAGAGAAACTAATCCTGAAAATGAAGGGAAACCTTCTAATTTGTGGCAACATGAACCAAGATAGATGATATTATATTCAATGAAACATGCCATGCATAAAAAGACAAATGCCATATGATCTCATTCACTGAGTGATCCACACTTAGATGCTGAATCTAAGGAAGTTACATGGAAGTAGCTGATTAGTAGTTAGTGGATGCCATGGTGGGGTGAGGTTGGGGAGACTTTGAACAAATGATATAGAGGTTTCATAGTCACTATTCTGTGGCTGTGAAGAGACACCATGACCAAGGCAACTCTTACAAAAGAAAGCATTTGATTGGGAATTGCTTATAGTTTCAGAGGCTTAGTATATTATCAACATGGCAAGGAGCATGGTGCTGCTGTCATGATGCTGGAGAAAGAGCTAAGAGCTATATCCTAATCCATAGGCTGTGAGAGACACTGGACCTGGTGAGAACTTTTGAAACCTCCAAGTTCAGCCCCAGTGACATACTTCCTCCAACAAGGGCACACCTCTTAATCATTTTCAGATAGTTCTACTTCCTGATGACTAAACATGCAAATATATGAGCCTATGAAGGGGTTACATTCTTATCCAAACCACCACAGGAGAAAAATTGTACAGCATGATGAATATAGTTAATATTAAATTATACTCTTAGTAATCTTTTATAAACATAAAAGATAGGTATTTGAGATACCTTTTAAAGATTTATTTAATTATATATGTGTGACTGTTTTATTTGTATATATGTCTGTGTAGCAGATATGTGCCTGATGTTCACAGAGTTCAGATCCCTGGAACTGGAGTTATGGAGGATTGTGAGCTGTCATGTCAGTCATGGGAATTGAGCCTGGGTTCTCTCCAAAACCAACCGCCTCTAGCCATTAAGCCATTGCTCTAGCCCCAAGAGATACTATATTCTTGACTCAGTTAAACCCATCTGCATGCATATACACTTTATTATCACATCAATTGCTACATTAATTTAAATAAATAAGTAGATGAACTGAAAAATGGAAATGCCTTCAGTATTGATGGAGATACTGCTTATTTTTATGGGTTGTAGAATCTGAAACACTGTACCTGAAAACGAATAGGTAAATATTACTTTACCTAGATGGGTGGTGTTATAAGTGCTTTTAAAAATAATTTATTATGTTTTATATTTGAAAGATGCCTTAGTAAAAGAGCTCTACATGATTATACATTAATATATGCATTAAGATTAATACTAATAAAATCCACACACATTTCAAATACGTAAAATTCTTTAAAACATTTTAAATTAAAGCATTTAATTAAAGTTGTAGTGATTTATAAATTGACACAAGTTACTTATGAATACATCTCTTCCCACAATTGTGTTTGAAGAGCCTTATCTGTACAAAAAAACGAGATCACAGTAGCATGATTGGTGCATGATTGCCCCTTGCACATGGATGGACATAGTGTAATCACGAGAATGAGACACCATGTTGTCTTAGTTACTTTCCTATTGCCATGAAAAAGCACCATGAGCAAGACGACTTACAAAAGAAAGCACTTAATAGGGGCTTACCGTTTTAACGTCCTAGTGTCCCGGAAGCACCATGGAAGGGAACATGCACACATGGTTGGAACCTGCACACATGGTAACTGAGAGCTTTACGTCCTGATTCATAAGCATGAAGCAGAGAGAGAGAGAAAAAACTATCTGGGAACTAATATGATCTGTTGAAACATAAAGGTCCACCTTTGAGACACACCTCCTCTAACAAGGCCACACTTCTTAATCCTTCCCAAACAGTTCCACCAACTAGGAAGCAAACATTCAAATATATGAACCTATGGCGGTTATTCTCATCACAATCTTCATTCTTTTTCTTCTTCATCCTCTCTCAAAACTGTGTCCTCATACACACACAACCAGAAAAATCCTCAGCATTAGGCTTAGGAGTAAATATGTTTAGTAAATTAAAAGCTCAAACTTTTACACTGGATATATGAGTTGACAATTTACGAGCTTAAAAGCCTCAACAATTGCTGTCAGTACCCTAGAACAATTTATATGCACACCAAAAAGAGTAGGTTTTGGGGGGGTCACATCTCCTCCTGTGTTTACCCAACTCTTAACCTTTGTATGATACCTAACATGAAGCAGATACAGCATTATTATGATAGTTTAAAAAGAAATCTGTAAGATCACTCACCTGTCCTATTTTCCTGTCCTAGGTAGTGACTTGAAGCAAGAGAATCAGGGGATTCTTCATTACTACATTCCCAGCAAGGACAACAGCTGGGGAAAGGTGACCTGTGCATGTGAGGGAGGACTAACAAAGGGGGTATTTGGGGTGCGGGCAGCAGAATTGTTCCTGACGTCGTGGAAGCTGTGGAGTATTTATGTTCCTCTTCAAGTGCCTAGACATTAAATGTCTTTGGTTACTACCCTTAAGTACCATTACAAGTTCATCCCCATCAAAATAATGGAGACAGAAAACTGTCTCCTCCCTTTCTCAACTCCCCATTTCTTTTGCTTTCTGATTGTGCCCTTCTGTGTGTCCTTTCATCTAACTTCATATACTTGACAGACACAGGGGAAGGGAGGAGGAGAGGCTCCGCTGGGGGCTGGAGGGAGACAGAAATAGCAACTGCATGCTTTTGTTGTTGTTTAAGATGTTTGGCATTTTGGAGAAAGCAAAGGAACAATTCAGTTTAGAAGATTATTCCATCAGTCAGACCACCCTGGACCAAGTCTTCCTGGCTTTTGCTAATCACAACAACACAGGAAATGATTATAAAACAGAGGTGCCTTGAGATTCAGTTACAACTAGTGTTACCGGTTTACTACAGCTGCTACAGCTGGGTAGATGGGAAGGACATCCTGTGCCTGTATATCTTCATGTAAATATATTTAATAAATATTTCCCTGAAAGGAAAAAAGTGTGTCCTCTTCATTGAAGATATAGCTGAATGTCCAAACCTAAAAATATTTCTTAGAGTCATTTTTCTTCCCTAGAAAAATGGAAGTGCTGCAGCATTCATCTTTGTAAGGACCTGTTCCTCCATATTCTAAGTACTTGGGCATAAGCATCTAGCAGTGCTGGTGCTATCAGATTTGCCCAAGTAGAAACGCATCCATTTTAGGAGCTGACTATGGATAAGAAGAGCGTAAACCTGGAACAAACAAACTTTTCCACAAGCATGCACACAAAAATATGCACACACACACGCACACACCAACATATTCCCTAATAGGTGCAAAAGTTAAATCAAATATCAAAGTTTGATATTACTGTTTCCAAAATGCTAAAGTCTTTTTCTTTGATGATAAAAAGAGAAATTGAAGGACATGGACAGAAAAAAGGTTCCTTTAAAAATAATGTACTTTTCTTTCTAGTCTTGCTTCCCCTGTAGTAAAGAATAAGGGTAGAGAATAAATGGAGTGATACAAAGATTTTTCTCCTGATTCCTGTCTAGGAAGTTGGTGTCCTCTAGGGGGAGTTTGCATCTCTCTGCAGTTCAAGCCAGACAAGTAGGATGGTTCTGGGTAGATCTACAAGAGAGTCTATGAAGCTGCTGTGGGTCAGGGTGGTGTCTTCAGGTTTCAGTCTTTAGGTGGAAAGTTTCAATGATAAAAGGATACCCAGGGCCAGTGGGACAGCTCAGTGGGTAAAGGCAGCTGCTGTCAAGTTTGACGACCTGAGTTTGAGCCCCAGGACTCCCGTGGCAGAAGGACAGAACTGACGCCAGCTAGTTGTTCTTTGACCTCCACATTCATGTGATATACTTCTACCCCAAATAAATGAAATGTACTTTAAAATGGTTTTCATTGTGCACAGAAGATACGTCTCTGTTCTTTTTATATAAAGAGGATTTGATTTTTATGACGCTCTAGGACCACGAGCACTTAGTAGCTTTTCCTTTGGTTCGTGTAGCTTAATGCAAGCCAGCAGAAAGGTCTGATTAATTTCTAAAGCAACAGTCACTGCTGTCCTGTCTACTGAGTGGAGAGAGCTATGCTTCTCTTTTGGATTTACAACAACAGATATACACAGAATATAGATTGAGCAATAAAAACACTGTCGTGGCAGCCATAATTAGGAAACAGAAGTTATGAACAGCACAACACTCCAATAGGAACTTAGGCATACATATGCTAAACATTCCAACAAATAACAGAATATACATCCTTCTCAAGTGTATATGCAACGTTCTCTAGTATCACTGAATCTTGAATCTTAAAATAAACCACGGTGCCGGGCGGTGGTGGCGCACGCCTTTAATCCCAGCACTCGGGAGGCAGAGGCAGGCGGATCTCTGTGAGTTCGAGACCAGCCTGGTCTACAAGAGCTAGCTCCAGGACAGGCTCTAAAGCTGCAGAGAAACCCTGTCTCGAAAAACCAAAAAAAAAAAAAAAAAAAAAAAAAAAGCCACGGTAGGGGTGGGTTGGTGATTTGGTTCAATGACAGAGCACTTGCTTAGCAAGCACCTGGGTTTGATTCACAGCTCTGAAAAGAAAAGACAAAGCAAGACTCGATTTAAAAGTACTGAGATCTTACAGCCTTATCTACCCAAGATGTTTACTAAAACTAGAAATCAATATCAGATGAAACAGTGGAAAAATCACACCTATTTGAAAGTTACATACTACTAATTATGAGTCAAAAAAAAAGAAAAAAATTACAAAATGTCTTCAGGAAATGAAACAAGATCATAACATACCAAACCTCAAAAAACAACAGCAGAACAGAGGAAAATGTGTTGCTATAAACGAAGACTTCTAAAAAGAAGACATCTTTTCAAATCAAGAATCAAACTGTACATAGAAATATAGGGAAAGCATACACTAGCAAATAAACAACCAAAATAAAAACAACAACAACAAGAATTGACAACAGAGAAAAATTAGTGAAAACAAAATTTCGTTATTTGAAAACAAAGAAACATTGAAAAATCTTTGTCTAGAATAAGAAAAACTGAAAACCTGGAATTGCTGCAGTCAGACATGAAAGCGGAGACATTTAGTGCATGATAAAGTAAGTCCTCCCTTGTCCCTTTGGCTCCTCCGGCTCCACACCCTCCTCTCCCCTCCCCCCACGCACTTCCGGTCAGCCTTGGCTCCTGTAGCTGTTGACCCAGGGGGGTTGAGAGGAAGTGCCACGCCCGGCAGACACGTGACGGGGGGGGGGGGGGGGGTTGAGGGAAAGTGCAGCACCTGATAGACACGTGACCATGACCAGGGGGTTGAGAGGAAGTGCCCCGCCCAGCAGACACGTGACGGGGGTTGAGAGGACGTGCAGCACCTGATAGACACGTGCACTCAGAGGCGGAAGCAGGGGCCTGCTGCGGCGGTTGCGAGGACTCCTGAGCAGTGAGTGTCGGGGTCTTCACAGTCAGCTTTCTAAACATCCCCCTGACGACTAAAACTGTGTGAGATCAGGGGTACACTTGAGGTCAGGGCTGGGCTGTAGCTTCCTGGGGAACAGCTGGCGTCAGTTCTGTCCTTCTACCATGGGAGTCCTGGGGCTCAAACTCAGGTCGTCAAACTTGACAGCAGCTGCCTTTACCCACTGAGCTGTCTCACTGGCCCTGGATATTCTGACAGGAATCAGGAGAAAAATCTTTTTATCACTCCATTTATTCTCTACTCTTATTCTTTACTACAGGGGAAGCAAGAATAGAAAGAAAAGTACATTATTTTGAAATTATGGCTCTCCATCATTTCTCTTTAGTTAAAGGAAGTTGCTCCTCACTGTCTTCCACAAGAGCCAGAAAACTTTGAACTATTATGTGACATAATATTGTACCATATTCTCGTCAGTGTCTGTCCTCACCTGGGCGAAATCTAATTCTAGGTCTTCATTGAATGCTGAAGAGTTAATGAACCCAAAACTGATCTCGCTAGTCGGTTTTTCATTTTCTTTCTCTGCACTTTTAAGATACCTTTTTGTCAACACCTGTCAATTTTTTTGTGTTCAAGATACTGTCTTAAGTTGGTGTCAATTTTGTTTCAGAAAATTGCATATGAAAAACACTTCTTATTAGATTTCTTTTAAATTGATACATAAAATTATACATGTTAAATATTGTGTTATGTTTGATGTTATATGTTGTTGCCTATTAAGCCGGGTTAAATATGCTTGTTACCTTATTTTTTTTTTTTTTTTTTTTTTGGTTTTTTCGAGATAGGGTTTCCCTGTAGTTTCTAGAGCCTGTCCTGGAACTAGCTCTTGTAGACCAGGCTGGCCTCGAACTCAGAGATCCGCCTACCTCTGCCTCCCGAGTGCTGGGATTAAAGGCGTGCGCCACCACTGCCCGGCTTTGTTACCTTATTTTTTATGGTAAAATTTTTCAAATTTTCAAATCTTTTTCTCTAGCTCTATGAAATGATCATTGTAGTTATCTTTGTTCATCCTGTTGTGTAATACCACATGAAACTTGGTATTTCCATCTGACTGTACTCAGTACTCACTAGTTAGTATTCCCCACCCTACTCCCATCCCACACCTCTGTCTTCTGCCTCTGGCAACCACCTCAGCATCGTGACATAAACTTCTGTTTTGTTTTGAAGCTCGCATATAAGAGAACTCACAGTGTAACTCTTTTCTGGGCCTGGCATTTCACCTGATATTTGTTAAATCAACGTTGTTGCAGGTGACATGATTATATTCTTTTTGTTATGGGTCTAGGGACATTCAGAGATACAACAGTCTATTAATAAATTTTTAACAAATTGAAGACTTTTTATTTAGATACTGACAGCAAGACTGCACCTGAAAGTGCTCCTAAGATGCAACATTTAGCCATATCAGCCCAGGGCTTCTAAGACAAAATCCGCCAGAGTATATGTATTCTGACTGCTTGTAGGCAGGGGCTCATTTTAACATGTCTTGTAGTTGTCCTTATCTTTTTGAGCAGAATAAGCAAGCTTAAATTTAAAAAGAAAGAAGGAAAGAAGGAAAGAAGGAAGGAAAGAAAGAAAAAAGAAAGAAAGAAAGAAAGAAAGAGAATGAGAGAAAGAGAACTAAAGAAAGAGAATGAAAGAAAGAGAACAAAAGAAAGAGAAATAGGGCTGGAGCGATGGCTCAGAGGTTAAGAGCACTGGCTGTTTTTTTCAGAGGTCCTGAGTTCAATTCCCAACAACCACATGGTGGCTCACAGCCATTTATAGTGGGATCAGATGCCCTCTTCTGGTATAAAGACATACATACAGGCAGAGCACTTACAGATATATAAAATAAATAAATAAAATTTGCTTTTCTTTTAAAAAACAGAAATAGCAATTAACCTTATGACCTATTATCTTGCAAGAACAACAGGTTTTACATATCAGTCAACTTTTAGAATAGTGTTCCACGTCTGAGGGAAAAAAGGACCTGGGCTGCTAGAGTACAATTTGTAAAAGCTAGCGGCTTACATGTTTAGGCTTTTTTTTGTCTTTTTTTGATCTCTCAAGAATAGTTATTAAAACTATAAATGTAATTAACTATCACATTTTTATCAATAAATGGTGGGCATTATGTATATATATTCATTTTGTTTATCACCTAATGAAAAAACTTTAACACATTTTAAAAATTTATTTTGTTGTGCAGTGGTACTAGAGACCATAATATAATTGTCTCAGGGTTTTATTGCTGTGAAGAGACACCATGACCATGGCAGTTCCTATAAAGGAAAACAGTTAATTGGCTTACATTTTAGGTTTAGTCTATTGTGGTCATGGCAGGAAGCGTGGGACCATACAGGCAGAGTGCCTCATCTCAATGATGAGGTAAAGCCACTGTCACTGAGAGTCACCATACCTTTACTTGGTTCCGACATCCTTCTCAGTATTGCCATGTTCTACTTGTAAAGGGATTGATGTGGGATTCCCCTCTGTGTGCTGAGAATATCATTGGTGAATAAAGAAACTGCCTTGGCCTGTTGATAGGGCAGAACCTGGGTAGGCAGCAAAAACTAAACTGAATGCTGGGAGAAAGGAGGCAGAGGCAGAGAGAAGCCATGGAGCCACTGCCAGAAATAGATATGCCAAAACTTTGCCTGTAAGTGACTGCCATCTGGTGATACACAGATTAATGGAGATGGATTAAATTAATATATAAGAGTTAGTCAATAAGAAGCTAGAGCTAATGGACCAAACAGTGATTTAACTAATACAGTTTCTGTGTGGTTATTTTGGGAGTCTGGGTGGCTGGGAAATGAACAAGCGGCCTCCTTAAAACAAGGGATGACATAGAATGGACCATTTTCTTTCTTTTTTTGTTTTTTTTTTTTCTAGACAGGGTTGCCCTGTAGTTTCTAGAACCTGTCCTGGAACTAGCTCTTGTAGACCAGGCTGGCCTCGAACTCAGAGATCCGCCTGCCTCTGCCTCCCGAGAGCTGGGATTAAAGACGTGTGCCACCACCGCCCGGCAGACCATTTTCTTATCTTTTCTAATGTAACTAACTTTTCTGTTGTTCTTCTGTTTTACTGGGTGGTAAAAATATGCTTTATTTTCCAGAACTCATTAAGGTTCTTTTAATATTTCTGTTGGCCATTCATCATTTTTTCTTTCCCTTTCTTTTAATCTGTTGTCAACTTTTTTTTTGCTCTACAAACTGGATAGTATAATTTGACCTAATTTCAAGCTTGCTGATTAATTTGCCTATTCAAATCTTCCATTAACCCTTTCTTGATTTAAGCCTCTAATGTGTATATGCTTGTTGATATGTTAATTTGTTGAAATACCATTGTATTGTTTCCTTTAGCTCTCTGAATCTATTTGAGACAGCTCTATTTGAGAAGCCATTTCTAAAGTCTAGTGTCCATGTCCTTTTGTTTATAGACCTGCTGTAACAAAATAGCACAACCTGAGTGGCTACAACAAAAATCAATTTTTACACTGTTGGCAGTTGGAAGTTTCTTTTGGGGTTGAATGTTTCCTATAATCAACTGTGTTTGTTGAGGGGGTTCAGCCCATAGTTCCTGGGATAGGCTTCCTATACTTACGAATGAGGCCTGGATAAAAAGAGAATCCCCAAGTCTCTTATTTATTTTTTAATAATTATTCTTTATTATTGAGAATTTTATACATGAATGCAATGAATATTACATTTTCCCTTACTCCCCATTTTCACCCTCATCTCATGTATACCCATGTATACTCATGTATACTCCACTAAGTCAAGTTAGTGCTGCTTATATATTTATGGATATGAAGCCATCTACCAAAGCATGATAAACTACTAGTGGCCATATTCCCAAAAAAGAAAGATTTCTCCACACCACCCCTGTAGGTGGAGTTTTTCGTCACGACTGTGATCAACTCTGTTCCACCAACTGCTTCTCAAATAACCACCCAGAGGCTTATTATTAATTATAAATTCTTGGTCCATAGCTCAGGCTTATTACTAACTAGCTCTTACAACTTAAATTAACCCATTTCTATTCATCTATGTTCTGCCCTGAGGCTCATGGCTTTTACCTCTCCTGCATGTCTTGCCTCATTTCCATCTGTCTAGAGATTCCTCTGACTCTGCTCTACTTCTTCCCAGCATTCTCTCTGCCTAGAAAATCCTGCCTAGCCTTTGGCCAGTCAGCTTTTTATTAACAATAGGAGCGATACATATTTACAGTATATAAAGATTGTTCCACAGCACACCCCAGCAGTAATTAATTGTCAATAGTTCCTTTGTAAAGGGTATGTTCTGAGAGTACCTCCCCAAGCTGCCAAATTTATTTCTTCAAAGATTTAAAGTTCTTTTTCTTCAAAAGTTCTATTTCTTCAAAATAATCAATTTATTTCTTCAAAGATTTAAAGTTCTTGTCATACAAGTCTTCCACTTGTTTGGTTAGAGTTAGTCCGAGATATTTTATGTTCTTTGTGGCTATTGTGAAGGGTGTTGATTCTCTGATTTCTTCCCCAGCCCTTTTATCATATTTGTACAGGAGGGCTACTGATTTTGTTGAGTTAATCTTGTATCTTGCTACATTACTAAAAGTGTTTATGAGTTGTAGAAGTTCCTTGGTAGAATTTTTGTGATCACTTACGTAAACTCTCATATCATCAGCAAACAGTGAGAGTTTGACTTCTTTTCCGATTTGTATCCCATTGATCTCCTTTTGGTATCTTATTGCTCTAGCTAGGACCTCAGGAACTATATTGAATAGATATGGAGAGAGTGGACAACCTTTTCTTGTTCCTGATTTCAGTGGAATTGCTGGGAGTTTTTCTCCATTTAGTTCGATGTTGGCTGTTGGCTTGCTGTATATTGCCTTTATTATGTTTAGGTATGTTCCTTGTATCCCTGCTCTCTCCAAGACTTTTATCATGAAGGGATGTTGTATTTTGTCAAATCTTTTTCAGCATCTAATGAGGTGATCATATGGTTTTTATTTTTCAACTTGTTTATATGGTGAATTACATGGACAGATTTTCGTATGTTGAACCATCCCTGCGTTTGTGAGATAAAGCTGGCTTGGTCATGGTGGATGATGGTTCTGATGTGTTCTTGAACTCAGTTTGCCAGTGTTTTATTTAGTATTTTTGCATCAATGTTCATGAGTGAGATTGGTGTGTAATTCTCTTTCTTAGTGATGTCTTTCTGTGGTTTGGGTAACAGGGTAATTGTAGCCTCATAAAAATAGTTTGGCAGTGTTTCTTCTGTTTCTATTGTGTGGAATAATTTGAGGAGTATTGGTATTAGTTCTTTGAAAGTCTTGTAGAATTCTGAGCTGAAACCATCTGGACCTGGGCTTTTTTTGCTTGGGAGACTTATGATGACTGTTTCTATTTCTTCAGCAGTTATAGGTCTGTTTAATTTGCTTATCTGGTCTTGATTTAATGTTGGTAAGTGATATTTATCCAGAAAGTTGTCTATTTCCTTTAAGTTTTCCAATTTTGTGGAATAGAGGTTTTCAAAATGTGACCTGATGATTCTCTGTATTTCCTCTGTGTCTATTGTTATGTCCCCTTTTCGTTTCTGATTTTGTTAATTTGGATATTCTCTCTCTGCCTTTTGGTTAGTTTGGATAAAGGTTTGTCTATTTTGCTGATTTTCTTGAAGAACCAGCTCTTTGTTTCATTGATTCTTTGTATTGTTTTCTTTGTTTCTATTTTATTGATTTCAGCTCTCAATTTGATTATTTCCTGCCGTCTAGTTCTCTTAGGTGAGTTTGCCTTTTTTGTTCTAAAGTTTTCAAATGTTCTGTTAATTCACTAGTGTGGGATTTTTCCAGCTTCTTTAGGTAGGCGTTTAGTGCTATGAACTTTCCTCTTAACACTGCTTTCATTGTGTCTCATAAATTTGGGTATGTTGTATGGTCATTTTCATTGAATTTTAGGAAGTCTTTAATTTCTCCCTTTATTTCTTCCTTGACCCATTGATGATTCAGGTGATCATTGTTTAATTTCCATATGTCTGTGTGTTTTCTGGAATTAGTATTGCTGTTGACTTTTAGTTTTAAACCATGGTGATCTAATAAGGTACATTGGGTTATTCCATTTTTTTGTATTTGTTGAGGTTTGTTTTGTTAGTGAGTATGTGGTCAGTTTTTGAGAAGGTTCCATGAGGTGCTGAGAAGAAGGTATATTCTTTTATGTTTGGATGGAATATTCTATAGATGTCTGTTAAGTCTATTTGAGACATAACATCTGTTAATTCTCTTATTTCTCTGTTCATTTTTTGTCTGATTGACCTGTCCAGTGGTGAGAGGGGAGTGTTGAAGTCTCCCACTATTAGTGTGTGGGGTTTAATGTATGATTTAAGCTTTAGAAGTGTTTCTTTTACATATGACAGTGCCCTTGTATTTGGGCATTGTATATATGTTCAGTACTGAGATTTCCTCTTGATGGATTTTTTTCTGTGACTAATGTGAAATGACCTTCTTTGTCTCTTTTGACTGATTTTAGCTTGAAGTCTAATTTGTTAGATAGATGTCTTCCAATTTTTTGTTTGTCTTCCGGGTTGTTGGCTCAATCCTGATCCACCAGTGTCCTGGGACTGGGTCGGTTCCCAGAACTGGACTTGCTCCTGGCTTTTTCTGCTCCCGGTGGAGCTTGTTTCCTCCTAAAGGGTTTTTGTTTGTTTCTTTGTTTGTTTGTTTTGGTTCTTTTGGGTTTTTTCAAGACAAAGTTTCTCTGTAGCTTTGGTGCCAGTCCTGCAACTAGCTCTTGTAGACCAGGCTGGCCTCGAACTCAGAGATCCGCCTGCCTCTGCCTCATGAATGCTGGGATTAAAGGTGTACGCTATCACCACCCAGCTTAATTTTTAAAGGTTTTTAATGGCTGTGTTTTTGTTTTTATTTTTTTAGACAGGGTGTTACTATGTAGCCCTCATTGACCTAGAACAGATAATGTAGACCAGTCTGACTTTATTCTTGAGTGCTGATATTAGAAGTGTGTCCCACCATACCTAGTAATGGTTGTGTTTTTATTTTTCAGCAGTTAAAGAGCTGTTTTGCTTTAGACATAGATACTGACCTTCGCTCAACAGTCGTGCTAAAAGGTACCACAGAGTGGTTTTTCAAGCTGATTTCCTTAAAATTAATACCAACAGAGTTTAAATGCAGTACGATTTTATACTCAATAGCAGCTAGCATAGAATATGATGATATATAATAAATGTGCAGTAAATACTGTAGTGGAATTTAAATATATTTACGCATCAATACTTGGAATGGAGTGTTATACTCTGAGCATATGAAAACATACTGATGGATACATTTCATTGATTTACTTTTTTAAATTTGTTGCTGTAATAGTGATTTACTTATGCTTAATATATTTAGAATGGAATATATTTTAAAAAGTCATATCCTGTTATTATATCATTTTTATGGAAAAATGGAACCATATTATACTACATTTCTCTACTTTCCAGTTCCTTCATTAAATATTAAGAATCTTTATTTTATATTAAGAATACTAGTAGAAAAAGTTAGGATCAATACAGTTTGCTTTATTTGATATTAATCTTATCAATTTTAACACTGATTAAAGAGAAAAGCAGTAAAAAGAAATAATCCCATTGTTTGTTGCTCACATTTTAGGTAACTTACCATTATAAAAAAAAAAAGGAAAAGAAAAAGAAAGAAAAACACCTTTCATCCCTAGAGTTGAGCACACTTTGTTCTTTTTTTTTTTTTAGAATAATGAATCAGTTGATAGTCAAACAATTAACAGTTCTCCTCTGGAAAAATTTTACAATAAAGGTAGGTAAAGGCATCATGGGAATGTTCAAAAGAGCCTATTTGTTACATTTCAGCCTGTGTACACCTGTACATGCACTTTTGAAAAATTCAAAATTGTGGGTAGATATTCCAAATATATAAATGCCAAGGAAACAATACTGCAGAGTGACCTAAAAAAGTGGGGAGAAGGGAATATAGTTGATATAGTTCAGGAGAATTTCACAACCTAGGCCTAATGCTTAGAGGTAGTAATATACAAAGGCCAGAAGAAAATCTCCAAATAAGGCTTTTGTTAAGGGCTTCTGCTGCGGAGAAAAAGGAAGGCAACACAAGAGTGTCTTTCGCTCCTGCTTGTAGGTTAATGTAGAGACTACTTTTTAAAGATATGTGTATTAAAGTAATGGTGAGAGAAGCTAACAAAGGGGATGGTCATCCCTCTTTTCTAGGAATATATGGAGAACTTCCTGAAACTCAGGTACTCTTTTCCTTCCTTTTATATATAGTCTTATGCTTCTGTTCATGCTAACTAGGGGAGAGAGAATAGACAAATCTAGATTGATTTTAACCTTGAATTAGAGTTTTGAATGCAACATTGCTCAAGTGATACCCATGTCTACATTCAGTACTGAATAGATTGACCAAAGATTCAAGTAGCAGAGGTGTAAGACAGAATAGTAAAGCAGAGATGGCAAAGATTTTTATTTTCAAGTTACATAAAATATCTGCAGGGTCAAAAAGTCAGTGTTTTACCAAAGTAGCCTTCAAGTTCTTAGAAAATAACCTAGGCAACTTGATTATAACCCACATATCAAAGATGTTATCTATAGAACATCACTAATGATATGCTGTCCAACTGGTATCCTCTAAAATTAGTGATGTTGAAGTCACCACCGAGTAAGTGAATCAAGGCATCTTTATTTGAGGTTTTCTTTAGTAAAAATTCTGTCCCCTATTTACTCTCCATTTTGAGATATTTAGGATTTACTAGTGGTCATTCAAGTGGCTATATAAAATCCTAGCAATTATTGGTCTGGTCACAAAGAGCTTCTCCTAGCCTTCTGGCCTAACCTGGTATTTCATGGCAAAACTACTGAAAGAGAAGCACATACTCTACTTTGGTTCTGTAACAGGCTGAGAGTCTAGGAGTTTGTTTGGTTTCGTCCTTTTATGGTTGCCCTATGACCTCATTTTCTAAATAGGTTAACAATCAGATTAATTTAGTTGACATTGTGATAAAAGCATCATGAATTTAGTGATTGTTTTGTCCAGAGAATGATTTATAAGAGCCATAGTTTTAGTTTCAACTGAGTAAGTTTATTAAGCATGTAGCAAGCAAAAGTAAAAGAACAAAAGGAAAGCAGCAGATAGATAGAAAAATTGTGTATTTACAAATTCAGTAGAAATCGAGACAGTCTGCTAGAGCATGTGACTGAGAATCCCAGAAAGAGCAGTGCTCCATCGGGCAAGGACTCTAAGTAAAATAACAAATGTAAAGCAGCAGATGGACAGCAGAACATCCCATCTTATCACATCCAGCAGAAGTGACTGGGAAAGCACAGTTTAAACACACGTGCTGGGGTGCCTAGCAGAGTCCAAGGCAGAACGTCCTCTGCATGAATGAGCTTCTGGCTTCTCATTCCTAGCACAGGTATATTTATAACTTGAGATAAGTAATAGCAACCTCATTTGGAAATCTTTACTTTCTACCTGTCCTCAAGGCCACCTGTTTTTAATATCATCAGCTGTTTGCTATTTCCCTTTTTCCTTGTCATAGCATCAGAACAAGGAGTCTAGGAGAACTTTTGAGATATACATGCTCCAGTATGAAGAAGGGGCTCCTTACTCCCATTGTCCACTCTGAATATGGACAAATAGCAATGATATTTTTACCTGTTTCAATGCTATCTATAAGATTGTTATGAGAATTGAATGCATAGACTATCTACCATACTTTTAATCACTGACAGATCATAAGTTCAGGTCCTAAGCATACACCTTCCCTTTATTCCATGGTGGTCCAGAAGTAAAACATAATGAAACTCTGATGTGCAATGAATATGTACTCTTAAGCTAATCAATAACTTTTTCTCCTTTAGAAGAGGCAGATGATTAGTTCAGTAACAGAAATCATGGCAGCTTTGGTGTTTGTATTAATGCTGTTGATATTCCGTGCACTTACGAATATAACCATTGCTGGACCGTATCATTTCAAACCTCAACCCATTGCTACCATGCCTTCTTTCATCAAAGATGCCAAGGAATGGGAATTGGTTTACATACCTTCTGACATTGATGTGGTAACAGAAATCATTGAGAATATAAAGAAGATTCTCAACACCACTATAAAAGGTTAGACCTTCAAGTTTTCTAGAAAATCTGTAAAATCTGTAAAACCAAACTAATGTTGAAAGTTAATGTTGAAGGGGATCCTATGTCGTACCATTAAGACTTGCATTGTGCGGTGATAGAGAGGTCAATGTGAAATTATTAGAGACTTAAACAAATAGGTGTGATAACAGAGAACCCAAAAGTAGATTTATTGCACTGACACCAGAATGACTTTAAGGGTGATGCACCAGAATGTAGTGAAAGAAAATCTATTCAGCAAATAGTAATGGAACAGTTGGACATCAATAGTTAAGACAACACAAATCCATATCGTCTCTAAAATTAACTGAAACTGGGTCATAGACATAAATGTAAAATGATGAAGCCTTTTGGAGAGAGCCTGTGAGAAAATCTTTATGACTTAGAACTAGTTGATTCCTTAGACATGATACAAAATTCATGATCATTAAGAAAGATGTAAGTTATTTGTAGTCCTATTATATAATATAGAAGTTCTTCCTCTTGAAGTTAAAAATCATACTCTGTTTCTTATAGTTGATTTAAAGCTAGTATTTTCCTACCTTAATGTAATGTCAAAAACAGAGATCCCTCAACATTTTCTCTTTAGGTTATAGTTTTGTGGAGATTGGTAGGTTTGAGGGCTTGCAAAAAAGCTTGTTGGTTTGTTTGCAGTGCTGGTGATTGAACCTAGGGGTCCTATGCATACCAGGCAGGCCTTCTACTAAGCTATGCTCTCAGCCCTGGAGCTTTCAGTTCTGTATAAATTAGAAACTACACCAGCAATACTATAACTCAAAAATATATTTTTGAAAGATAATTAAAGCTGAAGTTTATTCAAAGAGAAAAATATTATTGTAGTTAAAAAGCCAGCTTGGAGCCCAGCTATATGGTGGACAGCAGCTACATGGTGGGAAGGGGAGCATTAGAGAAAGAATAAGCAAGCCAAGGAACAAGCAGCAACAGCATCTAAAAGAAGAAAGAAAGAGACAAAACAAGAGAGGGGAGGAAGGGATGGAGGGAAGGATGTGTGTGTATTTGTGTGTTATATACATGTATATATGTGTGTGTGTGTACATACATAATACATACACACACTCATATATATGTATATATATGGTTATGCCTTCCTGTCAGATCCAGCTGAACCTTGTGGTAACTCAGGGACTGGGCTATGGGGTGAGAATTCTGGAAAGTAAAAGTACATTATCTCATTAAAGGAATAATTATTCCACCTTCTTTCTTTCTTTCTTTTTTTGAAGCGTGGCTTAAAGTGATCCTGCCTTCCTGGGTGGGGGGCCTCTGACCAGGTCATAAATTTATCAAACTGGATTGACTCTTTTATGCTTTGGGTAACTTGAAATGTTAGGTTTCTACTTATGCCAGAGAATTCTATCCTGCTGACCCAGAGAAACCAGTTCTCCCTTGTTTCTGTGTCCTTATCCCCTCTGAAGAGGTAACCCTAACATCCTTTAGGATATGGGCTAGAATTTATAACCCATCTTTATGGAAATCTATAAATCCAGTTCCAACGATGATACCAATATCTGTACTGGAATTCTAGACCCTTTCCTTCATGTAGAAAATTTTAGGCTATGCTCATTTAGGAAGAGGTGAAAAACTAGAACTCCCTTCTGGGAGTTACTGTCACTTGTTCTCATTAACAACCGCTGAAGAGGTAACCATAACTGCCATTAGGGAAGAAGGATAATTACTGATCTGGTTTCTTGCAGCTGATTGGGGCATTGGGTATGGCAGTTGGGGTACTTCTCCAGTGAACCTATCTAAAAGATAACAAAGTGTATCCATGATTTATATGTCTTAACTGCCAGATGTAGGACAGAAAGGAAGTTCTTGACTGACAACTGGAAAGAGACTTGCAGGGGAAGCAAAGGCAAGAGTTATTAGAATTACAAGCCTGAAGATGGGAGGGAGCCCGGAGAGGTCAGAAGAGAAATATTTTAAAATGTCCACATCAGTCCACTAGAGCCTCTTGATGGGTTCACAGAGCATATCCTCTGTGCTTCAGTGTTTGAACATACCATATATTTATTTAACACTTGTGAGTCAGTGGACCTCAGTGTACTTGGAGTGGTACAAACACTATGGCAATCATTAGAGTGTTGTTATCGCCTCCAAAAAAAACTGTGCATAGTCTCTGAACTCCACCGCATTAGAAAAACACTAGACTGCTTTCTGTTTGTATAGATTGTTGGATTACATTGTGCTACTGGCTCATCTAACATTTATAACCTTTTCATAGTAAAATTTATAAACCACCTGTGAGATTTTATACCCATACTGTCCATTAGTTACTCATGTCAACATTTAAGAAAGAAAGTCATAAGAGTCACAGATCTTAGTAGATTTTTATCTGTGTAAAGTAATATCCTACCTCTCAAACAAAATTATGAGATGTTTTTATTTAAGCAGGTAATTTTGTCTCCCTATAGTTCGAGGCTTTCCTTCAGAAGCTGAGTTTGAGAGGTATATTCTGTTTGATTATACATCTCAGAAAGTGCTGACTGCTATTGTTTTTGACTGTGGCTTCAAAAACAAAAATGATCCTCTGCCACTTCAGGTAAGAAAATTTTACTTTTCATATAAGGGTTTTCAAGTAAGTTGTGCTCTCATAATAGTACCTTCGTGTCTCGGAGTTTTTAATAAATTAATTATTATTAGCCCAATTTGGCAAATGAAGAAAGTATCATTCCTGATAACGAATTAGTAATACATCATAAAGCAAGAATATTAATCCATCTGTGAGTGACTTAGTACCTTTGTACACATTACTGATTCTAAGAGACCTCGATTATAAGTCTTCATTATCAGATTGACTAGATTTAGAATCACTTAAGAAATATATAAAGTATTTTCAGAAAGGGTCAACTAAGGGAAGAAGACCTATCCTAAATATGAAGAGCAAATTTTGTCTGTGGATGTACAGACAAAATAAAATGTGAAAGGAAAAAGCCAGCAGAGTCCTGGCTCTTCCCGTTCTTATCTTTCTTGGCTACAGTGTGAATTACTCTGCTCTGCTGTGCCTTTCTCCGACCTCTGAAACTGAGTCAAAATAAATCATTATTCCTTGAAAATTGTTTCTGTCAGATATTGTGATCATAGCAACACAAAACATACAGGAGGGTACTGTAGAATGAGGGGAAACCTTAATTAGCCAGCATTTGTCATAGCACATACAGGGGTAAAGATGTGCTGTAAGACAGACATTTTATTATTATTATCAGATAACTAACTCAGAAATTCTTTCTTTGAATGAAAGACAGTATAATTCCTTTTATAAATCTCAAAAAAAAACTTGAAGATTTAGCTGTATCAGTTCAGCCTTAGGATATGAGGACTGAAGAAGAGCTGGCAGTGTCTACAGAAAGACGAGGAAAGAGCAGTGCTTTGAATTTGGAGCCTCTAGCAAAATTTACAGGCATCCTATCCTGTGATTATAGAAATAAGTTATCAATCTATAGAATCTAGAGATAGAGCCACACCTACTGTTTCTAAGACAGGTGCTTATGGGAAAGCAGGAGTAGGATCCATGTAATCTCAATGTGTACCCTATATTTTCAAGGCTCCATTCATCTTTGTCAGCTGTATATCTGTTGATGATGATTTAGGCACATTTGCGTTTTCTCAATATTCATTGATTCAAAGTGTCTGTGATGGTTTGAAAGAAAATGGCCTCATAGGCCCATAGGGAGTGGCACCTTTAGGAGGTGTGGCCTTGTTGGAGTAGGTGTGGCTTTGCTGGATGAGGTGTGTCACTAGGGGGCAGGCTTTGAGGTCTCAGGTCACACCTAGTGTGTCATTCTTTTCCTGCTGCCTGCAGATTCAGATGTAGAAGTCTCAGTTCACATTCTCCAGCACCATGTCTGCTTGTGTGCCACCATACTTCCCACCATGATGACAATGCACTAAACATCTGAAGTGTAAGCCAGCCTCTGTAGGCAGAGTTTTCCTGTCCCAATTGCCTGCTCCCAAATAACTGGCAGCTGCTTCCCAAATAGCTGACTCAGAAACTTAATATAAATTATAAATGCTCAGCCAATAGCTCAGGCTTGTTCCTAGCTAACTCTTAGACTTAAAGTAACCCATATTTTTTTAATCTATGCTTTGTCACGTGGCTGGGTACCTTTTCTTAGTATGGCATGCCCATGTTACTTCTCTCTGACTTCGCCTTTCTTCATCCCAGCATCCTTAGTTTGGTTGTCCTGTCTATACTTCCCACCTGGCTGTTGGCCACCAGTTTGAGAGACAAATCTTTGCAGTGTGCAAGAGGATTATTCCACAGCAAGCCCCAATGAAATGTTTCCCTTTATAAGAGTTGCTGAAGTCATGGTCTCTATTCACGACAATAAAACCCTAAGACAGTATCTTCAAGTTTTATTCTCCCTACCTACAGACTATTCTCAAATCTTGAATGAAATTCCAAATGTTAAAATTCCCATAAATTTTCTTTAGTGCTTAGCCTATTTTGATAATTTTCTTTCTAAAATTTTATTTGTTTATTTATTTATTTATTTTTATTTATTTATTTATTATTGTGTTTGATGTGTGTGTGAGCACAGGCACTCAGTCACAACCACAGCACACATGTAGAAGTCAGGGGACAACTTTGGAGACTCAGTTTTCTCCTCCATTATGGGTTGTGGGAACCAAACTTGGCTCTTCAGGTTTGCACAGCAAGTACTTTTACCCTCACAGCCATCTTGACAGCCTTGATGATTTTTTTAAATGAATACTATGGTATCTGTTGATGATTTCATTCATAATGTAAATAAATAGATACCAGTTCTCTTTAGTTTATGTTTCTGACAAAATCTTTTGTTTATCCATGTGGATATCACAGTGAACCTTTTCAACCTTAGATGAGATCATGTTATCATTCTAAGTAAAAGACTGTAATGTGGTGCTTGACATGGCTCTGTAGGTGAAAGTGCTTGCCTTGAAAACCTGACAAGCTGAGGTTGATCCTTGGAGCCCATGGCAGAAGGAGACAACTGACTGCTGAAAGAGCTTCACATACAGGCAATGCAATGTATGTACCTGTGTTCTCTCTCTCTCTCTCTCTCTCTCTCTCTCTCTCTCTCTCTCTCTCTCTCATCATATATATATATACTCACACAGTAATAATAATACATTTGAAAAAATTTAAAAATTCTAGTGACTTACTTAAGCTTATATACAGTATTTGGCACAAGATTTATGGCCATCCAGATGTGTCTCTGTTCCCATATCTGGAATTTTTTTACTATTTACTCAAGGAGCTCCATAAAGACACCATATATTACTACTTCTGGGACTTTGGCATTAATTTTCTTTAGCATGGGGTTGCTCCTGTAAATTTTCATTCAATGTACAGTTGTATCCTCATCCTTTCTGTTCTCTTATAATAATCTATGCATATTTCTAGTAGTCAAACAGCTTTTAGGAAACACAGTTCTGTAGGTTTTCAACAGGGATTTTAATATAAGGAAATGTTTTATTTATGGTATTTAAGTGTAACTTTAAGTCACTGTTAGCCAACAATGCAATAATGTAGAATGCCTAGCATGCTTTCCCAGTTAGGTGAACCATAATTCTCTTGAGCCCTTAGTTGTTAAGCTATTCATTGGTGTGCATTTTCCATTCATCCTACAAGGATTAGATTCAGGTGGCTGATTGTCTGTAGTTCTGCAAACATTTATTGCTCAGCTTTTTAATATGCCAATATAAGTAGAAAAAATGTAGTTTATGTTTCTGTAGTGTAAGTTTACATTTATTTTATTGCATGCCCTTGAGAATCTTTTTAGGCATATCCTGTTGGTGTGGGACAATTGTCTATATTTTGTCAGTTATGTTTTAAATAAACACTGATTGGCCAATAGCCAGGCAGGAAGTATAGGTGGGACAACCAGACAGGAAGTAGAGGCGGGTCAATGAGAACAGGAATATTCTGGGAAGCGGTAAGCTCCCTCTGCAGTCGTGACCCAGCCACCCAAGAAGCAAGATATGACTGCCCCGCTGAAAAAGGTACTGACCCATGTGGCTAACATAGACAAGAATAATGGGCTACTATAAGTTAGAAGAGTTAATGAGAAACCTGAGCTAATGGGTCAATCAGTTTATAGTTAAAAAATGCAGGAACTGGGCAGGACAGAAACCCTGACCACATCCTGTTTTACGTGTTTTCTGTATTTTGAGTGGAATTCAAATTTGTCTAGTGTGTATACAATTCTCTACCTTGCTCATTGTAAATACTGGGCATTCAGAATCTATCAGATTGGTTTCATCCTTAAAATCAAGTGTTTTTCTACTAGGGTATAATTTTATTGCTAACATTTGTTTTTAAGTTTCTTTTTGACTTTCAGCATACATGACTTCTTATTAATACTTTCAGGTAAAATATCATTTGCGTTTTATTGGTACACAGAGGACCATCTGGTGGCCAGACACGCTAGGATGGAAAACATCATTTCTTTTTCCTAAGCATCCTCCTATACAACCCAGGAATCCAAATTTTGTTGATGGGGGAAGTCCTGGTAAGACGATCCTTCAGCATGCTTATTTTCTCAAAATGGTCACATGCTAGTGCATACATATGCTTATGTTTTAATATTTGTTATTTATTTAACAAAAGAGAAATGTTTATTGTTCATGATAATTAAAATTTATAATGTAAAAATACTATTTGTTAGTCTTTACTCTTGATAAACTTACATATATTGTATGCACCTTCAGTTCTTTTATAAATATAAACATATTTTTAAATTTTGCTTTTATCAGATGTATTTACTATATATAGTTTGAAAGAAAATGGCCCCCAAAGTAAGTGATACTATTAGGAGATGTGGTTTTGTTGACGTAGGGGTGGCCTAGTTGGAAGAAGTGTTGGGGTGGGTCTTGTTGCCTGCATATCAACATGTAGCCACTCCTCCAGCGCCATGTCTGCCTGTATGCTACCATACTCCCCACCACGATGATAATGGACTAAACCTCTGAAGTTGTAAGCCATCACCTCAACTAAATGTTTTCCTTTGTAATAGTTGCCATGGTCATGGTGTCTCTTCACAGCAACAGAAACCCTGACTAAGACCATATGTATATGTCTAGGGTTCAGTGTGATATTTCAATACATACACATAGTATGTTGCATCAAATCTTGCTTCTCTTCTACCTCGGATAATCATAGATCAGTATTTAGATTAATTTTATTTAATTACACTGAGAGCACACAGTACTCGTTTGCCTATGTGTGTCTTATTTAACTTGACAGGATATAACTCTGGCTATATCCATGTTGCTATAAAGTGCATGATTTTGAAGTAATCCTTGTAAGATAGTTATTGACAGCCATGCTGATTAAGTCAGTTAAATGTTTTGAGTACTTTTTTTATTGATGGCCAGACCAAGAACAAGCTCCTGCCTCTGAAAAGTCTGTTGATGCCTGACCTGGGATACAGCATTTTTAAAGATAAAACCATAATTACATCAGTACTCAAGGTGTATGTGTGGCAGAGTACATTAGTGAGGGATTTAGAGTGGCCTAGTAACATCTGCTTTCTTTAGAGACTCAGTGGTATCTTCTAGACACTTTGTAATATGTTTGGACTGTGTTCAAGGTCATGAACTGTCTGTAAAGCATTGGCATGGGAGAGAAGGCTGTTGGTGGGGGGTGGAAGCCTAAGAAGTGGCTAGGCAAGCACAAAGTTGGGACGGACAGGATGCTGTTACCATCATCATTTCAGTTTAATCCTTCCTTATTGTGAAATGATACTCCTCTGTTCTTGCCATCCATTAATCTGCTGATGAATACCTAGGCAGACTCCATATCTCAGCTACTATGAAGACTGCCACAATAACCTTGAGTATGTGTCTATTTCCTTGCTATGCCAATTTGTTTCTTTTGGATACATATGTAGAAGCAGAGTAGCTATATTTCCCCCTTTTACTGAAAATAGATTCTTTTTGTCAGGGACCAGCCTCGACAAAACACCTTTTGCCAAGTGTAGGGGCATGGGGATGAGAAATACAAGGAAAGAGTATGAAGATGCGAAAATAATAAAACAGAAGGCATAGAATAGTGTCAGGAGGGAGTTCCCATGAATACTAAATTTGTCCGCATTTAATTTTCTATACACTTTTATACCACAATACAAAAGGGGGAAGAAGGCAACAAAAGACTTCTTTAACATGATACAAAGGACAACTCAAACAGTTAATTGCTTTAACACATTGAGACATCAAGTCATTAGCATTCTGTTGTTCAGGCAGTGAAGCCACTCTAGACCAAGTATCCTGAAGGAAACCACTCCCCAGGTAACCTCATATTACAAAAGAAGGAACAGATATACACTTGCATATTCTGACCATCTGTCAGGATGGAATGGATCTACTTGTATGAGCCATCTTAATATCAAAAGAACCAAGGAACCACATCCTGAATCAGGATGTGTAGCTATACTTGTTGTCAACAATTTTGAGCAACCTCCAAACTCTCTGACTATCAGACAAGGTAGAAATAGACTCACATTTTTGGGCCTTTACATCTTTTCTTACATAATATATCCTAATTACAGTTTCCTCTTCCTCTACTCCCAGTTCCTCCCTACCTCCATTCCCATCCAATCCACTCCCTTTCTGTCTCTCATTAGAAATGAATAGTCTTCTAAGAGATAACGGCAAAACAGACAAAAAAGTAAGATAAAACAAAAACTATTACATTGAAGTTGGACAAGGCAAACCAATAGAAGAAAAATAGTCCAAAGAAAAGGCAAATCAGAAACACAGTTATTCACACACTCAGGAACCCCACGAAAACACTAATCTCTAAGCCGTAATATAATGTGTACACAGAGGACCTGCTGTAGACCATGATAGGCCCTTTGCATGCTGCATCAGTCTCTGAGTTCTTATCAGCCTTTATCGTGTTGACTTAGAGGGTCTTGGTTTCTTGGTGTCCTTCATCCCCTCTTGGTCTTACATTCCTTCCACCTCTTCTTCCATGGAATTTCTTGAGCCCTGAGGAAAAGAACTTGATAGTGATTTCCCATTTAAATTTGAGTGTTTAAAGTCTCTCATGCTGCGTAATGTCTAGCTGTGGGTCTCTATATTTGTTCCCATCTGATGCAGAAGGAAGCTTTTCTGATGATGGCTGAGCAGGAAACTGATCTGTGAGTACAGCAGAATGTCATAAGGAATCATTTTACACTTCTTTCTTTCTTTCTTTCTTTCTTTCTTTCTTTCTTTCTTTCTTTCTTTCTTTCTTAAAGAACAGTAGGATTTGATTTTACCCTAGGTCTCTGGGATATCTAGTCTCTGTTTCTTGGCCATGCAAGTAATATTACGTATCGATTCCATCTCCTAGAGTGGGCCTTCAGTCAAATCCACCATTGGTTAGTTACTCCCACAGGGTTTTTACCACCATTGCCCTAGCATATGTTTCTGATCAAAAGGTTTATGATGGGTTTATGTTCACATTTCTCTTTTGATAGCATGCAGAATACCTTTCAGTACCAAAAACTTTAGAACACAGGGGAGAAGGCTCTGTGTAGGCAGTAGCTTGACTTCTCCATTTTCAGTGAGTTGTGTAGGTGTTGTCTTTAGCCATAGGGCCTTGCTGTCAATTTGTGGTAAGCAACCTATAGTCTTGGCAACAGCCTGAATTTGAGGGGTTTTGTGGAACTTCTTTGGCCAACAACTCAAGAATATGTAACTCACTCCCAGCACTGAACACTTCAGTTGGTGAAAACAGACGTCCAGCTGGGGCTCTGTCTCCACATTATTTGGTGATTTCATTTAAATCACTTTCATATATGTGTATATTTTATGAAGTTTCTGCTATCCCTCAAATGACCCTTAACTTTAGCTGTCTCTGCCCATATTCCCTTCCTCATTCCCCTTTTCCCTCTCCTTCCCCACTTGATCCTCCCATCCTAGAACCCACATCCTTCCAGAACTTACCTATTCTATTTCTCTTTCTTAATGAGATTTATCTGTACACTCTACTTTCTTACTCTATAC
Source organism: Arvicola amphibius (assembly GCF_903992535.2). Taxonomy (NCBI): domain Eukaryota; kingdom Metazoa; phylum Chordata; class Mammalia; order Rodentia; family Cricetidae; genus Arvicola; species Arvicola amphibius. The sequence goes on from NC_052047.1 coordinate 122,541,452, forward strand.
CTAGCCTCTTTTGTTACTGGATGTGTAATTGGTAAAAAAAAAAAAAAAAAAAAAAAAAAAAAAAAAATTCCCATTCTTAGTTTGCTGCTTTTGTCCAAATGATGGTGTCCTTTGCTGTGCCAAAGCTTTTCACTTTTATGAGGTCCTGTTTATTAACTGTTGATCTTATTGCCTGCATAAATAGTGTTCTGTTCAGAAAAGTCATGTCCTGTGCCCAGGTACTCAAGGCGACCCTACTCTTCTGTCAGGTGAAGTCTTTGATCTCTTTAAAGTTGAGTCTTGTACAGGTAATAAGTTTGAACCTGTTTGGATTCTTCTACATACAGCCATCTATGTTTGACCAGCACCATTTGTTGAAGATATTGTCTTTTTTTCAAGGTATGTTTCTGGCTTCTTTATCAAAAATCAGGTGTTCATAAGTATGTAAATTTATGTCCAGGTCTTCAATTCAACTCCATTGATCAACATGTCTGTTATTTGTGCCAATACCATGCTGTTTTTTGTTACTATAGCTCTGTAGTAATCAAGGATGGCGATAACTCTACCAATTCTTTTATCATTCACAATTGTTTTAGTTATATGCATTTTATGTTTCCACATGAAGCTAAAAATTTGTCCTTTCAATATCTGTGACAAATTGTGTTGGAATTTTGATAGGATTGTATTGAATCTGTAGATTACTTTTGATAGGTGCTAAGAATATTTTCTAACAGAGCCTCTCCACTGGTGCAAAGAATTCCAATCAGACCACATTAAGCCAAATTAAATGTCCTGGGTGGCTGGGAGCATGGCAGGGGGAAGACAGAGGGAGCAAGTGCACACACAAACCCAAAACCACATGTTCCTTTTCTAGGCACTGCCTAAATACCCTGTGGGAGGGGTCAACGCTTGGCAGACTGGGAGTTGGAGTCCAAGTACCTGGCAGGCTGGGAATTAGAGTCCAAGCACTTGGCAGGCTGGGGAGAAACCCCCAACTCAATATTACATTCCAGACTCTTTGGATATAGGGGTGTGACAAGGAGCTGAGGTGATATTTAAGACCAACATTTTAGGCTCTCTTTGGATAAACGGGTGTTGGCTCAAGTCTGGCTACTTCCTGCAGGCAAGGGGCGACGTAGGAGAGGGGAGAGATGAGAGTTGGCGTACTCACGCTCAGCGAGAAGTGTGGCTGGGGCAGCATCTGGTTTTACTGTCATCCTGGAGTCATCATGCAGCTGCTTTTTGTGGGAGAAGATAAGGCAGGTGGCTAGGAGGAAAAAAATATTGTTATTACTGGTCCTATGCATTAACTGCCAGAAAGAATGGAACAGGGAAGTGCCCTGGTTGGACAGGTAAGGCTCAGGTGTATCAGATACAACCAGATTTTAGTCGGTAGGTGTCCTTCATCTAGGAGAGTTGGTACCAATGGTGAAGTCCCAGGAGCTGGTACAGGTCTTATGGCATTGTCTGGGCAGTGCTTTGTAGGTTAGTCTTGGCCCAGGCAGCAGAAGTGTCCTACAAAATATGTTTGAAACTGGCTGGGGTTAGCAAAAGGCTCTGGAGACTGTTAATTTTTTTTTTTACCAGACCTGATTTTGATACAGCAGTAGAACTTTTCCAGGAACCTGTAGAAACAGATTTATAGCTTGGTGTCATAGCAAAAAAAAAAAAAAAAAAAAAAAAAAAAAAAAAAAAAAAAAAAAAAAAAAAACTATTGCTTTGGTTAAGACAATTAAAGTAATTGAGAACCCTGGATTTTTAAGATACGCTGGAAACCTGTTAGGCACACCTGTTTGTATTTTAGCAGGAAACATTATTAAATGTCATGGATGAAGTAATAAGTTAACAGTACCTAGGTTGTCAAATGCCATTAGACAGATCTGGGAGGGATAAATGAGCAAAAATGAGACAGCTTTTTAGCTATGCAGGCAATCCCAACTCCTCTCCTTAGTTCTTGGAGAATGCCAGTCTTAGAAGCAGTGCTTGCCATTAGCTGCTGAGTACAAGAAGCCCAAAGGTTTTTCTTGTTGGGGGAAGATTTAGTCTTCCTGGCTTGGCAGGATGAGAAGATCAATTTCCCGGTGAAGCATCCAGAAAGCTAAAGAGGTAAAGGCGGCTTTGGCTGTGTGGATGGCTATGCCAAACCCAAAAGCAAGACCTGGAGGCAAAAGGTCTTCTGTCTTCTTGGAGGAGCTGAAGGATGCAGAGGAAGCTGCATGTCTGTGTTAGAGGCTCTTGTTAAAATGCCATGCACTCAGATCTGTAAAGGCACTTGAGAACCAGGTACCATTACCTATTATTTTAAACTGGGCATATAAGCTAAATTTAGATGTGTATTTTATCCAATTAGTTACAGTTTACCAATGCTAGTAGAATACTAGCACATGTGGAAACTCTTACCAAACATGGTGGTGAGGTTAAAATGGTGGCTACCCACATGTTTGTATTTTTCCAGAGTTGTAATCTGGAAGCACACATGCACACAGAAATATAAATCCACATACTCACGCAGATATATTGTGACCACATCATTCTAATAGACAAATAGGACACTTTTGGAAACCTGTGTCAGCTGACCAACCTATAAATTCCAGCACAATTAGGCCTCTGCTGTCCTCCTCCAATGGAAAGGGAGTCGGGTTTAGATCCCTCAATCTGGAATGTGAAAAGAGCTGCTGTGCCTCTGGGCGCAGTAGAAGCCCCACTGACTAAGGAGAGGCAGAAGTGGGGAGGGCGGAACAAACCACATGGATCAGTGGAGGTGGAATGGGGCAGAACAAGAGCGCTGGCTGCGAATGAGCAGAGAAAGAGAGGGGGCACGTATCTAGGCACCATGGACTTTTGGAGCGTTTGGATAATTTAGGTTGGATAGCCCCAATTTAAAAGAATTTTTTTGTAAAAGGCGGCTTAAGGACGTTTGAATAATCAGCCTGGAATTGTAAGGACCCACTGGAAGCTCATGCCTATGTGGCTCAAGCCTGTTGCAATGTGTCCACCAAACAAAACCCTTGAGTCCCGAACAGGGGTGCATGAGAAGTAGATGAGAGACCTCTCCTGACACCCAAGTCCCATCTCAGCAAAAGGCTTGGCTTTTGTAGCATGGATCAGGCTTTCGGCATGGCTGAGACTTCAGTGAAAGCCCGAAAAGCACATGGGTCACCGCAGAGAACCCTACTGGCATAGAGCAAAAGAAGGGGAACTCACCTGAAAGCCAATCTGCCTGGTGAAGAACATGGGGGGGATAGGCATTTTCCAGCAAGGTGGCACTTCACCTGTGGGAAAAACAAACCCATCTCGGTGGGACCTCCAAAATGTTAGGAATATTTTCTAACAGAGCCTCTCCACCGGTGCAAAGAATTCCAATCAGACCAGATTAAACCAAAGTAAATGCTTGTGTTTAATAGGGTGGTCCTGGGTAACTGGGAGCATGGCAGGGAAAAGACAGAGGGAGCGCACATGCAAACCCCAAACCACGTGTTTCTCCCCACTCACTCCAGCCTAAATACCCAGTGGGAGTGGTCCTGACCCTCTCCAGGGAGGGGTCAGTGCTTGGCAGACTGGGAGTTGGAGTCTGGGATGACACAATATCTTCAATACCTGAGAGTCTCTCTTCCATCTCTTGTATTCTGTTGGTGATGCTTGCATTTGTAGTTCCTATTCATTTTCCCAGATTTTCCATTTCCTGAATTCCTCCAGTTTGTGTTTTCTTTATTGATTCTGTTTCAGTTTTTAAGTCTTGATCCATTTCCTTAACCTGTTTGTTTGTTTTTGTCTTTCTTGAAATGATTTATTGATTTCTTCCAATTTTCTGGGGTTTTTTTTTTCAATTTCTTGAAGGGAATTTTTCATTTCCTTTTTAAGGGCCTTTATCATCTTCATAGTTACTTTTAAGTTCTTTTATGCTTCAGCTGTATTGGAATATTCAGGTCTTACTATAGTAGGATCACTGGGTTCTGGTATTGCCATATTGCCTTTTCTGTTTTTGAATGTATTTTTACACTGGTATTTATACATTTCGGCTTGGGATGATTATAAGTATGGGTATTGATTCTTGTGTTGTTTTGGTTGGATAGATGTTTTGTTTGTTTCTTATCTTTTTAAAATTGTCTTTTGTCCTGAATGGTCTAGGGTTCTGGTGATTGGCAGATTTTCAGGTCTAGTAGGGTTGTTTTAGGTAAGGTAAGGTTTTGTGGGGGTTTGGGTGCCTCAATCCAACATATCTTCATGTTCTTCTGATTGATGTTGACTATACGTGTGCCTATAGAATCTGTTCTTCTACTGATATGGATTGTGCCAGTGCCTATGTAGTCTGTTGTTCTTCCAGTAGGAGTAGGTTGTGTTTGTGCTTATAATCTGCTGGGGTTTCAGGGGAGGATGATCAGATGGGTGGGGTTGGGTGGCAGAATGGGTCTTGGGGCAACAGAATCCAGTGGGTGGCAGTGGTGGTGGTACAGCCTGGAGGGAAGTTTCTCACCTGTCAACTGGCTGCTTGGGACTATACCAGAGCAGTGGGGTTCCACCAGGGTTGGGGGCGTGGCCCAGATGCTTTACTGTTGGTGAGATGGGAGTGGGTGAGCACAGGATATGCCCTGGGGTTTAGAGTCTAGAAGTTGGAGCAGTCCAGCTGGGAGGCCAGTCACATACTTGTTCTTCCAAATGGAGTGGGCTGTGCCTGTGCCTATGGAGTCTGCTGGGATTGCAGGGGAGGGCTGACCGCTGGAAGGATGATCAGGTGGGTGGGTTTCTCTGGGTTGTAGAATTGGTGTTGAGGGAATAGAATCTAACTGGTGGTGACAGTGGGGATGGTGCAGTCTAAAGGCAGATTTCTCACCTGCTGGCTGACTACTGGGGATTGCAGCTTACCAGTTTTATTAATGTTAATATTTTAATTTGGATAAGATACAAATTATATTCAGCCAGAGAAATGTATTTTATGTCAAATCTATGGTAGGTTCTGTAGATTGCAAGCTGAAGATTATTTGTATTATTTTTATCTTCCTATGTCTGAGTTGCTCCTTAGTCTATTTTATTTGACCATTCATTTTCTCACACAGGGTATATCACGGAAGGATTCTTGGCAGTACAGTATGCCTTGGATGAGAGCATTATGTTGTATCATGAAAACAGTGCTGGGAAAAAGCTATTTGATGAAATTAATGTTCTCATACAGAGATTTCCATACCCAGCTCATCCTCATGATAAATTACTTTATATCTCCAGTCCTTTCTTCCCCTTGATGTTCATACTTATGTTCTCTTCCATCGTACTTTCCATCATACGGTCCATTGTGTTTGAAAAGGAAAAGAGATTGAAGGTAATATTGGCTTACTTTCTGGTAGAGTAGAAAAGCGCATATGCATGTATGTATTATACATACACAGGCTATGGATATTTTTGGAAAGTTAATTACTGCATTGTAAATATTCATCATTTATGGATAGTGCATATACCCCAGCAAAGCAACAAGAGACACAAATATAAAAGAGTGAGTCCTGATGATACCAACTTCACAAGCTGGAAGAGTTTTAAAGACAAACTTTAACAGGGAAACAGCAAAGAAGAAAACTGAAGACGAGGAGGACAAAAAATATTACTAGATGAACTTGAAGTTTTTTTTATACTTAGAGTAGCAATGAATTTCAAATACAGCTCACTTCAGGAATAAATTAACCTAAGTCCTAATACTATTGGTCCATTAACTGATGCACGATTAATAAAAAATCAGAGACCGAAATTAGCATTCAACCTGAAGATCCAAAAAGCAACCACTGGCTCTTACCTTGACCTCAATCTGAAATGGCAATCTCAGCCTGAGACTATACCTGAGAGCTGTTTCTCCCATTTTATAATCCTCTCTAGAGCTGGGATTAAAGGCATGCACCACCCTGTTTCTATGGCAAACTAGTGTGGCTACTGGGATTAAATGTGTATGTTGCCACTGCCTGTACGGTCTTTAGGGCTGAGCAGTGGGGCTATTTTACTATCTGATCTGATCTTCAGGCAAGCTTTATTTATTTATTAAAATACAAGTAAAATGCCACTACAATTAGCACCAATATTCATTTTCTTTCACAATGTTCATGTTTTCAACAACAACAAAAAAGTTACTAAACAAATGAAAAAGCAACAAATCGTAAAACAGTCCAAAGAAACAAATTGATCATCAGTAGTAGACTTAGGAAAGACACAGATGTTGGACATAGACAGGGAAAATTTCACAAAGCCCACCCCTAGATGAAGAGTCACATTCAATCAAATGACTGCTGAGATAGAATCAGTTCTTTCCCAGAGAGATGCCTCCTGCAAGGTTATCTAGTCCCTTGTGTTCTGCCCTAGACACATGTACATCTGAGCAACAACTGAATGGACTCAGGAAGGCGTGTGTGTGTGTGTGTGTGTGTGTGTACATGCGTGTGCTTGCATGGCAACAGTAATTAAAGAAGTAGTCAGGAATTTGGGGGTTGGACACATTAGGAGCTGCAGGGGGGAAGAAGGGGATGAAAATGATGCAAATACAGTATTTATATATGGAATTCTCAAAACATTTAAAGATGCATAGATGATGGAAATATCAGACAGGTATTTTAACTGTGCTTAATATTCTAAAGACTGTAAGTATTGAATTATCTAAAATTCTTGGGGTTTGTGGGTATTTTTCACATTTTTAGTGTATATGCCATGCACATGTGCCATGGCATCTATAGAGGTCTGCAGACAGTTTGCAAGAGTGAATTCTCTCTACTACGTGCTCATTTGGGATCACATTCAGGTTGTTAGGCTTGTCAGGCATAGCAACAAGCCCCTTTGCCTACTGAGCCATCTCTGCAGCCTGGGAATTTTTTATAGCAATCTTAATTTCTGAGTTTCACTGGCATCATGGAGTTCATATGTAGTTGTAATTAACATGTGCACTCTTGCAGTGTAGTAAAGATGGACATGATCAAATGCACTATAGAACTGAATGAAAATAGCCTATGTATTCTCATAAGTGAAATTTTCAAAAGAAAACATCCTAACAGTACTTAGGGATGCTTTTAACAGGTTTATCCATAGATAAGTAAAATGAGGAAAGAACTAGAAAAAGTGATCTCAAGACAGATGAGATTACAAAAACTGAAATGTAGAGAGAAAAATGTAAAATTCCAGACGAAATCACCCAAAAAGTATAGAACAATATCAAATGATGTAACACATGTAATTGGATTCCAAAAAAAAAATGAGAAAAGAAATTAAAAACACTGGGGGAATTTTTCAAAATTAATAACATTAAAGTGCAGACACAAAAAGCTCAGAGAATTCAAAGATAAATATTGCATAAACATGTGTGCACACACCTGTGCATACACACACACACACACACACACACACACACACACACTGGCTCATTATAATGAAATTGCTAAAAACTGAAAGCACAGAAAAAAATCTCGAAAGCAAATAGCAGTAGGGAAAAAGATACATAGATACCTTTCTCTTACTGTTCTGGAAATTAAGCTTATATAGGGGTGATTTATCTTCTTTTTCCCTCAGCCCTTCATTTTTTAATTTTTTATTTAAATAACTTTTTCATTTATTTTACATAGTGCTTTGCGATTTAATTTGAAAGCCAGTGAAATGATTCATTAGCTAAAAGAGTTTACATCACAAGCCAGGAGACCTGAATTCAGTCTTCAGATCCCACAGTGGAAGGAGGGAACCTGCTCAATGGGATGTTTCCCATGGGTGCTCTTAGTGCTCTTGAGGACTTGCTTAGTTAATCTACAGCCCTTGGGAGCATTGTCATCCCAAGTAACAGCTTTGTACAAACCACATGCACACACACACACAAAGTTTTTACTTACAAAAGGAGAAGGGTATACGAGAAATAAATGCTATTAAGGATGTGTGAAAAGCCCATAAAATAAATTTTAAAGGAATAATTGGATTCTTTTTATTTTCTAAACCCCAGATGAAAAATTGAAAAATTGTCCTTAGTTACTAATTTTGATAGACTTCTAAGCCTTGATTTTTTCTCATTCTTAAAATAGAGATAATATTGACCATTTTTATAGCCTTTGTAGTAAAAAATTCAAATATTGATGTGTGGAAGCGTCCTGAATTGCAGACATTTGAAATGCTGGTTTATGTTGCCTGTTCTACAGGAATACCAGCTCATAATCGGGCTTAGAAATTGGATCATCTGGGCTGGCCATTTCCTGACGTTCTTCCCTTTCTATGTCATCATCATACTCTTGATATGTGCATTACTCTTTATCCAGGCAAGTATCTAGTGTCACGCTGTACAACAGACAAAAGTAACCACATATGTGATATTGAAACTGCCTATTAATGCTTTTTCTTAACATAAGAAGAAGCAGGTAACATTCTTTTAAATGTTTAACTCAGCTATTTACAAAATATTATTTTACAATCTAACTATTTCTAAAATAATATTATATTCTTACTTTTTATTTTTTTCAAAATCTAGTGTTTTGTGTTACTGTGCATCCCAATTCTGACATTAAGTTTAAATAGAAAATACATAATCTATTTTAGCAATGTTGTAGTTTTATTTAAATTTAAGGTGTCTTTTAAAGAGTAAAATTGAGTTCCACAGTCATCCCAGCTCTATTTCAAGTGTTCTATAAGTGCACATGGCAAATGACTACTCCAACAAGCAGGTGAGTTTGGATGGGTTGAATCTACCACACAGTCCAGTAAAAGGCGAAATACACTGTGGACTTACTGTTTCCAGGTTTACAGTAGAATAAAATGTTTTTTGTTTGTTTGGTTGTTTCTTTTGTTTCTTTTTTCTGGTCCTACTAGAAAACTCAGATGCTGCTGAGTCTCTTGGCAAGTCTTAACTTCCTGCCTTTTGAATCTCGCCAGATAAGTGGGATGGTCTGTTTAACTAGGGGCCATACTTTTGTTTCTCTCCTGTGTTTACATGGCGCTAGTTATAGTGTTACCTGATCTGATGTCATGATTGTTTTATTGTAGATTGCAGAGGAGCCAGTCTTGCGATACAGTGACAGTAGTTTCATCTTTGTCTTTCTTACATGTTATGCCATCGCGTCTATATGCTTTGCCTTTATGGTTAGCACTCTCTTCAGTAAAAGTAAGTCTGTATTTGCAGTTCTCTCTGGCTAACTAGAAACACTGCCTTGCATTGTAACATACAAAGGGAATTATACATGAAACAATTTGACAGGAGTTAGAGAGAGCATTAAGAATGAATGTGCTCCAGTGTACATATAAAGAAGATATAAAATGGTGACATTAGAACTAAACAATGCTTCCTGTAGAAGTTTATTTAAATTGCTACTGAAAGCAAGCACTTGCCATATGACAAGACTCTAGTAAGTGGTTCTTCGTGAAAACTCACTTAAGAATAATAGGTGTCTTCAAATCACACCAAAATGGTCAAATTAAACATTCTATAGAAATATATTTAAACAACTCACAGGAAATGAAAGGAAGTAGAGGTATTAAGATAGTATATCTAGTAGCAGAAGAATCAAAATAGTGAGAGACTTAAATTCACTATATCAGTAATACCCTAAGTGTTAATCTTCTGAATACCAAAATTATAAAACATAGTCTTGATGGAGTATCACTGTGTCTAACATGTTTATTTAGGATATGATTTTTTAAAACTTCGTTGAAACGTTTATCTAATTATTCTTTATCAATTAAAAATTGACAGAAAGTGAATGATCAGAGAAGCTGTGGAGAAGTCACCAGTGACCTCCTAGCTCTTCTGTTCCTTCTTCCAAAAGGAATGAGATCCTCTCTGAGCCATGCCTTACTCTTTCCCCTTTCCTCCAAAACCTCTGTGGTTAATTTTGGTCACCTTATGATTCAAATCAAACTTTATTATCAATAAAAATATCTTATACCATGCCCCCCTTTATCTAAATAAAAAGGGAAAGTTTTAACTCTGACATAGTAAAACTATATTCAGTAAGTACAATAGCTATATACAAATATATATGGTAAAAATCACATTAACTACTGTTCAGTCCATTTGCCTTTGGTAAATTCAGAGAAAATACTGCATTATCTATCCTATCTTGGTGAGTTCAAACTGTTGTACCTAATTCATTTTCTATCCTAACTTATATTACCAACCCAGAACTATCTTTTATGTCTCTCAAACTTACACATTTTGCACCTTTTTGTGAGTTTCTTTTCTGAATTTGGTAATAAGAAAAACTATAATGATCTAGTCTTCAACTGCATCAGAGACCTGAGAAATATATAATATTACCTAAGTAAATGGGAAGTGAAAAGCAAACAACTTCGAAAACTAAAAAATGACAGACATAGCTGGCTGCCTGGACAGTCACCCATCTACACAGTTGGGGCATCCATATTTAGCCTGCAGGCCTACAGCAACTGACAGACCTTTCTGTGAAGCAGGAATTTTGTCCTGCCTTGTCTTAGCAAAGTTACATGGTTTCTTTTGTGTCCTGGCTGTCCAACCTGGACAACACATTGTCTGCAGTTGAAGCAAGGAAAATGTCTTGCCCCATAGCTAACTTTTGCCACAAAGAAAGTAAATTCCATATGGAATTTTTTTGTGCCTGTCATCTTCTCTGAAGTATATTGGTGCTTCTAGGAGCAGACAAGTCTCGTTGTCATTAAAAACGAACCTTATATTTTTTTAAAACATTTTAAAGCCATATTCTGTATAGATTTCTGAAGTATTTGAAGATGGCCTACCTATCTAAAATATGTTTGACCTTAAAAACATACCTAAAATGACTACAAGTTTGATTGTGACTAACTACTAACCTGCAGTTCTTCATTATCCTAAATAGTTTGTAATAATAACTTTCAAGGACTAGAAATTTACATTACATTCTTAAATGAGCTGCAAAGCAAAATGAAATTGTATATTTAATGAATGAAACCTGTACAATTTGCCCCTGGGAGAAGGTTATTTTCTGATGGGTGAGTGCAAGTGAACTTGGTCAACTTGGATACTCTGTGTGTAACTTTGAGTCCTCTCTTTGTCCTCTTGTTGGAGCTATTGCCAGCTGCGTGTCTAGTTTTGAGTGCAAATAGAATCAGCAAGTCATACTTCTTTTACCTCCCTCCCCAGTACTTCCATTTGTTTCTGTAGCAGCAGTGTACACCAACTCTTCTGTATATTGCCTTTTTGCTGGAAAATGTATGTTGAATAAAATTTTCTATAGAAATTATAAAAAAAGAAATATATGCACAGTAAGTTCTAACAAAAATAACCTTAAATTTGTATCAATATACAAAAAAATCTTAGAAGCATGTACAGTATAACAAAAATACCTCTAATTTGTATCATTATACAAAAATCCATACCAATTTAAAATATTTAAGACTAGTAGTTAAACTACTTTGGGTTTAAAAGTAGATTCAATAATCTACCCCTTTATCCTATCATTTCTGTATCCCCTTTGTTCTTTTCAGAATGCGGTCCCTGAATCTATTCTTCTTTGTTCAGCTTTTTTCCTTACCATTCCCAATAACAACTTGTAACCAACCCCCACCCAAATGATAACAAATGTCCATAACCCACTGAATGACCAAAAACCACCCACCCCACCTCTTGGGAATATGGGTGTTGTGTTCTTAAAATTACTTCCTGGTGTCTGGGGATGTCAGCATCACTAGGGGAACTTGAGAAAATTGAAATAGTAAGTCCCAAGAGAGCTAGCTGTATCATTTGTTGTCATTCCCTGTGTAATGGGAAAGTGTGGGACTTATCTGAAGTCCTGGCTGGAGTAATGCATAAGAGCACCTCAGCTTGCCACCTTGAAATTGTCCTAAGCGGTCTGTGTTACTTCTTTCAGGTAGTGGAATTTGGTTATACAAATAACAAGTAGGACATTTCCTTATAATTTCTTTGGCTTGTTGTCAAGTGATGGAAAAATGTTTTTGTAAACCCTTGCTATTGAAATGGTGTTTCTTATGAAATTCTAAGGCTTCTAGCATATTTCCTACCAATAACTGATAAATTTCATCATTACCTTGTGCTAGAGGGCCTGCTAGGCCCATGTGGGATCTGATATGTATTATATATAAGAGACAATTTCTATTTCTGATTATTTCTTGTAATTGAATAAATAACAAAGTTAATTCTGCATCATCTGGAATAAGTTCAACAGTTTCAATATATAAAACAACTCTTTCTGCATATGGAGAGTAAGTAACTATATGAGGAGGTTTTGAAAATCTAATAATATCCCGAGAAGAGCATAAAATTCTGACTTTTGACCAGATTCATAAAGACTCTGAACCATTTTGCTTTAATTTTCCCTCACTTTTATCCTGCCTTTCCTCATTTTTTGCATCAATATAGAATGTAGGGGGTTTAGAAATTGGTGTTCCCCATATAATATGAAGAAGGATTCGATTAGTTCTCTTTATGAATTGAAGTCTCTTCTTTTGGGATATTTGTTGCTAATATCTCCCAAAATCTTACTCCAAGCTCTTTTTCAATGTTCATTTTCTGTTCATAGTAAGGAAATTTAAGCATTAGTAAAAGGTACCACAATTTCTGCTGGGTCTATACCTACTAATTGATAAAGTCTTAATTTTCCTTTCATAATCAATTCAAACTTTTTCTACATAGGTTTTTAATTTTTTACTCTGTTTTGTGGTAATATATATATATATATATATATATATACATTCAAAGATATTATCTCTCTCTGCATTAGAATTCCTGTAGGATAATGCATAGAAGGTAAAATGATCAGAATACAAATCAAGCTCTGGATCCAAATGATCCACATATGCATCCTGTAATTTTTCTACCAGAGCCAATTCTCTTTCAGCCTCATCTGATAATTTTCTTGGACTATTTAAGTCCTTGTAATGATTCAAACAAATTACTTAGTTCTTGAGTTGTTGATCCAGTTGTAGGTCACATCCAGTTAGTACCTCCCAGCAATTTTTTAAGATCATTAAGAGTTTATAATTGATCTCTCCTGATTTGAACTTTCTGTGGTTAATTTTTTTGTAAACCTGTCTTAAGTCCTAAGTAATTAATAGAATCTCTCTTTGTATTTTTTAAAATACAAAGAACAATTTCTAATCCTCAGCAAGGCAAATTTTTTTAACTTCTTCAAATTTTTTCTCTAAGGTGTCTACATATGAATCAAATAGTAAGATATCATTCATATGGTAAATTATAGATTGAGGAAACTGAATACAAATTATTTTCTATGGCTGCTGTACAAAATATTGACACAAGGTGGGCTGTTTAACATTGCTTTTGGATAGACTTTCTATTGATATCTTTTAACAGGCTGAGACTTATTATAAGTGAGATACTTTCTCTATCCTGTACTTGCAAAGGTATAGTAAAACATGAAGTCTTTTAAATCAATCACTATAATAAACCATCCTTTGGGTAGTAGAGAAGGCAAGGGAATTCCAGACTGTAAAGAGCCCATTGACTGAATCACCTTAATAATAGCTCTTAAATCTGTTACTGTTCTCCATTTTTCAGATTTCTTTTTAATGACAAATACAGGAAAATTATAAAGACTGTTTGATTCATTGATATTTTTGAGCCTTTAACTGCTCCTGAACCAGCTGTTCTAGTGCTTTTAATTTTTATGATGTCAAAAGTCATTATCCCTACTAGACAGGTTTGTCAATTAACCATTTTAAAGGTAAGGTTATTGCTACTTCTGAAAGATCAGCAGCTGTTGTGTCCTGTTTATGTACAACCTGAATGATCAGTGACTATTTTTATACTACCTTTTAATATTTTTCTCAGAAATATATGTTAGCTTATTGTTTGTTTCTGAGATTGGAGTAATGTTAATCTGGATATTCCATTGCTGTCACAATTCACATCCCCATAAATTCATTGCTATGTTAGCCACAGATGGCTTTAATTTTCCTCTCTGTCCTTCTATCCCTATACATTTGACCCATCTTACATTTCATTTTACTTGAGATAAAGTTCCAATCCCTGAAAGCTTAACGTTGATCTCACTAAGAGGCCAATTTGGATGCCAAGACTTTGGTGCAATTATTGGTTTACCATAATTAAAACATCTAACCTTTTGTTTTTTCTTAAAATTCTTAGACGTCATTTCTATTATCTATGTATCATAAGCATGAGATCCAATACCAGCTGTATTTCTAATCCATTCATCTGTGGGTGCTGATCTTTCTTTTAAAGGCCAGATCACCCTTTAATATTCTGAGTTATCATTTCCAAAAGCCAAAGATTCAATTATTATTCGTCTGATTTCTAACTCTGGTATCATTCTATTTACAACTGAAGTCAATCTTTGTTAAAAGACAAAACAAAACAAAACAAAAAACAGTGAGGTCTTCTTTTGGGCCTTGTATAATTTTAGTGAATGGCTCATTCTTCATTTCTGATTATTCAGTCTTATCCCAAGCATTCAGAGCTGCTGTATGGCATAAGGCCAAGGTGTCAACTTTCCCTTTTAGGTCTAGGGCTCCATCTGGTGCAGACCCATGTAGGTCCTGTGCATGCTGCCTCAGTCTGTGTGTTTACTGTGTGTCGATCATGTTGATTGAGAGTGCATTGTTTTCTTGGTGTCTTCCATCCCCTATAGGGCTCCTACACTCTTTCTCCCTCCTCTTCCACAGGGTTTCCTGAGCCCTTAGAGGAAAGATTTGATAGATATATCCCATTTAGGGCTGAGTTCAAAGGTCTCTCGTTCTTTGCAAAATGTTTGGCTGTGGGTCTCTGCATTTGTTCCTCCCAGAAACAGGAGGAAGCTTCTCTGAATATGACAGAGCAAAGCACTAATCAATGAGCAGCACAGAATGTCATTAAAAGTCATTATTTTGCTGCTTTTTTTTATAACAGTAATGTTTGGTTTTACCTTAGATCCCCCTGGCCTCAGATTCTTGGTCACCCAGTGTCAAGAATTGTTTCCATCTCCTGGAGTGAGCCTTAAGTCACATCAGATACTGGTTGGTTACTCCCACAAGCTTTGTGTCACCATTGCACTAGCATATTTGCAGTCGGGATACCATTGCAGATGAAAGGGCTTTTACATTTTGGTATTTACATTTCTCCTTTGGCAGCCTGCAGAGTATCTTCCTGTACCAAAGATACTAGCATGTAGGGGTGAAGGTGCTATGGAGGCACCAGCTCGACTTCTGCTGTTCAGTGGGTTATGTAGGTATTGTCTTCAGTCATGGGGCCTTGCTGTCAGTTTATAAAGAAAAACCTATGATCTTGGAACAGCCTGGGTTGTTTGAGGGTTCTCATGGGACCCATTTAGGCAATAATTCAATTAGATGTAATCCAATCCTGGCACTAGAAGCTTTGTTTGGTGACAAGAGATGTCCAGTTGGGGCCCGTCCTCCCATTATTTGAGGATTTCATTTAGATAACCTTCATGTATGTATACATTTTAGGAAGTTTCCATTGAATTAAGTTTTCATACTACCCCTCAAATGGCCCTTAATTTTAGCTGTCTTTCCTCATATTCCCTCCTTCCTCCCGTTACCCCTTTCCACTTGATCCTCCCATTACAGTCCCCCCGCAACCCGTAGTTATTCTATTTCCTTTTTCCTAAAGAGATCTATCTGTAACCTCTACTTCCTTACTCTATACCTAACTCTGTTGCTCTGTGGATTTAGTTGCTTATCAATGACTTATTGCTAACATCTACATAAAAGCAAATACATACCATTTTTGACTTTCTGGATCTGAGTTTCCTCACTCAGGATGGTATTTTCTAATTCCTTCTGATTATCTGCAAATTTCATTTTTAATAGCTGAAAGTAATACTCCATTATGTGAATGTACCACAATTTCTTAATCCATTCATCTGTTGAGGGACATCTAGGTTGTTTCCAGTTTATTAACAGAGCAACAGTGAACATGGTTGAGCAAGTGTCCTTGTGATATATCCTTTGGGTATATGCCTTGAGTGGTGCAGCTGAATCTTGAGGTAAATCTATTCCCAGGTTTTTGAGGAACTGCTGTACTGATTTCCATAGTGTCTGTACAAGCTTGCACTCCCACCAGCAATGGATGAGTGTTCCCCTACTTCACATCCTTGCTAACATGAGCTGTCACTTGTGTTATTGATCTTAGCCATTTTGACAGGTTTTTAGTAGTACTATGCATAATTTATTGCCTTGGCATATCAACTGGAAGAAGGCTAAAACTTTAAATACTGGCTAACAAAATGAAAACAGTTTTATTACACACTGAAAATTGACAAAAATAAACAAATACCCACAATTTGCAAAAAAAAAAAATGTAATCACAATTCCCTGAGGGCTATAGATGTTGAATATTATTTGAACATTATTTGAAGTGTTTCTGAGCTATTTTGAGGTTACTCTTTTGAGAATTATACTTAGATTTGTACCCCATTTTTTATCAGGTTATTTTCTTGATGTCTAGTTTTTTGAGTTCTTTATATATTTTGGATAGTCACTATCAATGGTATGTGTAGTTGGTAAAAATCTTTTCCCATTTTGTAGGCTGCTGCTTTGTCTAAATTGATGTTAGGAAGTAGTGTCTTGCAGTTTTATTGGGTTTTCCATTACTTTCTTCATAACACTGATTTTATGTCTATTAATATTTTGATGAGAATTTATTTCTCTTTTATTTTTAATTCTTCTCTCCTTCACTACATCCTGATCAGTTTCCCCTCCCTCCGCTTCTCCCAGTTTTCCTCCACCTCCTCTCTCCCCCAAACCCACACCTCCCCCCCCCATTTCTCTTCAGAAAAGAGCAGGTTCAACATAACAAAATCCCATGCTTATGGGCTTATCAGTTATCTGTTATCTACATGCTCAGTTATTCTGTCTTGTTTTATAGGTAAGACTGGAAACAGTAAATTTTTGGAAACAATCTTATTAATATTCAACATCGTTAGTACTCTGTTGTAGTATAGAAAGATAATTGCAGTTTCTTATTTGAAGCTCATGTAGCTGCTTCTGCTGGAAACCTCCTGTTTTTTGCCAGTTTCTTTCCCTATAATTTCATCTCTGAAAACTATGGAACGTTGGACCTTACTACCAAGGTGACTGCCTGTCTGAGCGCAAATGTTGCATTGGCACTGGGGATTAATCTTTTAATCAAGTTGGAAATAAAAGGTGAGTATTGGTATTTATTGATTTAATTCTTAGGAAACTGGGTACACAGGAAATAAGAAGGTAGGAAAATGTTATATTTTTCCCAAATGTGTTTATTATATAGGTGGTTATGTAAAATATGAGAAATCTAAAGCTCCCACACCCAGATGTAAAGCTATTGGCAGTTAATAGGCAAAGGGAAAATATCAATTTTCTTCAGCACTATAGCCCATGATAAGTTGCCCAAGCTTGATGGTGCCCTACACACATGCATGTATGGACAGCACTAATTGGATTCAAGGGTTAGAAAAGAAAAGTAGACGTAAAATTGAAAAAGGGATAGGGAGGAAGTCAGGATGAGTGAGTTAGAGTGGGGCACAAGGGGTAGATATATCCTAAATGTATGTATTTGTGTATGAAATTACCAATGAACAAAATGTTTTAAAGAAAAGAAAAATCTAAAGTTCAAATTGTCCCATCTCCTTTTTATGTGAGAACTTTTTTATGTAAATCTTTTGAGAACTTTTATTATTTTTATTCTCTAAAAAAAAACCTTGAACTTTTCTCCATTCAAGGATGTACTTTTATTATTTTTGTAACATTGTTCAGTATTGCATCATAATAAGTTGAATCAACCACTTCCTTTTCCATATGTGTTTAGGTGGCTTATGGTTCTTCCTGTTATCCATAGCAATTTATGTGTATATGGTCATATGTGCATATTAATCTGAAAAAAATTCCTAATTGCCAAAATGCTAACCTATGTGAGGCAAGGAGATAATGACTATATCCCAATTACTTTGGAAGCTGAGCTGGAACTTGAGTCCAAGAGTTTGAGATCATCCTGTACAACATAGCAAGACTATAGATTATTTTTAAATGTCTAGCCTATAAAAGTACTGTCTTATAAAGTACTTATAGCTTATATTTTATTTACATTACAGTAACTATTAAACAGATAACTCCAATTATAACATACTGATTTTTAGAGTTTTTAATATCAATGTCACAGAATTTTATAACTTGATACTAGTTTGGGGTTTTTGTTGTTGGTTTGGGTTTTGTTTTGTTTTGTTTGACATAGAATCTCACTGTTTAGCCCTGGCTGGCCTAGAACTTACAATGTAAACTAGGCTGGTCTCAAACTCATAGAAATCTACTTGACTATGCTTCCATAGTGTTGGGATTAAAGGTGACAGCCACATTCCAGCCATATACAAATTGTTAATGTGTTAGTATTGTATATCTTGCTAATCTGTAGTCATTCAGATTACTTGAAATCTGAATTTTAGGATCAATTTCATTAAGTTCTATGAAAACTGTTATCAGGTATAGTGGTATTTCATTTGTATTTTAATAAATAAAGCTTGCCTGAAGATTGGAGTGTAAAACAATCCCACTGGTCAGCCTTATAGACCAGGCAGTGGTGACACATACCTTTAATCCTAGTAGCCACACTACTTGCCATAGAAACATAGAAACTGGGCAGTAGTGGTGCAGGCTTTAAATCCCAGCCCTAACGAGAAATATAAAACGTAAGGAGACCGCTCTGACACACAGTCTCATTCTGAGCTTCCTGGAGGCAGAATCGCCATTTAGTACTGAGGTAGAGATAAGAGCCAGTCAGTGGCTGGCTGTTTTGCTTTTCTGACCTTCAGGTTGAACCCCAGTATCTGTCTCTGGGTTTTTACTAATGGTGCTACAATCAGGACTTAGTGAAATGTTCGTTCTATTTGCCAGTAATGTAAAAATAAGAATACTTAATTTTCTCATCTGTGAATAAAAACTTTCCAATAAGAAGACTATCAGAGGAATGTGTATGTTGTTTATTTGTAAATACTTCTATGATTCTTATTTTGCAGGAAGTATCAACAACCCACATTATTTCATCTAGGTGTCATATTTCCATTGGTTTATTGTAGAAGAGCACAACCTTTTAGTTTCCAAATCACTTGTTTATATCAGATTTACCAATTTTACATTAGTTATTGTCTCTTTTCTCTCTATTTTGTTTGAGGCAGGAGGACTTTTTAGCTTACAGGAAGTTTTCTGTGGTGTATGTATATTTAGACTCCTGTTTTTTGTGATTTCTAATTTATTGTTTATTACCTCTCAAAATGGATTAAGTTTTGATAATCATTTTGATTCCACAGAATATGTTTCTCATATTACCACCCTTTCTTTAAAGAAAATACAGTGTTCAAGGAAGTTTTGAGGGGGAGGGGGGAAGAGGCCAGAGTTAAAAACAGATTAACTTAATGAGGTGTTATCCTTTTTAACTCTTGCCTTTTGAAGCAGGGTTCTTTGCAAACCTAATTCCTTTCCTGTTATAGAGGCAGGAAAGAAAAAGCATTTTTTCCCTTTTGGTAACTTCCTTTTGGTCCTTCCATCCATGCTAAGCTAAACTCCTTGTTTTTGTCTCACGATTGGTAGGCAGTCCATCTTCAGCGCTGTTGAATATATTTTACACATTTGGACATTCTTGTTCTTGGTTCTGTGGGAAATTAACTTGAGGGGAAAGTAACAAGAGAGATTCTGTTAAGTCTACTTTTTCTTTGCTGTTCTTTTGTTTCTTTCACTTATTTCATTTTAATCATTCTTAATTGTTCTTAAAGGTTTTGAAAAGGGGGGGAGATGCATCCATTATTTTCTGTAGTGACACAGTTGCTAAGAGTTATCAGCAGATAGGTAATCCATAATACAAAATGCCAAGTCACAAAGATTTCATCATGCCCAGTGTCTCCTTTTCATTTCAGAGATAGGTGTTAAATGGCATAACCTTTGGACACCAGCCAGTCTTGAGGATAACCTCCTCTTTGGCTATATGTTTGGAATGCTTTTGCTTGATGCTTTGTTATACAGCCTTGTTACCTGGTATGTAGAAACTGTCTTTCCTGGGCAGTATGGTGTGCCTCAACCATGGTACTTTTTCCTTATGGTAAGTTTTTTTTTCTGTTTTTCTTTTACTGAAAATAATTATTTTCATGCAATATAGTCTGATTATGGTTTCCCCTCCTTCAACTCTCTGAGATCCTCCTACCTCCCTTTATGGTAAGTTTTAACACTGCTGTTAAATCCTTACAAGATTATGGTCCTTGTAAACCTATTTCATAAATGGTGTAATCAAATTAAAAAGTCAAATTCAGATCAACCTAATCTATACAGCACTAGTATTGACACACTATCCATTCCCCTGTATATAGTTGCATAACATGTGTGGACAAAACACGGAAACTTTTCCAACTGTAAGGGCAATGACCTCTCTGTAATCAGACAGTGCAGTCCCTTAGATTAGAAGGTAGGGAAACAAAGGAAACCCACACCAAATTAATGTGTGATGTTTTTTCAGATTCTAGGAAAGAGAGAACTAAGTAATTCCTGTATTTTAGTTTCACCACTTGGTCCCTTTCATGGGGCTGACCATTATTTGCGCAAGGTAGAAAAGTGCTTACTTCTTTTCCTTCAAATTTCCTTATAATGACTGGGTGATGCACAACCAAGATACTCTGGCCAAGTGTGATGAGTCATGGCTCCACATGCACTTTCCAAAAATTCACTTCTGTTTTTCTACCTTGAAAACTACTCTCTAACAGTTTTTGCATAAATACTAGAGATTAAAATTGTAGATAATTTGACTAAAAAAATGTCATGTTTTATAACTAAAAAATACATTGCAGTTTTGTTCTTCATGTAGAGTATAGAGAAACTGTTTCCTAGTTCTTAGAAGTCTTCACTTTTTTAGTGAAATACGTATGACATAAAATTATCAATTTTTAAATAAAGTCTCTAATACTTGGTATATTTACAGTGTACAGTGATAATATGCAACCATGACCTCTCTACTCATAGTTTTTCATCCCCAAGAACTAAAACCATGACCTATAAAGAAGTAATCTCCATTTTTTATATTTCAGGCATCTATAATTTGCTTAATTTTTCTATGAGTTTATATATTCAGAATGTTTTATAAAAATTCAATCACAATTATTTGTGGGTGCTTCTTTAAGTAGTTTTTTAGGTTTATCCATGATGTAGTATGAACTGATATTTACTCATCCTGTATTATGGCTGTATGATATTCCATATCTCACTGGAGGACATATAGTTTTTATCTCTTATCTATGGTAAATATGACTATTTTTAATTATTTTGAATATGTAGCTAGTGATGTAACTACTAGTTCTTATGGCACTTCTGTGTTCAAGGTTTTGGAAACTATCAGAGCATATATTTTTGTTGCCCCCCCCCCCCACACACACACTCACTCATAAAGTACTAAGGTTCTATTCTTTCACTTATACTTCTTTTTATAGAAGTTATCCTCATAGGTTTTATGTGACACTTAATTGAATTTCCTGATAACTAATCATAGGTATGATATTTATGTGCCTATTGGTCTTTGTATATCTTGTTTAGAGACATAAATGCAGGTTCTGTGCCCATTCGGTAACTGTTGTTTGCTTTTTATGTATCTGATACCCTAAACCCTTCTTTCATATATGATTTGCAAATATTCTCTCCCATTCTATAAATTGTCCTTTTACTCATTATAGTCTTCAACACTCAAAAGTTCTTAGTTTTGATGAACTGATTTTTATCTAATTGTTTATATATTTCATATCCTTTTTAGGAATCATTGTAAAATACAATATCGTAAAGATTTGTCTTTTTACTTTCTCCTAAGAGTTGAGAGGCTTTTTACTTTTGTACTTGGTTCGTTTATTACTTTGAACTAGTTCTTTATGTAGCATGAGGTAGTCGTCTGCCCTCTTGCTTTTGTATAGATACTCTCATACTCCAGTACCATGTTTTGAAGAAATTATTTACTTCCTATTGAATATGGCCTTGGCACTGTAGATGAAAAACAAAAAAAAAATGTATGGGTTTTTTTTTATTGATTCTCAGTCTCAATCCTGTATGTCCTTGATCCAGTATGATACCATTTTGTTATTATAACAATGTTATAAATGTTAAAATCTGCCAGTGTGAGTCATCCACCTTTGTTATTGTTTTCAAGATTGTTTAGAACTAACAAAGGGCTGTGTGGTTCAGTGTGATCCTGAGGTTCAGCTTTTTTGCAAAAATGGACACTGCAATTGGGATTGGACTATAGTGGCAAATTAAGATATTGTTGCTATCTTAAAACAATATAAAAGGTTACAATTTATGTGTCTTATGTTTTATTTTGATAGTCTTCAGGTTCTTTCAATAGAGCTCGAAAATTTTCACTGTGGTAGTCTCTTATTTCTTTACTTAACTTATTTATCCTTCAGATTTTATTGGTTTTGGATGATGCCAAGAATGAAATTGTCAATTTTGGTTTTGGATTTTTTACACTACTTTATATGTATGTATATATATATATATAAACAATTATTATATGTTGATCTTGCCCATTGTGTCTCTTTGTTTGCTAGTTCTGGTTGTTTGTAGGTATATGGATGTCTGGGATTGTGCCCTCTTTAAATACAGTTTCACCTCTTCTGTTCCCATTAGTTGTGGTTTTGTTTTACTAGCTCACTGCTTTGGCTGCCCCTTGTCCTACAAAGGTGATGGGTGTTAAAGGTGAAAGCAGACATCTTCTGTGTCTTGTTCATGCTTTAAGAGACAGTTTTCAATCTTTCATCATTGAGTATTGTTATTTGTAAGTTTGGGGGAGTATCATAAAAACACTTTTCTGTTTCTAGATTCCTAAGTATTTTTATCATGCACGAACTAAAATGATCCTATGGTATAATTTTCTTTTATCCTATTAATGTGATATTGCATTGATTGATTATAGTATATGGAATCATCTCTGAAATACATTTCACTTTTAATGACATATGATCATGTTAATATACTAGGAGATCCGGTTTGTTGGCATTGTATTGAAGATTTTTGCATCCATATTATAAGATCTATAGTTTTCTTCTTTGTCTTTGTCTGGTTTTGGCGTTCAGATGATACTGATTTCTCAATGAGTTAAGGGTATTCCCTTATGTTTTTGGAAGAGTTGAATAAAAACTGATAATTTTTGTTTAAATGTTTGAGAAAATTTCCTAATGAAGCTATCTAGTATAGGTTTTGTAGGAATATTACTGATCACTGATTCACTTTGTTATGGGTGTATTCAGAGTTCAGTTTCTTTTTTTTTCTACTTAAGATTTTTTTTATTGTTTTTTTATTATATATGTTTCAACCATGTTTTCTTCCTCTCCAAACTCCTCCCAGGCCCACCACGTCTCCTTGCCCACCAATCCAACTTTATGTTTTCTCCCCCTTTCAGAAAACAGTTTTTGTTGTTGTTAGTTACATTTTGTTTGTTCATTAATAAAATTGCATAATACATGCTCTTTACCCCATCCAAGTGTGCAGTAAAAGATAAACAATAAACCCTGGGTAGCACAGACTTGTTTGGCCTGATTTAAACCTTTAGAAATGCAAATTGAAACAAAAGTTTTTAATGCTCATTTTGGTAATGATCTTTTATCTTTTTCTGTAGCGCTCATACTGGTTTGGCAAACCAAAAATTAGAAAGACTGCAGAAGAGACGAAGTGCTTACCCACAAAACATGACTGTTTTGAGGCTGAACCTACCAACTTGGTGGCAGGTATACAGATCAAATGTTTGCACAAGGTATTGTTTCAAATACTTCTGCAGGAACCAAAAACTGCTTATGTCCATTGAGACTGGTTTATCTTTGGCTACTCCGGAAAAAGAGATGCTTTAATTGATTTATTTGCATCATAATAAATATAATTGTCCCCTAAAAACCAGAGCTTGGTTGGAGCTGTGTTTAATAAATCATATAAGTATAGATATATGTTTACAATGTTGTATTATTTGCTCCATCTTTATGCTTTACTTTCATTCTTAAATCTGAAACAATATTTCGTCTTCATTTTCTAAGTGTTTTCATTGAATATCAAATTTTATATTAAAGATGTTGCCATACTATTGTTCCAGATTTATCTTTTCAGATTTAATGGGTTATAATTAGCACATAAAAATTTCATTTATTTTAGGTATTTTATGATTGGTATACATGTGTACTGTGGAATTATTTACCGAAGTCAGATTTTTAACATCCATTACCATCCATAGGTTTTGATAGTTCATATTAATGAGAAAATTTTAAATTTGCTTTCATCACATTTCAGATAAACAATACTATATTATGAACTACCATTAACTACCATTGTATGTTGTAATTAGGCCCCAAGGTTTATTTATGTACAACTGAAAGTTGGTGCCTTTTAACCAATATCTCTGTTTCCCTCAGTACTTGATAATCACTGATCCACTCTCTCCAAATGTGGCATTTTTAGATTTTTGCATGAAGTTGAAATGATAGTTTTTGCCTCTCTCTCTCTGGCGTATATCCATTAAAATGTTGTCTGGGATTTGTTCATGTGTTACAGATCTCAATTTCCTTTTTTGTGATCAAATAATATTCCAGCTGTGTCTCACATCTTTATCCATTTATTTATTGATTAACAGGTCTTATTTGTCTTGGGCATTGTGAGTTATGCTTCACTAAACATGGAAGTGATTGTTCCTAATCTCAGGAAGGAGATAATCTTAGCATTGCGTCTTTAGGTGTGAGGTTTACTATAGATTTGGATTATTGGATTAAATAGCTCGTTTTCTATTATTATTTTGTTACAAATTTAAAAGTAAAAAATAAATTATAAGTGCTTTTTCTACATTTTATGTTATGACAGGATTTTTCTTTCTATTTTTCTTTTTCTTTTTTTTTTGAGACAGGATTTCTCTGTAGCTTTGGAGCCTATCTTAGAACAAGCACTTGTAGACCTGGCTGGCTCAGACTCACAGAGATTCGCCTGCCACTGCCTCCCGAGGGCTTGGGTTAAAGGTGTGTGCCACCAACGCCCAGCTTTTTTTTTAATTCTGGTTTTCTCTTATATGTGTTTGTGCATTGGTGTGTGCATGTGCACATGTGTATGGTTACATTATTCATTGAATCATGTCTCAGGCAGAGCTAGAACTCACAAATATGTCTTACTCTTGATAGTCATCTTGCTCCATGGAGCCTGTTTTGCCTTCTCAGGCTGGAATTACAGACAGGGCGCCATGCCCCCAGCCATTTACATGAACTGGGATCAAACACCTTTCTATTGCTTATGCAGGAAGCACTTTAACCACTGAGCTCTTGCCTTGGCCTTCTGTTTTTGTTGTGTTTTGATTTTTGAGTCAGGTGTTGTTATGTAGTTAGGTTAGCATTGAATTCATGATATTTCTGCCTCAGTCTCCTAAATACTGAGATTGTTGGTGTTGTATCTTTTTTTTATTATTAAAAATTTCCACCTCCTCCCCTCCTCCCATTTCCCTCCCATTTCCCTCCCACTCACTCTAGCCCTCCCTCTCCAGTCCTAAGAGCAGTCAGGGTTCCCTGCCCTGTGGAAAGTTCAAGGTCCTCCCCACTCCATCCAGGTCTAGGAAGGTGAGCATCCAAACAGACTAGGCTCCCACAAGGCCAGTCCATGCAGTAGAATCATTGTCCTTGGCTTCTCAGTCAGCCCTCATTGTCAGCCACATTCAGAGAGTCCAGTTTGATCACATGCTCCATCAGTCCCAGTCCAGCTGGCCTTGGTGAGCTCCCATTAGATCAGTCCCACCGTCTCAGTGGGTAGACACACCCCTCGTGGTCCTGACTTCCTTGCTCACGTTCTCCCTCCTTCTGCTCCTCATTTGGACCTTGGGAGCTCAGTCCAGTGCTCCAATGTGGGTCTCTGTCTCTATCTCCATCTATTACTGGATGAAGGTTCTATGGTGATATGCAAGATATTCATCAGTGTGGCTATAGGATAAGGCCAGTACAGGCACCCTCTCCTCTGCTGCCCACGGAACTAGTTGGGGAAATCCCCTTGGACACCTGGGAACCCCTCTAGAGCCAAGACTCTAGCCAGCCCTAAAATGGCTCCCCTGGTTAGGATAACTTCTTCCCTGATCCCATATCCACCCTTCCTCCATCTCAATTATCCCATTCCCCCAAACTCT
Organism: Arvicola amphibius; assembly: GCF_903992535.2. NCBI lineage: Eukaryota > Metazoa > Chordata > Mammalia > Rodentia > Cricetidae > Arvicola > Arvicola amphibius. Next base: position 122,567,493 of record NC_052047.1, read on the forward strand.
CCCCAATCCTCCTCTTCTCCCTTCTCTCTCCCGAATCGCCCCTTCCACTCAATCCACCCCCACCCCCCTGCTCCCAACTTTTGCCTGGCGATCTTGTCAACTTCCATTATCCAAAAGGATAACTATATGTTTTTCTTTGGGTTCACCTTCTTATTTAGCTTCTCTAGGATCACGAACTATAGGCTCAATGTCCTTTGTTTATGGCTAGAAGATGCTTATGAGTAAGTACATACCATATTCCTCTTTTTGGGTCTGGATTATCTCACTCAGTAAAGTGTTTTCTATTTCCATCCATCTGCATGCAAAATTCAAGATGTCATTGATTTTTACCTCTGAGTACAACTCTAAAGTATATATGTGCCACACCTTCTTTATCCATTCTTCTATTAAGGGTTTTTTTCCCTAGGTTTTTTCCAGGTTCTGGCTTTATTACAAATAGTGCTGCTATGAACATAGTTGAACAAATGCTTTTGTAGTATGATTGGGCATCTCTTGGGTATATTCCCAAGAGTGGAATTGCTGGATCCCGAGGTAGGTTGACTCCCAGTTTCCTGAGAAACCACCACACTGATTTCCAAAGTGGTTGCACAAGTTTGCATTCCAACCAACAGTGGATGAGTGTTCCCCTTACTCCACAACCTCTCCAGCATAGGCTATCATTGGTGTTTTTGATTTTAGCCATTCTGACAGGTGTAAGATGGTATCTCAAAGTTGTTTTGATTTGCATTTCCCTGATAGCTAAGGAGGTTGAGCATGACCTTAAGTGTCTTTTGGCCATTTGAACTTCTTCTGTTGAGAATTCTCTGTTCAGTTCAGTACCCCATTTTTAATTGGGTTTATTAGAGTTTTAATGTCTAGTTTCTTGAGTTCTTTTTATATTTTGGAAATCAGACTTTTGTCTGATGCGGGATTAGCGAAGATCTTCTCCCATTCAGTAGGTTGCCTTTTTGTCTTAATGACAGTGTCCTTTGCATTACAGAAGCTTCTCAGTTTCAGGAGGTCCCATTTATTCATTATTGCTCTTATTGTCTGTGCTACTGGGGTTATACATAGGAATTGGTCTCCTGTGCCCATGTGTTTCAGACTACTTCCCATTTTCTCTTCTATCAGGTTCAGCCTGGTCAGATTTATATTGAGGTCTTTAATCCATTTGGACTTGAGTTTTGTGCATGGTGATAGATATGGATCTATTTTCATTCTTCTACATGTTGAAATCCAGTTATGCCAGTACCATGTGTTAAAGATGCTTTCTTTCTTCCATTGTATAATTTTAGCTCCTTTGTCGATCAAGTAGGCTTCATCCCAGAGATGCAGGGCTGGTTCAACATATGAAAATCTATCAATGTAATCCATCATATAAATAAACTGAAATAAAAAAAAACCATATGATCATTTCATTAGATGCTGAAAAAGCATTTGAAAAAAATCAACACCCCTTTATGATAAAGGTCTTAAAGAGATTAGAGATACAAGTTTCATACCTAAATATAATAAAAGCTATATGCAGCAAGCCGACAGCTAACATCAAATTAAATGGAGAGAAACTCAAAGCCATTCCACTAAAATCAGGAACAAGACAAGGCTGTCCACTCCCTCCATACCTCTTCAATATAGTGCTTGAAGTTTTAGCAATAGCAATAAGACAACATAAGGAAATCAAGGGAATTCGAATTGGAAAGGAAGAAGTTAAATGTTCGTTATTTGCAGATGATATGATAGTGTACATAAGCGACCCCAAAAACTCTACCAAAGAACTCCAGCTGATAAAAACCTTTAGTAATGTGGCAGGATGCAAGATCAACTCCAAAAATATCAGTTGCCCTCCTATACACAAAGGATAACAAAACAGAGAGGGAAATCAGAGAAGCATCATCTTTCACGATAGCCACAAATAGCATAAAATATCTTGGGGTAACTCTAACCAAGGAAGTGAAAGATCTATTTGACAAGAACTTTAAGTCTTTGAAGAAAGAAATTGAAGAGAAAATGCAAGGATCTCCCTTGCTCTTGGATTGGGAGGATCAACATAGTAAAAATGGCAATTCTACCAAAAGCAATCTATAGATTCAATGCAATCCCCATCAAGGTCCCAACAAAATTCTTCACAGACCTTGAGAGAACAATAATCAACTTTATATGGAAAAACAAAAAACCCAGGATAGCCAAAACAATCCTATACAATAAAAGTACTTCTGGAGGCATTACCATCCCTGACTTCAAACTCTATTACAGAGCTACAGTAATGAAAACAACGTGGTATTGGCATAAAAACAGAGATGTTGACCAATGGAATTGAATCGAAGACCTGGATATTAACCCACAAACCTATGAACACCTGATTTTCGACAAAGGAATTGTATCTTTTCATAAGCATTATTTCCAGTGAAAAATTCTCTTTCAGTTCTTATTTTGCTGCCTATAATGTTCTTTTATTTTCTGGTACCTTATAGAAATTTGTCACTATTTTTGTACAATTTGGTGATTTTTTATTAAAAATAGTTTTCCCTTGGATCTCTTTCTGGCTTTATTAACTCAAGAATATCTGTACTTCACAGAAGGGAGAGAACTAGGTGTTTTTGTTTGTTTCTTTGTTTTGGTTTTTCACAATAGGGTTTCTCTGCAACTTTGGAACCTGCCCTGGAACTAGCTCTTGTAGACCAGGCTGGCCTAAAACTCATAGAGATCCAACTGCCTCTGCCTCCCAAGTGCTGGGATTAAAGGCATGTGCCACTGCCTGGCGTACTAGGTGTTTTTTGTTTCTGTTAAATATTATTATTAAATATTACTATTTTGCTTTTGAAGCAATTTAATTTCTTAGCAATAATTTGATTATTTCATATCTGCTTTCTTTAATCAACAGTTAGTTATTCCTCATGATTGAAACATAAGCCTTTTTTATCATCTGTCTAATACCAGAGAGTTTATTATGCCACAGTCCTTGAACTGTTTAAGATTTGAAAATAGCATGGAAGTGATTTTGCCTTTGGTTTCTAGAATGCCTTTTTTTTATTCCTGATAAATCTTTTGTTTCATATGTAACAATGAAGTAATCCATGCGAGAAAATTCCAAATCACTACACTTTATTAAGCCAATTAAGAGTACAGTAAGTCTTCTAGCCAGCTGACCATGCTGGGGAAGATTCTTGGTGCCACAAAGGAGTATGGGGATTTGTGGATGTAAGTTTCTGTCACACTCTCCTGTAGCTGCTCAGTCCCAAAGAAACACACAGAGGCTTATATTAAATATGAACTGTTTGGCCTATTAGCTCAGGTTTATTATTAACTAGCTCTTTTTTTAAAAAATAATTTATTATGATTTATTTAACTTTATTTTATGTGCATTGATGTGAAGTTGTCAAATTCCCTGGAACAGGAGTTACAGACAGTTGTGAGCTGCCGTGTGGGTGCTGGGAATTGAACCTGAGTCCTCTGGAAGAGCAGTCAGTGCTCTTAACTGCTGAGCCATCTCTCCAGCCCCTTAACTAGCTCTTACAACTTAAATTAACCCATAATTCTTATCTGTGTTTAGCCACATGGCTGGTTACCTTTTATCAGTGATGTATTCTCATCTTACTTCCTCTGTGTCTGACTGGTAACTCTCACTCTGCCTTTCCTCTTCCCAGAATTCACTTAGTCTGATTTCCCTGACTATACTTTTTGCCTGGCTACTGGTCAATGAGCATTTTATTAAACCAAAATGAGGGACTAAACTTTACAATATACAAAAGCATTATCCCACAGCATTTTCCCCTTTTTGCTTTTTAAAACAAGACCATAAATTTAATCTCCTTTATCTTTTTCCTGACCATTATCCATAACAACTTGTAACCAACACACTAAACAAAGACAAACGTCCGTAATCCATTTTTGGGGGAATGTGGGCATAGTTTTCTACACGACTACTTTCTGCTGATTAGGAGAACTGGACATCTTATAGAGACCCAAAGAAAATTTAGGATTATGATCAAGTCCTGACTAGGGTATTCTCTGAGGCTGAATCATCTCAACCAGCAGTCTTGAAGCTGTTCTGGATGTAGATCTCAGAGAAAACTGCAACAGAGGTGCTCTGAAATGTTGGATCATCTGGACTATCTGTTTACATTGGAGATTTTTTTCAGGGGGTCTTCCACCATCAATCATTATTTTCCTTAATCCAGAATGAATCTGCAGACTTTCATTTCCTGTGGAAACAAAAGCAAAACCTTTTCTCCAAAGTGACATTTTTTACTTAAATTTTGAATTCAAGACATTTTCTAAATATATAGGTTGGATTAATCCAGCTGCATTTATAATCAAATATCTTTTAACAGCTATTGTTCCTTTCTCGGCAGTCAAACAATTCATAGACAACACAATAACACACAGTATCCAGATTCTCTTTGTATTTTCTACCTTTACATGGCTTTTGTTTCCTTACTCTATTTCTTTTATCTTTATTTTTAATTTCTAGTTTTTCGAGACAGATTTTCTCTGTAACTTCAGAGCCTGTCCTGGAACTCATTCTGTAAACCAGGCTGGCCTTGAACTCAGAGATCTGCCTGCCTCTGCCGCCCAAGTGCTGGGATTAAAGGCATGTGCCACCACTTCAAGCTACTCTATTTCTTTTGTAAAGGACTTTTTCTATCCTTTTTCTTTTCTCTTCCAAGCCTATGTCTATTTTTAAACACACTATAAACTGTTTAGAGTTTACTGTCTTTACTGTACATATCTATCATTTACTGAGCACATGAGTCTTTAATCTGCTAATCAGCATTGCTAGGATTAATAAACAACATGGCTAGAATTAAAGTTGTGGCATTGGCAGCTGGCTCTGCCTCATTCCTTAGCTTCCAGAGAGTCTAGTTTCATGGTGGAGATACTGGTACGAACCAGATTTATTGCCACAACTCTGTGGAGTTTCTAGGTCCATGCCATCATCAAGAAGCATGCAACTAACTGCTCGTAAACACCATTTAAGTGTTTGATGGCAGAGCCTCTCAAAAGAGCTGCAAGGATTTTGCTGCTAATGCTGAGTCAAGAAGCTTCTCTTAAAGACGCTGTTCCTCTGCTTGCCACCAGAGGAACCTACCAGAAACTTGGACGGTTGCCAAGAAGCTACACTTGTCTCTGTTCTTGTCTGTCTAGAATCCTTTTTATTTTTTAAAGCTTTCTCAGACTTTATGTGGAAATTCTTGCCAAACATTTGGGCGTCATTTATGGATGTAAGTTTCTATTCTGCCTGATCCCACAGTATTCAGTCCCAAAGAAACACACAAAGGCCTATATTAGTTATAAACTGTTTGGCCTTTTAACTCAGGATTATAATTAACTAGCTCTTACAACTTAACCCATACTATTAACTAACTTTTACAATTTAAATTAACCCATGATTCTTATTTTTGTTTAGCCATGTGGCTTGATACCTTTTTTCAGTGAGACATTCTCATCTTGCTTCCTCTGCATTTGGCTTTCCTGTATCACACTCTGTCTTTCCTCTTCCCAGAATTCTCTTAGTCTAGTTGCCCCATCTATACTTCCTACCTGGCTACTGGTCGATCATTATTTTATTAAACTACTATGAGGGACTAACCTTTACAGTTTACAAATGCATTATCCCATAGCACAGGTTTTAAAATCTGGAGGCTGCAGTCACTTCATACCTGATGCATGCTTCTAAGCTTTGATCTGATAAAATATCACACAAGGCCATTCCTCTAAAGGAACCAATTTTTTTTTAACCTCTCAGGACTCTTTCTCACAAGGGAGGAGGATCCTATTGGTCTTGTGAAAAAACTTTTTCAAGGGGAGGAGGTCAGAAGTTAGGGCAAGTTGGCCTATCTTAAGATATTTCATCACTATTACATGTACCATTTTAGTCTCTTTAGTTTCCTCATAATGTTGATCATATCTGTAAGTATTTTGTTTGCCCGAATCTTTTGTCTCATCATGTTTTGTGAAGGCTTCAGTAAAGTAGGTATTTATATGTGACTTATGTTAAGGTGTGAGATTATATTCAAGTTTCCCTTTTGGTTTGCATATTGAAGTGAATGGGGACAGTCACTGAGTTAGAAGGAAGAATTGAATATACTTTCAAAGGATGATGGTGATTTTTAAATTTATTGAAATATATGTTAATATTTCAATGTCTTAGACATGCCAATTGTGAGAAACAGAGGAAATATTTTTCTGGTAGATATTTAGAGATACAGAGTTATGCCCAACCTAGAGGACAATGGTGACTATATAAACTGGTGACATAACTTCTCCATGGAATAGATAATAGAGAGAGAACAGCCAGAGGCATCTGGGAGAGAAAAAGTAGAGTGAATGTGGCTAGCAGACTGAACCTTGAAAGAAGCAGGAACAGAGCAGAGCGTGGGAGCAAGAGAAATAGCAGGGTTATAAGGAGAATTGGTGGCTGGAGGGAGTTAAGAGTGGGGTGAAAAGGGCCAAGAGGCTAGCAGACTCTTTGGTATGCTAATAAGCTCCCCAGAGTGCTTCGTCCCATCTGTAGAGGGGAATCTGGGTCACAAATTAGTGAGGATGGCTTTTTTTTTTTTTTTTTTTTTTTTTTTTTTTTTTTTTTTTTTTTTTTTTTTTTTTTTTTTTTTTGTCTAACTGCCAGAAATCCTGTTTCTGGATATCTGGAATGCCTTTTAGAGTCTGTGGGATCTTTTGGACCTGACAACAGCATCATTCATAATTGATAGCATGAGTTTGATGATACAGAAGGTATGAATGTTTGTCTTTTTAAATGACAGATAACAGATTATTTTTCATCCCACAGGAATTTAAAAACAAACCTGCAGTAAACAACCTGTCACTGAACGTGTATGAGGGGCAGGTCACTGTCCTTCTGGGCCACAATGGGGCAGGAAAGTCCACAACCTTGTCTGTTCTCACAGGTGTGTATTCATCTCCATTCCAGGCAAAGTTACCTTCCTCAGACTGAAAAACAAGGAGTTTTACTCTTGAGGCCTGGCCACTGATCTCTCCAAAGATGGCAAAATAGTCATGCTTTTTGGAGCAAAATACTCTTCAAAGAAATTGAGAATTTCGTTAAGAAATGTCACTCTGTAAAAACAAAAGAATGAAAAAGGTTATACCAATCCAGGGGAAGAGAAAATGTGCTGTGTTCCTGTCAACCCTTCCTCAAGATAGTTTAGCTCACAGCCTAGAGGTTTTTTCATTAGAACTTTTCTCCCTTAGAGAGGAGAGAGGAAATGCACCTTCTGCTATATCTCATGGACTTGAGTTTGCTTTCCAAGGGCCAGAATTCTATTTCATCTCTGCATAGGTGCTGAGAGAGATAGAGCCTGTGTAGCTGAACAGCAGGGAACACAAGATACAGGGCAGGTGTTTTCCCATAACTTTCACTCTTCTGACATAACAAGGCTGGAAAACCAGAAAAAGGAGAGTCTTATTCCAAAGTTCCAGTTGAAGGACTGATTTCTAGCTCACTTGTGCTGAGTGCTAACAGAACAGTAAAACCCAGAAACTAGGACATCCAAGAAAGTGCATGCACACGAGAGAGGGGGAGGGAAAGGAAGAGGGAGAGAGGAGAGAAGAGAAGGAGAAGGAGAGGGAGAGGGGAGAAGCAGGCATCTTCCTACAGTTGACCCTGCTTCGCAAGTTGGGAAAATAAATGCACAGGACCAGTGCTTTTCCTCCACTGGAGACAGAGAAAATAGAGCAAGACTTAAGTCTAAGTCTTTCTGAATTCACCAAAGAATTGACGCTTCTTCCACTTGTGTTAGGCAATGACTTTTTGTACAGTATATTACCTACTGTTAACAATATTTTATAAACCACTCTAAATGTGTTAAAACATTCAATATCGTATTAGGTGTTATTCCCTAAAAGCAAATATTGGAGGTATAGATATGATGTGTTTAGCATACTAAATTATACTATACGCATATTTTAAACCCATCAAAACTCATACTTTAAGTGCACTTAATTCTTTATTAAGTACACATCAATAAAACTAAAAACTGAAATTATAATATGATCCTTTTTTGGATACATGTCCAGGAATATTGAGAAGACAATCTTAAGAGCTCCTTTCACACTCTAGTTTCTAGCAGTATTTGCCCTAAGTTGCAGATCTTTGTCAACAGAGAACTGGTAAGAAAAGTGTGGTAGATTCACATTCATACAATAAAATGCTCAGGCCTGAACCAGAGAGAAATCCTGTTTTATGCTATAACATGGATAAACTTTGGTATTGCTAAGTAAACCAATTATAAAGAGAAAAATCTAGAATGGATTTTACTTATTGAAAGACCCAGATAAATCCAGACCCCTCTAGCAGAAAGAATAGAGCCAAAAATCTAGCAGGGAGAGAAGAACCAAAAATCTAGTGACTCTGTTTCAGGAACTAGCTGACCATAAAGTTAGATTATAATCTTGAGAAACGGGAAATTACCCCCTTGTGAGTATCACTTGTATTTTCAGAATTTTCCAATGACTCCCTCCTTTACTCCTTTTGGGTTGTGGTTTCTTCCCCTAAATATCCCCTCTTCCAGCTACTCAGGGTCGAACTCCTCTACCCCTATATGGGAAATAAGTTTTGGCCCCAGTGAGCTGGTTCCTGTTCTGTCAATAAACCTCGTGTGATTGCAACAAGGACAGTCTCTTGTGAGTTCCTGGGGGGTTGTGTTATCCCGAGACTTGAGTGAGAGTCTCCCCACTCTGGGGGTCTTTCATTATGAACGGTATTTAAAGTTGCTAACTTCATAGAAACAGGTGGAAGGATCATGATTGACAGAGACTGATTTTTTTTTATCATAAACAATGGAATATTTAAACAATGAAGTATTTAAAGTAAGGGAGGGAAGAGATTTTTAACCAAAATTCTATACCTAACAAGATTGTTCTTCAAAAGTTGAAAAAAAAGAAAGGAAAAAAAGAAAATTAGACATAAGCAGAAAATAGAGACTGAAGAGTTTATTACTATAGCATTTAGTAGTATTACAGAAAATGCCAGGACTCCTTCATGTAATAATGAAAGTAAACTAGAGAGTCACTTAAATCTTCAATGGAAAAGATGCTCAGTTAAAACAACTGTATATACAAATAAGATACCAAGTATGATTATAGTTCTGGTTTGCTATATTATTAGAAAGACAAATGCACAAAAATTGTTACTCTGCTATTGGGACACATATGATAAAAATGCAACTTATGATGACAACATAAAAGAAAGGGGTATAGATATATAAGAACAATTTTAGGTTAACTTTTATCCTTGTTTGTTCTTCACTCCGTGGAAAATACCATGATGAGATTAAGTTATGAGAGGAGGTGTTTGTTTGCCTCACAGTTCCAGGAGGATACCGTCCATCATGGTGAGGAAGACATGGGTGGCACCAGGCAGGGAAGGTGTGCTGCAGGAGCAGGAGGCTGGCAGGCCACTTTGCATCTCTACTCAGGATGCAAATAGTGAACAGGAAGTGAGGCCTACTCCCAGTGACTTCCTCCCTTTATCAGGACTCTCCTCCTAAACAGCAACACCATCCTGTGGAGGGTAGTTCACAGTTAAACCACTGCACTGTCAAAGTTAAGACGGCATCAGTACAAACAAATTAAAATTAATGTAAATAATAATTTTTACCATACCTGTAAAAGTTAAATGAAAAAAATCACTAGGAAGTCACCTAAACAAAAATTAAGGCAATAATGAAGGAAATGTGGTACAAACTCAAAACATAGAGCAAAATGACAAACCTAACTCCTCCTTATAAGTAATTCCCTAGTATTTAATTATTTTTGAAAACATGGCTTCTTTTACTATTGCCAATCTCTATGTTCCCTATAAATATATGATGATATTCATAAACAACACTTTTTAGTTCCCCCTTGATGAGCATGGTAGCCCAGACTACCCTCTCTGTTCTCACTAGCCTCCAGGTAACTAAGGTTTGCAGTCAGAAGTCAGCCTCCTGGATTGGTAGATGTGTCAATAAGCTTAGAAATACAGTTTTCAGCTGCTGTATCCAAAGATAGGGAAGGCTGTGGTGACTGCCAGCAGGCTGCCCTCTTCTGCCCTAGATGTCAACTTGCCAATCTGCATTTCAATACTTTTGAAAGGGGGCTTCTACCACCTGTTTTCACTTTGGGAAAGAACCTAGCAAGAGTAAAATATGTTTTGGGAGTATGTATTTTTTAAAAAGAAAAGTGAGTCACGGTGTAACAGCTTTATAGTTGGTTATTCACATATAATAGATAATATGTGAATATTTACCATAGAATTAATTACCAACAGCAGAACATATATATGATGTATTTAAAATATTTAAATTTCTTGAGGATAATAATCATATTTTCCCAGTATTTGCTTTTTATAGCGTCTACCCAATATCTAGTATAAGCCCCTCATGGAGCAAGTGGCTAGGCCTCACCCCCAGACTGCTCTCAGGGTAAGACGCGGCCCCTCAAGGCATATGAGTTTCCAGGCTCCAACCCAGCCCCAGACTACACTAATGACCATCACAGCCATTTCTAATCCCTCACATCGCAGCTAGCCACGCTCTACCTAAAAGAAACAGAGCCCAAGATCAAGCCACAAAGCCCCATCTGGAAAGCTCTGCCCCTAAAGAAACCCTATGTAAAGCCTGCCTCCTCCTGTTCAGTTCTTTGCGACTTCTTCCCTCCTGTGTGAGATTTGTTGTGTGGTATGATTTTGTGGTATTCCTTGGTTCCTGACACCCAAAGCTGCAACACTTCCATTGGTGGAAACCCTTTCCTTCTGTGGAGCTGTAGCATTTATACTGGAGAAGCCTTTCCCATCAGAGCTGTAATGTTTGTACCTAGTATTATACAAATACAGTAACTATCTGATTACAATGATGCATAGCAACTAATCTGAATGTTTTCATAATAAACACCAATAAAGCTATACCTATTATAAAGAGCATGTAAACAAAGAAATAAAACTTAAAAGGACTAATTCTGCCTCACTAAAGGCAATTTCTGGTATTTCTCTTTACTTCTCTGTAGGCAACAGTCCTAGTTTTATTAATACTCCACACGTCTGTATGAGCTTGCAATTGTGCCTCTTATATAACATGAAAACTTAGCCTATTCCCTGTCTTCTCTATAATTCTAGGTCGTTTCCCTGCCACCAGAGGAGAGGCCTATATTAATGGATATAATATTTCGGATAACATGATTGAAATTAGAAAAGACTTGAGCTTCTGCCCTCAACATGACCTGTTGTTTGATGACTTGACACTATCAGAACACCTTTTTTTCTATTGGACGGTGAGTCAGAAGTATGTCTTATAAAATTACTTAGTAAATTTGACTTTCTTCCTTGATATACAGATCCGTTAATTTTAACTTTTTAAATTAAATTTATTTCACTATTGTGGGAAAAACATTAAAATTACACCTAGTGTATTGCCTGCTGTTGATAAAGATATACACTGAACAATGCAGAAATCAAATTAAACATAAACCTAACTCTAATCCAAAGTTTCTCCCTGCCATCCTAGAGGACTTCTGGCCAGGCTTCAGCATATTGTCCTGCAATACTTGATCCAATACTTGATCCTGACAGTGTAGTTTACCAAAGGTCTGGGGCTGATTGCCCAACTCCTGGCTCAGCAAAGGCCTGGCTCAGCAAGGGCCTTTCTTAAATAGCTACAATTATGTCAGTATTCAGAGTTGTTTTATTATTTCAATCTCTCCCATGTATATAGTATCTGTTGGTCCATCTTACACTAGCAAGAGGTGTGAACACAGTTTTCAGTGTTTGCTATTCATCAGTTAGGATTAGATTCAAGTATGCAAATGTTGCAATGAGCACACAACTTTGTTACACCGTGTACAACATCATTTTTCTGTTTCTGTTTTCTCTCTGTACTTTCTGCTTTCCCAGATGCTTTTCTCACTTGTTCAACCAGAAATCATCCCCTTTCATGACTGTGCTGCTACATTCAGCCTGCCAGCAAAGAGGAAGGTGTGCGCCTTCCCGCTGGTGCCACAGTACACGGAGCTGTGGAAAGGTTTTCTTTTTCTCGGAGTTTGGCTCTTGCAGACTTGTCTTCTTATTTTTCCTTGCCACTGTCCCCACCAGGGGAATACCATTACTAGTGTACAAAAGAAACAGAAAAACATTGGGTTTTCTGCCTGTCTGTTTTCCTTTCCATTCAAATAAAACTGTAAGGTTTCTCTTTACTCTCAGTCTGGACCAGGGAGCTCACTTTCAAGGTTGGATTGATCGGATTTCATGCTAAAGGGCACACAGGAAAGTGGTAAATCAACATTGGCTCAGTGATACTCTAGATTCTAGGGTTCTCCATGTTAACTTTACTTTTTACAGTTTTCTGTTTATCAAGGTCAGTGGGCTATAAAGAAGTGTATACATTTCCATAGCTTCTGGAGCTCATCACAAATGTGTTTTCTGTCATCTCTTTGTTAATGAGCTACAGATAAATTCTAAATATAAAAGAAAACACAGTTCTGGTGATTAAATCCACAGCTCTGTACATATTCTGCCACCAACTTACATCTCTATTCCCTGACAATCTTTGTTTTAGGAACTGTCCTCTAGATGTGAGGAAAGATGCATTTTTAATTGATACAAATAAAGCTGATATGAAATGTTCCTAGGGGTACACCTGCAATACACTTTCATGTCTGTGTAATGTCTGATGACCCTTGACTTTGTGATGGTAAATTGGTTGTATGATATAAACCCTGGCTTCTTTTTCCAGGTCAAAGGAAAAGATAAGGACGTATACTTTAGGGATATTGAGCGTATGCTGTCTATGTTTAACCTGAAAGATAATTACCACTCATTATCTGGCTCAGTGAGTGGAGGAGTGAGGCGCAAGCTCTCCATCATTATAGCGCTTTTAGGGCGCGCCAAGGTATTAAAAAGAAAGGGGAGCAATATAAACCCAGAGTGGGAGGTGAAGCAGGGCCTCTGTATGAATTTCTGTTAGCTGCATGGAAAACTCAGTTCTCTCGAAACCTGTTGTTTTGAATCTGAAAGGAAACACAACAGTGTAGACAGGGGAATCATTTGCTTAGCTATCATAGCTGATACAATGCTTTGGATTGTTATAATTTTCTTAGGTTCACATCTATTATAGTTGTCATTCTGTACCTTAGCTCCAGCGTTATCCCTTCACACAGCAAGTAAGCCCATGAGGTGCTTAGTATTAATTATCAGTGATCATAAAATTGTTCTCCTGGCTTTTAGGTAGTGATACTTGATGAACCATCATCTGGCATGGACCCAATGTCAAGAAGGGCCACCTGGGATTTCCTTCAGCATCATAAACGCCATCGGACCATTTTACTAACCACCCACTACATGGATGAAGCTGACATCCTGGGTGACCGCATTGCTATCATGGTCAGGGGGACCTTGCACTGCTGTGGTTCTTCAGTCTTCCTGAAACAAATATATGGTCTCACTACATTTGATCATTTTTAAGCTCATAATACTATAATAATATTCTAACATTATTTTCATTGTATTTTGGTTATATACCCAAAACTTAATTACTTTCCTCTATTCTGCAGAATTAATCTCAATTATTATAATCTTTTTCCTTTATTAATATTATTATTATTAATTATTATTATTAAAAATTTCCACCTCCTCCCCACCTCCCATTTCCTTTCCCTTTCCTTAACTCCCCTCCCCTTCCCTTTCCAGTCCAAGGAGCAGTCAGGTTTCCCTGCCCTGCGGGAAGTCCAAGGTCCAACCCCCTCCATCCAGGTCCTGCAGTTCTGCATCCAGAGGGTTATTTGGATGACTGAAACGACTGACTGATTCGTTCCTTGAGAAGAGGAGGAACCAGATATCCCTGACTTAAGTTTCTATGTTTCCAAACAAATATCAAATCCTTAACATAATGATATAAATCTGAAATTTAGTATTGGTAGTAACAATGTAATACAGAATAAATGAATTGAATAAGTGGGGGCTGAAGAAGTGGCTCAGTGCTTAAGAACACTTGATGCTCTTGCAGAGGATCTGGGTGCAATTCTCATTACCTGTATGACAGCTCATAATGATCTAACTCCAGTACCAAGAAATTCATTGCATTCATTTGATACAAAGACATACAAGCAGGCAAAATACTCATACACATAAATTAGATTATATAAGTGAAATAAAACAATTATTTGATAATTAGTTATATCTGTGATAAGTGATAAATTAGTATTTTAAACAGTGAATTATTGTGGGTTAAAATTATAACAGGATTTTTAATTAGAGGCTATAAATGTAAGACGTGGTAGAAGAATTCTAAGATTAAAGTATAGCAATGTAAGTAGAAATAACTAAAGGTTAATTAACATAAATTTATTCAGGATTTGAGCTCACTCAGTTCAGTTACTAGTCCTTGTACTTGTTACCCTGCTTTGTCCTTTATATATTAGATTCAAATCAATAACCTACTCTATAGACCTTGAGAATTTCATATATTGTATTTTGATCATATTCCCATATATATATATGTATATATATATTAGATTATTTTCTTTTTGTATAAGGTGTATTTGCCTGCACATGTGTATTTGCACCACATGTGTGTCCAGTACCCACAAAAGTCAGGGTATTGGATCCCCTGGAGATGATTATGGGAGGTTGTGAACCACCATGTAGGTACTAAGAACAAAACCTGGGTCCTCTGTGAGAGAACAGAGTGATCCTGAACCATCTCTCCAGCTGCCCACAACCCAAAATACATTTTTAAAAAATATTTTCTCTTGTCAGTTTAGATGCCAATTTTATTTTTCAAAGTTAATGATCACCTTACAGGTTGAAATGTCCTGCTGAAGATACATTTTTATTTGTAGTGTTAACTGCTGAATCCTTGGGGTCTAAATGAGTGTCTGAGACACAATGTACAAAACTCACAGGGAATGTAATTATTATGATTTATATTACAAAATAAATATTCCAGTAACAGGGGGCTTCACTTTGTATGTCAGCTTTGTTTGGTTATATACAGTAAAGCATTATGGTTCACTAAGGACTATACCGAAATTCTAGAGGTAGCTGCTGTTTAGTCAATCCCTTTGAGTGACATTTGAAAGCATCTGTAGCAGCTGCCTCATTTTCAGAGCTAAATGTCTGTAGAATATTATATCTTTTTCCTTAGAAGAGTAGATAACCTGAAGCATAAAGAGAAAAAATTAGTCTTATGGGTATTAAAAAGTAAGTAGAAAACATCTTCAATCGTTCACCTAAATGGTTTATTTTAGGTGCTGGATATCGCATAGTCATGGAGAAGGAACCATATTGTGATGTTTACAGTATCTTTGCAATGATTCAGCATTATGTTCCAGACGCTGTGTTGGATAGTGATTTAGGAAGTGAGTTATCATTTATCCTACCCAAAAAGTATGTATCAAGGTATGGACCTCAATAATTCTAGGTGGTTGGTTGTGGGGTTACCAGAAACATATTTTCATTTCCTGGGCTTAGTAACTTTAGTGAGTAATGCATTTGTAATAAACCAAGTTTCTCTATTTATTGCTACTATTTGTCAAGTAGAATTAGGAAGCTCACAGCTCAATATTTCTGTTATTAAACAGAGGATTACCTTATAATTTCAAGTTTACGCAAGGCTCATTTGATACTTTATTTCAAGTTTTCCTACATAGTGGTCATAGCTTTCTAATATTAGTAATGGATAGTAATGATACTACATTTCCATTGTACAAACAGATGCATAGAAATGGAACCCAGTGAAATATTAAGATGGTAAAGAGTAAAATGCAGATTGAATGGCTACTCTTAGAGAAGCTATAACACATATATTTGCCCTCAGATACTAGCCAGATGAGTTATTGAAAGTATTCACCAAGATATTTCATTGTGATTATCATCCCAGCTAAGAGAAATGGACACTAAGGGTGTTTGTTATTCATCTTCAGGGACTGCACTAGATTTGTGTTCTTGTCGAAGGTTATTGTCACCTAGATATCCATCTGTGGTTAATACTGGCCCTCATAGGCTCATGTATTTGAATACTTAGCCTCCAGTTTGTGGAACTATTTGGAAAGGATTAGGAGGTGTGGCCTTCTTGGAAGAGGTGTGTCTCTGAGAATGAGCTTTAAGGTTTCAAAAGCAGACACCACTCTCAAACATCACTTTCTCCCTCTCTCCCTGCTTCTCTGCCTCCTGCTTGTGGCTCAGATGTAAGCTCTCAGCTATTCCAACACCATACCCACATACCACTGTCATGCTCCCTGCCATGATAAACTATAAGCAAGTCCCCAATAAACTCTTTATTCTGAAGTTGGCTTTGACCCTGGTATCTCTTCACAGCAAGAGAAAAGCAGCTAATGAAGAAGTTGGTGCCCAGGCATTGACTGTTGCTGTTGCATGGCCTCATCATGCTGGGTTTTTTGGGGGGGAGGTTGGTTTGGGGGGTCTTTTGTTGTTTTCTTTTGTTTTTTGAGAAATATTTTTGAGGAATTTTAGTGCTGTGAACCAGAGAAGCAGTTAGCACTCTAGGTGGGGCATAACGGGCCGTCTAGTGGGAGATGGGACACAACAGTGCTGAGAGCAGTGTGGGCTAGGGAGCCCAGCTCAAAAAGCTTCAAAAGGAGCAATAATTGCAACTGAGTTAGAAACATTCTTACATTTTTGTAAGGAATGTGGCTTCTTTCTACCCTTGTTCTGGGAATCTGCTAAAACAAAATTGAAATGTTTGGAACTAATTCATTGGCAGAGGAGATTTCAAGACAGCCTAATACTGACTCTATTGTATGGTTATTAGTTATCGCCCTTGTACAGATAGTTCTACAATGAAAAAGAGAAAGTGAGTCAAAGAAAAATACAAAATGTGCTGTTTGAGGAGAAAAATGTTACCAGAAAATTTAATGTTGAAACCTTGGTTCATACTGAAAGAGATGAGGAAAAATAGAATGGAGTGGTACCCTCAGAGTAAGACCACAACTACCTAATCCTGCCAGTTGTAAAAATGCCCAAGGAATTATATGTTACTAAAAAGCAACAACAAATCAAAGCTTATGCAAATATAACTCAAGGAAGGACCAAGTTCTATCCCTAATAGGCAACATAACTATGCAGCTTTGGCCATGTGGTTCTGGCTTTAAAGTCATGCGGGATACAGGAGTCAAGAAATTGTAGAACCTTCTTCCATGGTTAAGGAAAACTACCAAGGCCATGCATGTGATAGGAAAGTCCTTGCATGGTGCCTAAATAGGCCATTGTGTGAAACTGTAAAAGTGATTCATGGATTACATTGAACAACCTAATATGTTGAAGATGCCAGAATCATGATGTGGTATTTTTAATGTAATCAGCCCCTATAATCTCTCGGGGAGTGCCACTATTAGAAAGTGTGGCCTTGTAGGAGTAGGTGTGGTCTTGTTGGAGGAAGTGTGGTCACTATGTGGGTGGGCTTTGAGGTTTCCTATGCTCAGGATATCACCCAAAGTCAGAGTCCATTTTCCTGTTTCCTGCAAAATGTACTCTCATCTACTTCTCTAGCACCATGTCTGCACACTACCACATTCCCTGCCATGATGATAATGGACTGAACCTCTGAAACTGTAAGTGAGCCACCCCAGTTAAATGTTTTCCTTTATAAGAGTCACCGTGATCACTGTGTCTTTACAGCAATGGAAACCCTAACTAGGGCAGAAGGGGCATCTCTGCCGAGAGAACTGTAGACAGGGGATGGAGCTAGCCTGAGAAGTGTGTTACCATACTCTCAAAGCTGGGAGGAAAGAGTCATCTAAGCCCTTTGACATCAGAGATGGAGTGCCAGGATTTGGAGTTTTCCCTCCTGGGTTTCAGTCTTGTTTTGTTCCAGTATTTCCTCCCTGTGTTCCTATTCCTGCCATTTGGAATGGTAATTTATATTCTATGCAGTTGTATACTGTGAGTACATAAGAGGTTACAGAGAAGATTGCTTTGAGTCACAACTTTAAAATGGTGTTGGGACAGTGAAAGATTATGGGTACTTCTGAAGTTGATGACTGCTTTTTATTTCCTTAGAGGTTATAGGTCTATTTAAATTGTTCATCTGGTCTTGATTTAACTTTGGTATGTGGTACCTATCCATAAAATTGTCCATTCCTTTTAAATTTTCCAATTTGTGATGTAAAAGTTTTCAGAGTATGACCTAATGATTCTCTGAATCTCTTCCTCGTCTGTTTTTATATTCCCCTTTTCATTTCTGATGTTGTTAATTTGGATGTTCCCGCTCTGCCTTTTGATTAGTTTGGATAAGAGTTTGTCTATCTTGTTGGTTTTCTCAAAGAACCAACTCTTTGTTTCATTGATTCTTTGTATTGTTTTCTTTGTTTCTATTTTCTTATTTCAGTCCTCAATTTGATTATTTCCTGCCATCTACTCCTCCTGGTGAGTATGCTTCGTTTTGTTCTAGAGCTTTCAGGTGTACTGCTAAGTCCCTAGTGTGAGATTTCTCAACTTTCTTTATGTAGGAACTTAGTGTTATGAACTTTCCTCTTAGCACTGCTTTCATAGTGTCCCATAGGTTTGGGTGTGTTGTGCATTCATTTTCTTTGAATTCTAGGAAGTCTTTAATTTCTTTATTTCTTTTTTGATTAAGAAGTGATTCAAATGAGCACTGCTCAATTTCCATGAGTTTGTAGGCTTTCTGCAATTAATATTGTTGAATTCTAACTTTAAACCATGATGATCCGATAAGATACAGGGGGTTATTCCAATTTTTCTGTATCTGTTGAGGTTTGCTTTGTTATCGAGTATATGGTCAATTTTAGAAAAGGTTCCATGAGGTGCTGAGAAGAAGGCATATTCTTTTGTGTTTGAATTGAATATTCTATATATGTCTGTTAAGTTCATTTGCATCATGACATCTGTTAGTTCTCTTATTTTTTTTTGTTAAGTTTCTTTCTGCTTGACCATCCATTGGAGAGAGTAGGGTGTTGAATCTCTGGACTGATGTGTGATTTCAGCTTTAGTAATGTTTCTTTTACATATGTGGGTGCTCTTGTATTTCAGGGCACAGATGTTCAGGATTGACATTTCATCTTGATGGATTTTTCCTATGGTGAATATAGTGTCCTTCTCCATCTCTTTTGGTTGATTTTTTTGTTTGAAGTCTATTTTGTTAGATATTAGGATAGCTATACCCACTTGTTTCGTAGGTCCAGTTGATTGGAAAACCTTTTTGCAACCCTTTACTCTGAGGTAATTTCTGTCTTTGAAGTTGAGGTTTGTTTCTTGCATACAGAAAAAGGAGGTAGCCTGTGTCTTTTTATAGGTGAATTGGGTCCATTGATGTTAAAAGATATTAATGACCAGTGATTGTTAATTCCTATTTTGGGTTCAGTTTGGTTTGGTTTGGTTTGGTTTTTTTTTTGGTGGTAATGTTTGTGTGTTTCCCTTCTTTGGGATTTGCTGGTGTGAGGTTATCTGTTGTCTGTATTTTCATGGGTGCAGCTAACTTCCTTGGGTTGGAGTTTTCCTTCTAGTACTTTCTATAAGGCTGGGCTTGTGGATAGGTATTGTTTAAATCTAGTTTTGTCATGGAATATCTTCTTTTCTCTATCAATGGTGATTGAAAGCTTTGCTCTGTATAGTAGTCTGGGCTTGTTTCCATAGTCTCTTGGTGTCTGCAGCACCTCTGTCCAGGACCTTCTTGCTTTTAGAGTTTCCATTGAGAAATCAGGTGCAATTTTGCCTTTAAATGGAATTAGCCTTTTTCCTTTGCAGCTCTAGTATTCTTTCTTTATTCTGTATGTTTTATATTTTGTTTATTATATGGTGCGGGGATTTTTTTGGTTCAGTTTATTTGGTATTCTGTAAGCTTCTTGTACTTTCATAGGCATATACTTCTTTAGGTTGGGGAAGTTTTCTTCCATGGTTTTATTGAATATATTTTCTATGCCTGTGAGCTGTAATTCTTTTCCTTCTTCTACTCCTATTATTCTTAGGTTTGGTCTTCTCATGATGTCCCAGATTTCCTGGATGTTTTGAGTTAAGAATTTGTTGGATTTAACACTTGCTTTGACCATTAAATCTATTTTTTCAGTTATATCTTTAATACCTGAAATTCTTTCTTCCATCTCTTGTATTCTGTTGGTTATGCTTGCATCTGAAGTTCTTGTTCATTTACCCAGATTTTCCATTCCCAGAATTCTTTAGGTTTGTGTTTTCTTTATTGCCTCTGTTTCAGTTTTCAACTTTTGAACTGTTTGCTTCACCTAATTGGTTTTTTTATAATTTTCTTGGCTTTCTTTAAGAGATTTATTGATTTCTTCCAATTTTTTGTTTGTTTTTTCCTCCAGTTCTTTAAGGGAATTTTTCATTTCTTCTTTAAGGGTCTCTATCATCTTCATAAAGTTACATTGAAGGTCATTTTCTTCTGCTTCTTCTGGCTTAGAATGTTCAGATATTCCTGTTGTATGTTTCCTAGGTTCTGGTGTTACCATGTTGCTTTTTAGGTTGCTGAATGTATTCTTGCATTGGCACCTACCCATCTCTTCCTCTAACTGATGCTGGCAGTGTTTTTGCCTCTTGGTCCCATCCTTGCAGTTGGTGTCTGTGTCTCAGTGATCCTCTCTCTAACCAAACATTGCAGTTGCTGTCTGTGTCTTATGGAGCTGCTGAGGTCTCCAGCATTGGATGGGTTTGGAGCCAGAGTGGGATTTGTAGATTACAGGGCCCAATCCATGTGGGGTCTTGGTGTAGTGATTAGCTGCGGGCCGGCTTCCCGACGCCAGGCTCCCAGCCACCCGGCTAGCTTTACCCCGAAATAATTACACACAAATTGTATTCTTTTAAACACTGCCTGGCCCATTATTTTCAGGCTCTTACTCACATCTTGACTAACCCATATCTAATAATCTGTGTAGCACCACAAAGTGTGGCTTACCAGGTAGACTCTAGCGTGCATCCGTCTTGGGCTGGAGCTTCATCGCATCTGTCTTCTCTCTCTGAGGAGAGGCACAGCAGTCTGTCTAACTTAGGAGAGGTGTAGCATCTGACTGATCCTTCTACCTCACTTCCTCTTCCTGTTCTGTCTACTCCACCCACCTAAGGGGCGGTCTATCAAATGGGCCAGGCAGTTTCTTTATTAGCCAATGAAATCAACTCAAACAGAAGACTCTCCCACATCATTTCCCCTTTTTCTGTATAAACAATAAAAAGAAGGCTTTAACTTTAACATAGTAAAATTACATATAACAAAACAGTTATCAAGTAAGAATTACAGGTACAATATTTATATCTACTTTATCTTTTATCATAACAAAGGAAAACAACTATAACTATCTATCTATTCTTCAACTCCATCAGAGACTCCAGAAGGACACAATATTACCTAGGTGAACAAGAAGTAAGCTACTTCCAAAACTCTAGAAATGAAAGAGACATCTCACTGCCTGGACAGTCACCCAAAGTTCTTTTGTACCTTTGTGGCATCCATCTTCAGCCTTCAGGTCCATAGTTTCCAGCAGACATTTCCACGAAGCAGGAAATTTCGAAGGCAGTTCAGTCACTTTCTGCTGTGTCCTGCAGAATGTCTCACAGACTCTTTCATGAATCAGGAACCCCGAAAGATCATCTCACTTTTAGGCAACTTCAGCAGTCCTCTCTCTGAGGGTTCTTTGTGTCCAGTTTATGCCAATAGTCCAGGCAAGAGCAGTTTCTTGTCAAAATGGCTATCAAACTCCATAAGTAGCCTCTTCGATGCCCATCTTCCTCTTGAAGTAGCTGGTGCTGCCAGAGGCAGATGTGTCTCATTGTCATGAAAAACCCTAAGTTATTAAAAAATTAAATGCCATATTTTGCAGTCTTTGAAAGGTATGAAGAATGTCTATCTAACTGAAATATATCTATATATCTAGAAAATCTAACTAACATGACTACAAGCTTTACTATTATTGATGACTATCCATTAACAACCTATATACATTACATTTTCAAATTGAACTACACAATCACAATACCTTAATCGTTATTAGAAATACATATACATATAACAAAATAGACCTTAAATTTCTATCAATAAGGCAAAATTTATACCAATGTAAATTATTCATATCTGTATCATCTCCCCCTTTAAATGTAAAAGAACATTTATAAACAATATTTGGGAATATGGGCGCAGTTATTTCTCTCCAAACTGCTTCCTGCTGAATGGGGGTGCTGTTAATCAGATCTTTCATGGTGTAGCCTGTGTGCTAGATTCATCTCAGTCGGCAGTTGAGTGAAATAATTTTTTGAGGGTGTTCATAGCAACCTTTCAGGAGGGCGTGGTCTATCATACCATATTGGGATAGATGCAATCCCTAGGGTCCCATTTTCTGTAAAAACAAAAGAAGAATCTCTTTTCCAAAGTATCATATCCTTAGATCCAAATTCTGAAGTCAAGGTATTTTCAAAATATCTATGTTGGATTAGTTCAGCAGCATTTGTAAACAAATATCTTTTAGCAGCTGTTGCTTCTTCCTCAGCATTCAAACAATTCAAAGAGAGAATAATAGCATACAGTATCAAGATTTTCTGTGTATTTTCCATCTTTATGTGGCTTTACTTTAACTTCTGGTTCTTTTATTTTTACTTTTTGAGACAGGTTCTTTTTATATCTTTGTCCTGGAATAACTCTGTAGACCAGGCTGTCCTTGAACTCTCAGAGATCCATTTGCCTCTGCTTCCCAAGTGCCGGGATTAAAGGTGTGCTCTACAACACCTTGAACTCACAAAGATCTGTCTGTCTCTGCCTCCTAGGCATTCGGATTAAAGGTGTGTGCTACCACACCTTGAACTCACAGAGGTCAATCTACCTCTGCCTCCCAAGTATTGGGATTAAAGGTGTGTACTACCACAACAAACTTCTCTCTCTTTTTTGTTTGTTTTTTTTTAAGAACTTTAACCTTTAGCCTGCATATAATTTTAACACACTGTAAACCATTTAGAGGTTTTCTTTGTCTTTGAATCTTTCTTTACTGTATATTTCTCTTTTTCTGACCACACGAGTCTTTAATTTATCAAGCAATATAAGTAGGATTAAAGCCATGGCTTTGACAGCTAGATCCAGCCCATTCCTTAGCTTTCTACGATTCCAGCCTAGTGGCTGAGGTACAGGCTGTAGCCATGTTTATCACCACAACTCTGTGGCCGTTCAAGGTCCCTGCCAGCAAGCAAGCTGCAACAGTGTCAAACAACAATCAAAAGCTCCATAGTCAGGACCTCCTGCTTGAAAGAGGCGGCCCAGGATGGCCCAGAAAGCTGGCATTTTAAAACAGCACAGCTTTTTTCCTGCTACGGCTGAAAACCGAAAAACACATGTTCAGGACCCGAGAAATTGCTGCTACCAAGAAGCCATGCTTTACTCTATTCTTTCCCAAGCTTTCTCAAACTTTCTGTGGATTCAGTTATCCACGTTGGGTGCCATTCTGTAGTGGAGGGGCTGTGGGCTGCATTCCCGCCGCCCTGCTTTCGGCCTCCTGACTAGCTTATGCCCCAAAATAATTACACAGAAACTGTATTCTTTTAAACACTGCCTGGCCCATTATTATTATTATTAGTATTATTTCTGAAAATCCGTTGTCTGCAATTCCTTTTAATATGTCCCATCTTGCCACAATTAAAGGCCCCAGGATCCTTTTACACTCCACATTGGCATTCTCATAAGCCAAAGATTCAATTATTATACGTCTTGCTTCTGGGTCAGATATCCCTATCTGTACAGCTTTAGTTAGCCTTTGTAAAAAATCACTAAAGGGTTCTCTCTGACCCTGTTTAACTCTGATATATGATTCCAGTCTCTGTCCTGGGTCTTGAACCCTGTCCCAAGCCTTTAAAGCTGCTGTAGTACATATGGATAAGGTGTGTTCATCATAATTCGCTTGTTCCAGAGGATCGGAGAAAAGTCCTTCACCTAGAATTTGATCTAGGGAGATCTCAATTCCCTTTGCTCTTTCCTGCTGTTCTAAAAGTTTAGCCTCTTGTCTGAACATGCATTTCCAATTTAATTGTGACCCACTCTCTAGAACAGCTGATACTAATTGTACCCAATCATGGGGCGTTGCCTTATTGCTTATAGACCAAGTTTTGAGCATCTCTCTAACAAAGGACGAATGTAGCCCAAAGTTCATAATGGCTTGTTTAATTTCTTTGAGATCATTCATACGGACGGGTTCCCATGTATATTCCTTGATGACTTTAGGGTTTTTGGAACCAGTCACCTTTTCTGACGTTACTATTGGAAAGGCAGGTAGAACTTTATGGAAATTATCCCGGAGAGTTTTACTCATTGACGGAGTTAAATTTCGCCTTTGTACCGTTTGCTCCTGTTCTATAATTTCCTCAATCTTTTCTAATCTGCTTACTATTGCCTTCTGTAAGGCCTGGATCTCCTGTCCAGAATTATGCTCCAAGGCCTTCATGGAGGATTCCAAAACATGAAGTTTGTCCAGTAGAGTTAGTATCTCATCCTTGGATAGAATTTTCATGGCATGAATTGTGCCTTCTTGTATTGACAATCTGTCAGCCAATCTGTCATATCCTTTAGACAAAATCCGATTTTCACATTCAGCAGTTTTAATTCTCTCTGATAATGTTTCAGACAGGGACTGAAGTTTACGATCCAAATCAGCTGTTCTCTCCTCCGCAGCAATGAGTCTCTCCTTAATATCAGACTGTAGTTTTTCTAAATTTTGCTCATTTGACCGAGTCATATCAGACAAAGCCTTATTCCCTTCCTTGAGACCTTCAAACTCTTTCTTGGTGTCAGTCTGAATTGTTTTTGCAAATACCTCGACCGACTTAAAGTTGTCACTCAAAACAGTTGTGCCCTTTCTTAAGCATTCAACCTCTGTCCTAAGAATCCTGGTTTCATTCTGTAAGGACTTTATCATTTTTCTATTTTCAAACCATGTAAGGGAGAAACCAAATACGAGAAAAATTGCAAGCCCTATAAACATCCAAGTTATGGGAATATCATATGTATCCTGTAATATTTCTACCATAGTATAATTAAATAGATTGCAGAAGCTTTCAACGGTGATATGGTCAGACATTTTTTTATTTTTTTTTTTTTTAATCAAAAGAAATTTTACCTGAAATGACCGTTCCCTGCCAGTAGGTCGCTAGGGCAATAACCGCTCGGCCAAACCGAGTCTGCAGTACCAGCGGAGCTCGAATGTTGGGACTCCGGCAGTAACCGCTAGTCTCCGGCAGGTCAGGGCCCAGGCCGAACTCAGCCGGGACTGGTGCTGCCTGAGGGGTTAGCGAGCTCGGACTGAGTCACCCGCGCACACACACGTCCTTTGCTCCGTACAAGCGGGACTGGGACAGGCTAGTCTGGGAAACTGCTCTGAAGCAATCAAGAGCCCAAGGCCGAATCCCTGCCACGCAGTGTGGGAACTGGAGCTGAAGGCTCCCAAATGCCCTAGTTGGACGCCAAATGAAGGTGCGTGGTTGATCGGCAGTTATGATTCACCAGACAAGCTTTAATATATATAATTCAGTTTTAATAAAGGAAAGGAAAGGGAACTTACAAATCCAAGGTTCCAGCGAGGAGGGCAGGAAAACAAAGAGCAGGCAGGCCGCAGGCCCGCAAGATTTTATAAGTCAATATTAGCCTAAGGGGGACACGCCTAAGAGGGACACGCCTTTAGACCAAGGGGGACACGCCTTTAAACCAAGGGGGACACGCCTTACAAAACAAGGTTTTGGGCTAGGCTTCCCCTTCATCTTGGAGCAGCCTGACTGCAAGTGACTTGCCTACTGGCCAGCTAATGAAGCTGAGGCAGATGGAGGAGGGGCCCAGGGTTTTGCCCTGGGGCCTAGAGCCTAGAGACTGGACTGTCCAGCTGCAGAGCTGGTCACTCATCTGGTCTAGGAGTTCTTTCTGCCTGTGTGTCGCTTTCATTGGTTAATAAAGAAACTGCCTTGACCTAGTTGATAGGGTAGAATGTAGGTATGTGGAGAAGATAGAACAGAATGCTGGGAAGAAGGGTAGAGTGGGAGAAGCCATGGATCCTCCTGCCTGAGATAGACGTGGGTTAGAATCTTGACAGTAAGCCACAGTCACATGGCAATACACAGATTAATAGAAATGGGTTAAATTAAGATGTAAAAATTAGCCAATGAGAAACTAGAGCTAATGGGCCAAGCAGTGTTTTAATGAATATAGCTTCTGTGTGGTTATTTCGGGGCTAAGCAAGCCACACAACAGGGATAAACAAGCAGCCCCCTCCAAGCAACACTCATCTCTTGGTCCACACTCTCTAGTCGAAAAAAATAATCTTAAACTTCATATGGAAATGCAAAATCTCAGGGTAGCTAACACAATACTGAATATTGAAAGAACTGCTGGAAGTACCAACACTCCAAACTTTAAGTTGTACAATAATATCATGGCATTGGCATTAAAACAGACAGATTTACCAGTGGAATAGAACTGACTATCTTGGAATAACCCCTCAAACCTGTGGACATTTGATTTTTGACAAAGAAGCCAGAAATACACACTGGAGAAAAGACAGCATCTTCAACAAATGATGCTGGTAAAACTGGATAGATGCATGTAGAAGAATTCAAATGAATCCATATCCATCCCTGCACAAAACTATACTCCAAATGGATCAGAGACCTCAAACAAGATATTCTGAATCTGACAGAAGACAAAATACAGAATACATTTTAATTCATCAACACAGGAGAGGAATTTCTGAGTAGGATCCCTATAGTATAGGAATTAAGAATAGCAATAAATGGAACCTCACAAAGCTTAAAAAAAACTTCTGTACAGCAAAGGATACTGTCATTCAAGCATAGAGGAAGCTTACAGAATGGCAAAAACAGTTACCAGACACTAGTCTAAACAGAGAAAAAACTCCTAATTATGAAAGCAACTCAGTTTTGAAAATGGAATATAGAACTAAAAAGAGTTCTGTAAAGATAAAACACAAATGGCTGAGAAATGCTTTAGAAATGTTCAAAATTCTTAGCCATTGGGAAATGTAAATTAAAACATTTTCATCTTACCACAGTCAGAAAGGCCAAGAGGAGTAGGTCAAATGACAGCATATGCCGGCAAGATTGAGCGGAGAGGGGAACACCTACCTGTTCATTGCTGGTGTGAGTGAAAATGACTGTAGTCACTATGCAAATCAATGTGGAGGATCCTCAAAAATCTGAAAATAGGTCTACCGCAAGATCTAGCTATACTATTCTTGGGCATATACCCAAACGACTTACTGCAGAGGTATTTGCTCATCTATGTTTATTGCTGCTCTATTCATAACAGCCAGAAATTAGAAATAACATATATTAGTCCGTCAGCTAATGAAAGAGTAGTGAAAATGTGGTACATTTATACAGCAGAATTATCCAGCTGTTATGAAAATAAAATTATGGGCCGGGCGGCGGTGGCGCACGCCTTTAATCCCAGCACTCGGAAGGCAAGGCAGGCGGATCTTTGTGAGTTTGAGACCATCCTGGTCTACAAGAGCTAGCTCCAGGACAGGCTCTAAAGCTGCAGAGAAACCCTGTCTCAAAAAACCAAAAAAAAAAAAAAAGAAAAGAAAATTATGAGATTTGTATGTAAATGGGTGGAGCTAGAAACATCATCCTGAGGGACATAACTCAAGACCCAGAAAGACAAAGATTACATGTTTGCTCTCCTATGTAGATGTTAGCTTTTAAGATATGTATGTTTCATTTAGAATACCCACAGGGGCTAAGTAGCTAGTAAGGGACCAGAGGAGAGGAGGGGAATCTCCCAAGGAAGTGAAAATAGAATATAGAATTGCAAAGGGATAAAGGGGGAAATAGAGTAGAATTAAAAGGAGAAAAGCATGGGAGAACAGGATAAAGGGGGATTATAGGGAAGGGAAACTAATAATAAAGGAGGTCTTTAGAAAATCTCTATGGAAACCATCTACCATAAAACATAAAATATATACATATTAAAGAAATTTAAATGGAGTTACCATATGATTGGGGAGACAGTGCTCTAGCTAGACATTTTATGCTACAAATAAAATACCACTAGCAGAAATGGGTTATATCTTATTGAGCCATTGGCCAGAGGGCTCTCATAGCCCTTTCCCCCAAGTACTGCAGGATTTTGATAATGCTATTTGTTACTGTCCAAAACTAGGTGGAAAATTCTATTGTTGAAGACACCACTTATGTCATTGAACATAAATAGAGGAATCAAGTTGGTGTCCAACTAGAGGCTTTAATTTACCAAGTTACAAATGCTAAAAGATATAACATCAACCTGACTACAAGATATACCCACTGATGCAATATTGGCACAAGTATTAGGGGGGTAACTAACCACATTTTTATTGGATTTAAGAACCATTTCATTGGATGGAACCCATACCTGACACTGCTAAAGTGGCCAGAAACATGTAGCTAGATAGGTCATGGGCCCTAAGGGAAAGCATAGTAACCATTTTTCTGATAAATGAACATAGTAATAAAAATGCTCCCAGTTTATATATTTCTATACCAATAGATCAGTGCCTCACTCAGCCTGCATCAAAAAGTTTCTTGCAGTAGATGGTAAATAACCCAGAGCCACAACTGGACACTTCAGAGAGTGAGAGACTCTGGAGCACTCAGCCCTAATGAGATGTCTTCATCAAAGCCTTCCCCTCAAGGTTCAGAGAACTATTCATCAGAGGATATTTCAGAAAGATGATAAGACTCAGAAGTGATGGGTGACTGCAAGGAAACAGTGTCTTCTAGACACAACAGAACTGACTTACATATGAACTCAAACAGACTGGCAGCATGCTAAAGACCTGCCCAAGTTTAAGCCAGACAAAATCACTGCACATAAAATGGGTACAAAAATCTCACTCCTAACTAAGAAACTATTTGCAATTGATAATTGCTGGGAGAAGCAAAGTCGGTTTTCTACAATGAAGTGACATTGAGCGTATCAACTACAGGTCAGAGCACACTCCATGTTTTTGTGTGGTATTTGTTTGTTTGCTTGCTTGGCTTGGTGTTTTTTGTGTAGGGAGAACATGTTCTCTTTTTTGTTTTGTTTTGTTTTGTTTTGTTTTTAAATATACTCTTAAGAAAAAGTATGAGGGCTGGAGAGATGGCTCAACCATTAAATGCTAGGCTCACCACAAAAAATATAAGAAAAACCATGAAGTTGGATGTGTGGGCAGGTAGGGAGGATCTAGGAGAAGTTGAAGAGAGAAGATACAACAAATACATTGTAAGAAAAGATTTTAAGCAAATAAAGAAAGGATACATTTTCTTTTGTTTGCAATCCTGGAAATTGAACTCAAAGCCTTGTTCATGCTAAGAAAGTACTTTTTCCACTGCACTCCATCTCCAGTCCTAAGAATTTTAAAAAGGAAGACATTTATAGTAAATAATATATAATTAAAAATAACAAATGGATAAAATTGAGGTGATTACATTTTTATTCCATTTACTGAGAAATAATGAATGGAAAATATATAACCAAACCCAACACTAGATTTCTTCTTCTTTCTTTCCAGATTTGAAGCTTTGTTTAATGAGTTGGAAATGAAACAGAAAGCACTGGGAATTGCCAACTTTGGAGCTTCAATCACTACAATGGAAGAGGTTTTCCTTAAGTAAGTTATAACATCCTGTTAAAAAAAAAAACAAACTTTCTACCCCTAAATTCCTATGTTAATTTAAAAACAAACTTCACCCTTTTTCAGCTGAAATAAATTGTCACCAAGTTTTCAAATATACTATTTTTATGGGAACATACTTCCATGTATATTTAGCTGATATTTAAAGATGTTGAACTTGGACTTTGATGCATATCTTTTTTAACATTTTTTTCAGAATTTCATGAGTGAATATGCTGTGTTTATACCATTTCCAGCTCATATTCTCTCTCCTCCAACTCCTTTCAAGTCCCCTCTTAAATTCACAACCTTTTCTTCAATTGTTCGATATCTGGGTGTGTGTATGTATTTATGTATGTCCTATTGAGTCCATTTAGTGTTTCTCATATTTATATGTGCTGGAGATAACCACTCAGGAATGCATAACCTTTCAGCGGGCTCATCAGTGGTGAAGACTGATTGATTCTCCCCCTCTTTTCAGCCATTGATTGAATGTAATTCTTTATCTAAGAGTGGGGTTTTGTGAAATTTCCACAATCCACAAAGACATGTCAACTGGTGTAGTCTTTACACAGGACTTGTTTAGACAGCTGTATATGTTGAGGTTTCATGGAAACAAGATTTCCTGTCAAATATAAAATATACTATCTCACAGCAGATATCCTTGTACTCTGTCTCTTACATTTTTCCACCCATCTTCTGTTCTGTTTTCTGAGCATTAGATGTAGCAGTTGTGTTGTAGATGTATCAGCTGAAATTGGGCATCCTACAATCAGTTTGTTCCCTGTATTTGAACCAGTTGTACATGTCTGTAATGGTTTTCAGCTGCTGGGGAAAACCTTCATTAATGAGGGCTGAGAGCTACACTTATCTGTGGTTGTAAGGAGGGGTATATAGAATGTAACTGGGAATTATACTTGTTTGGGAAAGTAGCTGTAATGAGTTCTTCTCAAGTAGTTGACTAGGTTTCTCAGTACCAGGCATGAATGGCCTCCTATTAAACAGGATTTAAGTCCAATCAGACAGTTTTTGGTTGCCTCCCAAGATATAAATGCCACTATTGTACCCCTGGAAGTTGTTACCATGCTGTTCATATGGTTTGTAGGTTTTTACAGATATGTGGGACTATTGATTTTTTTTCTCCCTTGACAGCTTGTGTAGCTCTTTCTGTTACTGTAAGAGCTAGTCCTTGG
Source organism: Arvicola amphibius (assembly GCF_903992535.2). Lineage (NCBI taxonomy): Eukaryota > Metazoa > Chordata > Mammalia > Rodentia > Cricetidae > Arvicola > Arvicola amphibius. Next base: position 122,598,248 of record NC_052047.1, read on the forward strand.
GAGGAGTCAGTTCCAGCTCAGTTTTCGAAATTCTGTGTCCAAAGTGTGTGGTGTCTTTACCTATAAGGTCTTACTTTCAATTTCTTGGAGGTAACCAAGGGTAATGTCATTGTTAGTCTATATTGTTTTAAAGGCTGGTTTTATGTTCTTGAAGAAAAGTAATTTGAGGCTATGAATAAAGAGAAATACCTTGTGTTCTTTTTGTGTATCTACATATGTGTAGGGTCAATAAGATGGCAGCTCCCCAAAGGAGTATTCAGGATATCAAACCCTATTACTTGACTTATGAAAAGATGAGACAAGATAAGCATCAGAATGTGAATATACCCAGAAATTATAACAGACAAAGTTTTCCCTATTTGAGAGAAATTAATACAATTAAATTTAACACTGGGGTAAGCATGTTATATTGTTTTGTTTTTATACTTATTTAAAATATAATTACATCATCTCCTTCTTTTCTTTCCTTTTTCTAGCCCCTACCAAGTTCCCTTTCATCGATGCCTTCCATGCCCCTCCACTGTCAAAGTGATAGCATTTTTCTTTGGTATATCACACTTTTTAAAGTCTAAATTTAGAAGAAGCTTCCAGTTTATACAGATAGAAATGGACTAGTCCATAGGACTTGATATGTGAGAAACAGGCTCTAGATAAAGATCCCGGCTGTTGCCCTCATTATTATTTCTCAGAACCCCTTTGTGAAAGTTCTCAGTAGAAACTCTCCCTTCACTATACCAAGGAGTTATAACTGCCATATTCAGAAAATAGTTGTTGCTCAAAGTGAGGGCATCTTCTTTCTGTATTACAGTATGTGTTGCTGGCAAAATAAAATCATTTTGTGAGGAGTGTTCAAAATGAAAGAAAAAAAGATTTTACATTAGGGAAAGACAAAAAATTTTCAACTTTTGTGGTGTTTTATTTGTTTGTTCTGAGACAGAATCTCACTATGTAACTCACATGGCCTGGCAATCACTCTGTAAACCAGACTGGCCTCAATCTAAGAGAGGCTCACCTGGTTCTGCCTCACAAGTGCTGGAGTTAAAGGTATGCACCACCACACCTGGCCCAGTTTTCCATTTCTAATCACAAAAACTCTTAAACTGTTAATAAAGAAAATCTTGGGATTATGGTTATAACTCAGTGATAGAGTACTTGCCTAGCATGTGTAAGAGTTTGAGTCTAGAACTGCCCTTCTCTCCATGAAAGAAAACAATGTTGGATGAGGCCACTTGTTCATCCCAGCCACCCAGAACAGAAATAATCACACAGAAACCATATGATTTAAATCACTGCTTGGCCCATTATCTCTAGCTTTTTATTTGCTAAGTCTAACTTCTTAATTTAACCCATTTCTATTAATTTGTGTATTGCCATGTGGCAGTGGCTTAACAGGTAAAGTTCCAGTGTCTATCTCTGATGGAGCTACATGGCTTCTCTTTGACTCCGCCTTCCTTCTCTCAGCATTCAGTTTAGTTTTTCCCACCTACCTAAGCTCTGCCCTGCTATAGGTCCAAATCAGTTTCTTTATTCATTAATGATAATCATAGCATTCAGAGGGGAAATCTCAAATCACCTTCCCTTTTCTGTTTAAATAAAAAGGAAGGTTTTAACTCTAACATAGTAAAATTACATATAACAAAACAGGTATCAAACAAGAATTACAGTTACAATATTTGTATCTACTTTATCTTTTATCATAACTAAGAAAAACTATAACTATAAATTCTTTAACTCCATCAAAGATTCCAGAAGGATATATTATTACCTAAGAAAACAGGAAGTACATTGTAAACAACTTCCAAAACTCTAGATTTGATAGCAACATCTCACTACCTGGACAGTCACCCAAAGTTCTTCTGTACCACTGGGGCATCCGTCTTCAGCCTATAGGCCCATAGTATCCATCAGACTTTTCCATGAAGCAGGAAATTTTAAAGACATATCTACCTATATTGGCAGTTTGTCAGTCACTTTCTTCTTGGCCCTACAGAATGTCTGGCAGACTCTTTCATGAAGCAGGATCCCTGAAGGATGGCCTTACATTTAGGCAAGTTCAGCAGTCATTTCTCTGCAGGTCCTCCATGTCCAGTTCATTAAGCAGTACAGGCAAGAGCAGTTTCTTGCCCAAATGGCTAACCAGCTCCAAAAGGAGCCTCTTCAATGCCCATCTTCCTCTTGAAGTAATTGCTGCTGCCAGAAGAAAATGTTCTCATTATCATGAAAAGTCCTAAATTCTTAAAACACTTTAAATATCATATTCTATTAGTCTTTCAGAGGTTTGAAGAATAGCTATTTCTCTGAAATATATCTCTGTACATCTAGAAAACCTAACTAATATGACTACAAGCTTGACTATTATAGATGATTATCTCTTAACCTATATTTCTTAATTATGCATTACATTTTTAAATGAGATGCACAAACACCTTAATCAAGAGTAGAAAAATACATATAATAAAATTGACCTAAAATTTATATCAATAAACCAAGATCCATACCAATGCAAATCTCTATAGCATATCCCCCTTTAAATATAAAGAAACATTTATAAACAATATTTGGAAATATAGATGTAGTTCTTCTCCAAACTGCTTCCTGCTGTTTATTGGGTGAAGTAATTTTTGAGGGAGCTCAAGGCGACCTTTCAGGGGTTCTTGGTCCATCAAACCACATTAGCCTGGAATGAATCCACAGGTTCTCATCCTCTGTGGAAACAAAAGAAGAACCTCTTTTCCAAAGCAACATATCCTTAGGCTCAAATTCTGAAGTCAAGATACCTTTAAGTATATATGTTGGTTACTTAGCTCCTTCAGAGACAAAAATTTCAAAGAAAACACAATAATATACATAATCCAGACTCTTCTGTATATTCCATTTTTACATGGCTTATTTTTACTATATTACTTTTTCTATACTCTGTCTCCTTAAAGACTTAGTTTTATTTTTTAAAACCATTTATTTACTTTTATAACTGTCCATACTCTTTTTCTTCTCTCTCCCAAGCCTATGAGCATATATCTAACACTGTGACTCATTTAGAGGTCTTTTATGTCTGAATCTGCCCTATTGTGTATCTTTAATTCTTTACTTTCCAGGAGCACTTCTTAAAATGCTAAGCGCTTCTTGAAAATTTGGAAGCTGAAGCATTACTAGATTATATATGGTGCTTCCTGCTTGCTAAACACTGTCCAACGTGGTGGAAGTTTGTTCACCTCCTCTGCAAGCTGTGCACATTGCCTCAGTTTCAAGTTTGCAGCCAGTCTATGTAGAGCCATTAAGCAGTTGTAGGACTCTGCTCACAAACCTCATTTAAATTCTCAGCTTCCTGAAAGAGCCAGAGTTCACACTGGCAGCACAGCCCAGAAATCCTGCATTTTAAACTTAAGCAGCTTTTGCTATTGCTGAATCAGGAAGACCTCTCTTAAAGGAACTGCAGTACACACTGCCAGCAAAATACTAGCTACCAAGAAGCCATGCTTAACTCTGTTCTTCTGTGTCTAGAATTCCTTTTTAAGCTTTCTGAGGTTTTTATGTAGATGTAGTAACACACGTTACACCAATTGTTGGATGAGGCCACTTGTTCGTCCCAGCCACCCAGAACAGAAATAATCACACAGAAACCATATGATTTAAATCACTGTTTGGCCCATTATCTCTAGCTTTTTATTTGCTAAGTCTTACTTCTTAATTTAACCCATTTCTATTAATTTGTGTATTGCCACGTGGCAGTGACTTACTGGGTAAAGCTCCAGTGTCCATCTCTGGTGGAGCTACATGGCTTCTTCTTGACGCCACCTTCCTTCTCTCAGCATTCAGTTTAGTTTTTCCCACCTACCTAAGTTCTGCCCTGCTATAGGTCTAAAGCAATTTCTTTATTTATTAATAATAATCACAGCATACAGGGGAAAATCCCACATTTTCCATTTTTAATCAAAAACTCTTAAAATGCTAATAAAGTATTGGGATTATGGGTATAACTCAGTGATAAAGTACTTGCCTAGCATATGTAAGAGTTTGAGTCTATAATTGCCCTTCTCTCCATGAAAGAAAATGATCTTAAGAGTTTTACTCTAATGAGAAACCAGGCATTAATACTCTTAAAATAGTGAATAAACTATTTGCTTTGTTTTCACAGGAGTTAACTAAAATTCATTTGTGTTATATCTTATGCACATATTTTTGCATCATAAATTTTTAAAGCATGATGAATGGATTTCATCATGAGTATCTTACTCAAATCTCTAATCATCAAAATATTATCTTTCCTTTCTCTTTATAGTTTCCACTTTACCGCCAGCAATTTTGTTCCATGTTTATAAAAAGAGCACTGTTCATGTGGCGCAACTGGAAGCTGATGTTACTACAGATCATAGTAATTATGGTTGTCACTACATATCTCTTATTAGCTCTGTACTTAGATGATAATGATTTGCCTGAAAGGAAATTGGATTTGAGTCACTATGGTAGAACCATTGTTCCTTACTCAATTTCAGGGAATTCTGATTTGGCTCTGAATCTCAAAAAGAACCTTAAGATTTTTCTACAGCCAAAGAATCAAAACTTAAGAAAAATAAAAGGTAAGATTCATTTACAAAAAGAAGAGACTGCTACTCTATAGACTTACTTGTCATTTGCAATGAGTATAACTCTGGTATTTAACTACCCATTTTTTTGTCATCCTACTAGTCATTGGTATCATAGAGGCAGCTAAATCAGAGGCCAAAGATACACTTCAAGACAACTACCAACAAAAGTTAGTTATTCATGGAGGAGATTTTTTTTCTGTATGTGTCTCTGCTAATTGTATCACCCTTCATAAGGATAAGAAAGATGAAAATATGGTACTGCTGTGAAATTTAGTGCTAGACTTCTTTGGGTTTTTTTTTAATTTTTTTTTGAACAGGGTTTCTCTGTATAGCTTTGGTGCCTGACATGGAAATAGCTCTGTAGACCAGGTTGGCCTTGAACTCACATAGAACTGCCTGCCTCTGCCTCCCCAGTGCTAGGATTAAAGGCGTGTGCTGCCACTATCCGGCAGTATAGGATGTTTTATTCTCCTTGAAAGACTACTGCTTTTTTCCAGAGCTCTCACAGAATAAGTTACTGATTCCTCTTTATGATGGCTGTCCTTTTTTATGTTAGTCATCCTATAAATCAATGGCTTCATAACTAATTCCTGAAAATGACATAGGTAATTACTTTTGATTTCTTCAACATGTACCCTGGGTAAGAACCATAACTGCATGTGTTCTCTATGTTATCATTGGCAGTGCTAAAAATGAGCTTAGCTACCTTGTTCAATATCTTTGCTATATAACAAGAATAAGACCTAGTCTATGACAGATTTGAACTTTGAGTAAGCAGTTTTTTAAATCAATCATTTTAGAACACTGGGCATTAACCAAAAGCACATATCAAACTGGAGTATGACTATTCAAAGAAAATTTTGGGGTCTCTGTAAGAATAAGAGTTATAGCACTATAGCTGAGGGTTAGCCCTTTTAACTACTCTGACTGACTCAATAAAAGTCAACAAAAGCACCAGTGGCCTTGAAGCTATAAAAAAGAAGACACAAGGTTGACCAGTAGGAGCCAGGCATAAAGATAACTGCAAGAATTATTTATTAAGTCTAACAGAAAACAGTGACTGTACACTATACAGGATATAGGAATATATTTACAGAGTTGGTCCTTGTAGGTTACTAAGTAAATAAGGCGAAACATTTTTTTATAAAAGGAGAATAGTGAAGTCTCACTCTGCCCTCAAGCTCTCCTATCACCCGTGACCTCAGAGGAAGTCTGAAACACAGGCTACATCTGCACAGAGTGAACCAAGAAAATGAACCAAGAGAGCAGGCCAAGAGAGACTTCAGTGGCTCCCTGAGACACAGACCGTGACCGTATAAAGCGGACCAAGAACACTTCCCAAAGACACAGACACCAACTGCAAGGATTGGACCAAGAGGCAAAAACACGCCAGCATCAATTGGAGGAAGAGATGGTAGGCACCAATGCTACATTGAACAACCTGAAAAGCAATATGGTAACACCAGATCCCAGTGGTCATACAACAGGCAGACTTGATCATCCTAACCCAGAAGAAGCAGAAGAAAATGACCTTCAATGTAACTTTATGAAGATGATAGAGACCCTTAAAGAGGAAATGAAAAATTCCCTTAAAGAACTGGAGGAAAAGACAAACAAAAAATTAGAAAAAAAATCAATAAATCAAAGAGACCAAAGAAAACCAAGAAAAACAACCAAACAGGTGAAGCAAACAGTTCAAACAGCTGAAGGCTTGAAGACTGAAATACAGGCAATAAAGAAAACACAAACTGAGGAAATTCTGGATATGGACAATCTGGGTAAATGAACAGGAACTACAAAGGTAACATAAGCAACAGAATACAAGAGATGGAAGAGAGAATCTTGAGTGTTGAAGATACTATAGAGGAAATAGATTCATCAGTCAAAGAAAATATTAAGTCCAACAAATTATTAACACAAAACATCCAGGAAATCTGGGACACCATGAAAAGACCAAACCTAAGAATAATAGAGATAGAAGGAGAAGAACTGCAGCTCAAAGGTACAGAAAGTATATTCAACAAAATCATAGAAGAAAACTTTCCCAACCTAAAGAAGGAATCCCTATGAAAGTACAAGAAGCTTACAGAACACCAAAAAGACTGAACCAAAAAATAATCCCCTCACCATATAATAATCAAAACACTAAACATACAGAATAAAGAAATAATATTAAGAGTTGCAAAGGAAAAAGGCCAAAAACATATAAAGGCAGACCTATCAGAATTACACCTGAGTACTCAGTAGAAATGATGAAAGCCAGAAGGTCCTGGACAGAAGTTCTGCAGACACTAAGAGATGACAGATGCAAGCCCAGACTACTCCAGCAAAGCTATCAGTCACTACCAATAGAGAAAACAAGATATTCCATGACAAAACTAGATTTAAACAATACATATCCACAAATTCATCCCTACAGAAAGTACTAGAAGGAAAACTCCAACCCAAGGAAACTAACTGCACCCACAAAAACACAGGCAACAGATAACCTCACACCAGCAAACCCCAAAGAATTGAAACACCATAAACACTACCACAAAAAATTAACAGAAATTAACAGTCACTGATCATTAATATATCTTATATAACTGGATTCAATTCATCTTTTAAAAGACACAGACTAATAGAATGGTAATTTAAAAAAGATAAAAACCAGAATCCATCCTTCTGCTTTATACAAGAAACACACCCGAAACTCAAAGACAGAAATTACCTCAGAGTAAAGGGTTGGGAAAATATTTCCAATCAAATGGAACTAAGAAACAAGCAGGTAGGAGCAGGCCTGAGGTAGCAAATTCCACAGGATCAGGACTCAACCAGTGACCTGGGCTAAAGCAGTCCTAGTACAGTAAACTCCATAGGAGCAGGAACAGATCCAGACCAAGGACATTTGAGGAGGTAGAACTGAGCCAGTGACCTGGGCTGGAGCAGACCTGAGACAGCAAACTCCACAGGAGCAGGTACAGAGGAGCAACTGCTGAGCAAGTAGGCCAGAGCTAGAGACCACTGCAGTCCAGGCATGAATCTGGGACCTCCGAGGGAGTAGACCTGAGTCAGAACCTCTGTGGGTCTGGCCATGAGTCTTGGACCTCTGAAAGAGTAGGCCTGAGCCAGGTCCTCTGTTGGTCTGGGCACACCCAAGTCTGGGACCTCCAAGAGAGTAGATGGGAGCCAGAGACCTTTGTAGGACCAACCCTGACCCAGGGACCTCCACAGGAGCAGATCCAGACCAGGGACAATTAAAGAAATAGAAATAGCATGTTAATTTAAAAAATCCATGCAACCTAGACCAGAGCCAGCCTCAGACAGAAAACTCCATAGGAGAGGAGCAAACCCCGGGAGTACTGAGCGACCTCCAGGAACATAGAGTGACCAATGGGTAACTAGAACCGTGGCACTGACTGTACCATGAGGAACAACCATCTGAGCCTTGGATTCACTGACACTTAGAAGATTAATCACCAGAGTCACAGATAGCCCTAACCACACCAATTAGAGGAAAAGATGAGTAGACAAGGTAAGAACACATGCAACACACAAAGAGCAACATAACACCAGTAAAATGTAGAGACCCTACTGTTCAGCAAGACTTGAACAACCAAATATAGGTGAAGCAGAAGAAAATGAACCTAAAAAATAACTTCAGAAGAATGTTTGAGACTCTTAAAGAGGAAATGAGAAATTCCCTCAAAGAAGTGGAGGAAAAGACAAACAAAAAAACTGGAAGACATCAGTAAATCCCTTAAAGAAAACCAGGAAAAAACAATCAAACATATGAAAGAAACTATTCAAGACTTGAATAGAGACAATAATAAAAACACAGGATGTGGGAATTATAGAAGCAGAAATCATGAGAAAACAATCAGGAGCCACAAATTCAATTAAAAATAGCAGAATATAAGATATGGAAGAGAAAATCACAAGCACTGAAGATACAATAGAGGAAATAAACTCATCAGTCAAAGAAAACATTAAATCTAACAAAAGCTTAACCCAAAATATCCAAAAATATGAGACACCATGAAAAAACCAAACCTAAGAATAATAGGTATAGAAGGAGAAGTTCAACTCAAAAGCACAGAAAATATATTCAACAAAATCATGGAAGAAAACTTTCCCAACCTAAAGAAAGATATGCCTATGATGATACAAGAAGCATACAGAACACCAAACAGACTAGATAAAAAAAAATCCCCTCACCACATAATAATCAAAACACTAAACATACAGAATAAAGATTATTAAGAGCTGCAAAGGAAAAAGGCCAAGTAACATATAAAAGCACACCTATCAGAATTACATCTGACTTCTCATTGGAGACAATGAAAGCCAGAAGGTCATGGTAAAGCGTTATGCAGACATTAAGAGACCATGGATGTCAGCCCAGACTGCTATAACCAGCAAAACTTTCAATTACCATAGAAGGACAAAAAAAGATATTCCATGACAATACCAGATTTAACCAATACCTAGCCATAAACTTAGCCCTACACAAAGTGCTAGAAAGAAAATTCCAACCCAAGGAAGTTGGCTACATCAACAAAAACACAGACAATTGATGATCTCACAGCAGCAAATACCAAAAAAGGGGAAAACACACACAAATTAACATCACCAACAACGAAAACTAAATTAACAGGAGATAGCAATCACTGGTCATTAATATCCTGATGGAGGCGGGTCTTCTATCAATCTGTTGATTTCATTGGCTAATTAATAAAGAAAACTGCTTGGCCTAATAGGTTAGAACATAGGTGGGTGGAGTAGACAGAACAGGAAGAAGGAAGTGAGGTAGATGGCTCAGTCAGATGCTACGCCTCTCCTAAGTTAGACAGACTGCCATGCCTCTGCTCAGAGAGAGAGATGCAATGAAGCTCCAGCCCAAGATGGACATATGCTAGAAACTAAATGGTAAGGCACCACTTCATGGTGCTACACAGATTATTAGATATGGGTTAATCAAGATGTGAGTAAGAGGCTGAAAATAATGGGCCAGGCAGTGTTTAAAAGAATACAATTTGTGTGTTGTTATTTCGCGTGTTAAGCTAGCCAGGAGGCAGAAAGCTGGGCGGCGGGAACGCAGCCCGCAGCTCCACACTACAATATCCCTTAATATAAATGGACTCAACTCACCTATAAAAAGACACAGGCTAACAGATTGGATACAAAAACAGAATCCATTCTTCTGCTACATACAAGAAACATACCTCAACCTCAAAAGCAGACATTGCCTTAGAGTAAAGGGTTGGGAAAAAATTTCCAATCAGATGAACCTAAGAAGCAAGCTGGTGTAGCTATCCTATTATCTAACAAAATAGATTTCAAACTAAAATCAATCCAAAGAGACAAAGAAGGACATTTCATATTAGTCACAGGAAAGATCCATCAAAAGAAAAACTCAATACTGAACATCTATGCCCCAAACACAAGGGCACCCTCATCTGTAAAAGAAACACTATTAAAGCTTAAATCATATGTTAAACCCCACACACTAATAGTAGGAGACTTCAACACTCCACTCTTACAACTGAACAGGTCAGTCAGACAAAAAATTAACAGAGAAATAGGGAACTAACAGATGTTATGACTCAAATGGACTTAACAGACATCTATAGAATATTCTATCCAAACAGAAAAGAATATACATTCTTCTCAGCACCTCATGGAACCTTCTCAAAAATTGACCACATACTAACAAAACAAATCTCAACAGATTAGAATGAAAAATTGGAATAACCCCATGTTATTATCAGATCACCATGGCTTAAAACTAGAATTCAACAGCAAAACTAATTCCAGAAAGCCCACAAACACATGGAAATTAAACAATGATCACCTGAATCATCAATGGGTCAAGGAAGAAATAAAGGGAGAAATTAAAGACTTCTTAAAATTCAATGAAAATAACTACACAACATACCCAAATTTATGGGACACAATGAAAGCAGTGTTAAGATGAAAGTTCATAGCACTAAATGCCTACATAAAGAAGCTGGAAAAATAGTGGTGCACAGCTTTAATCCCAGCACCTGGGAAGAAGAGGCAAGTGGATATCTATAAGTTTGAGACCAGCGTAGTCTACAATAGTGAGTTTCCGGACAGCCAGGAACTTTCTAAAAAAAATAGTATATTCTTAATCTGTGGTTTGGTTTGTGAATTATACAGTGAGATTATTGTAAGAATTAATGATACTGTGAAATTCTTTTTTAAAAAATCCATTATTAGAATATGGAAAACAAAACATTAAGTGGAAAAATAAAAACCCACAACTTTTTTATCCTTCCTTTCCAATACAGGTTCTAGGCAATATACTACCTAGAATGGCTCACTGACATTTTCTATTTTATCCTAGGTGATATAAATGATTACATATTGGGAAGTAAAGAGTGTCATAGTTTCTGCATTATTGCACTTTCTATTAAAGTTGAGAAAAACAAAACAGTGCTCACTGTTTTCTTCAATAATGAGGCATACCATTCATCTGCAATATCCCTGGCAGTATTAGACAACATTCTTTTTATGACCCTTTCTGGACCTAATGCTTCCATTACTGTCTTCAATAAGCCTCAGCCTCACCCTTATTATGGTCCTAACACAGTGTATGTATGATTTTTCTTTTTCTGAAATTGAGTCTTAACATACCTTTGTTGTATGACCATACACATTTGAAAAACAGCTAATGCCAGTATTTCCTACCTATATCCCATAGCTTATTTCATATTTTATTTCATCTTTTGTAGGCCTGTAAGTGGAATACAAATAGTACAGTGTTTGGCTTTTGGCATTTCTGTGGTGGTGGGGACCTTTAGTCTCCAGACAGTGACTGAAAGGAACAGTCAAGCCAAGGACATCCAGTTCCTGAGTGGTGTGTGTGTGCTCATGTACTGGCTCTCTGCCTTGTTGTGTGACCTCATCTTCTTCTCCATCCCCTCCTGTGTACTACTGGTGAGTATTAGCTGCAGTTGCATCAAAAGCCATTTTCCTTCTGTTGTCCATACTAATTTCTACTCAAATGATTGTATCCTAAAATGAAAGTAATCAAGTAATCTGAAACTACTTTGGCTTATCATGTCAGAGATTTACTATAGACCCTCATTAAAAAAAAAAAAAAACCTACAAACGTACTGCCTCAGATTCTTTCACTGAGGAGAATCATTTTCTGCCATATATTTGTTTAACAATATGCCCTTGTCAAAATCTGCTCTAAAATCTGTTAACTTGCACTGACAAGTTAATTACAACTATGCCAATGCCTGCTCAGTCCTCTCAGGGCCATCAGGAAAATTGGGGCTGAACGACATAGTTTAGACTCAAGATTTAAGGCCAGATTCTATGACTGTTCATCCTCCACACTTACAGTCCATGTTTATCAAGGCTGATCACCAAAGAAGAATGCGTTTTGACTTGGCAGTCATTTTGAAACACGAGAAAGTGGTCTGGAGAGTATGTATGCAAGATTATGCCATCTCTTAATGTAATTATTTTATTCACTAGTAAACAATAGCAACCATTATTTTCTTTATGTCTTTTGAGTAAACAGAATGCAAAGGCTACATAGTTGAGAGGAATGAGATATGAATAAAAGAAGTTAATTCCTTTCTAAATAGAAGGTGTGGAAGACAAATACTGTAAATAATACATTGTCTCAACCCCCACAACATTTACTGTTTCTCAGTTGACACAGAACTGAAAATAGAATATTAGAAAGAATACCAACTACCATTAGGAAAGGTGAACTATGAACTACCAACTGGAGATTATAATTTTTGAAAAAGAAATCAGTTTGGTTCCCACAAGAAGATTCATATTTATTTATATCATTCATATTTATAGTCCAAAAATTGTTTCTGAAGATGACTTAGGGCCTTAATAGCTATAAGAGGCTCATGAGCACCAGGGTCCAGGAGGAGTGACTGTATAAAAAGCAAATAGTGTGTGTTCTGTGTGTTACACAGAGAAGGCTCAAGGTGGAGAGAGGAACACTTTTTTTGATATGCAAGGCTGGCTACTATTGCCAATGCCAGCCTCTGGTACATAGTTCATATCCAATAGACATGGGCAAGAGAAGCTTACCATCTCGTTGAGGATCTATTTTCAAATCTTTCACTAATTCGAGTCTGCTACCTAACTTTATAATCTCTCCTCTGTGCAAGATGACAGCAGAAGCGTTCAACCCTGGTGATCTTAGTTCAATCTCCAGGACCTACGTAGTGGAATGAGAGAGCTGGCTCCTGCAAGTTGTCCTCTTATGTCTACATGCCCACATACACACTATAAATTAATGGAAAAAATTTAATATAAAATTAATTGAACTTGAATCTTTTCGTGTCCATGCTTAGGTATTACTTTTTTTGTGGTTCTTAAAACTTGGCTGACATACTTATATTATTTCCTGGATGGAAGATAAAAAGCAAGGTATAAACAAAAGCATATATTTTCAACATTTATACCAATATCACTATGTATGGCTAATGACCAATGTTATTTCTCATGTTTGTCTTTATGTAATACCACAAACATTTGACATGACTCATCATATTTATAGACAGAAAACTGAGGCTCAGAGAAGTCACTGCTCTACTTTTAACAGACAGTCAGAACTTGAGTTACTCTTAAACCCATTGTCACGCATATTCAGAGTCATCCTAAAAAGTATGTTCACTTTATTTCTGTTGCAATATTCACAATTAGCTCCTTTTTAATTTTTGAGATTATAATTAATGTCAATTCCCCCTTCTCTTTCCTTCCTTGAAACTTTCCCATATATTCCCTCTTACTGTCTTTCAGATTAATGGCCTCTTTTTTCCTTTTATTGTTGGTGTATATGTGCATGTGCATGTGCATGTGTCTGCCTGTCTGCCTATCTGTGTGTGTGTGTATGTGTGTGTGTGTGTGTGTGTGTGTGTGTGTGTGTATTCCTAAATACATAATACAACCCTCTGAGTCTGTATACTGTTACTTCTGTACCTATGTTTTTAGGACTGACCATTTGGTATTGGATAATGGATTAGTATTCTCTTCCCTGGGGAAGACTATCTCTCTCACTCTTAGCATCCCTTGGTAGTCTGTAGTTCTTGGTCTAGGGATAAGGCCTCCTGAGCTTTCCCTACATCCACTTTAGGATGTCTATTAGTATTGTCCTTATTCAAGTCATGTTTAGGCATTCACGATAGTAAGGATTTGTGGGTTTAGTGCTTCTGACATTAGTAGGAGACACAATCTCACAGCAAACTCCCTGTTCCTCCATCTCTTGACAATATTTCCATTCCTTTCAAAGTGATCCCTGAGCTTTAACTGCATGAGTTACGTTGTATCATTTGGGATTGGGCTCCACATTCTACATTTTGATTGATAGTGGTTTTCTATAATTGTCTCTATCTGTTGGAAAGTTTCCTTGACGAGGGGTTAGGCCTACATTTATCTGTGAATTAAAAGACAAATATTTAGGGTGCAGTTACTTTTATGCTGGTGGCTATTGAAGATCCATGACTTCACTAACCTTGAGTAGTTGGGTAGGTTCCCAGCATAAGGTAAGATTGCCTTCTTTTTTGTTTGTTTTGAGAAAGGGTTTCTCTTGAAACAGCCCTAGCTATCCTTCTTGTTGAGTGGGTATTAAGTGCAATTAAAGAGCTATTGCTTACCACCAAGGTATGCTTGCTAATCTGGTCATCATTACAGTTCTTAGGTGCCATAGCTGGGTAAAACTACTGGTTCCTTCCCTCCTTTAGATGCTTACATGATACCTTATGGTACATAAAAGCTAGTCTTCAGGGAGGAGCACTGGGTCATATCCAGTTCAGTACCTCTGGACCTTGTGACTGAAGTGCATGATGTCTTTGGGAATAGGGACACACCTTCCACATCTGAAGGGGGATTAGAACCAATAGCAATAGCAATAAGTTATATAATATTTTAGGAGTCCCTTGGACAGCCCTGGCCAACGACTCAAAGAGGGCTTTCTCATGCCTAGTGTTAGGGACTTTGATAGGTGGTCTATGGCTATAGGAGGGACTATTGTCAGCCCAGATGAGATTTTTTTAAACTATGTATATTTAAAAAATAGTTTAAATAAAAAAGTTATATATTAATAAAATGTCCTTACTTTTATTTTACCTTCTTTCTTCTGTATCTCCATCTTGCCTAATTAGAGCCCCTGTTTTCCCACTTCACCCTTTAGATAACTCGTGCCCTCCTATTCCCCTCTCTAGCCTCCCACACTAAACAGTTGTCCAGTTTCACTTTCCTGGTTTCTGTAGTTACTCCAGCTTATATATTAATATATAAGTATTTGGAACTATGAACTTCAGATGAGAGAGAACGTATAAAATTTGTCTTTCTGTTTCTGGTTTGCCTCATACAATGTAATACTTTCTAGTTCCATCCATTTAACCTACAAATTCCCTTTTTCCTTACAGCTGTATAGTATTCTGTGGTCTGTATGTAACATATTTTCTTTACCTATTCGTCAGTTTTAAGACATATAGGTTGTTTCCATTTCCTAGCTGTTGTGAATAGAACAGCATTGAACATGGCTTAGCAAGTAAATGTGAAATAGGATAGCGAGT
Organism: Arvicola amphibius; assembly: GCF_903992535.2. Lineage (NCBI taxonomy): Eukaryota > Metazoa > Chordata > Mammalia > Rodentia > Cricetidae > Arvicola > Arvicola amphibius. The sequence goes on from NC_052047.1 coordinate 122,613,399, forward strand.
CCTTCAGGACTGCTGTAGCTAGGTCATAGGGAGATTTTTTCTTTTTTTTTTTTTTTTTTGGTTTTTGGTTTTCCATCCTGATTTCTCAGTTTGCAATCCCTCCAGCACTGGATGAGGGTTTGGTTCTCCCCACATCCCCTCCAGCAGTCCTTGCCATTCTGACTAAGGTAAGAATCTTAACCAAAAGTCATTTTGAGTTGCATTTCCCTAATTAATAGAGATGATGAAATTTCTGTGAGATATTACTTGGCCACTTTAATGGTTGTTTGGGGTTTTTTGTTTGTTTGTTGTTTTGTGTTTGTTTTGTTTTGTTTTCTTTATTCGGATGATTTGTCTGGGTTGTGGGTTTTGACTCTGGGGTTTTTTTTGAGTTATTTATATTTTCTTGGTATTAATCATTTGTTGGATGTACAGCTGACAAAAATTCTTTTCCACTCTCTGGGTTTCCTCTTCACCTGATCATTTCTTTAAAAAAAATAACTTTTTTCATTTATTTTATATACCAACCAGTTTCCCCTCCTCCCGTTCCTCCTATCCCCACTCCATTCTCATCTACCCCCTCCCCATCCACTCCTTCATCTCCATTCAGAAGGGGACAGGCCTCCCATGAGCTTGCACAAAGCATGGCACATCAAGTTGAGGCAGGACCTAGATCCTCCCCTTAGGTCAAGGTGGAACCAGGTAATCCAGCATGGGAAATGTGTTACCAAAAGCCAACTAAGCCCCAGGGAAAGGTCCTGCTTTCACTGTTAGAAGCCTTACTAAGAGACCAAGCTGCATGATTGTCACACAACGGTTGTCACATGTGTGCAGAGAGCCTCGGCCCATCCCATTCAGGCTCCCTGACCATTGGTCCAGCATCCACGATTCACGCAAGCTCAGGTCAGCTGTCTCTGTGGGTTCTCCAGTCATGATCCCCCTGGCTGGTACAATTCCCCCTCCGTTTCTTCTGAAAGACTCTTGGAGCTCAATGTAGTGCTTGTCTGTGAATCCTTGCCTCTCCTTCCACCAGTACTGGATAGAGTATCTCTGATGGTAATTAGGGAAGTCACCAATCTGCTTAGTAGATGGCCAGTTCAGGCACCCTCTCCACCATTGCTAGGAGTCTTAATTGGGGTCATCCTTGTGGGTTCCTGTTGTTTCTCTGACCTCAGATTTCTCCCTAACCCCAAAATGTGCCCCCCCCAACCGCTGCGCCTAGTTTAACCAGGAGAACTTCTCTACTTCCCCTTCCCCGGGAAATCCATGCATCCCTTTTTGGACTCTCCCTGTTATCTAACCTCTCTGGGGCTGTGGATTGTAGGTCGATTATCCTATACTTTACTCCTAATAACCACCTGTACGTGAGTTCATACCATGTTTGTCTTTCTGGGTCTGGGTTACCTCACTCAGAATGAGTTTTTTCCTAGTTCCATCCATTTGCCTGCAAATTTCATGAGGCCATCATTTCTTACAGCTGAGTAGTACTCAACTGTGTAAATGTACCACATTCTCTTTATCCATTCTTCAATTGATGGGCATCTAGGTTGTTTCCAGGTTCTGGCTATTATGAATAATGCTCCTATAAACATAGTTGAGCAAGTTCCCTTCATATATGATTGCGCATCCTTTGGGTATATGTCTAAAATTGATATAGCTGGGTCTTGAAGTAGATTGAGTAACAATTTTCTAAGAAATCACCCTACCGTTTCTTTAGCTAGGCAGATGTTTTTTAGTTTTATAAAGTTTTTTTTTATAAACTTTAAAAAGTTTTTAAAGTTTAGTTTTACAAAGACTCTCATGCCAAAATTCTAGGGCAAATGAAGTCCTGTTCAGGAAGCACTTTTCTACACCTATACATGGAGGGCACTACCTTGGGTTTCTACTAGCAATTTCAGTGTTTCAGGTTTCACACTTAGGTCTTGATCATTTGGAATTAGATTTTGTACAAGGTGATAGATACAGGTCATATCACTCTCCTGCACGTAGGCATTCAGTATTGCAAGCACCATTTGTTGAAGATTCTGTCTTTTCTCCGGTGGTCATCTTTTGCATCTTTTTCAGATTTAGGTAACTGAAGTTATGTGTCCTCATGTTTGAATCTTAAGTTGTGGTCCACTGATATGCATATCTAGTTTTGTGCCAATATTATATTGTTTTTATTACTATAGTTCTACAATATATGTGTAATAGTAATCTCTCCAGAGTTGTTATGGTCTTTTTTCAGGATTATTTTGGTCATCTGGGCTTTTGTGATTCTAAATAAATTTTACCTAAATAAATTTTTTTCTATTTCTGCAAAGAATGAGATAGGAGTTTTTGATTGGGGTTGCATTGAATCTGTAAATAGCTTTTGGTAAAATGGTTATTTTCACAATGTCAATTGTTCCAAATCCATGAGCAAAGAATTTCTTTCCATTTTCTAGTGCCTTTCTCTGTATCTTTTTTATCTTTGATCATGGCTGTGTGAAGTACAGCCTATTTCAAAGAGAAGAAAAATGGAAAGAGGAGCTCAATTACTGTGCTCATTATAATATTCTCACTTGGGAAATAGTTCACCTAAGTTCACGCTAAAGCTTAGACATGACCCAAATTGGTAGCTAATCATTCTGGCCTAGTTGAAACAGTGTCTATGCACAGTATCCTTCACCTTGCTCTTACCCTCTATTCTCTGTCCCAGGGTGTATTCAGAGTCTGCCAAGTGGATGCATTTGTTGAGAGTTACAACTTTGTGGACACAATGCTGATTTTCATGCTGTATGGCTGGTGTGTGGTTCCTCTCACGTATCTCGGAAGCTTCCTGTTCCAGAGCAGCACTAATTCCTACATCAAGCTCACACTTTTTAACTACTTCTCAACCATTTTCAGTATCGTCATTTCCACTATACTGAAATTTTATGGTAAGAACACCATATAATTTTCCCCTTTTTCAGAAAATACATTGAATAAATGGGGATAAAATGACATAGGAATTTAAAAAGTAACTGATAAACACTTTTCAATTATCTGAAAACGTATGATTTTGGAAACATCAAATATTTGTTCAGTAGGTATATGGGACTTAGAGATGGAGGAAAAGGAGGAGGAGGAGGAAGAGGAGGAAGAGAAGGAAGAGGAGGAGGAGGAGGAAGAGGAGGAGGAGGAGGAGGAGGAGGAGGAGGAGGAGGAAAAAGAGAAAGGAAAAGGAAAACAAAGAATAAAAAGGAAGGAAAGCAGATGCTAGGAAGTCACCTTTATCAGAATCTACTCATTTGTGTGATTAATTTTGTTATTTTTCCACAAGTTATCTAGGTGGGTACATTTAGCAACAAATGCTATGGTCTTAAGGATTGTCTGATAGTTTGTCTAAGAATGGCTTAATTATTTGAGGGGAAATTGGTTTTTATGAGGAGGTTCACTACTTTTCTAATAACTGAAGCTAATATATTATTTTTTAATTACAGATAGTGATGTTCCTGAATTCATCAGCAACCTCATAAATACAGCTTTAATGATACTGCCCGGTTACAACTTTGCAATGAGTATCAGCAAGTATTTTGATGACTATAAGGTGAAAAAACTGTGTGCTAAGAAATTCAGAAGGATCTACATGGACTGTAGTGAGTCGTGTGAGTATTTGGGAACTCTTCAGGCCCATAAAAACACTATATTCTTTTTTACTTTCTACACTTCTTCTACTAAGGTTATGTAAAGTAAGAAAAACCTGGGTTTTTTCCAGTTGATTAGAATGAACTGAGTAGCAAATTGGAAACATACTAAACCTGTTCAATAAAATGTATGCAGAAAGTTTCTCAAATTTTGGGAAACCTATGGACAGAAGAGGGATTTACAAACCTCAAGTAGGCATTACCAGAGAGCACCTCGTGACATCACATTGTAGTTAAACTGTTAAGACAACAGGATAAAGAATATTGAAAACTACAAGAGAGGATTTCCAAATTACTTACAATGACTAATCCATCAGAATTATATCATACATCTCAATAGAAACTCTGGAAGCCATAAACACATGGTACAATAGATGTGTTTGAAGCACTGGGAGTAAATTAACTGCTAACAAAATTTACTTCTACAATCAATAGGCATTAAAGACCTTCTAAGACAAAGCAATTCATGGCCCCATAAAAGAGCACTGTAGAAAATACTTAAATAACCCTTATATATGGGTAAATAAGAAAGGCCGTCATAATCATGGGAACTCAGGAAAGCATTTATTTATGAAAGAAATCATAAATGAGAACTAAGAAAGAAGTAAAAGCCAGCTCAGTAAACCATTAAGCTCTAAGATGAATAAGAGAGAAAGAAAAGAATAAACAGTATTAAAACAAACCAGAACAGCAACAATCATAAATGTTAATAGTCTAATTTCTCCAATTAATAGGTTCAGGTTAGCTGACTGAATTTGAAAACAAGATCCAAATGTGTGTTATCACCAATAGACACTTTGAAAGATACATGCAGACTAACAGTGAAGGGATAGGGGAAAACATACTATGAGAGTACAAGTCAGTGGCATGTTTATGGATGGTATGGACTGTGATCCCAAAGAATTTTAGTTGTAAGTTTACATCAGTATGATAGATGACTAAGAGAGCAACTCAGGATTGCCAGTGGTAATCTCTTGGCCCTTTCAGTGCTCCGGCTGCCTTCTGAACAGTTTCAAAAGCATTTAAATCTATATAGTCACCTAGAGTAAGAATATATATTTTTATTTTTAAAAAGTACATTTTAAATAAAAGCTAGTCCATAGATAGATAGATAGATAGATAGATATAGATATAGATATATAGAGAGAGAGACAGCCACTGTATTCTCATAAAGGGAGCAGACTGTCAAGAAGATCTATAAGGTTACTGGGATGCCTCACAGGTAAGGGTACTATTGAACATAACAACCTGTATTTTGTTCTCAAGGAGAGAACCAACTCCTACAAGTTACCCCCTGACCTCTACATGTGACATGGTACACATGTTCTTATACATATATGCACAGAAACATGAATAATAAGTAAATGTTAGAGTTTTAGTTTAAAAACCTGCAACAATGATAAACACATTTCAACTAAGTACCCAGTGTCATAAAAACAAACACAATGACAGATTGGTCTAGATTCAACAATAGTGAATGGCTTCAAAACGCTACTATTATTGATAGATTATCCAGACCCACCCCCTAAAAAACAATAGACAAACGATTCAGTGACAGTAGACATAAAATGACAATTTCGTGAGAAAGCCATAGAATACATATTTTCCTTAGCAGCCAATTGAACCTTCTATAAAATAAATCACATTACAGTCCATAAAGCAAATTCTAAGAAATGTAAGAGAATATAAAGTTTCTTGCATTTTAAAATAACAAGTCAACAACAAAAGAACTGTGCAATACAAGGAGATTAGTACTCTTAAATGATCATTGAGTTATACCATGCTTAAATAATGAGTCCCTGAGAAACTCATAAAGGAAATTTAAAAGTCCTAGAAGCAAATGAAAATACAGGTACAACTTACCAGAACCTTTGAGATACAGCAAAATCCATTAGAAGTGGAAAGTGTATACCTATGGATACCTGTATTTTTTTTATTTATTTTTATTGAGCTCTACATTTTTCTCTGCTCCCCTGCCTGCCTCTCCCCTCCCCTTCAACCCTCTCCCAAGGTCCCCATGCTCCCAATTTACTCAGGAGATCTTGTCTTTTTCTACATCCCATGTAGATGCCTATATTTTTATAAAAGAAATTAAGAGAATTCTTGAATAAATAACCTAATGGTGTATCTTACGGTTATAGAAAATCAGAATAAGCCTAACCCCAAGTGAAAGCATAAATAATGAAGATCAGAAATGAAATTAAATGGAAATAAAAAAATCTAAATTACCCAAAATAGAACACTTAAATTTAGAAATTAAGAGATGAAAAGGGCGATATTGCACAGATTACCATTGAGAGCCTAAAGATCATTAGAAAACACTTTTGAGGCAATGAACATGAGGCTCTACAGCATGGACGGGCTCACTGTGAGCCTTGTCAGTTTGGTTGCTCACCTTCCTGGACTTAGGGGGAGCTGGGAGGACCTTGGACTTAACATAGTGAAGGGAACCCTGATGGCTCTTTGTCTTTGGAGAGGGGTGGAGTGGGGGTATGGGTGGAAGGGAGGGGAGGGAAGGGGGAGGAGGAGCGGAGGGAGGGGGGAGGAGGAGGGAAGGAGATGGAAATTTTTAAATATAAAAAAAAAATAAACCATGAGGGAAAAAAAAGGAAAAAAAAGAAAACACTTTTGAAACTTACATTTCAATAAATTGGAAAGCCTAGGAGAAGGCTAGAATTATAAATACTTATTATCTAGCAGAATTGAACTGAGTGTATTTTTAAAATATAAACAGATAAATAAAGGACAATATTGAAGCAATAATAGTCTCCCAACCAGCAAAATCTAGGACCTGGTAGGTTGACTGCTGAATTCTGTCAGACATAAAAGCCAACAGCAGTACTCCTAATGTCATTCCTGATGCTGTGACAGACAGTCTGACAGCAACTCAGGGAAGGAAGGGACTAGTGTAGTTCACAGTCACAGGTTATAGAACATCATTGCAGGAAAGTCACAGAGGTGTAGCTTGAGGAATCTTGCCACACCACATACATATTCAATAGCAGAGATAAACGGATACCTTTGTCCTATACACCTGACTGCTGTCAGCCAGCTTTCTTGTCTCTTATAATGCCTAGAACATGGTGCCACCTGCAGTGGGCTTGGTATTCCTACATCAGTTAGCCATCAGGCAATACACCATGGAATTACTCACAGGTCAAGCAGATCTAGAGAATTCCTTTTCTAAGACTCTTCGCAAGTGATTCCAAGTGGATCAAGATGACAGTTAAAACCAACCAGCATACTAATTAATATATTCCCATAAAATAAAAAGGAAGGAGGCACTTCAGAATTCACGCTGTGAAGGCCAGTATTTCTCTGATACCATAGCCTGTTAAGGACAGGGAGAAAAATAGAGGCTAATTTCCTTGGTACAGAAATTCTTCTTTTAATTGAAAAAGTAAATTTTATTTTTTTATTTATTTTTTCATACTCCCAACCTCAGCCTTCTCTCTCTCCCCTCTTTCAAGCCCTCCCACCTTCCTCTCCCCCAGAATCCACACCTCCTTTATTTCCTTTCAGAAAAGAGCAGACCTCCTAATGATCTCAGCTGAATATGGCATAACAAGATGCAATAGGACTAGGTAGATATAAACTCTCATATCGAGGCTGGATAAGGCAACCCAGTAGTGTTGTCAGGGTTTCTGTTCTGCTCAGTTCCAGCAGTCATTATGTCCCTAAGAAATCACACAGAAATCTACATTAGTTATAAACTGATTGGCCCATTATCTCAGGCTTCTTATTAACTCTTATAACTTATATTAGCCCATTATTCTTGTCTATGTTAGCCACGTGGCTTGGTAACTTATTCCGTGAGGCAGTCACATTTTGCTTCTTCGGTGGATGGGTCACAATGACTGCAGACCAAGCTTTCCTCTTCCCAGAATTCTCTGTTCTCATTGATCTGCCTCTACTTTCTGTCTGGTTGTCCTGCCTATACTTCCTGCCTGGCTACTGGCCAATCAGTGTTTATTTAAAATATAATTAACAGAATATAGATCATTGTCCCATACCACAATAGGATAAAGAAAAGGTCGCATGAGCAGGCAAAAGACTCAGAAATACCCTCATACTCATTGTTAGGAGTCCCATAAGAACACCAAGCTAAACAACCACAGTATGTATACAGAAGGCCTAGTGTAGACCCATGTAGGCTCCGTAGTGCCACTTTAGTCTCTGAGAGCTCTGCTTAGTTGATTCTGTGTGTGATGTTCTCCTGATGTTCCTAACCCTCTGACTTCTGCAGTCCTTCCGCCCCCCTCTTCTGTGGGGTTCCCCAAGCTCTACCTAATGTTTGACTATGAATCTTTCCATATACTCCCATCATCAGCTAGAGAAATCTTCTCTGATGAAGATTGGGCTGGGCACCAGTCCCATGCGTATAGCAGAATACCATTAGGAATCATTTCATTGCTTTTTGTCAGGTGTGTTTTGTTCTGTCCACAGAGTCTTAGATCTCTGAGCCATCCAGCTTCTAGATAGATCCTGGTCACCTAGGCAGTGTTGGCCATGGGTTCAGCCTTGAACATATCAGCACAGGAAACAATTTCCTAAACAGATTCAGAAATTCTTGACAAAAATCCTTACAAAATGAATTCAACAACACATCAAAAGCTCATATATGATGATCAAGTTGGTTTCATTCTGGAATGTAAGGATAATTAGCTGATTGATTAGTTAATAATGTAATACACAGCACATAGTTTAATCAAATACAAAAATCACAGAATCATTTCAGAAAATGCAGAAAAACTTTGACATAATTCAACATCCCTTTAAGTAGGAAAGTAAGGGACATAATTCAACCTAATAAAGGCTATATATAACAAGCCTACACTGTGCATTTTAACAAATGGGGGAAATTGAAAGTAGTTTCTCTAAAAAATAACTCAAGGATCAAATATCTACTCTTGCTATTCTTACTTAATGTAGTGCTTGTGGTCTTGCCAGAATAAGACAAGAGTAGGGAATTTAAAGGCTACTGATAGAAAAATGTGTTATCTCATAACTGTCAACCCATCCTATACTTAAAACACACCTAGGACTCTACCATAAAACATTTAGCTCTAGCAAAGTAGCATAGTGCAAAGCCAAAATACAAAAATCATTATTTTTTTCTGTACACAAGTAACAAACTCACTAAAAAAGAAATCATGAAACCAATTCTAATCTAATCTACAGGTGCATCACTAGAATACTTAGCAGGAATGTTTTTAAAAATCCATACAAAAAATGGTACAGTGGTCATCTCAAGAATATTTCTCACCACCACCACCACTGAAACAAAATGCAAGATGGCAGTGACTTCAAGAATTAACTTTATTGCAATTCTGTAAGCTAATGAACCTTATTAAAAACTTGTTTTTAAAAAAGGAAATATTGGCTGAGCATGGTGGTGCATGCCTTTAATTCCAACATTGGGGAGGCAGGGATAGGCCTGGTCTACAAAGTGAGTTCCAGGACATCCAAGGCTATTACACAGAAAAACCTTGACTCCAAAAGAAAAAACAAAACAAACAAAAGGAAATATTTAATAAAGAAATAAGCTGCTGTTAATGTTTGCTAAGAATGTATTATGGACATTTCATCTATCCACTTACTTTTTCTCATTCCTTGTATGGCATTCATGGTTATAGATGGCATAGAGACAGTATGGATGGTGCCCCCAAGAACTGTGGTTTATGTAAGTATAGTAAATGCCTAAGAGAGCGACTCAGGGGTTGCCACTGATAAAACCCTGGGGTCTTTCTCAGTGCTGTGAGTGCCTTCTGAACATCTCTAGATGAATTTAAAGATGCAGAGTAACTATAGTCACCGAGGGTAAATGTCAAGACGTAGTCAAGAATAAAAGAACACACAGGAGTCTAGCAAGGACTAGTGTGAAGAAGGTGTGATAGGGTGAAAAGGGCCAAGGAAAAAAAGCCCTGCCCCTGACTTAGCCCAAGACCTGGGCTGATGAAAAACACCCTGCCGCTGACTTGACCCCAGGACCATGTCTTGAAATTACACCAATCCCTGAGTTTATACCAGAGTCAGACTACAAAAATCCACCAATCCAAATCCACCCTAGAAAGCTCCACCACCCACTCAAAAGCCTATACCCTGTTGAGTTTGCTGAGACAGCCACCCTCTTGGATTCTTTCTTCCCAGTGAATCTCTTTGGTGAGGTTACTTGTGTGGCATGACATTTTCCCCAGAGCCCAGCTGTAACAACTTCCACCAGCGCAGAGTGGAGGAGCGGAGTGGAGCCAAGCACTCTCACTGGGGAAAATTTCCCTAGTGGAGCACAGCTGTAGCACTTGGACTTGAACAGAGCTGTAACACTTCTTGGTAGCAGAGCAGAGCTGTACAGCTTCTTCAGAGCAGAATGTAACTGCTTCACTGGGAAAACCCTTCCCTGCCAGAGCAGAACAGTTACACTTGAATTGTAACTGTTTGCATTAAAACAAAAATCATGTTGGTTGCAATTCCTGTTGGTGATTGTTAAGAAAGTAACACACACACACACACACACACACACACACAAAGAAATGAACCAAACTATTCTACAACAACAAAACAATAGAAAACGAGACAAAAATTGAAGAACTGAAGAACAAAAATCATATGGCATAGAAATCAAATGAAAAAATGACAGACACAAGTCACTATCAATACTTTGCATATAAATGAATTGAATTCTCTAATCAAAAGGCATACATATTCAGAATTTATAATAGTTCAAGTATATTCTGTCTTTAAGATACTTGTATTAGATACAGAAATACAAGTAGGTTAAAATAAAATGGAAAAAAGAATTCTATACAAATAAAAACTGAGGCTTAACTTCATTGAGTATACAAATATAAAGCAAAGTAGATCTTTTCTGAGGTTTTTTGTTGTTGTTTTGTTGGGTTTTTTGGTGTTTTTTTGTTTTTTGTTTTTTGGTTTTTTTTTTTTTTTTTGGTTTTTCGAGACAGGGTTTCGCTGTAGCTTTAGAGCCTGGCCTGGAACTAGTACTTGTAGACCAGGTTGGCCTCTTGAACTCACAGAGATCCACCTGCCTCTGCCGCCCGGCTGCAAAATAGATCTTATGTCAAATTTTATGAGATATAAAAGCAAATTTTTATGTAGATAAATATGTCACATCATCAAGAATATATTAAAATTCAACAAAATGTAGAACTAAAGGGAAGATAGTTATATACTAATAGCTGAAAACTTTGGTGCTCCATACTTCTGTTTGCTTGTTTGGGGTTTTGTTTTGTTTTGTTTTGTTTTGTTTTTAAGACAAGGTCTCACTTTGTAGCTCTGGCTGTCCTGGAACTCACTATGTAGACTAGGCTTGCCTCAATGAAACTCACAGAGATCTTCCTGTCTCTGCCTCCCAAGAGCTGAGTTTAAAGGTATGCGCCATTATGTCCAGTATTAGTGCCCCATACTCGATGTTAGATAGAAAAGCTATCCAAAAAGGAAACAGAAAGCATGATTAATGCCTTAAACCAATTTGTCCTAGCAATTATATGAAGAACACCTAACCTAAGAATGGCAGAATAGGTCTCACATGCAATATTCCCCAGGGTCACAGTTTAACCCATGAGTCTGAATACATTTAAAACATCAAAATTATATAAAATATTGTCTCTAACAGTAATAGAATGAAACTAGAAATTAACACTAAAATAATGTTAGAAATTAATAAGTATATGGAAATTAAATTGCATGCTTAAATAATTATAATTTCAAGAAAATAATCAAAAGAGGAAATAGAAAATAGATGAATGAAAACAAAAGCAACATAACAAAAATTATAGCTTGCATTGAAAGAAATTCTCAAGGGGAAATTTATACTGTATATGCATACACCTTAAGAGAAGACTTTTCAAAGAATGATGGTGCTCCATGATACAAGGAGCTGGAGGGAGAGCACCTCCAAAGCAAGAGTTGGGCAAGCAATAGCCTTGCAGAAAAGAATGAGGTCAGATGTTCATCACATGTGAGGGAAGATTGTCTCCCTAACCCTGGCAGAAGGGCCAGGTGAAGCTTAGTGGGAGAGCACTGGATGTATGACTGAGTCCCTGAGTCAATCCTCAGTGCCAAAATGGAGAAATATATAGAGGGAAAATAAATAAAAGATCAACTTTTATAACAACTATAAATAACCACATCACGGAAGATCAAAGAAAATAACAAGTTACTTATTTGCTGTATCCTATAATTCTTAAATCTAACTTAAAATTCATCTTGAGTACATTCACACCTATGAACCTAGTACTTGGGAGGTAGAGAAAAGGTCAAGAATTTCAGCCCATCTTCAACTCACAGCAGGTTGAAGACCAGCCTTGGTTACATGAGTGTCTGAAAATAACCAAAGACAGAAGATCATTTTCTTCCTGTATGTCTTACTGTTTGGCACTGTCTCAAATGCTGTGCTGGTTTTAAGTAAGGCAGCTGTGTCCCTTGTGTCCTCAGATACTCAGAATAATGTGTATGGCTTTGGAGAGCACGGCATTGGGAAGTTTCTGGTCACGCTGGCTGCCATGGGTTTAGTTTTTCTCCTCTTGCTTTTGTGCCTGGAGACTGTTTCCTGGAACCTGAAGAACTTGGTCTTTCGTAAGATTATGTTTTATTTCTACAACAAATTCAGAAACAGCAGTCAAGTAAGTAGCTAATTAGACTTTAAATATAATTTAAATAAAGTGCAACATTCAGCCAGAAAATAGAAATGTACATTTTCTCATTTCTATTACTTGTTAAAGAAAATGTTATTTGATTACACTAAAAGAAACCTGTGACTTGTTTGAGGGGTAAATATCTTAGCTTGGGTTAGTCCTCTAGGAAATAAGTCATTTTTCCTAGACTGGCTACAACTGAAATTAATTGTCCTTATGCTAGTAAGAACATACTATTCACTCTAAATATAGAAACTTTTTCATTCTTTGAGAATTTTATACACTGTGTTTTGATGATAATTTCTCCCCTTCCCCAGCTCCACCCAGATCCAGCCCCCACTCCATACACGCCCAACTTTGTGCCCTCTTTTTATTTTTGAAGCCTACTGGGTCCAATGTGTGCTGCCCCAATATTCTTGGATGTGTAGTCTTCCACTGGAGTCTGGATGACCTGCCAGGGCATCTCACCCTTAAAGAAAGTTAATTCTCCCTCTCTCTGAAGCTATCAACAACCAAACACTCCTCAGCTAGAGCTGGGATTTTGCTCCCACCCCACCCCTACTTCCCGCTGGGCTTTTGTCTGGATTAAGCTTGCTCAAGTCCTGTGCATATTGTCTCACCACTGTGAGTCCACATGTGCAGCTGCCCTGCTGTGTGCAGAAATCACTATTTCCCTGGAGTCATCCCCTGCTCCTGGTTCTTACAGAATGTTCAGAACAATAGTTTCATAGAGTTTTGTCTTTGACTCTCCTTGACTGCCCTGCTCTTCTAAACTAGAGCCAACCAGAAGTCTGTTTGTACGTGAGAGTTCAGGAAGTGGGGAGAAAGTGTCATAGAAACTGCTCAATATTTCCTCATATCTTTGATATTATACCCACAAGTTAGTGTTCTTAAATCTGCTGGTTTAAACCAGTTCTCTATAGAGTGCCCACATGTGTACTCCTTGTCCTGAAAATATAGGCTGTAGAGTCTGACCAAGGAAGCAAAGAAGAGGAGGACGAAGGCATACAGGAAGAAAGAAGGAAGGCCCACACACTGCTACTCAAGTCCCAGCATACCCCTCTGGTCCTCAGTGAAGTTACAAAGGTAATGCCACTTCCTGGCCTTGGAGTTTAAGCTTTTTCCCTGCCTTGAACTGACCACTTGAACTGGTACACTGCAGTTCTGCAGAGGCCTGGACGGGAGAGGACTCTGGTGAGAGTGTCACTTTGTCAGCTTCCAGAGTCTGAGAGAATAGCTGTAGTTCATGACCAGTGTCTCAGTTTGTTTGTTTTTAACTTTCGCAGATTTATTTTAAGTACCCTGTTGTTGAGGCTGTGAGAAATATCTCCCTTGTAGTCAGGAAGTCGGAGTGCTTTGGATTGCTTGGATTAAATGGAGCTGGAAAAACTACTACTTTTAAAATGCTGACCGGAATCGAGACTATCACCTCTGGAGTTGCGTTGATCGATGGCCAGAGTGTCACCAAAAATCCAAAAAAGGTATTTCTTTTCTTAGTCTATGACTTCATGTCTTGATGGAGGAGAGAGACAGGCAAATTGTTAAGGAACAGGGGAGGGAAGCTAAGAACCATGATCCATAAGTCCTCATTTCTTAGAATTGAAAGACTCTCTGGCCATGCTGAGTCTGAGGGCACGAAAGTACCCTTTCTGGTGAAACAAAGACTGAGTGTCTACAAATAGATAGACCTGGAAGAGATCAGCTCTTGCAGCTAACCTGCCCTGACATCAATTTTGAAACACAACTAATTAGAAAAAGTGATTGTGAGAATAGAAAGGACTGAAAGGACTCAGCACTGTGAGGATGCAAGTTTTAAGAAAAGAAAGGAAGATGGTGCCTGGGTTTCTATGTTGAACTTCTGAGGGTGAAGACTCCAGTCACCAAGACGATAAATATCTTGAGAGAGTATGTTTGGAGGGCATTTGGATCTTGAGCATCTGTGATATGTCTAAGTGGGAGCATGCAATTCACAGTATGAACCCGTGATAGGAAAGTGATATGAATTTGGGGTTTATCAAAGTATGGATGAAACTTAAACTGTGGAAGGAAATGAGATAGTCTGTGAGTACTGTGTACAACAGAGAGAATATGGACTCTGTCTGGTGAATTATCAACACTGAAATACAGAATAAAGGAACTGGAGAAGAAATGAAAATTGGAAAGTTAGAGGGAAAATCTGGATAAGATTTTCTCTCTTAAGCAAGGTAAGAATTAAACTTTTAAGAAAGAAATTGAGGTCTGGAGAGATGGCTCAGCGGTTAAGAGCATTGCCTGCTCTTCCAAAGGTCCTGAGTTCAATTCCCAGCAATCACATGGTGGCTCACAACCATCTGTAATAAGGTCTGGTGCCCTCTTCTGGCCTTCAGGCATACACACAGACAGAATATTGTATATATAATAAATAAATAAATATTTGAAAAAAGAAAAAAAAAAAAGAAATTGACTGGTGCTCTTGGGTGTTTTCAACCCATTAAGTGTCCAGTGGAGTTCTCTGAAGCCTGGTACAGTGATATGACACATAGACAAGCCAGGTGTGGGGATAAAGTGCATACACAGGTCTGAAGAAAGCTGCATGTGCAGCCAAGGAAAAATGAAGAATTATACCTGGGGTGTCAGCAGATAGCCAAGACAAAGCTGCAAGTCAGGTTTTTGGGTTTGTTTTGTTTTTTTTTTTTTTTGGTGTGGTCCATTTTTAAAAAAATGCTATTTGAGCAGTTTTTTCTTTTTCCTTCTTATGAGTAGAATTAAATTACTTAAGGAAATATTTAAAAGATACCTTTTGTATAAATAGTCTATTTGTATCTTTCATACATTTCTTAATTGTTAATATTTTCCATATTGCTTATGATTCTTCAAGTCAGAGACACTCAAAAAAAGTACACATTTGCCTGTTTTTTCTGGGTCTGTTTCTACATGTGCTCATTCCTTTAATCCGGCACCCCAGAGGTTCTGTGACTCTCTTTATTTTCCTACATATTTTCTATTTAAATGAGTGTAGACATATACATGATGATTAGTTTATATTGTTTCAGATTACATCCAACCTCATGTTAAGACTACATGATAAAGTTTATATTCCTGACATAATTACTTTATTTTTGTGTACATGTTCATATGACTGTACATGTGTATATATACAGATGCATGTTTGTGCTTGGAAAGGTCAGAGGTCCATGTCAAGTATCTTCCCCAGTCATTTTTCTACCTTAATCCTTGAGGCAGTGTCTCTCTGAAGCTGGAGCTCACCACCTGGCCCCATGACTGCCATACCCAGCTTTTTATGTGAGGGCTAAACGTCTGCAATTCAGTCCCCAAGCTTGAGTGGAAAGCATGTTACCAACTATGCCACCTCCCCAACCTCAAACATAAGTTTTAGTTCAGAATTTTCCATTTGGTTTTTTATCGTGGTTTTGTTTTCTACGATGTGTTCTTACTTACCTAATGACAAACTTTTTCATTGTCCTCATTTAAACATAGCTGTAAGAGTTTCTTTCAAATTTGTATCTGATTATTCCAGTATTATGGCTATTTGAGTGTCAGTTTCTACCATGCTCACTGAAGTGTGGGTAATTTGCATACATCTTTTGCCAACTAATTTTAGATTATATCCTGGATATTATTAATAATGCATTGGGAGAGTTTTAATTCTGTTATATTCCTTTAAGAATTTTAACAGGCATTTGAAATGTCTGAATTCACACACTACATAAATTTTACTCCATATTAGTTATAAAGTGATATGCTGGCCTAATTCTTTTAGCATTAACTTGGCTAGATACATAAAAATATATACTCCTATATACTTTGTATATGTATATTGAGATGCAGCTTATAATTCCTATATGTGAGAGAGTTGATCTGACAAAAGTTACTGGACCATTGCTGTAAACAAAATACTTTAATAAGGATATTAACAATGCTCACTCTCTCTTAAACACTCAAACAAAGGCCTTTTTGAGGCACATCATAGTAATATGAATATATATATACATTATATGTGTGTGCATATATATACAGAAATACATAGATATAGATATATATAATTCCAGCTAGTGGTGTTATTGATACCTTATTTTACTTCATTGAATTCCATCTGTAAAGATGCTGAAGGCGAAAGAGCAAACCGTTCTTAGTGGAAGTTTGAAGAAGTATCAGATTTCTTAGTAGTGTGAGTTAAACAGCTTCACATCTTATACCTCATCCCTTTGAGATTTAGGCTCCGTGGAATAGCAGTAAATAGGATTTACTGCTCATAATTACCCTCTTGATTCAGATTAGGTCAAGAATTGGTTACTGTCCTCAGTCCGAATCTGTGCTGAACCACATGACAGGCCGGGAACTGCTGATCATGTACTCTAGGCTGTGGGGGGTTCCAGAGCAAAACATTAAAGAGTATGTGGAAACCTTTCTTCATTCAGTGTACCTGGAACCCGTTGCTGACCAGCTTGTCTGCACATACAGGTGAGACGTTGTGTTGTTGCTATAAGTGACCTATCCTGTATGTTTGCTGTTTAGAGTGAATGCCCACAAAGCCCATTTCTACCTCTCTGGCACATGGAGGCAGTGACTGTGAAACAACCTAGCTCTCTGCCAAGGCTCAGACATCAGGAAAACAAATATCCCACTTGGATGGTGTTAACCTTCTGCATGTTTCAGAACAATCTTTGCATTAAAAAAGTCCCTATATCTCCACGGAGATACACACACACACACACACACACACACACGAATCATCAGTTTGAATCATATCACAGAATTCTACATGTAAAAACAATCCTATGAATTAATAACATACATTACCTTTCTTCTTCACATTATGGAGTGGTGGAAGCAAACGTAGGCTAAGTACTGCTATCGCCCTAATGGGAAAGTCTTCAGTTGTCCTCCTGGATGAGCCATCTACTGGCATGGACCCAGTAGCTCAGCATCTGCTGTGGGACACAGTTACATGGATCTGTAAGACTGGTAAAGCTGTCATCATAACTTCTCACAGGTAAGAGCCATTGGAAGCTTGGTTAGAAACTGGAAGTTGCTGCAATGGGTGTAGGATGGAATAAATTTCAGTCAGGACTATGAGTCAGTAAGCTTACCTAAGCATACATAGGAGCTGTGTGTGAACCTGCTAAATGAGAGCTTAGTTAACTGATGAAATCAAGAACTGAGAGAAAATGCTAGTTAGGCAGCTTAGTGAGGACTTAGGTATGTACTGCTATAAGTTTCTAAATGTCCCTGTTCCATATGATTTTAATCGTGACCACTTGTAATGCCAAGGCTTCCAGTTCTAAGTGTTCCAACCCTAGCTATTTCCATTTATTCTCTGAAAGAGTCTCCTCAGAATATTTTCTTTTTCCCCTTAGAATGGAAGAATGTGAGGCACTCTGTACGAGGCTGGCCATCATGGTAAATGGGAGGTTTACATGCCTAGGCAGCCCCCAGCTCGTCAGAAAGCGGTTTGGTCATGTGTACACTCTAACAGTAAAGATCAATATTGCTAAGAATGAAGATAAAGTAGCAGAGTTCAAAAAATTTATTGAAGCAACTTTCCCAGGTAACATAGGTATGATAGACTCATGACTACTAAGTCATATTCACTGTCCTGCTACATGTTTTCAATTTAGATTTCATTGAATTATTCATATTTATTTAACCCTTATACCAAGCTCATTTTAATAATTTCTATGAATTTATCCCTGTTGTTTACTAAGAGATTTTCACTGATAGCAGATTTTTTTCAATAGTTCCTTGAAAAAAATCAATAAGCTAAAGTTGCTAGTATGAATTAATATGTAGAATTAATTTAATTTTTTTCCTTTTTTAGAAAATAGATTCTTTTCTCATACAGTATATCCTGATTACAGTTTCCCCTCCCTCTACTCCTTCAAGTTTCTTCCAACTTCCCCTCCCATCTGGATCTACTCCCCTTTCTGTCTCTCTTTAGAAAACAATAGGCTTCTAAGAGATAACAAACATAATAAAATAAAATACAAGGTAAAGCAAAAGCCGTCACATCAAATTTGGACAAGGCAAATCAACAGAGGGAAAAGAACCCCAAGAGAAGGCAAAAGAATCAGAGACCCACTCTTTAACACACTCCAGAGTCCCATAAAAATACTGAATTGGGAACATAACATATATGCAGGCCCTGTACCTACCTTAGGTTCTGTGAGTTCATAAGAGCCTTTCTCAGTTGATTCAGAGGGTCTTCTCCTGATGTCCTTACTCCCCTCTGACTCCTACAGTCTTTCCACCTCCTCTTTTGCATAGTCCCTCAACTCTGCAGGGAGGGATTTGATAGAGACATCCCATTTCAGGCTGAGTGTTCCAAGGTCTGTCTCTCTCTGCATGTCTGCCTGTGGGTCTCTGTATTTGTTCTCATCTGCTGTAAGAGGAAGCTTCTTTGATCATAGCTGAGCAAGGCACTGATCCTTGACTGTAGCAAAATATAAGTATAAGTCATTTTATTGCTACTTTTTTTTAAGATCAGTAGTATTTGGTTTTGCCCTAAGTCTCTGAGCAACTACTCTCTGGTTCTTGGTCACTCAAGCAATGTCAGGTATGAGTTCTGTCTTAGTAGGGTTTCTATTGCTGCAATAGAACACCATGACCAAAAAGCAAGTTGGGGAGGAAAGTGTTTGTTTGACTTATACTTCTATAATGTTGTTCATTATTGAAGGAACTCAAGACAGGAGCTCAGACAGGGCAGGATTCTAGAGGCAGAAGACAATGCGGAGGCCTTGGAGGTGTGCTGTTTAGTGACTTGCTCCCCATTGCTTGCTCAGCCTGCTTTCATATTGAATCCAGGCCCCTTTGTCCAGGATGGAACCACCCACAACAGACTGGGCCCTCCTCTAATCAATAACTAGTTAAGAAAATGCCTTACAGCTGAATCTTCTGGAGGCATTTTCTCAATTATATTTCCCTCCTTTCAGATGACTCTGGTTTGTGTGTCAAGTTGACATCTCATGGAGTGAACCTTAAGTTAATCCATAAACTCTGTGCCACCATTGCCCTAGGTGCACTGTAGAGCAAAGGTTTTGTGGCTAGGTTGGTGTTTACATTTCTCTTTTGGTAGTCTACAGAGTACCTTTCTGTACCTAATACACTAGAACGTGGTGGTGAAGGCTCTATGTAGGCACCAGCCTAACCTCTCCATGTTCAATGTGTCATATAAAGTTTGTCTTCACCAATGAGGCCTGGCTGTCAGTTTGTGGAGAGCAACCTATTGTCTTGGCAACAGCCTGAGTTGTTTAAAGATTTCCTTGGGACACTTTTTTCCAAGAACTCAGCTGGATATAACCTAGTCCAGGTTCATTTGATGACAGAGATGGCCACCTGGTCTCCCTCACTATTTGTGCACTTCATTAGAATCACCTTCATATATTTTAGAAAGCTTCCACTGGTTTCCATACCAACCCTCAAATGTCCTTCAATTCTAGCTATCTCTCCCTATATCCTCTTCTTCAACCCTATTTTCCCTCCCTCTCCCCACCTGAACCTCCCTTTCCACACCTTCCACAGCACCCAGTCTACCAATAAAATCTATGTCCTTCTCCAAAAGAGATCCATGGCCTAGTCCCTTCCTCTTTGCCTAACCTCTCTGGCTTTACAGATTGTAGCTGGGTTATCATTTATCTAAAGGTTAATATCCACATATAAGCGAATACATGTTTTTACCTTTCTGGGTCTGGGTTACCTCATTCAGGACGATCTTTTCTAGTTTCATCAATTTGCCTGAAAATTTCATGACATTACTTTTAAACAGTTGAGTAATACTCCATTGTATAAATGTACCACATTTTCTTTCTGTTGAGGGACATCTAAGTTGTTTCCAATTGCTAGCTATTGTAAATAAAGCAACAACGAATGTTGTTGAGCGGTGTCCTTGTAGTAGGGTGAAGGGTCCTTTGAGTACATGACCAAGAGTGATGTTGTTGGATCGCTAGGTAGATCAATTCCCATCTTTCTGAGGAACCACCATACTGATTTCCATACGGATTTCCATAGTGACTGTACAAATTTGCACTCCCACCAGAAATGGATGTGTTCCCCTTATTCCACATACTCAACAGTATGAGCTGTCATTTGTCTTATTGATTGTAGCCATTCTAACAAGTATAAGGTAGAATGTCAAAGTAGTTTTCATTTGAATTTCCCTCAGGGATAAGGATATTGAACGTTTCTTTAAAATTTTCTCAGCCATGTTATTTCCTCTCTTAAGAATTCTCGGTTTAGATATGTACCCCCATTTTAATTGGGTTATTTGTTTTCTTGCTATCTAGGTTTTCTTAATTCTTTATAGACTTTGAATATTAGGCCTCTATAAGATGTGGAGTTGGTAAAAATATTTTCCTATTCTGTAGACTGCTGCTTTATTCAGATGATACTGTCCTTTGACTTACAGAAGTGTTTCAGTTTCATGAGAACCCATTTGTTAACTGTTGATTCTAGTGCCTGTGCTAATGGTGTTCTGTTCAGAAAGTCTTCTCCCGTGTCAATGAGTTCAAGACTATTCCCCACTTTCTCTTCTATCAGGTTCAATGTATCTAGTTTTATGTTAAGGTATTTGATCCACTTGGACTTGAGTTGTGTGTGAGTTGATAAGCATGAATCTATATGCATTCTTCTATATGCAGACAAGTTTGATCAACACCATTTGTTGAAGATGCTGGGTTTTTTTTTCCAGTCTCTGGCTACTTTATCAAAAATCAGGTGTCCATAGATGTGTAGATTTATGTTTGGATCTTCAATTCAATGTGATTGATTATGTCTGTTTTATGCCAATATATTGCTGTTTTTATTACTATAGTTTTGTAGTACAGGTTCAAATCAGTAATGGTAAGACCTCCAGAAGTTCTTTTATTGTTTAGGATTATTTTAGCTATCTTGCTTTTTTTCCATATGAAGCTTAAAATTGTCTTTCAATATCTGTGAAAAATTGTGTTGAAATTTTGAAGGGGGCTAAACTGTGAATTGCTTTTGGTAGGATGGCCATTTTTACTATATTAATCATAATGATCCATGAAAATTGGAGCTGTTTCCATCTTCTGATATCTTCTTCAATTTCTTTCTTCAAAGTCTTGAAGTTTGTATCATATAAGCCTTTCATTTGCTTGGTTAGTTACCTCAAGATATTTTTATATTATTTGAGGCTTTATATTATTATTTGAGGCTACTGTGAAAGGTGTCACTTCCCTGATCCTTTTCTCGGACTATTTTTCATTTGTATATAGGAGAGCTATTAATTTTTGTGAGTTAATTTTCTGTCCAGCTTCTTTGCTGAAAGTGATTCATCAGCTGTAGGAGTTCCCCCAAGAGAATTTTTAAAGTTGCTTATGCATACTAGCATATCATCTGCAAATAAAGATACTTTGACTTCTTTCTGTATAATTTGAATCCCCTGATCTCCTTCAGTTTTCTTATTGCTCTAGCTAAGACTTCAAGTACTGTATTGAATAGGTATGGAAAGAGTGGACAACCTGGTCTTGTTACTGATTTTAGTGGAATTGCTTTGAATTTCTCTCCATTTAAATTTATGTTGGCTATAGACTTGCTGTAAACTGACTTTATTATGATTTAAGTATGCCTCTTATATTCCTAGTTTCTCTAGGACTTTTATTATGTAGGGGTGTTGGATTTTGTCAAAAGCCTTTTCTGCATCTAATGAAATGATCATGTGTCCTTTTCTTTAACTTTATTTATATGGTGGATTACATTTATTGATTTTTATATATTGAACCATCCCTGCATCTCTGGGATGATGCCTACTTGATCATGGCAGATGATCTTTTCGATGTATTCTTGAATGTAGTTTACAAATATTTTATTTAGTATTTTTGCATCTAAGTTAATAAAGGAACTTGGTCTATAATTCTCTTTGGTCTTTATGTGGTTTCACTTTCAGAGTAACTGTGACCTCATAAAATGAATTGGGAAATGTTCCTTTTGTATCTATTTTTTGCAATAATTTGAGGAGTATTAGCATTAGCTCTTCCTGAAAATGTGGTAGAATTCTGTGTTAAAACTATATGTCATATGGTCCTGGCCTTTTTGGCCGGGAGACTTTTAATGACTGCTTTCTTTAAATCACTTATCTGATCTTTATTTAACTTTGGTAAGTGGTACCCACTATAAAATTTTCTTTTGGATTTTCCAATATGGTGAAGTACATGTTTTTAAAGTATATCCTTAAGATTCTCTGGATTTCCTTTATGTCTGTTGTTATACCCCCCTTTTATTTCTGATTTTGTTAATTGGATATTCTCTCTGTATCTTTTAGTTAGTTTGAATAAGGTTTTTTCTATCTTGTTTTTTTTTGTTTTTTTTTCCTCATGGTTTTTTTTTTTTATATTTAAAAATTTCCATCTCCTTCCCTCCTCCTCCCCCCTCCCTCCGCTCCTCCTCCCCCTTCCCACCCTCCTTCTCCCCCTTCCCTCCCCTTCCCTCCACCCATACCTCCCCTCCCTCCCTCTCAAGGCCAAGGAGCCATCAGGGTTCCCCACTCTATGCTAAGTCCAAGGTCCTCCCAACTGCCCCCAGGTCCAGGAAGGTGATCAACCAAGCTGAGAAGGCTCCCACAGAGCCCGTCCATGCAGAAGAATCAGAGCCCAGCGCCATTGTCCTTTGCTTCTCAGTCAGCCCCCGCTGTTGGCCACATTCAGAGAGACGGGTTTGGTCGCATGATCCATCAGTCCCATTCCAACTGGAGTTGGTGATCTCCCTTTAGTTCTGTCCCACCGTCTCCATGAGTGAACGCACCCCTCACGTTCCTGACTTTCTCCCTCATGTACTCGCTCCTTCTGCTCGCCAGCTGGAGGTTCCCTCACAGTCCTGACTTTCTTTCTCATGTTCTCTCTCCTTCTGCTCCTCATCAGGACCCTGGGAGCTCAGTCCGGTGCTCCAATGTGGGGCTCTGTCATTTTCTTCATCTATCGTCAGGTGGAGGTTCTATGGTGATATGCAAGAAATTCATCAGTATGGCTATAGGAACTGGCCTTTTCAGGCTCCCTCTCCTCAGCTGCCCAAGGAACTAACTGGGGGCGTCTCCCTGGAAACCTGGGAACCCCTCTAGGGTCAAGTCTCTTGACAACCCTCAGGTAGCTCCTTAAATTAAGATATATGCTTCCCTGCTCCCATGTCCACCCTTCCTATATCCCAAGCACCCCATTCCTCCGAGCTCCCCCCATTCTCCCCTTCACACTTTTCTCTCCCCATCTTCCCTTGGCCCAGTCTCGCCCAACCCTCAAGTTCCCAATTTTGCCTGGCGATCGTGTCTACTTCCAATATCCAGGAGGATTACTATATCTTTTTTTGGGAGTTCACCTTCTTATTATCTTCTCAAGGATCCCAAATTTATAGGCTCGATGACCTTTAATTATGGCTAGAAACCGATTATGAGTGAGTACATCCCATGTTCATCTTTTTGGGTCTGGGTTACCTCACTCAGAATAGTGTTTTCTATTTCCATCCATTTGCCTGCAAAATTCAAGATGTCATTGTTTTTTACCGCTGAGTAGTATTCTAGCATGTATATATTCCACAGTTTCTTCATCCATTCTTCCACTGAAGGGCATCTAGGTTGTTTCCAGGATCTGGCTATTACAAATAATGCTGCTATGAACATAGATGAGCATATGCTTTTGTTGTATGATTGGGCATCTCTTGGGTAGATTCCCAATAGTGGAATTGCTGGGTCCTGGGGTAGGTTGATCCCGAATTTCCTGAGAAACCGCCACACTGCTTTCCAAAGTGGTTGCACAAGTGTGCATTCCCACCAACAATGGATGAGTGTACCCCTTACCCCACAACCTCTCCAGCAAAGGTTATTATTGGTGTTTTGGATTTTAGCCAATCTGACAGGTGTAAGATGATATCTCAAAGTTGTTTTGATTTGCATTTCCCTGATAGCTAGGGAGGTTGAGCATGACCTTAAGTGTCTTTTGGCCATTCGAACTTCTTCTGTTGAGAATTCTCTGTTCAGTTCAGCGCCCCATTTTTTAATTGGGTTAATTGGCATTTTACCATCTAGTCTCTTGAGTTCCTTATATATTTTAGAGATCAGACCTTTGTCAGTTGCAGGGTTGGTGAAGATCTTTTCCCAGTCAGTAGGCTGCCTTTGTGTCTTAGTGACAATGTCCTTTGCTTTACAGAAGCTGCTCAACTTCAGGAGGTCCCATTTATTCAATGTTGCCCTTAAAGTCTGTGCAGCTGGGGTTATGCGCAGGAAACGGTTCCCTGTGCCCATTTGTTGTAGAGTACTTCCCACTTTCTCCTCTATCAAGCTCAATGTGTTCAGATTAATATTGAGGTCTTTAATCCATTTGGACTTGAGTTTTGTGCATGGTGATAGACACGGATCTACTTTCATTCTTCTACAGGTTGACATCCAGTTATGCCAGCACCATTTGTTGAAGATGCCCTCTTTCTTCCATTGTGTACTTTTGGCTCCTTTATCAAAAATCAGGTGTTGGTAGGTTTGTGGTTTAAGATCCGGGTCTTCTATACGATTCCATTGGTCAACTTCTCTGTTTTTATGCCAATACCAAGCTGTTTTCAATACTGTAGCTTTGTAATAGAGTTTGAAGTCAGTGATGGTAATGCCTCCAGAAGTACCTTTATTGTATAAGATTTTTTTGGCTATCCTGGGTTTCTTGTTTTTCCATATAAAGTTGATTATTGTCCTCTCAATCTCTGTGAAGAATTTTAATGGGACCTTGATTGGGATTGCATTGAATCTATAGATTGCTTTTGGTAGAATTGCCATTTTTACTATGTTGATCCTCCCAATCCACGAGCAGGGGAGATCCTTCCATTTTCTGGTATCCTCTTCAATTTTTTTCTTCAAAGACTTAAAGTTCTTGTCAAATAAATCCTTCACTTCCTTGGTTAGAGATACTCCCAGATATCTTATGCTATTTGTGGCTATTGTGAAAGGTGATACTTCTCTGATTTCCCTCTCTTCTATCTTGTTGATTCTCTCAAAGAATCAACTCTTTGTTTCGTTGATTCTTTGTATTGTTCTCTTTGTTTCTATTTTATTGATTTCAGCCCTGAGTTTGATTTTTTTTCTTGCCATCTACTCCTTTGGGTGTGTGATTTCTTATTTATGTTCTAGAGCTTTCTGGTGTACTATTAAGTTGTATCTATGAGTTCTTGCTAGATTTTTATGTAGGTACTCATTGCTATAAACTTTCCTATTAGCACCACACAATGAACTGTATCCCATAAGTTTGGGTTATTATGCTTTCATCTTCATTGAATTCTAGAAAGTCCTTAATTTCCAGTTTTCATTCAGTAAAAAGTTGTTCAGTTTCCATGAGTCTAAGTTTTCTGTTGTTTCTGTTGTTGATATCCAGCTTTAATCCTTGGTGGTCTGATAGGTTGCAGGGAGTTATTTCAGTTTGCTTGTATTTGTTGTGATTTGTTTTCTGCATAAGTGTATGGTCAGTTGTGGAGAAAGTTCCATGAGATGTAGAGGAGAAGATGTATTCGTTTATGCTTGGGTGAAATGTTCTGTAAATATCTGTTGGGTCCATTTGGTTTATAACATCTGCTAGCTTCAGCATTTCTCTATTTAGTTTTTGTCTGGATGACCTGTCTACTGGTGAGAGAGGGGTATTGAAGTCTTTCACTAACTGTGAGGATCAGTATGTGATTTACAGTCTGGTAGTGTTCCTTTTGCAAACATGGATGCCCTTGTATTTGAGGCACAGATATTAATAATTGAAATGTCATATTGGTGGATTTTTCCTTTGATGACTATGCAGTGTCCTTGCTGTCTTTTGTGATTTTTGGTTTGAAGTCTATTTTTTGTCTTTTTATTGGAGAATTGGGATCATTGATATTCAGAGATATCAACAACCAATGTTTGTTGATTCCTGTTATTTTGTTGTTGTTAGTATTTGGAGTGGTGATGTAGAAAGAAAGAGAGAGAGAGAGTTTACTTCTGTTGATTTTGCTAGTCTGAGATTATTTATTCCCTGTATTATTATGGTTGTAATTAACCTTCTTAAGTTGGATTATTCCTTCTAGCACCTCCTGTAGGTCTATATTTGTAGATTAAATATTACTTAAATTTGACTTTATCATAGAATGTTCATATTTCTCCATCTATGGGGATTGAAGGTTTTGCTGAGTATAATAGTCTGGACTGGCGTCTGTGGTCTCAGAGTCTGCAGAACATCTGGCCAGTCCCTGCTGGAGTTTTAAGTCTCCACTCAGAAGTCTGGTATAATTCTAAAAGGTCTGCCTTAATATGTTACTTGTTCTTTTTCCCTTGCTCCTTTTAATATTCTTTCTTTGTTCTGTGTCATGGGTACAGCATCCCTGACATTTAAGAGACACAGTCTCACAGCAGACTTCCTGGTCCTCTGACTCTGACAACCTTTCCTCTCTCTTTCTTCCTTAATGTTCCTCGAGCCTTAGGAGCAGGAGTTGGCTGTAGATATACTCAGTTTTATGGGCTAGCTTCAGTCAGCACATCACCATCCACGTGGCACACTAACACCATCATTTGTCCCAGGATTCTGCTTCTTTCTGCTTCCACTACTGTATTCTGATCACTAGGCAGAGATGTGACATGCCATTTAATACTTTTGGCTTGATTAATATATTAGTCAGTTTTCTATTGCTGTGAATAGATGCCTGACATTGAGTAGTTTAGAAGGGAATGAAGTTTGCTTTGCTCATAGTTCTGCATGCTGGGAAGTTAAAGATCCTACATCCACTCAAGTCTGGAAGACGACCTTCCCTCTCTGTCATAACATGGCATAAGTAGTCACATGGAGAGACAGACCAAACCTGACTGATGACACTCATCTATTTCCCTCTTCCCATAAAGCCATTGATGTCATCCTCGGGGACACATCCCCATGAGCTCATCTAATGACCTCCCAAAGGCTGCACATCTACACGCCGTTAAAATGGCAGCTAAACTTCAGCATGAGTTTCAAGGGAAAACATTCAAACTATAGCAAAAGGTCTCCAACTTGAGTAGTCAGTGTCATCGCTGTGGTAAAAGGATCAATTGCAAGAATGCATATCAGTCCTTAAAGAGCATTTAAATATGTGAAGCAACAATTGATAGGACTTAAAGAATGAATTCATTACTATACCTGGAGATCAAGACATAGAAGACTATTAGAAAGTATATAAGGAAACCAGATCTGGTGGTATAAACTTGAAACCAGCTATTCAGGAAGCTGTAGCAGGAGAATCACAAGTTCAAGGCCAGCTTGGTGACCTGATTCTCTCAAAAAAAAAAGGTAAAAGCTGACTGTGTAGTGTAGCTTGATGGTGCAGTGCTTGTGTAATATGTGTGAAGCCCTGGGTTCAGTCCCCAGTACCACAGTTGGACAAAGTTAATAAGGTAGATTACTTGAAATGCTATTTTTTCCTAAGTTACCATGAATCTTAATTATTTATGAGCATTGAATTTTATACTTATATATTTTTCTTTTCTTATTATGGACAGTTACCTTGATTTTCAATGTTGGTCAACTTTTTATTCCTACATTATTTAACTTGCTTGTGATGTATTCTACCTTTAAACATTTATAGATTTGAGTTGTTAATATTTGATTAATGTATGCATCTGTGCTCAGAAGTGTATTGGTCTAATTTTTCTTTCCTGGCACTAGTATTGCTTAATTTGGGGATCAAGGTTATCTCCTCTCATAAAATGAATTGTAAAATACGGCCTCTTCTTTTAAGTTCACTAAAATTATGTACAAGACTTTAAAAATATTATTTGTGGCCTGAGTGTAGTAGTACACACCTTTGATCCCAACAGTCAGGATGCAGAGGCAGATGGATTTCTATAAGTGTGATGCCAGCCTGGTCTGCATAGAGAGTTTCAGGCTTATAGAGAGAGATGCTGGCTCCAAAAAGAAAAATTGTATATGTGATGTTTTGGTAAAGAATTTTTATGAAAAAGGGCAAATACAATTTTCAAAAAAGTAAAAACTTCACAGGTGAAAATTATGTTCACTGAAATTAAAACCAAATGACTATGGTGTGGCAAATGTTTATGGTATCCTAGTATTGAATCTTGAGATTTTACACGCACACACAAAATAGAGCTCATGAATAAAAAGACTGAAAACACAGAGACAATGTTATAACAAAAACTGAGTGACAGTGTCTTCCAGGAAGTTCAACATATAAGCAAGTAGACTGCCAGCAGCAAGACTGCACACTCTCCGTGGCCAGGCTGGACATAGCCAGTGGTCACTTCAGTACTGCCAGCACTCTAGAAGCTGAAGGCTCTGGAGGGTGTGATTTTTATACTGTAAGAAATAACCAAAGTAGTCAGTACACATATAAGGTGATATTATCATTTAGGAAATACAAACTAAGCCTTGCAGTGAAATGCAAGTCCATCATCAAGACAGTTAACATGGAGATGACTAGCCACACCAAGAACTAGCACAGAATGAATAAGAGGAACACACATATCTCTGGCTGACAGGGTAAAAAAATACTTGAAATGTTTGTGGTAACAATACATTCTTAGAAATTAATTTCACAAAAATTCCAGAATGTAGACAGTGTTCAAATCAAAATTATATACATATAATAGTTCCAAGCTGGATATATATTTATTGCTATATAACAAATTACAAAAAAGAAAACAGTAGTCAAAGCAGTAGTGACCACCTATTTTCTCATAATTTCCATGGCTTAGCTGAGTGTTTCTGGTCCAGTGTCTCTCATGGTGTGGAATGGTTTGATGTCTCGTTGGTCCTGGTGGGTCTGCTATGAAAGAGATTTGTCCACATGGCTGTTGACAGTTTGCTGCTCCATGGAAATCTTGTTGTCACAATGCAGGAACATAAAATGACACGGAAAACACTGGGATGAAAACGTGCTGCCCTTTGTGAACTAAGCTAACGGTCGTACGCTGTTACTCGGCAGCTACCTGTTGATACAAGTCCGCTGTGCGGTGGAACAGTCTGCAAGTCAAGATGCCCTTCTCTGTGCCCACAACCTAGAAACAACTACTAGAAAATAGTAATATATGGCTACAGATGACAACGTATTTGAGTGAAAAATATAGATAAAAAGAATATGTGGTGTATGTATGCTCTCATGCGAAGCACAGAGAATTCAAAACAAAGAAATTCTATCTAGGAGTTCATTCTTAAGCAATAATACAATAAAGAACAGCTAAGAGATGCTTAACCACAGAAGCCAGGGAAAGTGGTTGCCTTTCAGGAAGAGAAAATGAGTCTGATCACAACACAGATGCCATTGGGAGTGGCAAGTGTCAGTTACCTTTAGCTTTACTGTGGGCCACCAAGATATAGCTGTCAGTCATTTTCTGCGCTGTGATAAAATACTATAACCAAGGCAGCTTCTAGGAGAAAGATTACTTTTTGTGGTTCAGAGGGGTAAAATCTGTAATGAATGGGACGGCATGGCAGCAGACAGCCAAAGCAGGAAGCTGAAAGATTACATCATCAACAGTAACCACAAAGTAAGGAGGGCAAAAGGGAAGGGTGGCGAGGCTGTGAACTCTCAAAACCTGTCTCAATGGCGTACTTCCTCAAAAAACATAGATTCTTTATAATAATATTCTGATACCCTATTTATGTGTACTTAATATATTTCGCGCTAAAGAACTTGAAAACTACTCATAATTTTGTGTATGGATTCATTACAAAAGAATTGCTATTCTTATTGACATTTATTTTAGCTTGCCTTTAAAACATTTTAATCCCAGTTCATCCCACTGGTGGTGATTCCACGTATATAATAATAAATATGAATATATCCTACTAACTAGAAGTGGCTACAGTATTGGTACCAAACACTAAGATTCATATAAATCTCAGGTTTTGTAACTGATCGTGTGAGTTACCAATTGTTCCAAGTGTAATTAGCCAATCCTCTGCAATTTTTCAAGCTATAGTTAATAATAATAATAATAATATAGATAATAATAATAATAAGTCAGTATTTTTAAAAGAAGTAAATCTATTGAGATAATTACAGTCATCCCTTCTAATGATTACAATCTTGTAGATTATATCTTTTGTATTAACTGCACATATCCTCTCTTCCATTTGTGTAAAAAAAAAATAAAATAGAAATTACCTAGGAGTTATTCAAAACTACCAAATAGTAGGGTCCAAAGCCAGGTGTGGTGATGCACACCTGTAATCCTGGAACTTGAGAATTAGAGGCAATTGGATTGCCATAAATTCAATCTCAACCTGAGCTAAATAGAAAGTTCCAGGTCATTCTGGACAATATAGCATGTTTCATGCTAGCCAACACTATAAAACAATGTATTTTTTCTTAAAAAGGAACATTATGATCCTCTCCATTACTAATTTGTCAAAAATCTTTCTCTTCTTAGGTAACATTAAAAACCAGGAGTTTCAAGGGATTATTGGCTACTATATTCCAAGCAAGGAAATCTGCTGGGGAAGGGTAAAGTTCATGGCAGTCTAACGTGTTAATAGAGGGCAAATAGAAAACACTGGGACTTAAGTATATGGATGAGTATCCGATTATCAGAGAATTAGAAACTTTAAGTTACTTTTAAGGCCACCTGAATTTAACTGATTGAATCTTCTGACCCCCAAATTATATTATTATATCATGTTCAGCAAGAGAATGAGGATGATTGATTAGATATGCATGGATAGGCTGGCCTATAGTCCCAGTACTCTGGAGGCTGAGGCAAGGGAATCTCCAATATGAGTCCAGCCTGGGCTCCATGTACAGATTCTGTCTAACAGCATGTGTAAGTAGAAGGGGGGAGAGCATGTGTAAGTAGAAGAGCTGTTTGTTAAGTTTTTTCAGTTGTCTTTCCTTTTTGCTTTTTAGCTCCTTTTATCTTTGTGTCCTGGTTGGGGAAGGTCAAGTGGGGAAAGGGTTACCTAGTGATATTGCATGATAATTTTGCCTTTTATTTGTTTGTTTAAGGTATTTGGAATTATGGAGGAAGCTAAAGTGCTGTTCAATCTAGAAGACTATTCTGTCAAACAAGTGACACTGGAGCAAATCTTTCTGACCTTTGCTAATACCGACAGAAGGAGAACTTCTAAGGAAATAAATATGCTATAAGATTGCAGTCCAGCCAGTGCCCCTCTGTTCTCAGACTGCTGTCCCCAACTGAGTACACAGGAGTCTTTCACAAGACTTTACACACATACAAAAGAGCACCCAGGGGAAGGTAGTCTGCAGGCTTTGAAAGTTGGGTGAATGATAAATTATCCAAACCATGAAGATTTCTTTCACTCTACTTCGAAACTTAAAAGTTCACAGTGTACCCTTTTGTCCAGTCAGTCCCTCCCACAAATTATTCTTTGCAATGAGTCATTGGTGTGGCAATGAGTCATTGGTGTGGTTCAAGGCCTCTGGCACACCATCGTCGCTGGATCCTTACCGAAACTCCTCTCAGGTATCCTGCAGCTGCCCCAAGTCATGGAGATCCTGTGGTTATTGTTCCACGAGACCAGTCCCTTCACACACTCCAGCAGGTCATAGATGTGGTAGATGTTAGGGTAGACCAACCAAAGGCCCAGGATGTGGCTCTGGGTGGTGTAGTAATATTTCATTTGTATGTTAATAAATAAAGCTTGCCTGAAGATCAGAGAGTAAAACAGTTGCCCTAGTCAGCCTTACAGAGCAGGCAGTGGTGATACACACCTTTGACCCCAGTAGCCACAATAGTTTGCCGTAGAAACCAGGTGATAGAAGTACATGCCTTTAATCCCAGCACTAGAGAGGAATATAAAATGGGAGGAGACAGCTCTCACACTGTCTCGTTCTAAGGATTCCTGGAGGCAGGATCGCCATTTTGGACTGAGGTAGAGGTAAGAGCCAGTGGCTGGCTGTTTTGCTTTTATGAACTTCAAGTTGAACGCCAATATCTTCTCTGGATTTTTATTAATCATGCTATAGGGTGGTAGCTGAACTGGTCAGTCTGGGCCACTGAGACTGCCTACCTCAGGAGAGGTGCGGAGCCAGCTCTCCTAGGCCCATGCCATAGGGGTTATGGTGTGGGGAAGGGCCATTTCTCCCAAGTGATCATCTCTCTCATGGGGTATGGGGCCAGCTCTCCTGCTGTAACATCCAATGAGAATTAGTGTCAACTTTCCCAGGGACAGTGATGGGCAGGGCTGGCTCAGCGTGGCCATTGGATTTCAACATTCATGGTTTCTATGACACCCTGTGGCAACACAGGCCATGGACACCATCACAGACCCCAGCTGCAGCAGGACCACAGACCCAGACGTGGCCCTCGGCAAGCAGTTCATAGTCCTAGACTTTTCATCTATGAATCAACTTTTTTTGAGCTATCTTTGACTAGTAAGTCTCTCTTTCCTCTCTCATCTACCCCACGGCCATTCTACCATCTCCATACTTACAGTCCTCAAGACCCATTGCTCTGACTCAACCTGGTGACTCCCTCTTCCTGTTCGTACCATTGTCTGCAAATCTATAAGTGTAGCTGCAGACCAAGATTGGCTGTGCCTAACCTAGGTCCAAAAAGCTCATGCACTAGCTTTACCTAGCCTAATTATAGTCACACAGGCCCAATCTAAGACAGGCCAGAATGGTTCCAAGAAGGAACAAATATACTACTGAACAAAATGACAGAAGTTCGAGATTTAAAGTCAGAATTCAATGAAGAGATAGAAATGAAGAAAGAATTGAAAAAGTCAATAACCCAAGTAGAAAAGGAAAGCCTTAAAAGGAGAATGGCTCACGTATTAGATTGAATACCAAGACTCAGAGGAATTAGAGTACACAAGCAAAGAATATATGTTTAGAAAATTAAGCACAGGAAAAAAACATGCAGGGATCAGTGGATACCATGAAAGGACAAAATAGTCTAATTATAGACAGACAAGGGCGAATAATTCCAGGCCAATGGCAAAGGCTAGTTCTATGACATGATCATAAAAGTGAAATGCCCCAAACTGAGTAACAACATACATATACAAGAGGAGATAAGACCACAGAAGAAACTCCTTACAACATATCAGAATATGCAGAACAAAGAAAATATTTAAAGCTACAAAAGAAAAAAATACATCACATATAAAGGAAAACTCATCAGGATAACAGCTGTTTTGTCAGTGGAAAATTTGAAGCTGGAAGAACTTGGAGCGATACACTCCAAGTTCTGAAAGATCCTACCTGAAAAACTAAACTATTGTGTTCAGCAAAACTATCTGCCATGATTGAAGAAGAAAAAAAACCCTTTCATGAACCAATGAGGCTAAAAGGATTGATATCCAGGAGACAACCCCCCACAAAACACAGGAAACAATATTTCAGGCTGAAGAGAGTAATAAGCATAACCAAGAGAGTGTATAAAGAAAATGAAGCTATAATTACTAAAATACAACTAAGAACACAAATAGCAAAAAGAAAAAAACTGCTGTCAACACAAACCTTTCAATCATATCTTTCAATACCCATGTCCTCAGTTTTCCCATTAAAAGACAGAGTTGATGACCTGACTAAGAAACAAAATATATCTTTCTATGGTGTACAAGAAACTCGTCTTTATAAATAGGCACCACCATAAAGTAAAAAGATGGAAAAGGAACTCCAAACAGAACCAGAAAAGAAGCAAGCATTGCCATTCTACTATCTGGCAAATAGACTTCAAATTAAAACTAATTAGAAAGATAAAGAAGGGCTCTCCATTCTAATAAAGAGAACAGTTAATAAAAAAGACATTACAATCCTAAACATATGTGTACCAAACTCTGGAGCACATAACTTCATAAAAAGTGTACCACTGGAATTAAGGACACAGACATCCAGGACATCCAGGACATCCAGGGCTACACAGAGAAACCCCATCTCAAAAAAAAAAAAAAAAGAAAAAAAACCCATAGGTTAATTTAAACCCTTTAATAATAGGTGATTTCAGTATCCTACCTTCTTCAATAGACAGGCTACCTTAACAAAAACAATCATCAGAATTAAATGACATTACATAATGGATATAACATATATTTACAATATTCTACCCAAACTTGAAACAAAATTTATTCTACTCTGCAGACCATGGAAACTTCTCTAATATAGAGGACATCCTGGAACACAAAACAAATTCATAAAAATTAAAATAATTCCATTATTCTACCTGACCATATTGCAAAATAACTTAAAATGGGCAGCAAGCAAATCTCTATCTAGTAAGTACACAAACTCATCAAAATTAAATAATTTTTAAAGAATGATGAAAGGGTCAAAAACAAAAATTTTTAATTCATGGAATGAAGATTAAAAATATGAAATAATAAAAATCTCTAGGACAATTAAAAGCATTCCTATGAGAGGATTTATAGCTCTAAATGCCTGCATTAAAAAATCAGGAAGTGCACAAATAAACTACTTAATTCAACTAAAGAATTTAGAAGCCCGGCGGTGGTGGCGCACGCCTTTAATCCCAGCACTCGGGAGGCAGAGGCAGGCGGATCTCTGTGAGTTCGAGGCCAGCCTGGTCTACAAGAGCTAGTTCCAGGACAGGCTCTAAAAAAGCTGCAGAGAAACCCTGTCTCGAAAAACCAAAAAAAAAAAAAAAAGAATTTAGAAAAATATAAGAACAAAACAAACTCAATTCCAATAAACAGAATTTTTAAAACAAAATTTAATTAAATAATAAATGGATCTAAGAGCTGATTCTTTGAGGAAATAAGAGTGATAAACCCTTGACCCTACTAATAAAGAAATTACCTAAGTTAACAGAATCAGAAATGTACAGGGAAAGGTTGAAACAAACACCAAAGAAATTAAGAATCTTTTATAAGAATAATTTATTTTTATTAAAACAAATTTTAAATTTAAATATATTTTGACCATATTCTTCCCCTTCCCCGAGACCTTCCAGACCCTCTTCTACTCCATACCCAACCAATTTTAGTTCTTTCTTAAACAAAAAAACCCACAAAATCTAATAAAAAATTTAAAAAAAACTAGGAAACAAAATACAGCAAGCAACACCCAAAAAGAAAAAAAAACTGTAACCAAATAAAAGCATATGCACACACATGCACAGACACAATAAAACTTGTGACGCCCATTATTTGTTGGTCCACTGCTCTTGAAGACGAGACTTACTCTGGAATGGATGATATACCAAATGTCATTCCACTGGAGAAAACTGACTTCCCCCTCCTAGTAGGTATAAACGTTCAGTTGTTAACATTTACCCCCCCCCCCCCCGTGGCTAGATTTTCAGTCATTCATTCTCTATTTTAAAATATAACAAAATATGATAAAACAAAAACTATCATATCAAAGTTGGACAGAACAAACCAACAGAAAAAAAAAAGGAGCCAAAGAGAAAGCACAAGAGTCAGACACCTTCTCTTCTGCCCACTCAGAATCCCACAAAAACACTAAACAGGAAGCCATAATATATACACACAGCGACCTGCTGCAGATAGTCCCTGCGCATGCTGCTTTAGCTTCTGTGCGTTTGTATGAGCTTTGCTCATGTTGATGTGGAGGGACTTGTATTCTTTTTGTCCTCCGTCCCCTCTGACTGTGACAGTCTTTCAACCTCCTCTTCCACTGGGTTCCCTGAGCTCTAAGGGGAAGGATTTGATGAACACATCCAGTTTAGGACTTAATGTTCCAAAGTCTCTTGTTCTCTGTGCAAACGTCTTTTTGTGTGTTGCAAGATATTTGGTCACACTGTGAAACTCGAGACTGTGTTACTAAAAATCAACCTTGAATCGGGGTGGAGCCAACAAGAAGTTGACAGCAATTAGCCACAGACAGTACAGAGGAGCCCCGAAACTGGATGGAGAGTTGCACAGGAAGGAGTAGGGAGGGACTTGGAGTTTTGTGGTCTTTGTTAGGGATGTCTGGAGAGACATTCTCTTGCTGGATCTCAGGCCAAAAAGGAAGGTCAGCTGGTTGCTTCTTGGCCTCTCTGAGCCAGCAGATTTTCACCCCAACATCTGAGTCCCGGTTCTTATTGGTAAGCAGAATGATAGAGAGTTAAAACTACTTTTGGCAGCAGCAACAGAGAGGATGCCGGGGAAGAACCAGAAGCCCTGCCAGACTGAGGCCTGAGTGGAGTAACATTGACTGCAAGGCCATGGGTCTGCGGACAGCAGTTAAAATATCAGTAAATCAGGCTCCGCCATAAGCAAATGGAAAAACAGTATCTGGCATTCCGACCTAGAGCACAACCACAGAAACCAAGATGCCATGCCAGCCGGCACCTGCCACCCGCACTGCTTGCAGGGCTTGTGGGGACTCCAGAAGGTAGGCTCATGCTTGGGAACTGTAGAGGAGATACTGAGCTCGCCACTGCCTTTGCTGTTGTGGACAAATTGAGAGGTCAGCAGATTTGCTGAGACACCTGGGAAATTCTTAAGGAGGGAATTAATGTTAAAAAGAAAAATCTTAAACCGGGAGATGGTGGCACAGGCCTTTATTCCCAGCACTCGGGAGGCAGAGGCAGGCAGATCCCTGTGAGTTCGAGGCCAGCCTGATCTACAAGAGCTAGTTCTAGGACAAGCTTCAAAGCTACAGAGAAACCTTGTATCAGAAAAAAAGAAAGAAAGAAAGAAAGAAAGAAAGAAAGAAAGAAAGAAAGAAAGAAAGAAAGAAAGAAAGAAAGAAAGAGGGAGGGAGGGAGGGAGGGAGGGAGGGAGGGAGGGAGGGAGGGAGGGAGGGAGGGAGGGAGGGAGGGAGGGAGGGAGGGAGGAAAGAAAGATCTTTCCCACATTCAAAATAGAAAATTTCACAATGCATATCTGATAAGATACAAGCCTTAGAGAGATTTACTAATGAAAATATTTGACTGGTAAGATACAAGTCTTAGAAGGACTAACTATTGATAAGATACAGGCTTTAGAAAGACTTGCTACTGATAAGATACAAACCTTAGGAAGACTAATGAAAATAAGTTTGACTCATATGATAAAAGCCTGTCTTAGTTTGTGTTTTTATTGCTGTGAAGAGACACCATGATCACAACAACTCTTATAAAGGAAACATTTAATTGAGGGACTCACAGTTTCAGATGTTCAGCCAATTATCATCATGGCATGGTGACATGGAGGCAAAGGTGGTGCTGGAGCTGAGTCTGCTCCGTCTTACAGGCAACAGGAAATCAACTGGCACACTGGGTGGTATCCTGAGTATAATAACGTCAAAGACCCTCCCCAACGAGAAACACTTCCTCCAAGGCCATACCTGCTCCAGCAAAGCCACACCTCCTAATAGTGCCACTCCCTATGAGATTATGAGATTACAGGGGCCAATTACATTCAAACTACCATAGAGCCTTTGAAAGATTTACTAATGAAAATAAGAAAACATTGGCTGATAAGATACAAGCCTTAGAAAGAATGAAGCTAAGAAAAATACTCAGACACGGACAGGGGAATTTAGGCAGGAACCTACTGCACTACTGCACGATGAAACTGAAGAGGGCCCACAAAAGGTCATTAGAAAACCAACCTTGGTTTATCTAGTTACTATTCAAGCACAACCAGCAGACAATAGGCACCCCTATGGTTAAGCAGAAAGTGGAATCCTATAGAAATATTAGATCTGAGGAGATTTAAAGAAGCAGTTGTTTCATACAGTATGCATTTACCCTACAATGAGGCAGATGTTAAATTCATGGGCAACTCAGAATAGAATTATCCTGCAAGACTGGAAAGATTTAGCTACAGCAATGTTGGAAGCTGGTCCTCAGTGACAATGGATAACATGGTGGACAGAGAAAGATAAGAGTCATAGACAATGAAATAGGTATAGAAACAATATTTCCCAATTGCAAAACCAATGTAAATTTGATGATCACAACTTGTAGGGTAAAAGAGCCAGCCAAAGAAACCAACCAATCCCTGAGCATGAAATATAGCACCCTGACTCTGAACCCAGAGCCTGTGAAAGAAACACACCCTGGATCTGAGACCCAAACCAGGGAAAGAAACACTTTATCCCTGAACCTTGAACCAAAGAAATATGCCCTAACACTGAAACCAGTGCCAAAGAAACACACTTTGTTCCTAGAATCAGAGCCAGTAAAAGAAATATGCCTGGGCCCTAAGAATAGAGCCAAAAGGCTAAAAAGAACCAGTGAAAGAAATATAGTTAAGCCCTAAAATCAGAGTCATCTCTGCCCCTGACCAACTAAAATAACCAATCCCTGAGCAGAAAAACTTCTGCCTGGGAAAACTCCACCCTTAAGAAGCCCTATATAAGCCCCTCTGCCTGCTCAGTTGTGAGATGTCCTTCACCACCCCGCAAATGTAGCCACTCTCCTGTACTCTTCCTTCCCAAAACTTTCTCCAAAGAGTCTTGGGGGAAGATCTTCATTCGCCAGCTCGGAATAGAAATGCCTGGCTGGGACATCACTTAGAGGACTGAGTCAAAAAACTTTGCTGAGACCCTTAGGAGAGCTGAGCAAGGCTGAGCAGAAAAAGTAACAACTTTTCACCAAAGCTAGAGGAGATTGCTACCTTTCTGTTGGGCTCCTGGGCTTCCAGGTTCCTAGTAAGAAGAGTGTTAGCAGAAATAACATCTTGGGCCAGAGAAGAAGTGGATAGCTCTGCTAGGGTGTTTCCTTAAAGGAGCAGAGCAGAACTCAGCTGTGTTGGCCCTCCAGGAGAAGAGCAGGATTGCTATATCCTATGGTGACACCATCCCCCACTACACCCCAACTTCAAGTAGCCTGGCTTCCTGACAAGTCAGGACACCTCTCCCTCCAGACCTCCAGAGCTGCCCTGTCCTATTGTGGCTCCAGCCTCCAGGGCTGTCCTATTGCAGTTCTACCCCTTCAGAGCTATCCTCCTGCTGCTCTAGTTGTAGCCTGGCTCCCCAATAAGACAGAATGTCTTTGCAGTTCCAGAGCTGTAACACTCACGCTTGCCTATACACATTGGCCCTATCTCATTTAGCAGCCTTAAATGCCTGGGACACGGTTGAGAATCAGGAAAGAGGTCTGAGTCATTGACTAAAATGAAACAAGGCTCAAAAGAAGCCATCAATGATTTTTTTTTTTTACAAAGATTGACCTCAACTATAAAAAGATTAATATCATATCCAGAAGTCAGATGGATTTTTTGTTTGTTTTTCACGACAGGGTTTCTCTGTAGCTTTGGAGCCTATCCTGGAACTAGCTCTTGTAGATCAGGCTGGCCTCCAACTCAGAGATCCATCTAGCTCTGCCTCCCGAGTGCTGGGATTAAAGGCCTGCACCACCACCACCCAACTGTCAGACAAATATTAATTGAATCTTTGGCTTTTAAAATATTAATTCAAAATGTAAAAGGGTAGTTATGCCTTTAAAGGCAAAATCATCCCCAGTAGATGAAGGGATCAGAAATAGAGCTGATACTAGATCTACACTTAGGATGCTGCTTTGAGAGGAGAAGTAACGTCTAGAAATTGTAAGAAAAATTTAAAGAAACATTGAAATGTCAGATGTTTTAATTGAGGTAAACAAGGTCATCTGAAAACAAATTGTAGGCAAGGAGTTCCTGAAAACAAACTCTATTCTAGAG
Organism: Arvicola amphibius; assembly: GCF_903992535.2. Taxonomy (NCBI): domain Eukaryota; kingdom Metazoa; phylum Chordata; class Mammalia; order Rodentia; family Cricetidae; genus Arvicola; species Arvicola amphibius. The sequence continues at coordinate 122,653,182 of NC_052047.1, forward strand.
AGAATCCAAACAAAAGACCCCAGCCTTCTGGAGTATGCAGAAGGCTGGCATTGGACTAATGAATGCAGATAAACAAGGGACAGAAGATGTAACCTCTATCATCAGGAAACACCTTAGGGGGCATCTGACAGGCCCCAATATAAAATTTTGTTCAATGATTCTCTGCCAGCATCAGAGAAACTCATTCAAAGAACAACTAAAAGACTTAATACTTGTTGTTTTAATACCTGCTCTAGATGTGATCAAGGACAGAATAGCTTCAGCAAATAAAACCAAAATTTCAGGAAAGAACCAAAAAAGCAAATATTTTGCCAAACTACTATAAATGATCAGAGACCAAAGCTAAAAATACAAATAAATGGCATTGAAATTGAAGGTTTATTTGATAGGTACAAATATAACAATAATTTCAAAAAAAATTTTGCCATCGAGATTGGCCTCTTCAGGAAGAAAATGTTCAACTCCTAGGGATTGGAACTTTGTCTCAAGTAAAAACAAAGTACAATATGGGTTGAGTGCATAAGTCCAGAAGGACAGATAGGAAAATTAAAGCCATATGTAGCTGACATAGCAATGAATTCATGGGAACATGATTTGTTGCAGCAATGGAAAACACAGATTAATATTCCTCTAATCTTAAACACAAACCATAAAATAAAGACTACTTCTGAGATAAAGATTGAAAGTTATTACCAAGAACAGTCACAGACCATTCAGGTTGTACATGAGCAGGACACAACAAAGGTACCAAAAGCTTTACCTTTAAAACTGTTACGTTGTAGTATCACAGAGTTCCACAATAGCTCAGAATGGAGTATAATAAAGGTTTATTTATTTGGGGATAAACTCACAGTAAGGTAGCAATCCACAGTCCTCTGCACACACTAGGAACCAGAACCAAACGTATCAGAAAATACTTTTTGTATTATTTTTGTGCACACTTTTTGTCTACTTATAATATATGAGACCATGACCAAAGTGGGCTGGTATCTTACGGCTATTGACTGAAGGAGTTCCCATAACACCTCCCACTTTTGTCTAAATAAGAGAGTTCTAAGCCTAATACAAAACTATATACAATAAGAACAAATATCAAGTATTGTCAAGGGAAAAGAAGGGGCAAAAACATAAATAAAAATTAAAATTACAACCAGCATGAACAACATCAAATAAGAAACAAATGAAGCATGTGCTAAATGTTTCAATAGTTATTCCATCCTAAGGAGTCTAAGTCTTATATTAAAAATGGTTTGGCTAAGTCATGAGAGGAAAGTAACTATGACTATCTAGTCTCCAAACCTATCAAAGACCTGAGAAGGGAAATAATATTACCTGAGTAAAAAGGAAGTGCAATCAAGTAACTTTCAAAAGTTGCAAGAAATGACAGAGACAACCAGCTACCTGGACAATCACCCAAAGTCTAATTTGCAATGTTGGGGCAACCAGTTTTGGCTAAGGCCTAGAGTATCTGACAGATCATTTTCAGAGGTAGGAAAATTTGAAAACCTGTCTCACCCTGTCTTGACAAGTTTTGGTGGTCGTTTTTGCTACTATCCTACTTGTCCAATGTGGACACTATGTATTTTGTCAGTAATTGAGGCAGGGGCAGTTCTTTACTCAAAGGCCAGTTTTGCCAAGAAGAAAACAAGCTCCAAGTGGAGTGTCTTCAGTGCCCAACATTCTCTCAGGAATAGATCGGTGCTGCCAGGAGCAATAGTGTCTCACATCAACAGAATCCTAAGTTATTTAAATGCCATATCCTACAGTTCTTTGAAGTGTTTGAAGATTACCTATCTATGCAAAATACAATCTCTATGCATCTAAAGAACCTGACTAGTCTAACTATAATTATGACAAACATGGGTGACTACTTTAATTCTTAATACCTATATAGCTTAATGAGTAAGGCTTCCATTAAAAAACCTAAACAATCTTTAAACAAATGTGTAGCAACTGAGGACAATGACCTCAAAATGTAAACATGTAAGTATCTTGATTAGAGGTAGACATGATAGTGCAAAATGATAAATATATCCTAAAATTGAATCAATATACAAAGTGTCTTAAGCAGAGGTAGAAACATGCATGCATATAATATGTAAAATAACTTTGCATTGGTGCACAAATATAAACAGAAATAGGAGCATATTAAATATAATTTAAATTTGAATCAATATATAAGAATCTATACCAATGTAAATTATCTATAAATAACAGCTCACAAGTAATGCACTATTCTACCTATTATTCCATCCCATCCATTTCCCTTTTTTTTCCAAAAGAGATCCCTGGGCCTACTTTATTTCTACCCCCAACCCTATAACACTTATAACCAACCACTAGTAGATGTCCCTAACCCAGAGGACAAACTTTGTTAGGAGAGGGGGTGTCGTTTTCTAGAATTACTTCCAGCTGTCATGGGGTGATACTATTTCTATGAAATCCTGTAAAAACTAAGATGATGGTTAAGTTTCAAGATTACTGTCTGGTACAATTGCAGATTGTCTCTAAATAGTCAGTACGGTTTTTCTGAAGTTCTTATTTGAAGTTCTGGCCAGAATATTGTAAGAAGGTGCACCATCTCAGCTAGCCAAGTTAGAATCATCTTGAACAGTTTGTAACCCAAAACCAATCTTAAAGTGGTGCTATCAACATAATAGCATCATTTCAACCAGGTGGAATTGTTGTTGTGGAGCCCCATCTTCTTGCTAGAGACTTCACCATTGTTCATTGTAGAAAACCTAAACATTATTCATATCAAAATGGAAAGTTTGAATTTCTATGGACATATATTCAATGAAAGGTACCATAGAGACAAAAATAGGTATAGGGAGAAGTAAAATTTTTGAAAATAGAGTTTGGATAACCACAGTCCCCAGATTTTATCTTCCTTCTGTCCCACACCAGGTGGCTGCTGATATGAGACAAAAACTCTGAATTTTTCTTTTAACAGCATGCTTGAATTTAGATGAGAGCCATCATCCAACTCCAAAGCCAGCTTTGATTTTTAATGAGTTGTGACTACCATTATATGTATGTTTAGGTAGTGATCTTACCCTGCAGAGATATTGGTATCATAAGTCAGATTTCTCTTTGCTTGGTGATTCTTTCTGAATAGCTATCTTTTCTTCTTTAGGCATCTAAATATCCAAGTTCTTGACTTTTCAAAGATGAGTATTTTTCTACAAAGACAAGAACAGAACCCTGCCCAACCCTTATGGTGTTTCCTTACAACCTGTGGAGTGTCATCTCTGTGGATGAGTTGACATTTATCTTTATCAAGAAATGTCTCCTTTTCAAACTGAACCTTGATTAATTTTGATGGTATCCATAGTTATTCTCATATGGAAACAAAAGTGAAACTCCTTCCTCAACATAGCACATCTCCTGGTTCCTATTCTGAAGTCAGCACATCCTTGAAACACACTAGCTGATTTAATTCAGAAGTTTTTTTTCTATTATCCAATATCTCTCTGCAGCCATTGTTCCTTTCTCATTAGCATTAAGAAAATTCAAGGTTAATGAGCATTATGCAATCTATTTCTGGGGGTCTTTTTTTCTATTTCTGTTTGTTTAACATATCCTTTATATTTTGATTTGATCTTTCTAGAACTGCCTGACCTGTAGGGTTGTGTGGTGTACATGTAATATGCTTTATATTATAATAAGCAAAAAACTGTTTCATTTTCTTAGAAATATATGCTGGAGCATTGTCTGGTTTTTGTTTTTGTTTTTGTTTTTTGTTTTGTTTTGTTTTTCAAGACAGAATTTCTCTGTGGCTTTGGAGCCTGTCCTGGAACTAGCTCTTGTAGACCAGGCTGGCCTCGAACTCACAGAGATCCGTCTGCCTCTGCCTCCCGAGTGCTGGGATTAAAGGCGTGCGCCACCACCGCCTGGCTGTCTGTTTTTATTTGTGCAGTTATACCCATGATGTCCACAACTTCTACTAAATGTGTGATTACCAATTAATTCAAAGCAGTTGCCCATTGAAAACCTGAATAGATATCAATGGTGTGATTTACATATTTTAATTTTCCAAATTCTACAAAATGGAACACACCCATCTGCCAGATTTCATTCCTTTGAGTACCCTTTGGTTTACTTCCTGTAGGTAGTGGTGTTTGTTTGTATAAAGAACAAGTAGGATGTCTCTTTATAATTTCCTTGGCTTGTTTCCATGTAATGGAAAAGTTCCTTTTTAAAGCTTTGCTATTGACATGATGTTTTGTGAAATTCTGAGGCCTTCAGCACATTTCTAATTAATAATTGATCAATTTCTGAATTACCTTGTGCTAGAGGACCTGGCAGACCCATATGGGATCGGCTGTGTGTCATGTATTTGGAATAAGCCTATTACTGATTCCTATATCTTGAACCTGAATAAATAATGAAGTCAATTTTGTATCATCTGGTATAAAATCAGTAGTATCCATATGCAAAGTAACTATCTTTTTGCAAATTAGTAATTATATTGAGAGGTTCTTTAAAATTCCTTAGTACCAAAAGATTAACATATAATTCTGACATTTGGAAATAATCATAAGGGCTTTGTTCCACTTTACTTAAATCTTCTGATTTGTAACCTGCCCTTCCTAATTTATTTGTATCAGTTAGAATGTAAGAGCTCCATTTATTTATGTGTCCTGTACAGTGTGAGGAAGGATTCAATTAGTTCTCTTTATAAATTGAACTCTCTTGCTTTTGGGATAGTTATTGTTAATTTCACTCAAAAAATTACTACAAGCTCCTTGCCAGGGTTCACTGTCTTTCATTAATTTCATCATTAATAAAAGGTACTATCATTTCTTCTGGGTTCACTCCTGCTAATTGACAAAGCCTCAATTTTCCTTTTATAATTAATTCAGAGACCTTTTCCAAATAAGATTTTAATTTTTTACTTGGTTTATGTGGTAAAAAGATCCATTCTAAGATAATATCTTCCCTCTGCATTGAAATTCCAGTAGGGTAATATTTGGAGGGTAATATGACAAAAATGCAATTAAGATTCATATTCACCTGTTCTACATGTGCCTCCTGTAATTTCTTAATAATTAAAGTCAATTCTCTCTCAGCTTCAACTGATAATTTTCTGAGACTATTTAAATCTTTGTCACTATCTAAGTTTTTTTTTAATTAATCAAGTCATCATGTCCTATTCCAATAGATGGAAAATGTCTTCTAGCAATCTTTGGAAGTCATTAAGAGTTTGCAACCAATTTCTCCTAATTTGCACCTTTTGAGATCTAATTTTCTGCAAACCTATTTTATAACCTAAGTAATTAATAGAATCTCCTCTTTATATTATTTCAGGAGCAATTTATAATCTCCAACAAGGCAAAACTTTGTTTACTTCTTCAAACATTCTTTCTTAAAGAATCTACATTTGAATTGGATAGGAAATGTTGTCCATGTGATGGTAAGTTATAGATTCAGGAAATTGCTTACTTATCATTTTTAATGGCTGACTTACAAAATGTTGGCACAATGTTAACATTCTCTGTGGGAGAATCTTCCATTGATATCTTTTAGCAGGCTGAAAATTATACATAGGCACTGTGAAGGCAAATTGTTCTCTGTCTTTTTCTTGCAAAGGTTTACTAAAGAAACAATCTTTTACATCAATAACTATAAGAGGCCATCCTTTAGACTATAGGAAAGACAAAGGAATTCCAGGTTATAAAGGGCCCATTAGTTGAATCACTTTATTAAACAGCTCTTAGATCTGTTACCATTCTTCATTTTACAGATTTTTTTTAACAATCAATACAGGAGAATTCCAAGGACTGGATGATTCTTCAATATGCTGAGCATCTAGTTGTTCCTGTACCAGCTGTTCCAAAGCCTGTAGTTTTTCTACTGTTAAAGCCCATTAATTAACCCTATAGGTTTCTTAGTTAACCGTCTTAAAGGTAGGGCCATTGGTACCTCTGAGGGTGTGCAGTTGTTCTGTGTTTTTGCACAGCCTGAATGGTTGGTGAATGGTTTTTATAGTACCTTATATTATCCTTCCCAGAAACACGAGTTGGTTTATGTTCCATTTCTGAGAATATAGGAAAATTAATCTGAATATTCCATTGCTGCAACAGATCATGACCCCATAGATTCACTGCCTCAGACTTCATCTCTGTCCTTCTGTCCCTATGCATTCAACCCACCTCATGCTTTGTTTTACTTGAAATAGGGTTCCAATTTCTAGGACTTGAACATCTGCCCCCTGAAGAGGACAATTCAGATGCCAAGATTCTGGAGTAATAATAGTCACATCTGCACCAGTATCTAATAATCCTTCAGTTATAATGTTATTTATTGGTACTCTCAGCTTTGGTCTTAATTATTTATAGAGGTCTGCCAAAATATGTATTTCCTATTTTCTAACTGGAATTTTTGATTCATCCTCCATGATTATTTTACCATCCAGAGCAATCTAGTATTTTACAACAGACACTGGATTTTCTAATTTTTCTGGAGAGGCATGTCCTCTACAGTGGCTAGGAGTGACTGGATCATGCTTGATCTGGGGGCCTGAGATAGGCCCCCAAGGAGTTTCCTGATGGTAACAGGTTGCCTTGTTTGTCTCTTGTTGATCTACATTGATTAGTCCAGTATCGACCTTTGCCTCATCTTCTACATAATCCAGAAGATTGAGACCTTCTATTTTTGTCATTCCCAGAAGAAACATTATTTCTGGGAATATAAGGTCTACAATCCTTTCTCTGATGGCCTATTCTACCACAATTAAAACATTTGATATTTTGATGTCTCTTCATACCTTTAGAAATGGCTTCTCCTACCAAAGCCTCAGAATTATAGTCAAATGACTCAACATTGACTGTGTGCAGGATCTATTCATTCACTGGTGCTGATCTGACCTTTAAAGGCCCAAATAACATTTTGCATTCTAAATTGGCATTTTCAAAAGCCAGGGATTCAATAAGTACTCATCTAGCTACTGGATCTGTTACTCCTATTTGTACAGCTTTAGTTAATCTTTGTAAAAAGTCACTAAAGGGTACTCTTGGTCATTGTATGAGCTTAGTATATGGTTCAATTCTTCTTTCTAGTTCTTGAATCTTACCCCAAGCATTCAAGGCTATTGTAAAACATATGGACAAGATGTGTTCATTGTACATAGCTTGACTATCTAGATCAGCATAATGATCCTCACCAAGAATTTGATCTTGGGATGCCTCAAATCCTCTGGCTCTACCTTGATGTTCCAGGGCTTTAGCCTCCTCTCTCCAATAGCACTTTCACTGTAACTACAGCCCATCTTCTAGCACAACTAAGAATAATTGATGTCAATCATGTTGAGTACCCCTATTTCTTGAAGCCTTTACCAACTCCCTTACATACCGTGAATGCATGCCATAGAATACTGCTGTTTGTTTGATATCTTTTAGATCTTTCATACATATAGGTTCCCATTTACATTCTGTATATCTTTTTAGGTGTTGAGTATTTGCTGACTTTTCATAGGTAGTAGCAGGATAAGTAGCTAAAACTTTTGGTGAGTCGTCTCTGACTCTGAGAGGTACCAGCAATGCTAAATAAATCTTTACTATTGTCCTTTGCCTGTACCTTCTCTCCTTGATTATCAGTTCTGACAAGTTCCTCAATCGATTCAAATCTTTTTGTCACTGTCTTTTTAAAGTCTGAATCTCTTGACCTGTGAATATTCCTAATGATTTCATCAAATCAATTAATTTCTGATTCTCACTCTGTACATGTGATTCCAATGTTTTAAATTTTTTCATTAATTTCCCATACTTACAGATTATTTGGATGGCATGTAGGTTGCCTTCCTGGAGGGATGTTCTATCTGCTAGCTTATTATAACATTTTAACAGATTATGATTGTCAATTTCAATAGCATGAATCCTTTCAGATAACTTCTCATTACCTGTCTGTAAAGACTGTATTATTTCTGGAAACATAGCCTGCTACTACACAGAGAAAGCCAAGAGGTGAGTGGCCAGCTACCTGGTGGGACACTCCGCTATCTAGGTCCTCCATACCAGGGCAAAACCCTAGGCCCCTCTCCCAACTGCCTTGGCTTCTCTAGCCAGCCAGCAGGAGAGATTCCTGAATGCAGGTAGGCTGCTTCATTACCCTCACTCCCTCCAACCATCAGACCCTGGATGGTACAAATTCCACCCCACCCCCAAACCATCTTATCCCCTGTAACCTCAGTGGAACTCTGAAACACAGCCTGCTACTACACAAAAGAGGACCAAGAGGTGAGTGACAGCCACCAGGTAGGACACCCAACTCTCTAGGCCCTCCATACTGGGGCAAAAACCGGCATCCATCCCCACCTGCCTTGGCTTCTATACCAGCCAGCAGGTGAGTGTCCTGCAGGTAGGCTGCTCCAAAACCCCAAGAGACAGACAGTAACGGTACAGAGAAGACCAAGAACAGTTCCCAAGACAGAGACAGTTACTACAAGGATTGGACCAAGATGCAAAGACACTTGCCAGCATCAATTAAAGGAAGAGATGGGTAGGCACCAATGCAAGAATTCATCCAACAACCTAAAAAACAACAGGGTAACACCAGAACCCAGTGGTCATACATCAGGAAGACTTGATCATCCTAACCTGAAGAAACAAAAGAAAACGATTTTAAATGTAACTTTATGAAGATGATGGAGACCTTTAAAGGGGAAATGAAAAACTCCTTTAAAGAAATGGAGGAAAAGATGAACAAAAAATGGAAGAAATTAATAAATATCTCAAAGAAACCCAAGAAAACCAACAAAAAAAAAACAATCAAACAGGTGAAGCACACACATCAAGACTTGAAGTCTTAAATAGAGGCAATAAAGAAAACACAAATGGAGGGAATTCTGGATATGGAAAACCTAGATAAATGAATGGGAACTACAGAGGTAAGAATAACCAACAGAATGTAAGAGATCAAAGACAAAATCTCAGGGGTTGAAGATACATAGAGGAAATCCAACAAATTCTTAACATAAAAACATCCAGGAAATCTGGGACACCATAAAAAGACCAAACCTAAGAATAATAGGAATAGAAGGAGGAGGAGAACTCCAGCTCAAAGGCACAGAAAATATATTCAACAAAATTATAGAAGAAAGCTTTCCCAACCTAAAGAAGGGTATTTCTATGAAGGTACAAGAAGCTTACAGAACACCAAATTGACTGGACCAAAAAAAAGTTCCTTCGCCATATAATAATCAAAATGCAAGACATACAGAATAAAGAAAGAATATTAAAAACTGCAAAGGAAAAAGGTCGAGTAATGTATAAAGGCAGAACTATCAGAATTACACCTGACTTCTCAATGGAAACCATGAAAGCCAGAAGGTCCTGGACAGATGTGCTGCAGGCACTAAGAGACCACAAATGCAAGCCCAGAATACTATACCCAGCAAAGTTTTATCACCATCGATGGAGAAAACAAGATATTCCATGACAAAACCAGATTTAAATAATACCTATCCATAAATCCAGCCCTACAGAAAGTACTAGGAGGAAAACTTTAACCCAAGGAAGCTAACTGCACCCATAAAAACACAGGGAACAGATGACGTGACACCGGCAAACCCCAAAAAAGGGAAACACACAATCACTACCACCAAAAAATAACAGGAGTTAACAACCACTGATCAATAATTAAGAGATCATTAATATCTCTTAATGTCAATGGTATCAATTCACCTATAAAAAGACACAGGCTAAGAGAATGGATATGAAAGCAAGATCCAGCCTTCTGCTGTATACAAGTAACACACCTCAACCTCAAAGGCAGACATTACCTCACCAACCCCACATCAGAGGACTGATCTTCAAAATATATAAAGAAATCAAGAAATTAGACATCAAAATTCCAAATAATGCAATTTTAAAAGTGAGATACAGAACTAAGCAGAAAATTCTCAACAGAAAAATCTAAAATTGCCAAAAGACACTTAAGGAAATGTTTGACATCCTTAGCCATCATGGAAATGCAGTTTGAAATGACTCTGAGATACCATCTTACACCAGTCAGAATGGCTAAGATCAAAAACGCAAATGTTAGCTTATGCTGGAAAGAATGTGGAGTAAGGGGAACACTCCTCCATTGCTGGTGGGAATGAAAATTTATACAACCATTTTGGAAATCATATGGTGGTTTCTCAGAAAATTGGGAATCAACCTACCTCAGAACCCAGTAATACCACTCTTGGGCATATACCCAAAAGATGTTCAATCATACTACAAGGACACTTGTTCATCTATGTTAATAGAAGCATTATTTGTAATAGCCAGAACCTGGAAACAACCTAGATACCCCTCAACCAGAGAATAAAGAAAATGTGGCACATTTACACATTAGAGTACTATTCAATGGGGAAAAAAAATGACGTCTTGAAATTTGCATGTAAATGAACGGAACTAGAAAAACATCTCCAGTGAGTTAACCCAAACCCAGAAAGATGAACATGATATGTAAGTGGATACTAGCTGTAAAGCAAAGGATATTGAGCCTATAGTTCATGATCCTAGAAAAGCTAAGTAGCAAGGTAAACCCTAAGAAAAACATACACAGATCCTCTTAGAAAGGGGAAACAGACAAAATCTCCTGACAAAATTGGGAGCATGGGGGTGGGGGTATTATGGAGGACAGAAGAGGAAAATGAGGGGAAAGGGGGAGGAGAACTTGAGGAAATGGGATAGTTGAGATGGAGGAAAGACAGAGATGGGAGCAAGGAAAGAGATTTTGATTGAGGGAGCCATTATGGGGTTAGCAAGAAACCTGGCACTAGAGAAATTCCCAGAAATCCACAAAGATGACCCCAGCTAAGACCCTAAGCAATAGAGGAGAGGGGGCCTGACCTGGCCTTGCCCTGTAGTCAAACTGATGAATATCTTAAATATTACCATAGAACCTTCATTCAGCAATTGATTGAAAGGCAGAGACCCAAACCAGAATAATCTAAATGTCCTTCTCATTCCAAATTAATAAGGCCTAGCTGGAGTACACCTCAAGTCATGCTGTGGGTCCCATCGCCATGACAATATACCAAGACTTCCACCCACCTGGCAGTGAGCCCTGCTCTGGGTAGTGTGGAGGTACAACCGGGTGTGAGTGGCTTCCTCCAGGCCCTGCCTGAAGTGCAAGCAGACCCAGGTGTCGCTCTTATCTGTGCAGATTTTGACCAATGCCCCTGTCTGCTGCCTGCTAGCTGTCCAACCAGTGCCAGGTGACCCCCGACAACTTCGGCCTGGATGTCAAAAGTGTACATCTTTATAGTCTGTTTTTCTGCAAAGGGTATTATTGTCAGGCTCAGTGCTTCCAAAAACCCATGTCCCTTAATCAAGAGACAGCTGAACATCTCGAATTTATTAGCATTCAGGCCGTGTACTACATCCTCCCCATCCCCCCACCCCACCCCCCCACCCCCCTGCTAACGACAGTATTTTCAGGACGTGGTCGTCTCCAGAGGTCAGGGGTCTTCTGAAGTAGGCTCTGGGTGAAGAGGATTTGGTGGTGATAACCCTGGCTGTCACTCCATTCCTTTGACTCTCCAGAGATAATGTGGAGATTTGGTTTTGTAATTTAAATGCCTTTGCTTAACTTTGAAAGTAGGGCTTTGGCAGGACCAGAGCTGCAGGTGCTCACTGAGCAGCATTGGCGGCTTGGCTGTGACAACTGAGTACCAGAGCAGGTGTGCTTACAGAGTTGCTACCCACCGCAACTGCACCTGCTAACCTTTAAGCAATCCCAAACCATAGAACTTCTCAGTTGGGATTCCGTGGCCACTGCACGCGCTGTAGCTGTTAGCTTCTCCAGAGGCGATCTATCACATTGTTGGGCATCAGGGTCGGCGATGGGACACAGAAGACAGAGGGAAGGGACCTCTGGGTCCAGCAGCCTGTGCCATGTCGAAAGTGGCTAGCTTATCTTACAAGAAAAGCCAGAAAGTCTTACAGTCCTTGCGCGACCAGCAACGGCACTCCCTGGGCACTGGGTTTGAGAGTGCCAATATCCTCCTCTCGCCCAAGTATCGCCTCAAAGACAAGGATCTGAGAAAGATCCACAAGGCTGCGAGTGTCGGGGACGCAGCCAGAGTACAGCAGCTCCTGCTTGGGAAATGCGGTGTGAACGACAGAGACAAGAAGAAGAGGTGTCAGGGCCCGGCGGGGGTGGGGTGGGGGGTTGTGGAGGAGGCGGGGTTTGTGCACAAGAAAGCCTCCGGACATGAAATATTTACTACTTATGTCTCAAATGGAAAATATATCTTCATTTTATAAGGAACTTTTTCAAGTCAAGGAAAACATTAAACTCTTAATTATTCATACTTATTTATGCTGTGGAAAGCAGCCAGGGCCTTGCTGTAGTAGCAAAAACACTCTACTCCAAGCCCTAGATTTATAACTAAAATTGAGTAAAGTACAGGCTTGAGTATCTACAATGCTATATAGAGATAGAAAAGTATTTAGTGACCCTGGTAAGAGAAGGGATTTTTATGTACTCTACCGTATTGAAATATCTTTAGGAAATAATGGAGTGTACATGCAATTTCTTTATCATCATTATTTAAAATGGCATGTGTTTAAAAATAACCAACAGAACACATTTTACAAATACACCTCAGCACATCCATAGGATAGAGAAAGATGGAGCTTCGGCAACAGAATAGAAATGGGTTGAGGTTTGCACAGGTGGAAGATGTACTTTGGGTAAGAAGTGAGAAGAACGTCACTTTGAAAGGCCACACATACACACAAATATCTGCTCCTGTACCAGCCAAAGCAATGACAAGTTGTTCTCAAAATTATTTTCGTGCATTTAAAATGTACATGCAAATTTCAGCTTTAATTTCTTAGTTATAGTTCCAGTTCTCAGAGGAATCAGTTCTCTTTCTGTTTGCACATAGCTTGGTTTCATAAGCTAGAAGATACTCCTGTATTAATTCTGTATGTTGGGCTTTGCAGAGTCTTAGTGCAGTGTGTAGTTGGTTTTGAAGGAAGTTGCCCACACACTTGCTCTTTCCTACTTACCTTGACTTTTAGAATGAACATGCATTAAAGTTGTAGTAAACACTTATCATTACAACAACCCTTGGGAAGAACGGGAATAAGAACCCTTCTCAGGCAAGATTGCTCACTTCTATTAGAGAGTGTGACATGTGCTTGAAGTGGTGTTTCTGCTAATAGTGTCTTTCAATGCAAGGCGGCCATCTGCCCAGGGGTGGCACCACCCACAGAGGGATGGGCCCTCCCACATCAGTCATTAATTAGGGAAGTGCCCCCCACAGACTTGCCTACAGGCCAATCTAATGGGGACATTTTCTGCATTGAGATTTCTCCTCCAGATAATGCTAGCTTATGCCAAATTAACAAAAACCTAACCTGTACAATGCTTAAAATACACACATACATTATACTTGTACATGCGTACACACACACCTTTCATCCAAATACACTGTAGTTTCATTGGAATAAGGCTCATTAGCAATAAATATAACTTCTGTGGAAGAAAATTAAATATTTAAGCTTTTTTCCTTTAAAATGAAGTCTCATGTAGCCCAGGCTGGCCTCAAACTTGCTATGTAGTGAAGGATGCCTGAACTTCTGATCCTCCTGCTTTCACATCTTCAGGGCTAGCCTGGAGTCATTCACCACTACATCCAGTCTATGTGGCACCGTAGGTCAGTATGTTACCACCACGCCCAGTCTATGTGGTACTATATGATAAGACACTAGGAAAGCACCACTCCATAAATATTTGGTTTGAAGACAGAGGAGTTGCATGTGATTTAATGTTTAAAATCACCCGCGAGACTGAGTTTTTCAGGTCATGCTGTATAATTTCCTAAAAAGCCTTCCCTCCATTTTCACAGGACCGCCCTCCACATTGCCTGTGCTTACGGCCGCCCAAAGGTAGTGATGGCCCTGATCGAGGGAAAGTGTGAGATCGACGCCGTTGACAGTGACAAATGCACAGGTCTGGTGAAGGTGCGTAGAGCATTAAAATGCCTGCAATGGGAAGGAGTCTGTGTTCATTTAAAAGAAACAGACGGTGAATCCTGTAGGATGTTTATCCGCAATTCTTTGAATCTGTGATCTGTTTCTTGGTGCAACTCCAACAGGCTGTGCAATGTCAGGAAGAAGAATGTGCCACCATTCTGCTGGAGAACGGTGCTGACCCGAATATTGTGGATGCCCAGGGCAACAGCGCTCTCCACTATGCTGTCTATTATAAGAATACATCACTTGCTGCAAGACTGCTTGAACATGAAGTGAATATTGAAGAAAAGAATAAGGTAGAGACCATACATAAGAAAGGTGTCAGGCCGGGCGGTGGTGGTGCACGCCTTTAATCCCAGCACTCGGGAGGCAGAGGCAGACGGATCTCTGTGAGTTCGAGGCCAGCCTGGTCTACAAGAGCTAGTTCCAGGACAGGCTCCAAAGCCACAGAGAAATCCTGTCTCAAAATACCAAAAAAAAAAAAAAAAAAAAAAAGAAAGGTGTCAGTTGACCCACTATGTCTGTAAAGTGTGTGGAGAACCCTTGTCTGCAGACACACAGGCATCATCTTCCATCTTGAGAAGCTCAAGTGTACCTAAGATGACCTGTCCCCTTCTCAACAAGGTCTCGCTTTATACCTTGACGAGTCTTGAACTCAATGTGTAGACCAAGCTAGCCTTGAACTCAGAAAGAGATCCACCTGCCTCTACATCCTGAGTGCTGAGATGAAAGACATGTGCCACCAAACTCTGCCTCCAACATCAGCTCTTTAAGTGTTGATACTTTGAAGGAAGTGTCAGAGGGCACAGTCTTCTTGTATACATTCATTGTAAATATTTATGAAATATTGAAATGTTGAAGGTAAATCTGGGTTTCCTGCGCATTGCAAGCCAACACAGGCAAGCATCGTTTACCTTGCACGTGGGCTTTACCCTAAAACTCAGAGCTAAAGCATTGGACCAGAAGAAATCTTGAGTTGGACACCAGTTATATCGAAGAGACTTCTCTCTCATTGCTAAGGCTAGAAAGGACACATTGGAGTAGGAATGAATCAGAGATTCATTCTGGCACAGGCCAGTTCAGAAACAAGGCAACTGAGCGAAAGACCAACGTAGTTGAAATTTCCCCAGCTGTGCGTCAAGGTGATGCTCAATCTTGGCACCTCAGTTTGGGAAAGAAATTCATGGAGTCCTAAGTAGATGAGGAAGTCAATTTCACGATGGTGCTGAGGAAGCCAGGTTGACGACCTGGGGATGATTAAGAGGGAAAGCAAGTGAAGAACAAGTATTTCCTTCCTGTTAGACGTTTCTGGCAGGAAAAGCCGCTGGGCTAAAGCTGTAAATTCTCAAACATGCAATATCTCTCCAGAGTTTACACAGTGAAGTCAAGTTGCACTTTGAATTGACCAATCTCTGAACCCTACACAAGGAGACTGAATACAATTTCCAGTTAGTGACTTTTTCTGTTTTTTTTTTTTCTTCTTTGAACCAAAACCCCAACCAGAAAGGGAAAGCTGTTTGACTGTTTATACCTGTGCTGAGGACTCAAACACGCAGCCTGTGTGACTGCACATATGTGGAGGACATAGCTCTGAGCCCGCATGACTGTTTTATACCTATGCCGAGGACCTGGCTCCCTGCGTGAGAGGCACACCTGTGCCACAGGTTCATGACCCAACTCCATGTCGCTTGCTCTGCTCCTCCAAGCAAATTTCACTTTGCAGCTCTTGATTTATACACTGTTTTGATAAACAGCGCAGTTTTTTAAATAAGTTACAAGAACATCATCAATATTTAACATTAGTCTTTTATAAGTGGGATTGAGTTTTAGAATGTAGACATTGCACAAAGATATATGAAAATACTTGTGAAATATGGTCTCAGAATTGTCATTATGGGAATAAGATTTTGTATTGGGTTTTTGAGTATGTATGCACGTGTGTGCACACGTAAAGGCTAGAGTTTACCCACCAGGTGTCTTCCTCTATCGCTTTCCTCCTCTTTTGACTGACCAGTGACCCTGGGATCCTCCTGCCTCTCTCTACCTCCCAGTACTGGGATTACAGGCATGTACTGCCACATCTGGACTTCATCTGGGCACTGGGGGTCTGGACGCAGGTCCTCATGAACCTTATCCACTGAACAATCTCCCCTTGTATTAAGCTTTCTAATAGCTACACAATAAAAGAAAACTCGCAAACCACCTAGTCATAACCAAAGTTCCTTTGAAGCCAGGGTCTTTTAATTCAGAAGCCATTTCTTTACGAGCCCCTTGCAGAAGGAATGCCTGATATATTTGCATCTGGGATCCTGACACCATAAAAGAAGAGAAGCAAGCAAGACTCCTTAGCATCCTGGAGTGAACTCCCGCATCATTAGAAAGCTCTCTGTGGTGTGTCCAGACAGCTACAGTTCCTCTAAAGCCAGTTCTACTTCACAACTGTACTTTTCAAGTAGGGACTGAGCAAAGATAAAAATATTTTCTTAATACTGGATGTATAATATACAGTTTTATAATAGTTCCCAGAGAAATATTACTACTTTTCTGTGAGACTCAGCATTTCTAGAGAAGGAGATATTTTTGGGAAGGAAAATTTATACACTGTTCTGGAGATGAGGGCATAGCCTGCTAACTTCACTACTGTGGTTTAGAATCTGAGGGCATTAACATAAAACAAGATGTGGGTTTACATGGGAGCAGTCGATTGACTGCCTTGGTAAACATCGTAATCAAAACAAACACTCTTGGGGACAGAGAGTGTGGGCATTTGGAGAGGACTGAGGCTCCCATGGTACATGGGGTGGGAGGCACAGGGATGATATTTTCTGTGTCCTCATCATGTGTTTGTATCGCTTTTCTACATTTTTTTCAACTCAGCTGACAAATATGTTTTTTGTGAGTTAAATGCTTTTTGTCATTTTACAGAGTGGCTTCACGCCATTTTTACTGGCTGTCAGTGAAAACAAACTGAAGATGGCAAAATTTTTATCAATGAAGAATGCTAATGTGCATGCAACTGACAACCAGAAAAGGTATTATAATCCTCTAAACCTTAGTGGTAGTGTACAGTGGTAACAAGTACTCAGAAATATTGAATTAATAGAAAATAGAACAAGTTATAATAATTGGGATTTAATGAGAACCCAACACAAATCTCAGTGCTATGCAGAAAAGGAATTATTCAGAACGGGCAACACAAAGAACCATGTATATTAAAGCATATGCCCCTTACATATTTATTGATGTTTGTAAACTAGCAACTGGAGATTACATGAATTTTATTCTACTTTGATAACAAAGACTCAGCTCATTTTTGCCTCAATATTGATCTTCTTAATCTTTTCATAGCATTTTTAACCTCTGCTTTTTATACACTTTGCTTTAAAAGCTAGAGTAAGCAGAAACAGGAGCTAAAATTGTTTTGTCTTTGGAATGACTCCTTCAAAGAACTGTCCTTTTATAGTCTGAAAAGCATTTAACCATATTAACCCTAAATGACTATTAGTTCTTAGTTCCAGATGCTTTTTATTTTTATTTTTATTTTTAACATGCCTGGATATTTTTATTTGGGGTTGGCATTGGCGTGGGGAAGAAAATGAGCTGGGCTTGGATAAACCTTTGATGAAGACGAAGAGGTCGTGTGAAAGTAAGGGAGATTGATTGCAGAGTCCCGTAAAACTGGGCTATGTGCCTGGCTTCCCCACTTGCCATGTGTATGACTTTAGGAACACTACTTACCGCTAACCATGTTTCCCGCTGTGAAAAGCAGGGTCATCGATCCTAAAGTTGCTGATGGAAGGTTCTGTATGCAGCATTTAGCTCTGTGCCTAGCAAGTTACTGTAAACGTCTGCAACTCAAATCACTGACTGTCACTATGGCAATTATTGCTGTATTAACTTGTTCCTTTGAGACAGGTCTCACTGTGTAGCCCAGGCTGGCCTCACTTTGTTGGCCAAGATTACCTTGAAATTGCAGTGATCCTCCCACACCAGCCTCCTTAGTGCTGGAACGACAAGTGCGTACCGCCATTCACGGATGATATGCCTTGAATCTGGTAAATAGCTTTTTCTTAGGTGCCCTTCCACTGCCTATGAAGTATATATAATGCATCTTAGCACATTACACATGAAGTGAAGGAAATATTGTCTTTGGTAGCTTGCTTTGGTTCATTTGTTTATGAGACAGTCTTGCTTTGTATGGCAAGCTTACCGAGAACTTCTTATGCAGTCCAAACCGGACTCAACCTCACAATCCTGCCTCAGCCACCTAAGTAAGTACTGCGATCCCAGGCATGCACCATCACACCTGATGAGAGTTCTTCATTTAAATTTTACCAGCCCCGGACACATGCCTAAGTTAGCAGCATCTATGATGAGTTGACACAGGGGTGTAGGAGGCTCCGTACGTTATTTTCTTAGTCTCAAGACCTCAAGATGTTTGGCTGTTATCTGTTAATAACCAATTCTACTTAGACAATAATTAGAAAAAAGTATAGCAAACTAGTCCTTCATTTTGTTAAAGTAGTAAGAGTGACGTATCTCTCTGCTTTTTCAGAACAGCCCTCATGCATGCTGTAAGTCATGACTCAACAGATATAGTCAGATTTATTCTTCAGCAAGGTGGAGACCTCTTTTGCAAAGATGACTTTGGATTGACTGCATTCGATTATGCTGATGATTTTAAATATTATGCGTAAGTGCTTACATTAAATACTAGTTACTATTAAACGGAGATTCAAAATAAATTACAATAGTGCATCTTATACCTCAGGGCGAGCTTCTTACTCAGTTCAGGTGGCTTTAGAATGACAAGGAGTTAGTCTATATTTATTAGCAGGTACCAAGCAAAGGCCACCCTGGAAGTAGCAGTGAGTGACAGATTCATAATCTTGGGCCTTCATTGTTTTGTTTAGTTTTGCTTTGTTTTTAGTGGTACTGGGAATTGCAAGCTTACCAAGCTCTACACTGAACTTTACCACCAACCTCTATCCTAGGACTTTTAAGATCTTTATTCTTGGAAATCCCAGCACTGTTTATCCCAAGTATTCCCCTATAGAACAGAGTAGAAATAGTGCCACATCTGTGATTCTATTGATCCTATTAGATCTATTCTAATGATCTATTTAAGTCTAAAAATAGATTAGCATTAAAGTGCTTTTTCCACCAGAATCCATTTTCCACAACCACCTGCTTAAATGTCCCTGAAAGCTAGTGGTTTGCTCAAGTCCAGTGTCAGATGGAGCAGGGAAGCGGGGGAGGGCTTTGTTTCTGTTGAGTCTCTTGCTTCAGGGCTGCCATGAAAGCTGTCACTGAAGTCCAGGAAGACAGCTAGCTGCCAGTTTGTTCCTGCTGATCCAGTCTGGGGTCTTCTGACAGCACACACTTAGACGTAAAGGCTTGAGGTGCTTAACAGTTGAGGCTTTATGAGGCAATACCATGAAAATTTTAACACACTGAGCAAATGATTTTTACATCAGTATTAATTTTAATTATCATTTTTACAAAGCAATATGAAAATCCTTCTTGAATATAAAGAGAAGAGAGATGAGAAGTCTGAAAGAGTCAACCTAGGTAAGAGTTACTCCAGGTGTGGCTACCCTAGATTTTAAAAACTAAGAGACTATCTTGATAAGAGCAGGTTTAAAAATATCAGTGCATAAAATACCTTACGTTGTTCTTTGTTTCATTATTGGCAGTCCAGAATTCACATGTTTGTTTTTTTTGTTTTTTGTTTTTGGGTTTTTTTTTTTTTTGATGTTGGGAGGGGGGGTTCGAGACAGGGTTTCTCTGTAGCTTTGGAGCCTCTTCTGGAACTAGCTCTTGTAGACCAGGCTGGTCTCGAACTCTCAGAGACCCACCTGCCTCTGCCTCCCTAGTGCTGGGATTAGAGGCATGCGCCACCACCGCCTGGCTCAGAATTCACATGTTTTTAAGAAATTATTTATAGATGTTTCCATCCTGAATGAATATTGTCTGAAGAAAACTCCATTTAGTTATTCTGGAAACTAAAATTCTGTGTATATCTTTTTATTTTTTCATTTTTTCTTCTGTGTCTATTTTTATAAATAGAAAACAATTTTCAAATTACCATGTTGCCTAGTTTCTTGGCAGTTACACTGAAGCAATTAGGCTTATTCTAAAAACATATTTTCTTTTTAAAAAAAAAACATGTTTTCCTTTTAACTTTTGAAACAACTAGATTGTAATTACTAGATGAATATTATGAAATAATTTCTGGTGAAACATGATGTTTATAATTAAAATTTTATTATCCATTATTTTCTTGCTTGAATGTGCAATTTTAAGTCTTTCTTTCTGATTTCTCCATGGCCCAATGGTGTGTTATTTCATCTTTGTGTTAGTAGAGTCACTCTGGTTTCCCTTGCTATTGACTTCCAGTTTCATTCCATTAGATTAGATAAGGGATATAAATATTGTAGTCCTTTATATTTGTGCAACTTGCTTTATGGCCTAATGTGAGATATATTTCAAAGAATATTTCATTAGATGCTGAGAATGGCATTTTTTCATAGCTGTCGCGTGGATGGATGGAATATTTTGTGAATATCTTTAAGTCCATTTGATCTATGACATAAATTAACACTGGCATTGCTTTCCTGGCTTTTGTATTATAGCCAACCTATTGATAATAATAAGTATTGAAGTTATCCATGGTATAATGTCATACTTATCTGTTCTTTATGTCAAACACTGGTTTATGAAATTGGATATATCAGTGTTTGGTGCATATACAGAGACTATCATGTCTTCTTGGTATAATAGTCCTGTTATTAATATATATGATCATTATCTCCCATGATTATTTAGAGCATGAAAACTATTTTGCCAAACACAAGTATGCCTACTTTTACTTGGCATTATATTCCACTTACACAGAGTATTGTTTTCAATCCTTCAGCTTTCTCTGTGTATCTGTCACTGCAGACTACAGTTAGATTCTGTGTCTTAATCAACTTGCTAGTCACCATCTCTTTATGGTCTAACTAAAACTGTTTACATTTGTGGTTATTGCTGAGAAGTATTTGCTAATTTCTGTTTAAAAAAATCTAATTGGCCCAGATTGTTTCTTTATTTCTTTTTCTCTTATTGGTCATAAAGGCTTGCTGGATTTTGAGTTCAAGATGTTTGATTCTTTTCTGGGTCTTATTTGATTATTTCTCTGCTCATGAAACTTATTCTTCTTAGAAGATCATGTTTGTAATTGTCTTCTTTCTCCTCTTGTAGGATTCCTTTCGGTATTTTCTGCAAAGTTGATTTACTGTTCATGAGTTGTTGAAGTTTTCAGTTGTATTGAAAGTCTCCAACTATTTTGAAAAATAACTTAGCAGTATACTGTAAGGGCTGGAATTATATCATTCCCTACTTTTCTGGATTTTAGGGTTTCTGCTGAGAGATCTGGTGTTACTGGAATGAACTGACTTAGTGAGTTAAGACTTTTCTCTTGTAGCTTCTGATGTTGTTTCATTATCCTGGATCCTTAAAGCTTTAACTATAATATGATGAGGACAAATTTTTTTCTGGTCACATCTATTTGAGTTTCTTAATGCTTCTTGTATTTTGTGTCCATATCTTTCCATAGATTTAAGGAGTTTTCTGCTAAAATTTCATTAAACAGTTTTCTATATCTTAGTTTTTATCTCACTTCTTTCTACCCCACAGATTCTTAGACATGGTCTGTTGATCATATCCCAGAGTTTTTAATATGGTGGTCATTCTCAATATCTGTTTTTGTTGTTACCTGAATGTAATGTTTTTAAGCTGTGTTTTATTACTGATACTATTGTTCTGCTTGACCTAATTATGCATGATGTTTTCTTCTACATTTTTTTTTTAATTTGGTTGACTGGACTTCATTTCTAACATTTCTGGGTTCTTTAGCTCCTTTAAAATGTCATTTTTATTGCTGAGTTTTCATCCATGTTGTCAAGTTTCTTATTCAGGACCTGAACTGGCCTCCTTACTTTAGTTATTTGCTTTTTCGAATCCTCCTTGACTCTGCTGATTATTGCTGATTATTGTTTACCTCTATGCCTTTGAATTCTTAGTTAGGCATTTCAGTCATTATAGTATCTTTGATTTGGGTTATTGAGGAACCATTGGAAATGTTGTATTGCCTCACTCAGGAGTTCCTCACCTTTCCCTGCTGAGATTTTAACTATTTCGCATGAGGTTGTCACCATGGCAACTAGAAAGTCTTTGCCAGGGTCTTTGTGCCCGGTCTGTTTCCTGTCTTCTGACATGCTGCAAAGTACAATTACCCATGGGCCGGGCATCTTTGTGATAGTGTTTCACCCTAAATGAACAGTTTTGATTGAACATTTGAAGCAGCTGTGCTGTCTTAAGGAAATAGCTGCAGTCTTTTAGGAGTGTCCCTGTGTCCTTAGTTCAGAAAGATCGCACTATTTGTGGACAGTGCTGGTGTATGGTAGAGATTCTGCTAATGAGACCACTGTTGGTCAGTGCTGGGATGGTATCATGGTCCCTGCACATGGCAGTTTACTTTAAGGAACTGAAGTTTCACAGATGTCAATTTTCTTCCTCGCATTTGATAATTACAGAAGAGGAAGCAAGAGAGGTTTTGTACATTCATGGCCTATAAGTAGTATAGTTAGAGTACATTTTAGGCTACTCTTCAGGTTCAGTCTCGAGGAAATACTCCTAACAAAATATCAGAGTCTTACACTTCTAATGTTCCCATTGTCCTCTTGAAGCCCACAAATGCATTCTACTTTTGTCTTTAACAGTGGAGGAAAGTGCTGAAGAGGACTCTTCCAGAAGGTAGGATTTCACACATTTCTAAAGACTTGATTAACTGATTAGATAGCAGAGAAGAAGGTGATGTTTTGAATGCTTTAGCCTGGAAGGACGTACTGTCGTTACCAGAGCTTTGAAAAGTGTCTTTGTGGTTGTTGTGGGAGTCAGCCATGATAAGCTAAGTATGGACAGGTCACCCAAAGGAAATTCTTTCCTTCCAACCATTATCTATCACCTGCCAGAGTAGAACTGGCCATCAATAAATTTAAATGGAGGCCTGAGTCTCAGTAGTTTACCCTGAAGCAATACCTGGTTGCAGGAAGGACCACAAACTGAGGTTACCCAAGCACCACCCAAAAACAAACCATCCAAAGGAAATGCCTAACATTCCAACCGCTGTAGATAGGATCACCTGCCAGCACACACTCACCAGGACACCCCTAGACAAATGTCAGCCAATCAGGGGTCCTGAACCTCAGAAACACCTCACCCCCACCTTTACTACTATAAAAACCCAACTCTAACTGAGCTCGGGGCTATTCCAATACGTTGGACATGTGGAGAGACAGAGTTTGCCAACTTACATAAGATAAAGGCTCTTTGCTTTTTACATGTGGGAATCAGTCTCCTTGTTGGCTTTTGAGGGGACTTCGCGGATTTGGGCATAACAGTTGTAGTCTATTTTATACCAGTTAGGTGACTGTCAGGTCACGCATAAAAGTTGAGTAATTGGTTCGTGATTTCCTAACTGACATACAGCTGACCCAGATTTGACTGTAGTCTGACTGGCTTCTCTATGCTTTCTCTTGTCCCTGTGCATAGAATGATGGGGTTGTATCATGCTGTATTCATGTCCATATCAGTTCAGTTCAAACTGCAAAATTCAGTCATGAAGTGCCTGCTTTGAAATTTTCCTGAGCATCCCAGTCCCAGAAAGTGTCCCCATTTTTGACAAATGCAGTGGTACTAAGGCCTTTTTTTTTTTTTTTTTTTGGCTTGGTTTTTGGAATATCTTTATTTTTTCTTTGACAATTCCATATAAATATACAATGTGTTTTGACCACATTCACCTCTCTTCACTGTCTCTTATCCCTTTCCACACCTGCTAAAGTCTCAGGACCTTGTTTTCAACCATGAAAAGCTTTACGGCAGTTCTCACTCAGCTGTGGCCATGGATCCATTGGTTTATGTAAACAAGATCAGGAAAGTTTGGAGTGGGAGTATTTTAACAGACATGAAAAAAATCTTAAGTACAGTGTTTAATTAATCATACTAAGCATGAGTTTAGTGGATTTTTTTATTTCTATACTTACTGTTTCCCCAGCATGGTTTTCCTTAGGCCATTGCCAATGCCTCGTTCCCTGAAGTGTTCCCCTCTGTTATGAAATACCTTTTATTCCCTCAGTGACTAATCTTTTCTTAATTATTTTTGCTTCGTTCAGCTCTTCTTTGAATTTCTTGTTGTGGAATATTACTTTAACTATGTAAAGATGTATTACATTTCTTTATGTTGTAGAATATTACACTTTAATTGTATAAAGCTGTGTCATATTTGTTTATGCTGCGTTTGCTTAATGATATAAAGATGTGTTACATTTGTTTATGCTGAGTTTGTAGCTGCCATATGGGTGCTGGGAATTGAACCCGGATCCTCTGGAAGAACGGTCAGTGCTCTTAACCACTGAGCCATCTCCCCAGCCCTGCTGAGTTTGTTTAATGATTTAAAGTTGTGTTTCTTTGCCTGCCTAATGCACCTGGCTAGTCGAATAAAAAGCCGAACAGCCAATAGCTAGGCAGTAGAGGGGTAGGTGGTGCTGGAAGGCAGAGAGAATGAGGAGCAGGAGGAGGAGGAGGAGGAGGAAGAGGAGGAAAAGAAGGAAGAAGAGGAGGAGGAGAAAGAAGAAGAGGAGGAGGAAGAGGAGGAAGAGGAGAAGGAGAAAGAAGAAGAGGAGGAGGAAGAGGAGAAGGAGAAAGAAGAAGAGGAGGAGGAGGAGGAGGAGAAAGAAGAAGAGGAATCTAGGCTGGGGGAGAAAAGAACAAGAGAGAACTAGGGAGAAAGAAAGAGAGATGCCTGGGGCCAGCCAGTCAGGTAGCTGTCAGACAGACATACAGACATGGAGTAGGACATACAGAATGAAAGAAAGGTAAAAAGCCCTGAGGCAAAATGTAGATGAAGAGAAACAGATTAATTTAAGTTATAAGAGCTAGTGGTGGAAGCAGATGCAGAGATCCACAGCTAAGCACTGGGCCAGGCTTCCAGAGACCAGTGAAAGAGAGGGAGGAGCAATAATATGAGCGAAGAGGTCAAGATTGTGATAGGGAAACTCACAGAGACAGCTGACCTGAGCTCGTGAGAGCACACTGACTCTGGACTGATAGCAGGGGAAGGTTCCATGTGACCAAACTAGGCCCTCTGAATGTGGACAAGAGTTGTGTGGCTTGGGCAGTCAACGGGGCCACTGGCAGTGAGACCAGGATTTATCACTTGTGCATGAAGTGGCTTTCTGGAGCCCATTCTTTTTGGAGGAATACCTTGATCAGCCTAAACATAGTAGGGAGGGCCTTGGTCCTGCCTCAAAGTGATGTGCCAGACTTTGTTGACTCCCCATGGGAAGCCTTATCCTCTGTGAAGAGTGGATGGGGAGTGAGGTGGGGGGAAAGTGGAGAGAGTGGGAGGAAGGGAGGGAGTGGGAACTGGGATAGGTATGTAAAATGAGAAAAAAAATTATTTTTAAAAATAATTAAATTTTTTAAAAAAAAAACAGCTAGTGGTACTAGCATAAGGTAAGACCAAACATTCATAACTAATAGTAAGTCTATGTGTCATAATTTGAGAACTTGTTGGCAGTCCAAAAAAAAAGCCTGCTACACTTTATAATCTTTTATTTTTCATTTTTGCCAGTTACATATTCCTACTTGTCTGTAGATAGAAGCAAAAGCTCATAGAATTTAAGGATTTTAAATAAACTTATAATCAAAATATACTCTGGTACGTCAACCTGTTTTTCATTACTTATTTATCTGTTTATTTACTTATTGGTGAAAATACCTGTACATGCCATGGTGTCCAAGTGGAGGCCAGAGGGCAACTTCTTTCCTTTCCTTCCTTCCACCATGTGAGTTTCAGGAATCAAACTCATATTGTCAAGCTGGGCAGCAGGCATCTTGCCAGCGCCTTGACCTGTTTTTATTCCTTACCCAAAATACTGTTTTGATAGATAACCTTAAACTCACAAATAAGGAAGTGACTCGTCTGTACCTGGTAAGTGACAGAAAGGAGATCTGAACTTGAGTCCTAGCGTCTAAAGCCTTCTTCTTCCTTATTTGTCATCTGAAAGTGTCTCGATAATGGAGGAGGAGAACAGGTACACTGAGTTCAAACGAAGACTAGCCAGCATCCAGAGTGTCTCTCTGCGTCCCAGTTCATCATCCGACCCAAAAGTAAGGTACCCTAAAAGTAATTCCCCACGAGACACAGTAGTGCATGTCCGTAACGCCAGCATCCAGGAGGCTGAGGCAGAAAGATTGCCATGAGTTTCTGGTCAATCTGGGCTATACAGGGAAAAATAAGCCACCCAACCTATGTAGCAAGACCCTCTCTTAAAACATGAAAGAATCATTTTATATTTTCTTCATGAATCGTTTCCTCTGGTGTACACAATGATAAAGTTTTCAAAGAGTAAATCTGTAAATACATAAAATAAATATCTGTTCCTATCCTGTCTTCCCACGTTATGTTCATATATGTTACACAGCTGGAAGAGTGACTTTTTACCCACTTATGTATAGATATCCATTACAGGAAAAGGGACATTTATATTCTAGCCCACAAAAAAAAAAAAAAAAAGGTCTCTGTGGTTGGCCAGGACTCTGTCTGAGCCATCCATGCCATCCCCAGTAACTATATTATAGTTTAGGCACACCATTTTCATACCTGTTTCTCCTCGTTTCCATGCCTTATCTTGTGCTCACCCTGCTATGGTCCAGAAAACAGCCTCCACACCTGCCTTTACCTCCTCTGACCTTGATATATGTGTGTGTGTGTGTGTGTGTGTGTGTGTGTGTGTGTGTGTGTGTGTGTGTGTGTTTATAGCATTTCCTGGGCTTCAAAATAACAACTTTATCCTTAGCAATAATCATTTCCAAAGCAAAAATCACAGAAAATTCATTTCTGTTCTCATTTAGTAATTTCTGCTTAAATGGGGAAACAGACTGTGTCTTCTCCATCCAGCTTGATGCAGGATTGCTGCCTATCGTTTGGCAATACAATAAACATTGTGGTCTCGGTAGTTGCATTTTTGGTGAGTGAGTAGGTGAGTTAATGTACTCTCTGAAGTGTTCTTTTCTCTTCTTTTTAATAGGAAGGACCAACAGAGCCAGGAAGTGGAAAAAATGAAAAAGGTGATGTTTCAGGTAAAAGAAATCACAGTTTGCTTTGTGCTGAAAGAGGTCATCAAAGCATTAAAAATGATGCTGGTGGATGTCTATGAAAATCTGCTAAGCTACAGTGAAAATTTTAAGACAATCAAAGGTGGAATTAATTACACTCCTAATTTCAGGAATTAAGAGACTGAGGTTAGAGGAATAGGAGTTCAAGGACATCCTGGAGCACATTGTAGGGGCCAACCTCAACAGGACACAAAAAGATAGGAAGGGAGGGAAGGAAGGGAAAAAGAAGGAAGGAAGGAAGGAAGGGAGGGAGGGAGGGAGGGAGGAAGGAAGGAAGGAATTAAATATAAATTATGTAGCTCCAACCATAATCTCCATTTCTTTACAATGTTTGTACCCTTTTACCCCTTTGTGATGTTCATTGCTCATTGAAATTTGGCTTTTCACTATAGAACCTATTGGTTCTTGTTTTCTCTGACTCTTTTATAAAATTGCATATGGGTGATTTCCAAACTGCCCCAAAAATCTTGTGGAAGAATCTGTTCACTGCCTCATGATAACCAGTGATTCCCTGGATAACTATGGCAAGTTTAAGCAATTCAATCTTTTTTCTCTGGGAGCTGGAGAAGTGTCTTGGTGGCTAAGAGCACTTTCTGCTATTGCAGAGGACCAAGTTTCAATTCCCAGAGGAGTCTCACAACCACCCCAGTTCCAGGGGACCTGGCACCCTCTATAGGTATCAGGTGTGGACACAGTCCTCTCATATGCAGTCAAAATACCCACACACATAAAATAAATAAATAAATATATTAAATATGTTTAAAAGTATATATTTTTTAACTAAATAAACAAAATTCTCTATTTTCCCAATACCCTTGTTTATCGTGCTCTATTTTGTAATGTCTCATTTCCCTGTGGGACAGTTCTAGGGAGCAGCCTCTCATTACACATGTGCATTTGTCAGCAGAGCCAGCTGGAGGGGTGACATCCGTGCACGACCCGAGGAGGCTCGATGGCAGAGGAGATGACCAGCTCCAGGTCTGTGTTAGCTTCTAGCTATATTTCTCTCTAATTCTGTACCTTTCATCTAATAATGTAGCAGGGGACAAATAAAATTACTCTCTATGTAAAATAGTATAATTATTATCAAAATTTTACACCCAGCATTTATTTTTCGTCATTCTAGCTATAAAACTTAAGCTCGCCTTAGAATCTATAGTCACTTCTAGCAGCTGCCATTGGAATTGGAAGAAGCTTTCTCTGAATCTTTCCTGTTGTTCTCTCTGTGTAATGAGCTCACACAATGAAGGTGAGATGAACTCTGAGCCGTGTTGTTACAGAGTTGGAGCTGAGCATGGTTGTGTCATGGCCACTGGTTAGATTCCTATAGGAGACCTGACTCTAGACCTTGTGTTTGTGGTTTTGTGTTAGCATACTCTAGTGCCCTGTTTACAGAAGTAATCCCTAATTGTGGATTCTGATCATCTTCTGGGGCTGTTTAATTTAAGTAAACATTATTATATATTAACTCATTTAAATACAGCATAAATGTATTAATTTCAATTTACTATATGCCCATCGTATGATATGTAAACATTTCCTTACATGTTGGCTTTGGCAGATGCAAAATGAATGATAAATATTTTGAAAATTGGGAGCAGAACATAATTGACAAAAAATTCACAGTGACAAAATATTTACGAGAAAACCTAGATGAATTTCCCTCTTTTTAATAACCACAACCACGAGGACATTCAATATTCCTGTAATAAAATGATGATGATGATGATGATGATGATGACGACGACGACATAAGGATGATGTCATTGTCTTCATTGTCATTTGGGTTTTGAACCTAAAATTTAACCCATGTTTCCTACTTTTCAGTAAAGTTCTAGCTCCAGTATTCATAGTTCTTCAATATTTACATGTAAATTTTCTGGGTTTTCTTAAGAAGCCAAGAATCCCGTTGACTCAGATTCCTCCTCTTTCCTTCCTCCTCTTGAGAAACAAGGCTGTCATGCAGCTCACCCTACTGGTCATGACCGAATAGATTTGTTCAACCCGGAAGTGTAGCTTTACCTTTAAACACAGGCCCTACCTGAAGTGTTTGGCTGTCTCACCATGTGTGGGGATAGGAAACCGGTGTTGGTGTGGAGCTTGTGTGGGGAACTGGAAAATCATTTTCTCATGTTGTAGTGATCCTTGTAGTGCCTCATTCTATGATCACGTAAAGATCTCCTCTTCGGCCAAGTAGAGGGGCACATGTCTCTACTCGTGGCATCCAGGAGGTCCACCAGTCCAAAGCCAGCCTGAGCTACATAGCGAGATCCTGTTTCACAACAGCAAGCTTTTGGGGATGGAGTCAGGCTCAGAGCACTGGCCTGCATGTGCAAAGCCTAGGTTTGACCCTTGCCCCTGGAAAGATGCCTTCTGCCCAACAGAAATGCCATGAGCCCTTGCGTTGTTGAACAGGAAGACCTGAAACCTCTCAGTTCAAATGTTCTTCTCTGAATGCTGAGTGCTTGGACAATGTGTACTTGGCATAAGCCTCACTTATAATTGAAATTGAAACTTTTGGAAACATAGTTGAACTAAGGAACCTTCCTGCAGCATAAAGAATTTTTGGTTTACAATAATATATTTTATCTGAAGTACTAATACAAATTAGAATAAAGTTCTAAATAAGTAAATATCATGTGTGGTAACACACGACTGTGTATGCAGTTTCACAGTTGGCATCTGCGACAGATATCAGGATTCCCTAATTATACTCTTTCTCTTTTTGGTGTCAAAATTTCAGCATTCTTGGTTGGTTTCTATCATTCATTTACAGTGTCTTGGTCAGTGTTCCGTTGCTGTGAAAAGCACCATGACCGTCACAATTCTTATAAAGGAAAGCACTTAACTGGGGCTGGCTTCCAGTTTCAGAGGTTTAGTCCATTATCATCATGACAGGGAGCATGGTGGCGTGCAGGCAGGCATAGTTCAGGGAGAGACAGCTTAAAGTGTTAGATCCAGATCTTCAGGCAGCAGGCAGAGAGAGACACTGGGCCTGGTTTGAGTGTTTGAAACCCCAAAGTCCACCCCCCAATGACACACTGACAGCAAGGCTACACCTGCTCCAACAAGGCCACACCTCCTAATCTCTATCAAGCAGCTCCACTCCCTAATGATCAAGCATTCAGATCTTTGGGGTCTATCCCTATTCAAGCCACCGCAGCATTTAACTGTATGTGGCAAATAATTCTTTTCTTGAAGTCCATGATGCTTTCTCTGAGTAAGATTTCAGTTCCTACACTTTACAGATTTATTCTAATTTGTCTTCTAAGTGCCTAGTTGCCTTAATTTAAGAAGTTACCTGTAGAGATATTGACCCGACCTTCTCTGACTCCTCCCAGACTCTTCATTGAGGCATTCTCTGTTTTGTTTTCCCACCCCACACAAGTAGAGTAGAAACAATGAAGCAGAGGACATCCTTCTCCCTGACAACGTCTACTTCTTACTCACAAGCAACTTCATTCCAATTCCGTGTTGGATGACAACTCTTCATGCCTTACTAAGGGAATATGCTTTCAAGCCAACAACAAATATACCCCTTCTCTCTGGTGAGAGATGAACTATCCGGTGTATATTTATGATGGTGGGACTTAGATCCCAGTCACAGGAATGCAAAAATTTGCAGTGTAGCCTGAAAATGCCTTTTACAAGGCGTGGCTTCAATTCTCTGTCTGAGCTGCCCATCTCACTCCCAGTAACCATGTTCTGGCTCACACACACCATTCCACAGCCCCTGCTTGCCGAGTTTCCATGCCTGTCACTCTGCTCATGCTCTCCTGGTCCAGAGTAACTGTCACACTTCCCTTTGCTTTCTCTGCTTCCACGTATCACCCTGTGTTTGTAGCATTTCCTGGGCTTCGGAGGCAGAACTGGTTTTTCTTTCTTTTTTAATCTTTTAAGTGATTTATTTATTTTTATTTCATGTGCATTAGTTTACCGCCAAAGTGTAATGTCTTTATAAAGGTGTCAAACCCTTTGGAACTGGATCTGCGGATAGTTTTGAGCTGCTACATGGGTGCTGGGAGTTGAACCTGGGTCCTCTGGAAGAGTAGTCTGTGCTCTTAATGACTGAGCCGTCTCTCCAGCTCAAACTGACTTTCCTATATGTTCCTCACTATAATCATTTCAGCTGTAGGAATAATGAATTATTCACTTCTGTTCTCAATTGTTAAACATAACTAAAGCTTGGATGGAAAAAATAATCTTCTGCTTCCAGCTTGAGTAATGGTTGTGGCTTGGTAAACACAGCAATTACTTGTTGTAGTGGGTGAGTAGGTGAGTAAATAAATGTTTTCACAGTTGTGTGTTCCCTTTTCTCATCTTTGATAGGAAGAATTGGCTGAACCAGGAGCTGGAAGGAAAGAACAAGGTAGTGTTTCAGGAACCACACGCTAATAGCCACACCCAGTAATCACACTCTGCCTTGTGTAAAAAGGGGGCAGCAAAGCCATCAAAATAAAGCCAGCATAAATCTAGGAAAGTCTGCTAAGCTAGAATGCAGTTACGACAGCCCTGGGCGCAGGGTGGAACACTTTTATAGAATCCGGAATTAAAAGGATGAAGTAGGAGAACAGTGAGCTCCAGGGTGGCTGGAGTACACAGAGATCCAGTCTCACAGCAACAAAGACAAACAACAAACAAACAAATGAAAGCAAAATAAAGACAAAGTGTGTAGACTCAAGCATGGTGCCTGTGTCCCTTCAGCATGCTTCACTCTATTACCCTCTTTGCAATTTCCAACACTTCCAATCGGGCTCCTCTCTAGAAAGCTTATTCTTAGTCATGCCGACTCTTCCCCTTGACTGCAGCTCACAGAGGCTGCTTCTAGTCTGCCATCCTACTATGGAAGAATCTTTTTGATGCTGAATGCTATCTAATGTGTCCCCAAGAAGATGAAACATTTGGACAATTAGAAATATTTTTATTTAAATATATTTATATATTTATCTAAAATTAATATTGAATTAAAATTTCCCACTTGCAAAGAGAAAATGAAAATGGTCCTTGTTTATCGTTCTCTATTTTGTAATGTCTCATTTCCCTGTGGGACAATTCTAGGGAGCAGCCTCTCATTACACATGTGCATTTGTCAGCAGAGCCAGCTGGAGGGGTGACATCCGTGCACGACCCGAGGAGGCTCGATGGCAGAGGAGATGACCAGCTCCAGGTCTGTGTTAGCTTCTAGCTATATTTCTCTCTAATTAATGCTGTTTCTTTTCATTTTGTAGGTTAGCATAGATCAAAAGGAAATTACCTAATAATCATTATGCCATAATTTCCTATCTAGTATTTATTTTACATAACTATTAATATATTCTTCACAATTTCACACATGTATATAACACATTCGGGTCACACTTACTCCACCCCTTATCACCTTCCTACCACCACAAAACTCCCCCTCCCAACAAGTTCCCCTTCCCCTAGCATAGCTTTTTGTTTTGTTTCCTTTTTGTTTGTGACACACTGAGTGAGTTTAACCAGGACTCTTTGTCTTCATGAGCATGAATGTGGTACTATCCCCTGCAGTGTTAGACACCAGTTATAAAACTTAAATATGTCTCAGATTCTACAGCAACTTAGAGCTAAACTTCATTTTAATTGAATTTTTTTTCTCTGAATGCATGTGTGGAGCTTCCTCACAGATGAAGAAGTTGGAATAAAAATCTGAGCACTGTTATTACGGTTGAAGCTATCAGTGGTTAAGAGAAGAGGCCCCTGCACAGGATTCTGATAAGTCATTATTCCATAACCTTGTATGTTAGCAGACCCCAGTGCTCAGTTTACAGAACTAGTTTCTTATTGTGGATAATTCTGATCACCTTCAATGCCTAACTAAATTAATGTATTGTTCATTCAGTCATTCAGTATTTAATTCACTACAAAAGTCTTCACCAAAATTCAGGAGTTGTCTATTATTTTATGTGGAGAATGGACCAGGAAAAAAAAGCCATTTTATAGAATTATGATATGTAAGGTTTTTTCTTTTCATGTTAACTTTGGCAGATATCAAATGAATTACATATTTTTAAAGAAACAGAAACAGCAAAATCATAACATTAAAAAGGTCTTTTGTAGGACAGGTCAGCCTGATCTACATAGCAAGTTCCAAGACGGTGAAAAAAACACAATGTCATTGTGGTTTGTTCATGATTATCTGTCAGCTGCCCATTCTATATGGGTACCATGATCCAGAGTTTAAGAATGGAACCTTCACAGCCCTCATTTGCCTTGGGTTGTGCTGCCCTGGCATAGAATGACCTTCACAGCTCCCTGTACCTTCCCTGACTCTGACAATACCACTCTTGTTGTGTGGATAGCATTTCCTCCTGCTTTGCAGGTAGAACTGCCTCTTCCCTTCCACATTCCCTTATAATCATTTAAATTATAGGAATAAAGGATGACTCATCTCATTTTTTATCATAACTCTACTTCAGCTTGACTAGAGAGCAGAATCTGTCTTCTGTCCTCAGCTTCATTGCGCTATGCTTACTGTTTGATAAGTTGTGGCCTTAACAACCGATTTATTTTAGTGAGTGAATGAATAGGTTTCATGACATCCTTTCTTCTTTTGATTTTAATAGGAAGGTGCAACCGAGCCAAGGGCTAGCAAAGAAGATGAAGGTAGTGTTTGATAAAAGCACAACTCACACTGCGTCATACAGGGGGGAGGAGACAAAAACAGTAAATGGAACTCAATATCTATGAAGAATTTCTAAGCTTTAGTGTGATTTTAAGATAATCAAAGGTGGCTGATCAAACACTTGTAATTCCAGAAACTGAAAGGCTGAGTCAGAAGATTATAAGCCCTAGGATATCCTGGGGTACATGGCAGGGTGCAATATCAAAACTGTAAAGGGAAAAAAATATTAGGGCAAGTACAAAAGGACTAATTGTGTGTAAATCCAAATGACACCCATCCCCATTTTTTTTTTTGGTCTTCCTTTTACAGAAATGGCATGCACATTAGCCACAGAAAAAGAGGCTGAGGATGAATCATCCTGGGACTCTGAGGTATCATCTGTACTGTTAGTATTTTTTAATGACTATTAAGGGAAGTTAGCACTGAAAGGCATGTTTTGACTTCCTCATTTCCGCCATTCTTACGTATTTCACCTGGCATTCATCAGGACATTATGTGGTAGTATGTTATTGCAGGGTAGAACAAGTCTGGTACTGCATGGGATTCATGTCATAAAGGCTGTGCAGTGCAGGGCAAATGCCCAGGCTGTGAGTACAAAGGACTTGACGTGGCTCTGAATTGTATGTTAGAATTGAAGGCGTGCACCGGGTCTACCATGGTTGAGTGATTCTGTTGGATGTAAAAGTCCTAATATTCGGTTAGACCTGTTATACAGAGCTATCCTCTGAGCAGAACTGCCATCACCCTCAGGAGTTCCGCTGAACCTGCTTCCAGAATATCACAGCAGGCGCTGTTAACGGTTATCATGACTTCGTGGAAGGAGGAGGCGGGGAGGGTCATGGAACCCTCACCTGTGTGTTCACCCACCCCTCTCAACCAGTTGTGTGCAATTCTGCCCTAATTGCATGTCGTTTGGGGGTCCCTGGGAAGGGCTAGATAATATTGGCTGGAGTGGATTAGAGGAGGGGACTCCATCTGCATAGTCATGGGAAAGCCATCCTTCCTCCTGGGTGTAGGCCTTTCAGTGTGGCTGCTTAAAGTCACGGATGCTCCTGCCCATAACCTATTACCCATGACTGTAATTAAGCCTAATCAATTCACTGTTGCACAGAGTGAACTTTAGAGGAACTGCACCTTCATCTTTCACTGGAACTATTCCAGGAGAAGGTGCTGTTTACATCTCCCCAATGGATGGAGTTTTAGCAACAGGACTTTAATTCTTCACTGCTTGGAATTTCATAGGATAATTCTTGGCCTTGACGTGGCTGGTGCTCTTGGTTTTTATGTGTATGTGAGAGTATTTCAGAAGAAGGAAAATCAGGGTATCATAAATGTATTGGGGCATGATACTGATGACAATGATGATAAATTAACTTCCTTTCGTATGCCTGAATAAATTAGTGAAGAGTTTTAAAAGTGAACTGGTGGCAGCTGTGTTTGTAGTGACCTAGCTGTAAACATGGTTTGTCATCTGCATAGATGTATCAGCACAGTGTTTAAAGTCAAGCATGTGAGGCTTTCGTTCTGTCTTTTAGTAACTCTGTATTCTTAGATAAAGTTATTTATCCTATTGAAATTCTAGTGGCCTCATTATTCCACAGAAATGGTACAATATCTTGCTTTGGATTTATATAACTATATATTTATAATTATAGAAAAAAATTACCACAGTTTGAAAGTTAAATTCATTTTAAAATATAAAGCAAGCTGACTTCAGTTATAGTTGTAACTTAAGAATGAATGCAGCACTGTGGATGGAAGTTCATTCCATTCCAAAGAACATAACCTGGAGGGTGTGAAGGAATGGTCTGAGATGCTGTCTCCTGAACATGACTAGTGACAATGGATAGCTGCTCAGGAGGGACAGTCGTTCCTTATTGAACATGTGGCCACTTGAAGGTTTCCTTCGCTCCAGTGGATGGCCCCACACCCATGCACATTGGCAGGACTAACTAAACTTAGTTACCAAAGAAAAGCCATGCACCTAGGAGGGGGAATAGGCTGGGATTTGTAATGGGAATATGAAGGTGTATGTGATCATATTTTATTATATACATGCATGAGGTTCTCAAAAGTAAAAAAACAATTTAAGACATAAGCCCTAGCTCCCAAATTCTTCTTCATTTGAGACATAGATGTTCTTTGTACTTAATAAAAGGACTCATCATTGGTGTTAAAAGAGAGAGAGAGAGAGAGAGAGAGAGAGAGAGAGAGAGAGAGAGAGAGAGAGAGAGAGAGAGAGAGGAAAAGAAATAGCAATGACTTTGTCTAGCTGAATAAAATGAGTCATGTCGAGACCAGACCTGGAAAGTTGAAAGGCACACCAGCACTTCACATTCGGAGCATTATAAGTTTGAATAGACTGTTAAAGAAGATATTCAATTGAAATAGAGTAAAGTGGTGTTTGAGTCCTTTCTTATAAGGTTTTAAATATTTTTGAAATTGATGAATTTTCTATCATTGTGTGACCACTGTGTGCTGTGCTTGGCAGGTAGATAGTAAAAATGCCCAAGGACGACTATGCTATAGTAACCAAGTAGAAAATCAAGGCAGCAACAAACGTCTACAAGTAATGGGCTGGTGGAGTGAGTCACTGGGAGACTTTCCCTTAGGATCTGTGGGTAACTGGCCCCATCACTAGCAAAAGAAAGCAAGTAAATACAGAAGTAAAAGTCATTTAAATGGCTTTTATGTCGAAAATAGATGATTTGGGTTAGAGAATGCAGAAGGGCTCTGTACATAGGATGGGGTGGGAATAAAGGAGTTCTGCAGTCACAGATCTTGAGTAAAGAGGAGTCAGTCTTGGGAAACTCTGCATTTGAGGAGAATGTTCTGGACAGAAGAGTGTA
This sequence comes from Arvicola amphibius, assembly GCF_903992535.2. Taxonomy (NCBI): domain Eukaryota; kingdom Metazoa; phylum Chordata; class Mammalia; order Rodentia; family Cricetidae; genus Arvicola; species Arvicola amphibius. Next base: position 122,689,877 of record NC_052047.1, read on the forward strand.
TCCTGTCTGTTCGTCATTGTGCCTTGAATAACTTGGAATAATTTTGGAATTACAGTACAATTATCATAATCTTTTTTTTTGGTGTTTTGAGACAGGGTTTCTAGATTTATCTCCAGCTGTCCTGGAACTCACTCTGTAGACCAGGCTGGCCTCGAATTCACAGAGATCTGTAGTGGGATTTCATTTGTATTTTAATAAATAAAGCTTGCTTGAAGCTCAGAGAGTTAAACAGCTCTAGTGGTCAGCCTTACAGACCAGGCTGTGGTAACACACACCTTTAATCCCAGTAGCCACACAAGTTGCCATAGAAACAAGGCAGTGCATGCCTTTAATCCCAGTGGTGCACACCTTTAATCCCAGTACTAGAGAGGAATATAAAACGGGAGGAGACAGCTCTCAGACACAGTCCTATTCTGAGATTCTTGGAGGCAGGATCGCCATTTCAGACTGAGGTAGAGGTAAGAGCCAGTGGCTAGCTGCTTTGCTTTTCTGACCTTCAGGTTGAACCCCAATTTTTCTCTCTGAATTTTTATTAATCATTCATCAGAAATTCATCTACCTCTACCTCCCAAGTGCTGGAATTAAAAGCACACACCACCACCACCACCCATCTCATTTTTTGCCTTGAATTGTGTAGAAGAGAAAATGCACAAGTATTCTTAGACTTCCTTTTAACTACGTCTTGATACTATTTTAATGGTCATATTACAGTTGGGATAAAGTTAATAATATATAACATTTGTATGTGTGTATTTTAATATAACAATTCATTTTATACTAACTTGGTATGTTTATCAAATATTTTTCCTATACAAATACTTTGAAAGTTCTTACTCACTTAGATGAAGGAACTTTTCAATGTCCTTTTTGTGCCTGAGATACACTACAAAGCATCATGTCAGAAGACTTAACACGGGGATAAATTGTGTGGGAAGATTATAGTGTTTCAGCATATAGTTGCTGTACTGTAGCAAGTGTATTTTTAAGAACATGCCCTCTGAGCCGGGCAGTGGTGGCGCATGCCTTTAATCTCAGCACTTGGGAGGCAGAGGCAGGAGGATCTCCGTGAGTTCAAGACCAGCCTGGTCTATAAGAGCTAGAGCTAGTTCCAGGAAAGGCTTCAAAGCTACAGAGAAACCTTGTCTTGAAAAACAAACAAAAAAAAAAAAAAAAAAAAAAGCCCTCTGACCAGGTGGTGGCAGTGAATGTCTTTAATGCCAGCACTTGACAGAGGCATGCAGATCTCTGAGTTGAAGGCCAGTCTGGTCTACTGGTCTATAGAGCTAGTACCAGGACAGCCAGGACTACACAGAGAAACCCTGTTTGTTTTTTTGGGGGGGAGACTATGTCCTCTACTTTGAGGTGAGGGATAGAGGTAGAGTTGCAGCCACTGAAGTTAACCCTGGAGCAGTCTGCACATCTGTAAGTATTCCCCATGTAAACACAGTGATGGCGGTCAGGAGCCACTGAAGATAAAAGAGCAGCAGCCAGTCTAAAGAGCATTAGTATTACCCATTAAAAATCTTGGCTTTTTGAGGATATGTTTGTTTTATTTTTATGTCAAATACCTTTTGAAATAGCATTTATCTGTTCAGAAAGTGCTCTGTGCAACTCACTCTTGGTGTTAAATTTTGCAGAGTGTTTCTGAGACTCTTCCACTTATTCGTATTGGTGTTGATGGAATGTTACAAGTAAATGGCCAAGCAGTAGGTAAGAGCTGTGTGGTTAAAGCTGCCATTTGACCTGGAAGAATGTTTATTCAAACATGACCATGGGTGTCTACTAACAATCAAGGGTTGTTTCCTATTGAATGCACAGAAAGGAAATGGAGAAATGAGATGATACTAAGTCATATGTCTTCTCTGGTTTTAGCCATGGGTTCCGTTGAGGGAGACCCTCTAAGAATAATTATTTCCTGTTCAAGATTCTAAGACCAAAGGAATGGGAGGAATTGAGAATATGAAAAGTGGGAATGAAGAATAAAAAAGCCTAGAGTACAGAGGCTAAGTGGGGGGAAAGATGCAAATGCTTGTACCATAAGCTATGATGTACCATATATATGTACATGTGTGTGTATTACATAGTCTCCATAAGGTAGCAGATCAATATGACAATATGATAAATCTATAATCTTCTGCTCAGTGGAGAAGTGGTGATAGTGAAGATTTATCATGTATTAGGAACAGACCCACAGCTGTAGAGAACTGTTTGGCATGGAGAAGTTTTCAGGGGAGCAGAGCACAAAGAAACCGTGCTGTCTGGGTGCTTTCACGGAGGCAGGGGGTGAGGAGCGGGTTGAGATTACTAACATGAGATGGATTTGGTATGATAAGAGCTCCAGAGAATGCTGGGATCAGAAAGGACTGCTGCTGACTGGGACAAGTCTCAGCCACTCATTTTTTCTATCTCAGATATCAGTCTTCAAAGCCAGAGATTCACTGATATTAATTATTTACAAAATTTAATTGGAATACTCAAGCATTGGACTGGTGTTTTAAAAGAGAACTTATGTTCATTAAGATGTTTGCTTCATAAAAAGTCCTTTATTAACAGCATTGTCTAGTAATAGGGGGTATTTCCTGTGGATGAGAGGAGATAGATTGTGTGCAGTCAGAACTCATTGTGTACATTACAAAATCATCAAAAGACAAGTTTGATTAATAAAAAATCCTTTAAATTGTCTTATGGCATATTAAACCATAGTAATTTCAGATACAAAAGACATTATGAAGTTAATCACATTCTTTTGATACTCTTGTTACTTTTATTAAATATGGCACTGATTTTAAAGTATAGAAACTTACTAAGATATGCTTGGGGAAATAAGTACAATTTTTTCCATCTGAAAATTTTATTTCAGTGTTGAAAACATGTATTATCTCCTACTTGTGGTTTAAAAACTCTTGCATGGGGTGGATCAAGGAACTTCGGGCCAGGCTCAGTGGCAAACATGGTCATGAAAAAAGGAAACAATTTGGAAGCCTGAAATGAATTCTATCTTAGGCCAAAGTGATAGAAAGCTTTTGGTCCTCTAAATTGCAGTAGAAATAGAATACATGATCAATATGTGATGCACTAGAGATACACACCATAATATCCCACCATCATCTTTGGCATTTCTTGTCTGAAGGTCATGATTTGTTCTAATGGGAGATCACTACTCTGTATCAGTCAGCAGAGCCACACTGGTTTGCATTCTCTCTCCTCTTGGCTGTGGTTACTGGAAATGTAATCTCACTTCTGACATGTCATCTGCACGCTTTATTGAACCTACATTCCTATGTCTTTTTCTTTACAATATATATCATGTTACCTGCAAATTTGCAAAAGATTGATTCCTGTAATAGCCCTTCTCAAAGGAGTACACAGAGATCTAGTTCTGTCATAGGAATGCACAGATGTATATCTGGATTTGTTGTATTTAAAAATAACTGACCACGTGTCTCCCTTTCATTTTAGAAAATCCAGAGAAATATCTTCATTGGCTGGTAATAACATTTACCTTCTATCTCAAATTATTAAGTATGTGCATGCAATATGTATTAACCATCTTGTTTCAAATCTCATCCAGCCTAACAGAAAAGGGAGAGATTCTCTCCCTGAGCAAATGAAAGGAGTTAGGGATGCACAGGCATTCACACCAGGTAAACTTTGAAATAAAAATTATTTTGAAGAAAAATTTATTAAACCAATGGAGAAATCTCTCTTCTTGTTTCTAATTCATTTTTTCTCACAAATGGAGTAGAAGGATTAAATTCCCATACCTAGCAGCTCACAGAAACCCAATAATTGTTGAATACAGTAATCTTATACAAAGATGACCAACTTTTCCTCCAATTCAGTTCAAATGGTAAATAAAGATGCTAGGAAGAACTGTTAGGAAATGAAAGCAGCTGCAAAGAAAGAAGCAACTCTTTTTCTAGATGTGTACATTGGTTTTTGTCAACTAGACACAGCTAGAATCATCTAGAAGTAGGGAACGGCAATTAAGAAAATGCCTCCCCCAGACTGGTCTACAGTAAAGTCTTTAGTACATTTTCTTGATTAATGATTGACGTGGGAGAGCCCAGCTCACTGTAGGTTGATGGAGGAGAGTTATCTGTCTATGTTTCTTTCATTGGTTAATTAATAAAGAAAACTGCCTTGGCCCTTTAAGAACAGAAAATTAGGTAGGTGGAGTAGACAGAACAGAATTGTGGGAACAAGGAAGTAGAGTTGGAGAGACGCTTCAGGCAGTCGCGTGGTGAGTCTCCATGCTGCTCCTCTCCGAGATGGACGCAGGTTAAGATCTCTCCTGGTAAGCCACACCTCGTGGTGCTACCCAGATAACTAAATATGGGTTAAAGCAAGATATGAGAATTAGCCAATAAGAGGCTGAAACTATGGGCCAGGCAGTGTTTTAAAAGAATACAGTTTCCGTGTAATTATTTTGGGTGTAAAGCTAGCCGGTGGCCGGGTGGTGGGACGCAGCCCCGCCGCTTCTCACTACAGTAGGTGATGCCACTCCTGGGAATTGTCCGGGGTTCTATAAGAAAGCAGGGTACGGGGGCTAGGGATGGCAGTAAGTAGCATCCTCCATGGCATCTGCATCAGCTCCTGCCTCCAGGTCCCAGCCTTGAATCTCTATCCAGACATTTTCAATAATGTACTGTGAGATGAAATGAACCCTTTCTTCCTCAAGTTGTTTTGGATATTTATTGCAGCAATGGAAAACTAACTAGGTCACCAAAGAAAGAACCATATTTAGTTTATTATATAGTATAGTATAGTATTGTGTAGTATTTCATGCTGAATTTAAAAGAAAAGAAATTTTGAATACTAGACAAAAACATTTCAGATAAAAGGACAGATGTTTGTTCACTGGTAAATGCATGAAAGGAATAAGAATATTGAAAGTCATTTTAATAAGCATTCTGTCTAGGCTGTTATCATCAAAAAGTAGACAAGATTTAATGTGAATTTGTATTTTTCTCTCATTTTTTAATGTTTTTGAAAGTAAGTATCTTTATTAGAGAGTTTGTGGCATCTAGTATATCTCCAAAACTATTAAAATTGTGGACAACTGTAATTATTTCCCAATTTTTGGATAATAAGGAGCATGTCCTACAAAAGTAACATTCAGCTAAAAATTCTTAATTTAGAAAATGAAAAGAAAAACATTGTTTATCAGTTATTATTTTCTATCAGTCTCATAATACCTATTGCCTTAACTGTTTTTAAGTAATAAATTTTAACTATACACACGTTTCTCAGCAGAGCCAGGCTTAGAATTGACTTCGGAGGAAGAGCACAAAGGGCCTGCCAGAAGTGAAGATAAGCAGTGTCAGGTGTGTGGTGCCTCACTCTTACCTGATAGCTAACACTGTCTTCTCTGATTTAATTATGTTTGCTAAAGTTTGGAGAATCCTGGAATGTTGGCTTCTCACATGACTCTAACATTTCCCAAGCAGACACTTGGCACTTGATTCCAAAAGAGAACACCGAAGTTCTGAGATACATTGGTTTGTAAAGATAAACACAAATCAAGAGATAAGTTCAAAAGTAATGGTAGGTGATGCTTCTTGCCCAAAGAGGCATCAAATAACCTTGTAAAAGTCATACTTTCTAAGTTTTTCTGGTAAATTCAATCACATTATCAAGTAATTTTTTGATCTAAACTTAATTGTATCGTATGTTTTGATATCAAAAAATGTTAGGTTGGGCATGGAGACCTGGCTCAGTGCTTCAGAGCACATCCAGCTCTTCCCGAGGACCCAGTCCAGCTTGGTTCCCAGCATCCACACTGGGCAGTTCACCACCACCTATAACTTGCTCCTGGGATCATGCCCTCTCTTGGGCTTCTTAACATCTGAATCCACGTGCACCTTCCACACACAGGCACACATCTATGCAAAATTTTAAAATAATAAAAGTAAGTCTTTTTAAAGTTAGGTAATAAAATATACGGTGTCATGTAACTATTGGGGGAGGCTGCTTGTCCATTTCCCTGCTGCCCAGACTCCCGAAATAATCACATAGAAACTAAATTATTTGCAATACTGTTTGGTCAATAGCTTTAACGTATTTCTAGCTAGCTTTTATATCCTAAACTAACCCATCTCCATTAATCCATGCATCACCACGAGGTTGTGGCCTACCAGCAAAGTTTCGGCAGGCTCTGGCAGAGGCACCTGTCTCCTGTGGTGGCTCCATGGCTTCTCCCTGACTCTGCTTACTCCCTCCTCCTCTATCTGCTAGGAACTCCCGCCTTGCCCTATTTTGCTAAGTCACTGGCCGGAACAGCTGTATTCACTAACCAATAAAAGCAACACATAGACAGAAGGACCTCCAGGAAAACTGCGTCTGAAGAAGCATTGCTGATTGTGAAGGTGTGTCAGAAGAGGAAAGGTGGCGTCTGTGCCCCATGGCATGAAGAATTGCTTGGGCACCTGATGGCAAAAATAGATTTACAGTTAGTCATATGTGTTCAGATATTAAATACCAGAAAAATCAGTCCAGACAGAAAAGCTAAAACGTCAGCTGATCCTGCAGGGAGGTGACACAAGTATAACTTCCATTTTCCCAGCGGAAGCCCAGAGTGAAGAGCAGATGCAGTAACGAACCTCTTTCCGGAGCCAAGAGGGGTGCAAGAGAAGGACCCGAAGAGACAAACAGGATGCTTCAAGAAAGTGGTGTTTTATCTCAGCCCTTTGAAGAGCTTGTGTGGGCCAGGTGATCAGTACTGAGGAATTCTGGGCCCGTTGTTTAATGTGAATGCAAAAGATAGTTCTATGTCCAATCATAAGCTATTGGCGTTTCTGCTGCTTTCTGGATGATGCCTGGACCCAAACAGATGGCTGTAATGGTTGAGATAATTTAGTTTCTGATATCGAGTCTATATTTAGGACCTACCGAGCAGTAAAAATGAAATATGCAGAAAATGTGCACCACAACATGACAGAAAAGGAATCTGGACACGCCTCTCCCAGTCCCATTGTTCTCACAGGGACTGACTGAACACGGGTCCAAGTGTCTGTGCAGAGTGCGCCAAAACAGGTGAACAGCGTTTAAAACAACGGTTCCATTCGGAGAAAAAAAAAAAATGCTAGATTGGACGGCTTTGGAAGATAAGCCACTAGTTTAAGTGCCCACAGGGGCCAGAAGAGGGCAACAGATCCCCTGGGAGGTGAAGGTAACAGAAGTTCTGAGCTGCCCTCTCAGTACTAGGAACCAAGCCTGCTCCCTGTGCGAGTGCTCTTAACCACTGAGCCCTGTCTCCAGCCCTCTGCTTAAATATTTAACGTGCAGAATGAAACAAACCTCTGGGTTCCAATCCTCAGAAACCCGTTTGTCCTTGGGTCTTCCATGTTTTTATTTTAAAAACTTTGGCATTGACCTAGGTAGTGTCTTTGAGCCTCCTCCCCTCCTGCCAAGGTTGATCACTTCCCTCCTCGTAGCTCCTTTAAGTCTTCACCTGAATGAAACAGTTAATTAAAGTTCTCAATATATGCCATGTGCGGGGAAGGCCAGTGAACAAGAGTAGGCAAGCCACGTGGAACCTACACCTGGCCGAGAGAAGACTAATTGGCAGTTGTTAAATGAATGAGGTAAAAGTAAAATCTTTTTTGAAGGTGCAATTGTGGAGAAAACAGAAAGGGTGATATGACAGAGGAATTCCCGGGGCAGGGGTGCTATGGTCAGGCCTTGGAAAGCTGGTCACCTGCCTAGACTCACAGTTGTAGAAAAGATAATGAATCCAAAAGTTGAATTTTTAAAAAAGCTACTAGCACACAAAGCAGGCAACACCCCTTACGAGCACTGAGTGAATCACTCTGAGGCCTTATTTGGCGATTCTCTTATTCAGAGAAGGCGGGAAGGCTGGTGTGGATCTTGGCTCCTATTGTTTAAGAGGCACTCGCTTCCCACGGTCCCATACCATCCACTGAGCACTTGTGCTCCACTACTTGAAACCAAGAGTCAGGTGATAAAAATAAACTGAAACAGTCGGTGTTAATTGTGGAAAAGTTAGTAGCCATCTTTTGTCTCAAGCCTTCGTTAAAGGTTGAAGAAGAAAGGAAGCAGGGATGGGACAGAGGGGAAGCGTCAGAGAGCCTGTGCGCTGCCGCTCTTGACCATGGTGACGGTGGATCAACTCTAACAAGGAAGAATGGGACATCTGGCTCCCAGCGGTCTCCTAGTACCGACAGCAAAGAGCAGGATGGGTAAGAATGTGGTGATATTGCACCAGAGGACACTGTTTTGTTCTATTAAATTATAATTTAGATTAACAAACTTTACTTCTACTTAAGATATCTGGGCATTATAAAAGCAAATGTTTATAAAAAACAAATAAGTAATCATAAAGTTTTTCTGATCACATTGGTAAGTATTTTGTATAAAAATAATAACTAGGATTGGAAGATGTGTAAAAAAGGTAATATCACTGTCCCCAAATGAAATGGATAAGTAATCTTTGAAGGTAATATTCATTCGAGATTTCCTATATATCAAATTTTTAATCTTGAAACTTGAGGTTTTTAAAAAATTGAGACAAGGCCCACTTTGTCTGTAGCCCACGCTGACTTCTAATTTGCAGAAATTCTTCTGCATCAACCTCCCAAGTTCTGTGATTACAAGTGTGAACTACCACACCCAGATTAACAATTCTACAGGAAAATGTGACCCGTAATCACACTCATGCACACCATAAAGGACCAACGAGAGGACAGAAATCATTGTGGTTACTCTAAATTAAATACACACATCTAAAGTTTAAAAACTAATATTCACATTTAAGAGTTACCAAGCCTGACCTACTTCTCTCAGGATAATTGTTTCTGGTTTCATCCATTTACCTGAAATTTTCATAATTTCATTTTTTAACAGTTGATAATATTCCATTGTGTAAATGTGCCACGTTTTTATTATTCATTCACCACTTGCTGGACATTCTGGCTGTTATGAATAGAGCAGCAATGACCGTGAGTAGGGTAGCGTCTCCGTGGTAGGATGTAAGTCCTGTGGATATATGCCCAAAGTGATGTAACTGGGTCTTGAGGCAGGCTGATTTTCAGCCTTTTGAGGAATGACCACACTGAATTCCTTGGTTGCTGTACAAGCTGGCACTCTGGCCAGCAGCAGGAAAGTGTTCCTCTTTCTCCACATCCTCACCAACATCTGCTATCGTTTGTTTTGTTAATCTTGGGTATTATGACTTGCGTATGATGAAATCTTAAAATAGTTTTAATTTGTGTTTTGAAATGTTTCTCAGTCATTTTGTGTTTCATCTTTTGAGAACTCCTTTTAGTTCTGTGCCCATTTTTTAACTGAGTGTTTGTTTTCTTTATATTCAGGTTTTTTTTAGATCTTTATATATTCTAGATACTAATCCTCTATCAGATGTATAATTGGAAAAGTTTTTGTCCACTCTATGAGTATATGAATATTTTAAAAGCAAAATTTTGCACAAGCTATTTCTCTCTTCTTTCATGTTAAATGTTTTATTTTGCTTTTCCTTCTCCATTTTTGTCTGTGGGGGAAGGGTTGTACATGCATATGTATGCATGTTTTGTACTTGTAGCACATGTGTGTGGTGATGCTTTCTCTCACAAGTGTCTGTGCTTGAGTATGGAAGCCAGAAATTGGTGTCAGGAATCATTTGCATTTGGTAAACAATTTTTAGGCAGATCTCTCAGTCAAACCCAGAGCTCATGGATATGCCAGATGTGGCTAGTCTAGTTTTCCAGACATCGTTCTCCAGGGCTTCCCTGCCTCCACCTCCAGCAGCTGGAATTACAGGCAGTCCTCAATGCCCACCCGGAATTACATGTTCTAGGGATCTGAGCTGCAGTCCTCACACGTTGTGGCAAGAGCTTGAACCTCTGAGCCACTCCCCAATTCCTCTTTCATGTAATTTTTAAACAACACTTGAATTAATCACATTTTTAAATAATAAAACCAAAATTGTGGCCCCAGTCTAGTTATTTCTCCCATGTCCAAGGGCCATTGCTCATAGGCAGGGAGGTCGGGCACTCAGTGAAGTATTCAAGGTTAGCATGGCATTCATTTCCGGTTACTTTCTTTTGTTCCACAAGTTTCCAGAAAATCAGTAACTGACAGTTTGCTTTTTTTCTTCCTTTTTCTTTTTTTCAAGTGTTCATAATTCTTTTTATCAGTTTTCTTTTTTTTCTTTTTTATTTATTCATATATTACATCCCAACTACAGTTTCCCCTCCCTCCTCTCCTCCCAGTCTCTTCCCCCACCTCCCTTCTTCCCCAGATCCACTCCTTCCCCATTTCTCTTTGGAAAAGAGCTGGCCTCCCAGAAATGTCAACCAAACATGGCATAATAAGTTACAATAAGACTAGGCACATCCTCTCATATTAAGGTTGGATGAGGTAATCCAGTAGGAAGAAAGGGTCTCAAAAGCAGGGGAAAGAGTCAGAGACAGCACCCACTCCCACTATTAGGAGTCCCATGAGAACACCAAGCTGCATGACCATAACATATATGCAGAGTACCTAGCGCAGACCCATTCAGGTTCTGTAAGTTTTGCTTTAGTCTCTGTGACCCCCTATGAGCCCTGGTTAGTTGATTCTGTGGGCCATTTCTTTGTGGTGGCTTGACCCTTCCGGCTCCTTCTTCCCCCTCTTCCTCAGATTTCCCCAAGCTCTGCCTAAAGTTTGGCTGTGGGTCTCTACATCTGTGCCCATCAGTTGCTGGGTAAAGCCTCTGATGACAATTGGGCTGGGCTCCATCATAGAAGAATATCATTACGAATCATTTCATTGACATTTTTTTTAATGCCAGTCATGTTTGGTTCTCTCCTTGGTCTCTGGGCTATCCATCCAGACCCCTGGACCTCCAGGCAAAGTCAGACATGGGCTCCTTCTTATAGCATAGGCCTAAGTTGAACCAGTAATTAACTAGCCACTCCCACAATTGCTGTGCCACCTTTACCCCCAGCACATCTTGTAGGCAGGATAGATTGTAGATCAAAGATTTTGTGACTAGGTTGACGTTCCAGTCCCTCCACTGGAAGCCTTACCTGGTTACAGAAGATGGTCAACTCAGGTTCCATATCCCCATTACTAGGAGACTTCACTAGGGTCAGCCTCATAGATTCCAGGGAATTTCCATTGTACTAGGTTTCTACGTGGCCCCTAAAATGCCCCCAATTCCAAACTGAGAGATCTACCCGTTCTTATCTTGGCATTTCCATTCTATTTAAGAAGTGCTTTTCTCGTCTTCCTGCTGGGCTCTTCTGTAGTCTGTGTCCCCTGGAAACCCTTCCTTGCTCTCAGACCAAGGTTTTCCTGGGCCAGCTCTCACATATAGCTCTGTATCAGGCCTGGCTGGCGTCTGTCTTTAAGCAAGGAGGATCTGTTTCCTCATCTTCAGCTGCTACTTTATAACTTCTTTCAATTAGTAAGTAAAGTAGGATGAGAAGCGTTGGATTTTATGGCATCGTTTTCATAATTTCAGTCCACAGAACTATTAGAATGTATTATCTTTTATGATTTTTTAATTAGTGGTTCTGCCTTGAATATAAAAGAAGAAAAGAAAAGAGAGCATGAAAACTGGTCATCAGGAGACTTTGTGACTGAATTGACGGCTGGGGCGTCTGAGTTGGCGGCTCATCTCCTGAGAGTGAAGGATACTTGCAGTTTAAATGACAGCAGCCCTGATAAAGGAAGGTAAAAACTGTAAATTCCCCAGGAAGTTAGGGGGGTAGCAGCATTGTTTTATTTTCTGGAAATAGAGCAAGTTGATTTTCTGTTTATACTCAGGTGCCTTAAAGAAAATGACTATAAACAACCTGTAACTTCATGATGAGAAGAAATTAATGACAATTGCAGAGACTTTATACAAAAAAGACTTTTTGTATTTTGTCTGAAAGGATTCTATGTTCTTTTTTCTTCAGGTCTGCAAATCAAAAATCAAAGGAAAAGCACAAGGTACTATAGAACTCAAACCCAGATTTTGGTAGTGGGAGCAGAGCACACCCACACAGCCCTAGGCAGCCCTCTACAATGGGCAGCAGCCTACGTCATCCCATCCTCCTGGGAGAAGCCACAGCTTCTGTCCACCAGCATCACCGTCGCCTGGCAACCACCCAATGACACCCTCAGCACTGCCCACCTCAAACCAGGCCCGTGGGCATTCTGCAGGAATGTGGCCTGGGTGGCTTCCCAGAGGCAATGCCCAGTTGTACAGACAAGAAGGACATAGCAAGGAAGACTTAGGAAACAACACGTTGTGTAAGACAAGAATATGGTTTCACCAAGACTCCTCTTGGTGACACCCAGGGAGATGTGTTCCGAGCACTGGGAAGAATCAGCCCGGGAAGGCGCTTTGCTCTGTAGGAGAAAAGGGTCTGGAGGGAGCAAATTTTCCGGTTCAGGTGGAGATCCGACTGAGGAGAGTAGAAATGCCACAGACCTCAACCGTTGCAGAGGTTCAGGCCCCAGGACAGGTCCACATTCGACCGGCAGACTCCAACAGTGCAAATGGAAAGAGAGTGCAAACTGCTAAAGCCTGGCTGAGCAACGCCAGCAAAGGTTCCAGCCTCCCTGCATACAGTACCCTGTGGGTGCAGTCAGTGATAACAGCCAGGTGCACAGAGTGAGAGCCACCATGTCCCTGCAGGGGTCTCCATTAGCTGAAGACAGCAGAGAGGAGACCTAGAGAAAGGATGACAGAACTCAAGGAGATGAAACCCAAGGACAGCAGCCACCTCGAAGCGGGTCCCACTGTCACTTCAGTAACCAATTTAGGTTCCAGAAATCCACAGACTACATAATGGAAAAGAGAAGAAACAGCAGTGGGGCCGAGTGAATGCTGCTTGGCCACGTCTGCTAGCACAGGGGTTAGTCACCCTTCACGCAGGAAGAGGTCAGATTCCAGCGTACAGACAAACAAGATCCCACCTGATGACCTTGAGAGACTAGTTCCTTACTCATTTATCTGCTAGCTAGATCCATGCGGTATCTCTGCCATACATGGTTCTCAATCTGTAGTCACAGGCATACATTTAGTTCAAACACTCAGACACAAAAAATTAAAATGAAGGAGGAAAAGGGTTAGAACCTTCTGTTTATGTGAAGACATTTGCTTAGAAAGAGAGATTAGAACCAGAGGCCAGTGATAAAACTACCCTTTGACAAAAATCAGTCCTTTTCAGAAGTGTCCACATTCCTGCTTAGCTAGTCTTTTTGGTTGTGTGTGTCATCACTGTCTGAGGAAACTGTGATCTAGTGTAGCTTGTTCTACAGGTCAGAAGAGAAACGGATGCTGTGGAAGACGCTGATGACCTCACTCAGCCATCTGAGTTGTCCTCAGAGGACGGTAAGTTGCCAAGGCCGGTAAGTTATCAGGGTACTGGGCTACTGTCCCAAATAATTTTTCCTTTTATTGAAAATATCTTTTTCCTCACATAATGTATCCTGGTTACACTTTCCCCTCCTTCTCCTCCTCCTAGCTCTTCCCACTTCCGACCCCATCCCAATGCACTCCTTTTCTGACTTTTATTAGAAAACAAACAGGCTCCTAAGGGATAACAATAAAATAAAAATACGTGTTTCAGGATCTCTCACTCTATGCACTTTGTCTGTAAGTCTCTATGTTTGTTCCTATCTGCTGCAGGAGGAAGCTTCTCTAATGATGGCTGAGCCAGAAGAAAAACAAAATATCATTAAGAGTCATTATAATGTTACACTTTTTGTTTGTTTATTTGTTTGTTTTTAGAACGGTATTATTTGGTTTTGCCCTAGATCCCTGGGCTATCTAGTCTCAGGTTCTTACTCACCCAAGCAATATCAAGTATGGGTTCCTACTCATGGAGTAGGCCTTAAGTCAAATCATATATTGGTTTGGTAATCACACAAGCTTTGTGCCTCCATTGCCCGAGTGTATCTTGCAGGCAGGACACCACCATAGACCAATTGTTTATGCCTGGGTTAGTGTTTACATTTCTTCTCTTGTAGCCTGCAGTGTTTACATTCTTCTTTGATAGCCTTCATTGCTACGTTCCTGTACCAATGATGCTAGAACAGAAGGGTGAAGGCGCTATAGAGGCACCAGCTCCACATCTCCAAGTTCAATGAGTTGTGTAGATGTTGTCTTCAGCATCGGAGCCTTACTTTCAGTCTGTGGAGAGAAACCTATAGTCTTGGCAACGGCCTGGATGTTTAGGGATTCTCATGGGACCCCTATGACCAACAGCTCAATTAGATGTAACTCAAGCCTGGTACTAACAGCTTCATTTGATGACAAGAGATGTCCAGTTGGGGCTCTGTCTCCTCTATCATTTGGTGATTTCATTTAGATCTCCTTCATATATGCGTATACTTAGGAAGCTTCTACTGTGTTGGGTTACATTTAGGTGTCTCTCCCTGTATCCCTCCCTCGTCCTCCTTTTCCCTTCCCCTCTCCACTTGATCCTCTCGTTCCAGTTCCTCACCTTCAACCAGAATTCATCCATAACTATCTATTCTACTTCCCTTTCCAAGAGAGACCTGTTTGTCCCATACCAGTACCAAACTCTATAGCTATGTTCTGCAGTTCTAGACTGCAGCTTGGTTATTATTAACTTGATATCTGGTGGAATGCTATCATATTTGTCTTTCTGGGTCTGGATTACTTTACTCAGGATAAATTTTTCAAGTTCCATCCATTTACCTGAGAATTTCTTGGTTTTATTTTTTAATAGCTGAGTAATACTCCATTGTGTTAAATGTACCACATTTTCTTTATTTGTTCTTCTATTGGCGGGTCATCTAGGTAGTTTCCAATTTATTGCTCTTACAAACAAAGCTGCTATGAACATAGTTGAGTTATTACCTCTGTGTTAAGATGAAGCAACCTATGGGTATATGCCCAAGAATAGCATAGCTAGATCTTGAGGTAGATCAATTCTCATCTTCCTGAGGAAGCACCACATTGATTTCCACAGTGGCTGTACAAGTCTGTACTCACACCAACAATGGATGAGTGTTTCCCTTACTCCACATCCTTACCAGTATGAGCTGTCACTTGTTATTGATCTTAGCCATTCTAAGTGGTGTAAAATGAAATCTCAAAGTAATTTTGAGTTACATTTCTGATGGATAAGAATATTGAACATTTCTTTAAGTGTTTCTCAACCATGCAAGTTTCCTCTATTGAGATTATTCTGTTTAGATGTGTACCCCATATTTTAATTGGGTGTTTTTCTTTATATCTAGATTTTTTTTAATTCTTCATATATTTTGGATATTTGCCCTCTATCATATGTGTAGTTGGCAAAAAAAGAATCTTTTCCCATTCTGAAGGCTGCGACTTTGTATGAATGGCAGTGTCTTTTTCTTATTTCATGGGGCCCCATTTGCCAATTGTTGATCTTAGTGCTTGTGTTAATGGTATTATGTTCAGAATGTCTTTTCCTGTGAGTTCAAGGCTATTGCCCCACTTTCATATCTATCAGACTTAGTGTATCTGGTTCTATGTTGAGGTCTGTGATCCATCACTTGGAGTTAAGTTTTGTGACAGGGTGATTAAGTATGGATCTATCTGGGCTTCTTCTACATTCAGCTGTCCAGTTTGTTCAGGACTACTTGTTGAAGATGCCATCTTCTTTCCACTGCTGTGGTTTCTGGATTTTTTATCAAAAATCAAGTGTACTTAGTGTGTCTAGGGGTCTTCAATTCAATTCTATTGATCAACAGAACATATCTTTGATTTTTTTGTACCAAATGTGGTATTTATTACTAAAGCTCTGTAGTACAACTTGAGATTGGAAGTGGTGATATTTCCAACATTTCTTTTATTGTTCAGGATTGTTTTAGCTATCCTGAGTTTTTGTGGTTCCATATTAAGCTAAAATTTTTCCTTTCAATATTTGTGAAGAGTTGTGTTGGAATTTGATGGGAATTTCATTGAGTTGGAGAATGGTTTTGGTTGAATGGCTTCTTTTTCCTGTATTAATTCTTCTGATCTGTGAGCATGAGAGATCTTTTATCTTCTGATATCTTCTTTAATTTCTTTCCTCAAAAAACTTGAAGTTTTTGTCATACAAGCCTTTCACTTGCTTGGTTGAGTTACCACATGATATTTTATATTTTTTGAGGCTATTGGGAAAGGTGTTGTTTCCTTAACTTTTTTTTGCAAACCATTTGTAAATTGTATATAGGATGGTGTCCTTAATTAGATTTTCTTTGTGTTGTAACAAAGCACCGTGACAGAAAGGCAAGTTGGGGAGGAAAGGGTTTATTTTTATTTGGCTTACACTTCAAGTCATCTTCCTTCCAGAGATGCAGGAATGATTCAACATATGTAAATCAATAAATGTGATCTGCCATATAAACAAATTGAAAAAAAGAAAACCACACAAGCCCATACGGGCCAGGGAGTGGTGGCACACACCTTTAATCCCAGGATCTGGGAGACAGAGGCAGACAAATCTCTATTAGTCCAAGGCCACTGTATAGCCAACTAGTGTGGCTGCTTTGCCCTCTTGATGGAGGAGTGTCTATGTGTTACTTTCATTATTAATAAGAAAACTGCCTTGACCCTTTAAGAGAACAGAAAATTAGGTAGGCGGAGTAGACAGAACAGAATGCTGGGTAGCAGGAGGGGGGGGAGATGCTTCAGGCAGTCGCTATAATGCAGCCGCCATGCTTCTCTCCAAGATGGATGCAGGTTAAGATCTCTCCTGGTAAGGCACCCCTCGTGTGCTATATAAATTACTAAATATGGGTTAAAGCAAGATATGAGAATTAACCAATAAAGGCTGAAACTATGGGCCAGGCAGTGTTGTAAAAGAATACAGTTTTCCGTGTAATTATTTTGGATAAAGCTAGCCGGTGGCTGGGTGGCGGGACGCAGACCGCCGCTTCCATTCTACAGATTGGTTGCTCCAACGTGTTGACTAAATCCACTTAAAACCTGAGTTGTCTTTAAATAAAGGAGAGAGAGAGTTTAACACAGCTTTTTGCTGTTTGCTGGACGTGCTGTAGAGAGATTTCCTGTTTCGGCAAAAGCGGCAGAGAAAAAGCTGAGTCATTTTAAAACGCAGCTTCCTGGTGCTGTGCCGCCAGTGCAAACTCTGGCTATAAAGCATTTCAGTGGCTTTTATGGACTGGATGTTTGTTTGCCCGCTCAGGATCAGAAGGAGAGTGCTCTGAGACCAGGCCAATGGCTCCCTGCTCCCTGCCTGCACCTGGGCAGATGGCGGAATCAGGCTTAGGCGAGCGGGAGAACATGGCGCCATAGAGAAAGATGTTTCCAGGCTGCGCGGTGCTCTGTGTGTCAGATTTGGCTGTAACTTGGATGAAAAGAGTTTCTGTGCTGCACGCTCAGTCTCAGAATTAAAGTGCTGACTGCAGCTCCTACCTGGCGGCCCCAGAGCTACTAGAAAATGGTACATCCTCCATTTTGAAATTGGAGAGAGGTGGAGCCAACATCCAGAACAGCTCGCAGCTCTGCAGCCAAGAGCTGCAACTGATTCAGTCACAAGTGGCTCTGCTATGTTGGAATGGGCGTGGCAAACTCACAGTACCAGTTTTTGACCTAGGAATGTCACAGCTTAGATTCTTAAGTGCTTAGTGATTTAAAACTGCAAAACAAAAGTGCTACTGGATAGTAAAAAAATTACAGGCCAGAGGATCCATCATTCTTTGGGGTGAGTGAGGAGTGAGTGCCCGAACCGCAGCAGCTGCCCGGAGAGGGACCACAGACACTCCACAACTCCCCCTGCCACCAGCACACTTCTGCTCTTCCTGCAGGGTTATTCTCCCCGGATACCGCCTCTCTCTCCCTGTCCCTTCCCAGCTTGCACCCAGAATCCTCCCCCCTCCCCTGCCTCATCCTCCCATCTTTGGGGCCACAAAATCCCACAGCTCAGCCTGTTTGGGCTCTGGGGACCTGGAATTGAGTGCACCCAGGCCGGTGGGAGGTCCCCTCCTTCATTTGACTGCCTGGGGCAAGGTAGGCCTTTGTCTGAGAGCTGCTTGGCCTGCAAGGGGACCTGACAGTCTGCCAAAGGATCCATCATTCTTTGGGGGGTCAGACTCTGGCCTCCAGGCAGGTCTGAGGATTCCTGCGGAGGGGTGCAGGCTCCTTCAGATTGTGCTGCCAGGTTCGCTGTGTGGTATTCCATCCCGCCCTGCCCCCACCTTGGCCCTTTTGTCTGGGCTGCGACCCTGGGCTGCCTGGAATCCCTGATCCTGTGCACTGACATTCCATCTGAACTGGTGAGTGAATGCGGACCCTGGGGCAACCTGCCCTGGAAGAGAGCACAGACCCCCTACCCCCACTTCCCTCTGCAGGCTTGTGTCTGTTTCTCCCGTCCCTGTGTCTCCCAAGCTTTCCCTAGTGTCCTCGGTGTCTGCTCCTGTTCTAAGGCCATCCACCCAAAGGGGTCAGACTCTGGCCTCCAGGCAGGTCTGAGGATTCCTGCGGAGGGGTGCGGGCTCCTTCAGATTGTGCTGCCAGGTTCGCTGTGTGGTATTCCACCAGTTCAGTTCTACCTGAACTGGTGTCCTGCTCCTGTTCTAAGGCCATCCACCCAGAGGAATCAGACTCTGGCCTCCAGGCAGGTCTGGGGGATTCTGCAAGGGAGTGCGGGCTTCTTCAGATTGTGACGCAAGGAATAGGTCCTCCTCTGACACAGGGGAGATCCAACCAGTTCAGTCACAGCAAAGATTGGTCTAGGACACCAAACGCCTCCGGGCTCCTTTTGAAGGAAGAGATGGGCAGGCGCCAATGCAGGAGCTCCTCCAACAACATGAAAGGCAACATGACATCACCACAATCAAGACATTCCCGAACATAACAAGAATTGAACACCCTACCCCAGAAGATATAGAAGAATCCGACCTTAAACAGTACTTTATGAAAATAATAGAGGACCTTAAGCAGGAGGTAAAAAATGCCATAAAGAAATGGAGTTGACAAACAAAAAGGTAGACGAAATAAATAAATCTCTCAAAGATACCCACGAAAAACAAGAAAAACAAGAAAAGCAATCAAACAGATAGGGAAACAGTACAAGACCTGATAAATGAAATGGAGGTATTGAAGAAAACACAATCTGAGGGACGACTGGAAATGGAAACTCTGAGTAAACCGAACAGAAACTTCAGAGACAAGTATTTTCCAACCGAATACAAGAGGATGGAAGAAAGAATCTCGGACTCTGAAGATACTATAGAGGAAATAAACTCACAGATTTAAAGAACTAAACCAACTCTAACAAAATTCTTAACACCAAAACATTCAGGAAATCTGGGACACCATGAAAGACCAAACCTAGAATAATTGGGGTAGAAGAAGGAGAAGAATTACAACTCAAAGCGCCCAGAAAACATATTCAACAAAATTATAGAAGAAAACTTCCCCAACCTAAAGAAGGAGGTTCCTATGAAGGTACAAGAAGCCTACAGAACCCAAATAGACTGGATCAAAAGAAAGCATCCCCACTGCCATATAATAATCAAACACAAAACATACAGAATAAAGAACAGATATTAAGAGCTGCAAGGGAAAAAGGTCAAATAAACATATAAGGGAAACCTATCAGAATTACACCTGATTTCTCAATGGAAACCATGAAAGCCAGAAGAGCTTGGATAGATGTGCTACAGACACTAAGGGAACATGGAGTGCAAGCCTAGACTACTATACCCAGCAAAGTTTGCATTCACCATTGATGGAGAAACAAGATATTCCAGGGACAAAAACAGATTTAACAATACGCAGCCACAAATCCAGCCTTGCAGAAAGTAATAGAAGGAAAATCACAAACCAAGGAGTCCGCAACGCCCACAATAACTCAGGCATCTAGCGACCCTTCACCAGCACAACTAGAAGAAGGGAAACACACAAACTCTACTACTAAAAATGACTGAAGTGAACAACCACTGGTCATTAATACATTACTTAATATCCAATAGACTCAATCACCTATAAAAGGCACAGGCAAGAGACTGGATACGAAACAGAATCCAACATTTTGCTGTTTACAAGAAACACACCTCAACCACAAAGACAGACACCTACTCAGAGTAAAGGGTTGGGAAAAGGTTTATCAAGCAAATGGCCCTAAGAAACAAGCGGGTGTGGCCATACTAATTTCCAACAAAGTTGACTTCAAACTAAATATCAATCAGAAGAGATGGAAAGGACACTTTGTACTCATAACAGGAAAAATCCATCAGAATGAAGTCTCAATCCTGAATATCTATGCCCCTAATATAAAAGCTCCCACTTATGTAAAAGAAACACTTCTAGAACTCAAGGCAGCCCATCAAACCACACACACTATAGTTGGAGACTTCAACACTTCCTCTCTCACCAATGGACAGGTCAATCAGACAGAAACCTAACAGAGAATTGAAAGACTTAATGGAGGTAATGAACCAAATGGACTTACAGACATCTATAGAACATTCCACCCAAATAGGAAAGAATATACCTTCTTCTCTGCGGCTCATGGAACCTTTTCGAAAATTGACCATATACTTGGGTAACAAAGCAAACTTCCACAGTTACAAAAAAATATTAGTAACCACCTGTGTCTTATCGGATCACCATGGATTAAATTAGAATTCAACAACAAGGCTACCCCCAGAAAGCCCACAAACTCATGGAAACTGAACGTCACTACTGACCCACACCTGGTCAAGGAAGAAATAAAGAAAGAAATTAAAGTCTTTCTTGAATTTAATGAAAACAAAGGCACAACATACTCAAACCTATGGGACACAATGAAAGCAGTGCTAAGAGGAAAGTTATAGCACTAAGTGCCCACTTAAAGAAAACGAGAAAGCACTCATTGGTGACTTAACAGCACACCTGAAAGCTCTAGAAAAAAAAGAAGCCAGACTCACCTAGGAGAAGTAGAAGACTGGAAATAATCAAACTGAGGCAGAAATCACAAATAGAAACACAGAAAACAATCCAAAGAATCAATGAAACAAGAAGCTGGTTCTTGGAAAAATCAACAAGATTGACAAACCCTTAGCCAAACTAATCAAACGGCAGAGGGAGAACCTGCAAATTAATAAGATCAGAAATGAAAAGGGGGACATAACCACAGACACAGAGGAAATTCAGGAGATCATTAGATCTTACTACAAAGCCTGTATTGCCACAAAATTGGAAAAGTAAAAGAAATGGACAGTTTTTTAGATAAATACCATATACCAAAGTTAAACCAGGACCAGGTAAATGCTCTAAATCGTCCTGTTAGTCGCGAAGAATTAGAAACTGTTATCAGAAACCTCCCTACCAAAAGAGCCCAGGACCAGATGGTTTCAATGCGGAATTCTACCAGAACTTCCAAGAAGACCTAATACCTATACTCCTTAAGGTATTTCATAATATAGAACAACACAAGAGTCACTGCCAAATTCCTTCTATGAAGCTACAGTACCCTGGTACCTAAACCACACAAAGATACAACCAAGAAAGAGAATTACAGGCCAATCTCACTCATGAACAATTGACGCAAAAATTCTCCATAAAATACTGGCAACCGATCCAAGAACACATTAGAAAAATTATCCATTACGATCAAGTAGGCTTCATCCCAGAGGATGCAGGGCTGGTTCAACATACGAAAAGCTATCAATGTAATCCATCATATAAATAAACTGAAAGAAAAAAACCATATGGTCATCTCATTAGATGCTGAAAAAAAGCATTTGACAAAATCAGCACCCTTTTATGATAAAGGTCTTGGAGAGATTAGGGATACAAGGGTCATTCCTAAATATAATAAAAGCTATTTACAGCAAGCCGACAGCTAACATCAAATTAAATGGAGAGAAACTCAAGGGCTATCCCACTAAATTCAGGAACAAGACAAGGCTGTCCACTCTCTCCTTATCTCTTCAATATAGTGCTTGAAGTTCTAGCAATAGCAATAAGACAACATAAGGGAATCAAGGGGATTCAATTTGGAAAGGAAGAAGTTAAACTTTCATTATTTGCAGATGATATGATAGTATACATAAGCGACCCCAAAACTCCACCAAAGAAACTCCTACAGCTGATAACTCCTTCAGTAAACGTGGCAGGTTACAGATCAACTCCAAAAAATCAGTTGCCCTCCTATACACCAAAGGATAAGGAAGCAGAGAGGGAAATCAGAGAAGCCATCACCTTTCACAATAGCACAAATAGCATAAGATATCTGGGAGTATCTCTAACCAAGGAAGTGAAGGATTTATTTGACAAGAACTTTAAGTCTTTGAAGAAGAATTGAAGAGGATACCAGAAAATGGAAGGATCTCCCCTGCTCGTGGATTGGGAGGATCAACATAGTAAAAATGGCAATTCTACCAAAAGCAATCTATAGATTCAAGCAATCCCAATCAAGGTCCCATAAAATTCTTCACAGAGATTGAGAGGACAATAATCAACTTTATATGGAAAAACAAGAACCCAGATACCCAAAAAATCTATACAATAAAGGTTCTTCTGGAGGCATTACCATCCCTGACTTCAACACTCTATTACAAAGCTACAGTATTGAAAACAGCTTGGTATTGGCATAAAAACAGAGAAGTTGACCAATGGAATCGTATAGAAGACCCGGATCTTAAACCACAAACCTATGAACAACTGATTTTTGATAAAGGAGCCAAAAGTACACAATGGAAGAAAGAGGGCATCTTCAACAAATGTGCTGGCATAACTGGATGTCAACCTGTAGAAGATGAAAGTAGATCCCATATATATCACCATGCACAAAACTCAAGTCCAAATGGATTAAAGACCCTCAATATTAATTTGAACACATTGAGCTTGATAGAGGAGAAAGTGGGAAGTACTATACAACAAATGGGCACAGGGAACCGTTTTCCTACGCATAACCCCATGGCTGCACAGACTTTAAGGGGCAACATTGAATAAATGGGACCTCCTGAAGTTGAGCAGCTTCTGTAAAGCAAGGACATTGTCACTAAGACACAAAGGCCAGCCTACTGACTGGGAAACAGATCTTCACCAACCCTGCAACTGACAAAGGTCTGATCTCTAAATCTATAAGGAACTCAAGAGACTAGACGGGTAAAATGCCAATAACCCATTAAAAAATGGGGCGCTGAACCTGAACAGAGAATCTCAACAGAAGAAGTTCGAATGGCCAAAGGACACTTAAGGTCATGCTCAACCTCCCTAGCTATCAGGGAAATGCAAATCAAAACAACTCTGAGATATCATCTTACACCTGTCAGATTGGCTAAAATCCAAAACACCAATAATAACCTTTGCTGGAGAGGTTGTGGGGTAAGGGGTACACTCATCCATTGCTGGTGGGGAATGCAACTTGTGCAACCACTTTGGAAAACAGTGTGGCGGTTTCTCAGGAAATTCGGGATCAACCTACCCCAGGACCCCAGCAATTCCACTATTGGGAATCTACCCAAGAGATGCCCAATTCATACAACAAAAGCATATGCTCATCTATGTCATAGCAGCATTATTTGTAATAGCCAGATCCTGGAAACAACCTAGATGCCCTTCAGTGGAAGAATGGATGAAGAAACTGTGGAATATACATGCTAGAATACTACTCAGCGGTAAAAAACAAGGACATCTTGAATTTTGCAGGCAAATGGATGGAAATAGAAACACTATTCTGAGTGAGGTAACCCAGACCCAAAAAGATGAACATGGGATGGTACTCACTCATAATCGGTTTCTAGCCATAATTAAAGAACATCGAGCCTATAAATTTGGGATCCTTGCGAAGATAATAAGAAGGTGAACTCCCAAAAAAAGATATAGTAATCCTCCTGGATATTGGAAGTAGACACGATCGCCAGGCAAAATTGGGGAACTTGAGGGTTGGGCAAGACTGGGCCAAGGGAAGATGGGGAGAGAAGAAAACTGTGAAGGGGAGAATGGGGGGAGCTCGGAGGAATGGGGTGCTTGGGATATAGGAAGGGTGGATACTGGAGCAGGGAAGCATATATCTTAATTTAAGGAGCTACCTGAGGGTTGTCAAGAGACTTGACCCTAGAGGGGTTCCCAGGTTTTCAGGGAGACGCCCCCCAGTTAGTCCTTGCGGCAGCTGAGGCGAGGGAGCCTGAAAGGCCAGTTCCTATAGCCATACTGATGAATTTCTTGCATATCACCATAGAACCTCCACCTGACGATAGATGAAGAAAAATGACAGAAGCCCCACATTGGAGCACCAGACTGAGCTCCCAAGGTCCTGATGAGGAACAGAAGGAGAGGAGAACATGAGAAAGAAAGTCAGGACCGTTGAGGGAACCTCCATCTGGCGACAGATGAAGAAAATGACTGAGCCCCACATTGGAGCACTGGACTTGAGCTCCCAGGTCCTGATGAGGAGCAGAAGGAGCGAAGAACATGAGGGAGAAAGTCAGGAACGAGAGGGGTGCATTCACTCATGGAGACGGTGGGACAGAACTAATGGAGATCACCAACCCCAGTTGGAATGGGACTGATGGATCATGCGACCAAACCCGTCTCTCTGAATGTGGCCAACAGCGGGGGCTGACTGAGAAGCAAAGGACAATGGCTCTGGGCTCTGATTCTTCTGCATGGACGGGCTCTGTGGGAGCCTTCTCAGCTTGGTCGATCACCTTCCTGGACCTGGGGGGAGTTGGGAGGACCTTGGTCTTAGCATAGAGTGGGGAACCCTGATGGCTCCTTGGCCTTGAGAGGGAGGGATGGGAGGTATGCGTGGAGGGGAGGGGAGGGAAGGGGGAAAAGGAGGGGAGGGAAGGGGGAGGAGGAGGGGAGGAGATGGAAATTTTTAAATATAAAAAATAAAAAAAAAAACTTGAAAAAAAAAAAGAAAAAAAAAAAAAAGAAAGAAATTAAAGTCTTTCTTGAATTTAATGAAAACAAAGACACAACATACTCAAACCTATGGGACACAATGAAAGCAGTGCTAAGAGGAAAGTTCATAGCACTAAGTGCCCACTTAAAGAAAACGGAGAAAGCACTCATTGGTGACTTAACAGCACACCTGAAAGCTCTGGAAAAAAAAGAAGCAGACTCACCTAGGAGAAGTAGAAGACTGGAAATAATCAAACTGAGGGCAGAAATCAACAAAATAGAAACACAGAAAACAATCCAAAGAATCAATGAAACAAGAAGCTGGTTCTTGGAGAAAATCAACAAGATTGACAAACCCTTAGCCAAACTAATCAAACGGCAGAGGGAGAACACGCAAATTATTAAGATCAGAAATGAAAAGGGGGACATAACCACAGACACAGAGGAAATTCAGAGAATCATTAGATCTTACTACAAAAGCCTGTATGCCACAAAATTGGAAAATGTAAAAGAAATGGACAGTTTTTTAGATAAATACCATATACCAAAGTTAAACCAGGACCAGGTAAATGCTCTAAATCGTCCTGTTAGTCGCGAAGAATTAGAAACTGTTATCAGAAACCTCCCTACCAAAAAGAGCCCAGGACCAGATGGTTTCAATGCGGAATTCTACCAGAACTTCCAAGAAGACCTAATACCTATACTCCTTAAGGTATTTCATAATATAGAAACACAAGAGTCACTGCCAAATTCCTTCTATGAAGCTACAGTTACCCTGATACCTAAACCACACAAAGACTCAACCAAGAAAGAGAATTACAGGCCAATCTCACTCGTGAACATTGACGCAAAAATTCTCAATAAAATACTGGCAAACCGAATCCAAGAACACATTAGAAAAATTATCCATTACGATCAAGTAGGCTTCATCCCAGAGATGCAGGGCTGGTTCAACATACGAAAATCTATCAATGTAATCCATTATATAAATAAACTGAAGGAAAAAAACCATATGGTCATCTCATTAGATGCTGAAAAAGCATTTGACAAAATTCAGCACCCTTTTATGATAAAAGTTTTGGAGAGATTAGGGATACAAGGGTCATTCCTAAATATAATAAAAGCTATTTACAGCAAGCCGACAGCTAACATCAAATTAAACGGAGAGAAACTCAAGGCTATCCCACTAAATTCAGGAACACGACAAGGCTGTCCACTCTCTCCTTATCTCTTCAATATAGTGCTTGAAGTTCTAGCAATAGCAATAAGACAACATAAGGGAATCAAGGGGATTCAATTTGGAAAGGAAGAAGTTAAACTTTCATTATTTGCAGATGATATGATAGTGTACATAAGCGACCCCAAAAACTCCACCAAAGAACTCCTACAGCTGATAAACTCCTTCAGTAACGTGGCAGGTTACAAGATCAACTCCAAAAAATCAGTCGCCCTCCTATACACAAAGGATAAGGAAGCAGAGAGGGAAATCAGAGAAGTATCACCTTTCACAATAGCCACAAATAGCATAAGATATCTGGGAGTATCTCTAACCAAGGAAGTGAAGGATTTATTTGACAAGAACTTTAAGTCTTTGAAGAAAGAAATTGAAGAGGATACCAGAAAATGGAAGGATCTCCCCTGCTCGTGGATTGGGAGGATCAACATAGTAAAAATGGCAATTCTACCAAAAGCAATCTATAGATTCAATGCAATCCCAATCAAGGTCCCATTAAAATTCTTCACAGAGATTGAGAGGACAATAATCAACTTTATATGGAAAAAAAGAAACCCAGGATAGCCAAAAAAATCTTATACAATAAAGGTTCTTCTGGAGGCATTACCATCCCTGACTTCAAACTCTATTACAAAGCTACAGTATTGAAAACAGCTTGGTATTGGCATAAAAACAGAGAAGTTGACCAATGGAATCGTATAGAAGACCCGGATCTTAAACCACAAACCTATGAACACCTGATTTTTGATAAAGGACCCAAAAGTACACAATGGAAGAAAGAGGGCATCTTCAACAAATGGTGCTGGCATAACTGGATGTCAACCTGTAGAAGAATGAAAGTAGATCCATATCTATCACCATGCACAAAACTCAAGTCCAAATGGATTAAAGACCTCAATATTAATCTGAACACATTGAGCTTGATAGAGGAGAAAGTGGGAAATACTCTACAACAAATGGGCACAGGGAACCGTTTCCTGCGCATAACCCCAGCTGCACAGACATTAAGGGCAACATTGAATAAATGGGACCTCCTGAAGTTGAGCAGCTTCTGTAAAGCAAAGGACATTGTCACTAAGACACAAAGGCAGCCTACTGACTGGGGAAAGATCTTCACCAACCCTGCAACTGACAAAGGTCTGATCTCTAAAATATATAAGGAACTCAAGAGACTAGACGGTAAAATGCCAATTAACCCAATTAAAAATTGGGGCGCTGAACTGAACAGAGAATTCTCAACAGAAGAAGTTCGAATGGCCAAAAGACACTTAAGGTCATGCTCAACCTCCCTAGCTATCAGGGAAATGCAAATCAAAACAACTTTGAGATATCATCTTACACCTGTCAGATTGGCTAAAATCCAAAACACCAATAATAACCTTTGCTGGAGAGGTTGTGGGGTAAGGGGTACACTCATCCATTGCTGGTGGGAATGCACACTTGTGCAACCACTTTGGAAAGCAGTGTGGTGGTTTCTCAGGAAATTCGGGATCAACCTACCCCAGGACCCAGCAATTCCACTATTGGGAATCTACCCAAGAGATGCCCAATCATACAACAAAAGCATATGCTCATCTATGTTCATAGCAGCATTATTTGTAATAGCCAGATCCTGGAAACAACCTAGATGCCCTTCAGTGGAAGAATGGATGAAGAAACTGTGGAATATATACATGCTAGACTACTACTCAGCGGTAAAAAACAATGACATCTTGAATTTTGCAGGCAAATGGATGGAAATAGAAAACACTATTCTGAGTGAGGTAACCCAGACCCAAAAAGATGAACATGGGATGTACTCACTCATAATCGGTTTCTAGCCATAATTAAAGGACATCGAGCCTATAAATTTGGGATCCTTGAGAAGATAATAAGAAGGTGAACTCCCAAAAAAAGATATAGTAATCCTCCTGGATATTGGAAGTAGACACGATCGCCAGGCAAAATTGGGAACTTGAGGGTTGGGCAAGACTGGGCCAAGGGAAGATGGGGAGAGAAAAATGTGAAGGGGAGAACGGGGGGAGCTCGGAGGAATGGGGTGCTTGGGATATAGGAAGGGTGGATATGGGAGCAGGGAAGCATATATCTTAATTTAAGGAGCTACCTGAGGGTTGTCAAGAGACTTGACCCTAGAGGGGTTCCCAGGTTTCCAGGGAGACGCCCCCAGTTAGTTCCTTGGGCAGCTGAGGAGAGGGAGCCTGAAAAGGCCATTTCCTATAGCCATACTGATGAATTTCTTGCATATCACCATAGAACCTCCACCTGACGATAGATGAAGAAAATGACAGAGCCCCACATTGGAGCACCGGACTGAGCTCCCAAGGTCCTGATGAGGAGCAGAAGGAGGGAGAACATGAGAAAGAAAGTCAGGACCGTGAGGGAACCTCCAGCTGGCGAGCAGAAGGAGCGAGTACATGAGGGAGAAAGTCAGGAACGTGAGGGGTGCGTTCACTCATGGAGACGGTGGGACAGAACTAAAGGGAGATCACCAACTCCAGTTGGAATGGGACTGATGGATCATGCGACCAAATCCGTCTCTCTGAATGTGGCCAACAGTGGGGGCTGACTGAGAAGCAAAGGACAATGGCGCTGGGCTCTGATTCTTCTGCATGTACGGGCTCTATGGGAGCCTTCTCAGCTTGGTTGATCACCTTCCTGGACCTGGGGGGAGTTGGGAGGACCTTGGACTTAGCATAGAGTGGGGAACCCTGATGGCTCCTTGGCCTTGAGAGGGAGGGAGGGGAGGTATGGGTGGAGGGAAGGGGAGGGAAGGGGGAAAAGGAGGGGAGGGAAGGGGGAGGAGGAGGGGAGGGAGGGGGTAGGAGGAGGGAAGGAGATGGAAATTTTTAAATACAAAAAAAATAAACCATGAGAAAAAAAATTACAGATTCACAATAGGACAGATTCAGACAGAAAAGACTTTTAAATGAGTCACAATGTTGGATAAATGTACGTAGGCTTGAGAGCGAAAGAGAAGAAAAAATATAGAAAATAAAGTTAATGCCTTTAAAAAAAGGGTAAAGCCTTTAAAGAGACAGAATAAAGTAAGTGATAGAGTAAAAATAAGCCACGTAAAAATGGAAAATTCACAGAGAGTCTAGATGATGTATTTTATTGTGTTTTCTTTGAAATTTTTGACTGTAAAGGAGCTAAGTACAGAGAGACATTTCATTATATGGGCTGCCAAGCTAGACCAGAATGGACATCTTAATGGTATGATTTCAGAATTTGGATCTAAGAACATGATGCTTTGGAAAAGAGGGTCTTCTTTTGTTTTCACAGAGATTGAGACTCTGTGGATTGCTTCTATCCCAATATGGTATGATAGACCACGCCCTCCTGAAAGGTTGCTGTGAACATCTTCAAAAATTACTTCACTCAACTGACAACTGAGAGGAACCTAGCACACAAGTTACACCATGAAAAACCTAAATAACAGCACCCCCATTCAGCAGGAAGCAGTTTGGAGAGAAATAACTGCACCCATTTTCCCAAATATTGTTTATAAATGTTCTTTTACATTTAAAGGGGAGATGATATAGAGATGAATAATTTGCAATGGTATGGATTTTAAGGTCAAATTTGTTATATGTATATGTATTTCTGATCTTGATTAAGATATTGTAATTGTGTAATTCATTTAAAAAAGTAATGTATAATTAGGAAATATAGGTTGTTAATGGATAATCATTGATAATAGTTAAGCTTGTAGTCATGTTATTAGATTTTCTAGATATGTAGAGATATATTTCAGTTAGATACATTCTTCATATCTTTCAAAGACTGCAGAATATGGCATTTAATGTTTTAATAACTTAGGGTTTTCATGACAATGAGACACGTCTGCTCCTGGCAGCACCAATCTACTTCGAGAGGAAGATGGGCATCGAAGAGGCTACTTATGGAGTTTGTTAGCCATTTGGGCAAGAAACTGCTCTTGCCTGGACTGTTGCATAAACTGGACACAAGGAACCCACAGAAAGAGGACTGCTGAACTTGCCTAAAGGTGAGATGGCCTTTTGGGGTTCCTGATTCATTAAAGAGTCTGCGAGACGTTCTGCAGGACACAGCAGAAAGTGACTGAACTGTCTTTGGAATTTCCTGCTTCATGGAAATGTCTGCTGAATACTTATGGGCCTGTAGGCTGAAGATGGATGCCCCAACGGTACAGAGGAACTTTGGGTGACTGTCCAGGCAGCGAGTTGTCTCTGTCATTTCTAGAGTTTGAAAGTTGCAATGACTTGTTTCTTAGGTAATATTATATCCTTCTGGAGTCTTTGATGGAGTTGAAGAATAAATAGATAGTTATAGCTTCCTTCGTTATGATAAAAGATAAATAGATTAAATATTGTAACTGTAATTCTGCTTGATAATTGTTTCATTACATGTAATTTACTATGTTTAAAGCCTTTCATTTTTGTTTTTAAACAGAAAAAGGGGAAATGATGGAGAGTGTCTATGTGTTACTTTCATTATTAATAAAGTAAAACTGTCTTGGCCTTTAAGAGAACAGAAAATTAGGTAGGCGGAAGTAGACAGAACAGAATGCTGGGTAGCAGGAGTGGGGGAGATGCTTCAGGCAGTCGCTATATGCAGCCGCCATGCTTCTCTCCAAGATGGACGCAGGTTAAGATCTCTCCTGGTAGGCACCCCTCGTGGGTGCTATATAAATTACTAATATGGGCTAAAAGCAAGATATGAGAATTAGCCAATAGAGGTGATGATGAAACTATGGGCCAGGGCAGTGTTTAAAAGAATACAGTTTCCGTGTAATTATTTTGGGTAAAGCTAGTCCGGGTGGCGGGACACAGCCCGCCGCTTCCTTACTACACCCTCTGATCATTAAGAAAGCTTTATTTATTAAAACACAAATAATATACCACTATAAACTTCTCTCTATTTAAGTTGCTGTTGGTTGTGTATGGGCTTGCATTGATTCTGCTGTCTCTTTAGTTTCTACTCTTTCTAGGATTTTTTATCATGAAGGGGTGTTGAATTTCCTCAAAAGTCTTTTCTGCATTTAATGAGATAGCCATGTGTGGTTTTTTTCAATTTGTTTATATGGCAGATCACATTTATTGATTTACATATGTTGAATCATTCCTGCATCTCTGGAAGGAAGACGACTTGGTCATGGTGAATGATCTTTTAGATGTGTTCTTGAATTCAGTTTGAAAGTTGTTTTTGTTTTGTTTTGTTTTGTTTTGTTTTGTTTTGAGAATACTTGCTTCTATGTTCATAAGGGAAATGGGTCTGTAATTTTCTTTCTTTCTTGGGTCTTTATGTGGTTTGGGTATCAGGATAAGTATGGCCTCATAAAATTAATTGGGCAATGTTCCCTTAGTTTCTATTTTGTGGAATAATTTGAAAAGTATTGGTGTTTACTCTTTGAAAGCCTATTATAACTCTGTGCCAAAACTGTTTGGCCCTGGGCTGCTGCTGCTGCTGCTGCTGCTGCTGCTGCTGCTGCTGTTGTTGTTGTTGTTGTTGTTGTTGTTGTTGTTGTTGGGAGACTTTTAATGACTGCTTCTATTTCACTAAGGGTTATATGTCAGTTTAAAGTACTTATCTGATCTTGATTTAACTTTGCAAAGTAGTAACTACCAAAAAAATATCCATTTCTTTTAGCTATTCCAATTTGGTAGAGTACAGTTTTTTAAAGAATGTCCTTATGATTTCCTGGATTTCCTCAGTGTCTGTTGTTACGTCCCCACTTTCATCTCTAATTTTGTTTATTTGAATCTTCTCTCTCTGCCTTTTAGTTAATTTGGATAAGGGTTTGTCAATCTTACTGGTTTTCTGGAAAAAGAAAAAACTTTTGTTTCATTGATTCTTTTATTGTTTTGTTGTTGCTTGTTTCTATTTTTTTGCTTTCATCCCTGAGTTTGATTATTTCTTGTCATTTACTTCTTTTGGGTATGGTTTCTTCATTTGGTTCTAGAGTTTTCTTTTAATTTTTATTTATTTATTATGTATACAATTGTCTGTCTGTGTGTATGACTGCAGGCCAGAAGAGGGCACCAGACCCCATTACAGATGGTTGTGAGCCACCATGTGGTGGCTGGGAATTAAACTCAGGACCTTTGGAAGAGCAGGCAATGTTCTTAACCTCTGAGCCATCTCTCCAGCCCTTGGTTCTAGAGTTTTAAGGTGTCCCATCAAGTTACTAGTATAGGATCACTCTAGACATATGTGTGTGTGTATAAATATACATATATATGCACATAATGCTATGAACTTGCCTTTTAGAACTGCCTCATTGTATCTCATAAGTTTGTATATGTTGTGTATTTATTTTCATTCAATTCTATAAAGCCTTTCAAATTTCTGTCTTGACCCATTTTCCAGTCGGTAGTTAAGTTGTTCAGTTTCCATGAGTTTGTAAGCTTTCTGTTGTTTCTTTTGTTGTTAATATCCAGCTTTAACCTGTGGTGGTCTGGTAGGATTCAGGATGCTGGTTTCATTTTTCCGGCATTCATTAAGATTTGCCTTGTGTCTGAGTATGTGGTCAATTTTGGAGAAAATTCCATGAGCTGCTCAGAAGAAAGTATATTCTTTCATGTTCAGGTAAAATGTTCTGTAACATGTTAAATCCATTTGTTTATAACATTGTTAGCTCCAGCATTTCTGTTTAGATTTGTCTGACCTATCTCCTGGTAAAAGTGGGGTATTGAAATCTCCCATTCTCAGTGTGTAAGGGTCAATATATTATTTAAGCTATGGTAGTATTTTTCCCAGACTTGGCTACCCTTGAGTTTGATGAGCAGATGTTAAGCATTGCACTGTCCTCCTGGTGGGCTTTTTCTTTGCTGTATAGGAAAGTGTCCGCTATCTCTTCTAATTGGTTTTGAGGTTTCTTTTTCAGATATTAATATGATTGCACCAGTTTGCTTCTTAGGTCCATTTACTGGAATAGCTTTTTCCATTCTTTTACCTGGAGTTGTGATGTTAAGGTTTGTTTTTTGAAGGCAGCAGAAGGATGGATCTTGTTTACAATTCATTTCTATTAATCTGTGCCTTTTTACTGGGGAATTGAGACCATTGGTGTTGAGATATCCATAAGCAGTATTTGTTGATTCCTGTTATTTTGTTGGTTTGAGGAATGTGTGGTGTGTGTGTGTGTGTGTGTGTGTGTGTGTGTGTGTGTATTTCCACTCTTTTGATTTGCTGGTCAGGATTATTTATTCCTTGTGTTTTCTTGGTTGTGGAAAACTCTAGTTTGGAGTTTTCTTTCTAGTGCCTTCTATAAGGCTGGATTTGTGGAAAGATTTTGCTTAAATTTGATTTTATTATGGAATGCCTTATTTTTTCCACCTATGGTGACAGGAAGTTTTCCTAGCTATTGTGTTCTGGGTTGGCATCTGTGATCTCTTAGAAACTGTAGAACATCCCTGCAGGCCCTTCTCCATTGAGAAGTCAGGTATTATTCTAACAGCTCTGCCTTTATTTGTTACTTGGTCTTTATCCCTTTTAACTTTTAATATTCTTTTTTGTTCTGTATGTTTAGTATTATAATTGTTATGTGCTGAGGGGAATTTCTTTTCTGGCCCAGTCTATTTTATGTTCTGTATGTACTTGTACCTTGATAGGCATCTCCTTATTTGGGTTAGGGAAATTTTTTCCATGATTTTGTTAAAAAATATTTTGTGTCTTTGGTATAGGTTTCTTCTCCTTCTATATCTATTATTCTTAGAGCTGGTCTTTTCATAGTATCTCAGATTTCCTTGTGTTTTGTATCTGTGAACTTTTTTCTTTTTTCTTTTCTTCCCTTCATCTTTATTGCATTCAGTGAAGAGATTTTTTTTTAATTTTGTGGAACATTTTGTTTTAGATTTAACATTTTCTTTGACCAACTTATCAATTTTTTCTTTTGTGTCTTCAATGCCTGAGATTCTCTCTTTCATCTCTTATATTCTGTTAGTGAGGCTTGCCTCTGAGATTCATTGAGTACCTAAATTTCTCATTTCCAGTTTTATTTTAGTTTGAGTTTTCTTTGTTGATTCTGTTTCCACTTTCAAGTCTTAACTGTTTTATTCATTTCCCTCCACTGTGTTTTGTGTTTCCATGGATTTCTTTAAGGGATTTATTCATTCACTCCTTAAGAACTTCTGTCATATTCATACAAGAGTGTTTCAGCTATGCTGAATTCTCAGGCTTACTGAGACATGGTTGCCTGGCTCTAGTGAAGACATACAGTCCCGGCTATTGCTTGATTATATTTAAACTATTATTGCCTATTGTTATTCTAGGTGCTGATATCTGGTTTTGTCTTTGTTGGGTAGGTGGTCTGTTTCTTGGTTTCTGTTGCCTTCTCTGGTTCTTGGAAGGTTGTGGCTGTGTGTTACCTGGTAGGGAATTCTTCTAGGTTCCTAATAGGTATGGCCACTGTGGGCTCTGGGTAATATATGTCTCTGGGTGTCTGTATTGGGTATCAAAAATGGGCTTAGGGGAGCTGAGGGAATCTACAGGAGGGATGGTGTTCTACCAGGACCTGTTTAGTTCCCTGGGAATGGCAGCAAAGAGGAGAACCCACAGCAGGTGGTCTGCTGCAGAACTGGGGATGAGACTGGGGGACTGGATTTAGAGGAGAGTGGGGAGAGTGACCATCTGAAGCTAGCCTACCTGTTGAAAATATAAAAAAAAATAAAAATAAACTATTCCTTTTAAAAAGCAACTGCCAAATTGTTTTAAGAAAATATTTGTGATATGGGATACCCTTCTATGAATGTGTTTTATTACCATTGGTTAATAAAAAAAAACAGCTTTGGCCTATGGCAGGGCAGAATATAACTATGTGAGAAATCCAGACAGAGAGACAGGGAGAAAGAAAGCAGTATCGGGGAGACGCCAGCAGCCACTGGAAGAGCATCACCAGGAAACCATGGGGCACGTGGCAATACGTGGATTATTAGAAATGGGTTTACTTATATGTAGAGCTAGTCAGTAAGAAGCCTGAGCCATTAGCCAAACAATTATAATTGATATTAAACCCCAGAATGATTATTTCATAAGTGGTTGCAGGGACTGATGGGTGGGAGAGAAATGAGTTTAGTAGGACCAGACAGGAGAGAGAAAAGATCTCCAGCTACATATTTTCACCATTTTCCATTTATATCAACAGAATTTGGCATTCACATTCCTTCCTTTCTTCACACACAGTACAGTAGAGATCTCATGGGTGGCTGTTTGTGCATATCACAATGGCTACAATGGCTGCCAGTGCTGAGAATACAATTGTTTTCATCTGTATAGCTTCCTAGTGAATTTTCATTTCTTTTTACGCTGCTTGTTATTTGTTGAGGTGTGTGTGTGTGTGTGTGTGTGTGTGTGTGTGTGTGTACATACATACACATTCTTAATACCATTCCTTTTTATTAGTGTTTTGTTTGGGTTTTTTTAACATGAGGACCTAATATTAATCCCCAACATCCACATAAAAATTCAGGCATGGTTTCTTATGCTTTTAAACTGAAATTTGCAAGATGGAGGCAAGGTAGGTCCCAGGAACTCACAGGCCTAGCTGAGACTACAAGCTTCCAGTCTAATCAGACAGGAGGCAATAGAGGAAGGTGAAGGCCTGTGTGGTCCAGATATTTGAATACTGGGTTCCCAGCTGATACTGTTTGGGAACAGTCAGGAGGTGTTAGAGGACGCATGTCATTGGGGAGCAGGCTTTGAGGTTTCAAAAGTCCATGCCATTCTTAGTTAGCTTTCTCTCTATCCCAACACTCAAGGTTGGCCTCTGGCAGGGCTGGAGAGACAGCTCAGAGGCTAAGAGCACTGACTGCGCTTCTGGAGGTCCTGAGTTCAATTCCCAGCAACCACATGGTGGCTAATAACTATCTGTAATGAGATCTGGTGCCCTCTTCTGGCCTGCAGGCATACATGGAGGCTGAACACTGTGTACATAATAAATAAATAAATCTTTAACAAAAAGGGTGGTCCTCTGGCATTCCTGCCTACATATAGGCAGGCTCTCAGGCACATTTATGTGCAAAAAGACCTCCCTCCCACATGCATACATGAACACACACACACATAAATACCTCTCACAGGTCTACTCCTGCTTTTGTGTTTTCTTTTCAAACACTGTTAAAATGCTAATAAACAATGTGATTTGGGCAGTCCTGTTCCTACTGCTGAGTGGGGATATCAGAACTGTGCTGAGTCTAGAGTTTGCCTTCCACCTTGGGGAATTCCACTGTTGGATGACCTGTGTTTTTGCCCTGCCTGTGTAGCAGGAAGAGACTGTCTTCCTGGCTCAGCACGAGCAGAGGACAATGCCCTCTTCTCCTGGCACATAGATACTGTTTCCTACTCACAGTCAAAGGGACCCTGAAGGTCTTTGGTGTTGTGTCCTGTGATCCCTGCCCACTTGGCTGTTAACAGACCCATCTTGATCATTTCTCAGGTAGCCTTCCTGGGTCATGTTCCCTCTCTTTGTGTCACAGCCTAGAGCTCTCTCAGGAAAGGCAGCTGGACATTTGAAAGACCAGCTTCATATGATACCAGACAAATCCTCGTCTTCAAACTGCTCTTTCACGTGCCATATGTGTTTGGAGTTGCTCCAGGTGAAAACGAAATCTGCGCCTTTCACTCCACTGGGAATGGAGTCTCAGTAATGTTTGTGGTGCAGTGCGCTCTCCACCCTCTGCCTGACTGACCGTTGTCTTCCTGCGTTCTCGGCCTGGCCATCTCTTTCTCTGGACAGTATTCCAGAGCCCAGTGCAGATCAAGTGCCCTTAAGTGATAGCAGACATTTCTTACATCAGGATTTCTTCGTTTTATCTGCAGACCGTAGTACCTACCCCGTGTTGCATGCTGTGGGCATCTCCAGTATGCATTTGTTTCAGAATTAGTGAATACTACATATAGCCCTTTCTTGACAAAAAACATTCATAGATTGTATTTCTATACTGGTTCCTGTTTGATACAGGGCCTTGGAATTCTGGGATTTAGTTCATTCATACAGGGAGTATTGCACACAGAAGTTCTTGTAAAGCAGAAACAGTCAGCTGGGAAGGAAACTGACAATTCCCTTCAGGAAACTGTAGTTTGTTAGGAGAAAGAGCCTCCGAGTTGACAAGAGAACATTTGGCAAAAACAGTATAAATATATAGATATCTAAACACGATCAGACCCTAAAGAGAAAGGAGAAGCTTCCATTTAAAACCTGGAGTGAGAATAAAGTGAGTCATAGTGGCGCCTGCATTTATCCCAGCACTCGGGAAGCAGAGGCAGGGGGATCTCTGAGTTTGAGGCTAGCCTGGACTACATGCTGTTACTTACTCTGGCCTCAAAAATAACAGAAGAGAGTGAGGATAGGAAGAGAAAGAGAGGGCTGTCATGAGCAGTCTTCAGAGCACCCTGAGCAAAATCTCAAGAACGAAGGAAGGATCAGACTTGGGTAATTCACAGGAAGGGCTATCTGGCAGGAAGTCTCACAGCTTGAGGAAGAGCATGGAAGAGACTAGAAACAAGATTTAAGAGGTGTCGAGTTCCTGCACAGACTGCTTAGCTGTATCCTGGAGAGAGCTGTGAGGAGCTGTGGCTCTTTGGGCTGTGGGAGTTGGGCTTTTTATTTGCCTGTTTGTTTTTTAAAGAGAGAAAGACTTGTGAATTGGATGGGTGGAAGGCAGGAGGATCTGGAAGAAGATGAGGGATGTGGGGAACCGTGATCAGAATATATCACATAAAAAAAACTGTGTCTTCAATTTTAAAAGAAAAATGACCACTGGTCCATCTTAAGATGGCAGACCTGTGTCCTAACAGACAGCAAACAGAAACTGAAAGGAGCCCTGGGAGCTACTTACCGGGAAACTGGAAACACGGAAAACAGAGAAGCTGAAGAAGAGGGGATGAAAGCAGAGCCTGCGAGATCAAGGTTAGCCCCAAAGGCCTGGAGAGGAAAGAGCCCGTATAGTTCTAGGGTGGATTGCTTTGAGAGATGTTAGGGGAGGAGATCCATGGAAACTGCTGGTTGTGTAAACACCCCCTTCGGGTTTTTTTGTATAAGAGAAAACTTCCTTGTCTTGTGTCGGGTTACAACCATCATCAAGTTCTGGTGTGCCTTGAAGTCCTTGTGCTTTTATTAGAAAAAAAAAACTTAATTCTACCACATAACCAAGACGGGTAACAACAATTCAAAAAAGACACTCTAGTGTACATAAGAAATAACTCCAGCAATTGTTGCTGCTGTTAAATCTCCCCATCTGCCACTTGGCCAGATTTGCAGTCGCCTGGCTCTGTAGAAATTTGTTCAGAGGATAGCCTAGGGCCAGGACCTAAAGGAGACTTAAGGATGATAGAGTGTGTGAAATGCATAAGCCCACGGTGGATATTAGTTAGTTGACACCTTCTGCTCAAGGTCAGCTCTTCTTGGACATCAGCCAAGCCAGACACACTCGTTCTTCATCTCCAAGCATGTGGAGTGATTCCTCACTGGGAAAGCATGCTGTTTCTAATAGACTGTGTGTGTGTTGTGTGTGTGTGTGTGTGGTATATGTGTGTGTGTGTGCATGTGTGTGTGGTGGTGGTGTTTCTGTGTTTTTAATGATTTTTTTAAAATACAGAATTATTGCCTTAAATAACGACTTTGATTAATAAGGTGAGTGTGATGGCCTGTAATCTCATCCCTGAGGAGCTGAGTCGGAAACATAAGGAAGGTGAAGGCCAGCTTGGGGCTACATAGTATGAGCTCCATCCGCTCTGCACTGGAGAGTGAGACCCTGTCTCAAAAAAATAAAAATAAATAGAAATGTAAAGACGACTTTGATCCATTTGCCTAAGTTGTTCTCACAAAGCTGTATTAACTTACACGTCCCACCACAAATGTAAGAAGCCGTCATTTTCTCAACAGAAGTTTTAGAATCTATGCAGTGGTACTATTTGTTTGTTTGTTTGCTTGCTTGCTGCTGCTTTTGGTGCTGGAGATTAAACTTCTTCTTTATGAGGTCAGCCCGTAAATGCTAAGTTACCACCCAGCTATTCATTTATTGTGTGTGTGTGTGTGTGTGTGTGTGTGTGCGTGCGCGCATGTGTTGTATGTATATAGCTATATACACACATATATATAGCTATCTATTTGTTGTGTGTGTGTATGTATACTACAATATACATTTACATGTATGTATGTATACTACATATGCAGGCTGAGAGACCACAAGAGGGCATTGATTCCGGAAACTAAAATTATAGACAGTTGTGAGGAGCCATGTGGGTCTGGCAACCTAACCCAGATCTTCTGCAAGAGGCCAGAATTCCTAACCACTGAGCAATCTCTCCAGACCCAACACCTTTGTTCTGAACCGTGCTAAATAGAGTAGATAGCTATTAATTTATTAAACATGTCTCTCATTGATAAAGTAAATTCTACTTTCTATATTGAAAGAACGGATACATTTTATTATCGAATCAATTGCTCTTGTATTGATTTTTAAATTGCTATCAAAATAATAGTAAGATGAATCAAATGCATTAGTAAAAGGTAAAATAGACTCCCTAGTCTTGCCTTTAAAATCTCGTAATGTGCATACCCTCATTGTTTGAAAGCTTTGGAATGGCTCTTTTATATTGTAAATTATTTGAGGGGTGCATGTAATGTTTTTTTAAAAATAAAATTTTGTTTCTAGCTAACTCACATGCTTGTTTGCAAGCAACAGTTTTTAGGAGTTAACTTTACATTGCCTGTTTTATTTAGGGGCTATGTAGAAAATGACGTCAAATTATGTACAAACAGTCATGTTCCATTTGTCAAATTGTTGGATAGTGTTCAAGATGGCTTTTTCAAAATAACTACCAAAGTTTATCTTAACAGAAACTTATCCATCAAAAAAAAAACATCATTCAATATTACTTTCCCAGTATATACGATCTCCAGAAAAGATTACAGTGAGAAATTGAAAACATAGGATCTAGAAAAAAATATTGAAACATAGATATTAGGATAATATCTTGTTAGAATAATAAAAAGCAAGGTCAAACTGTGGAATTTTGTCTTTGAAAAGATGAATTTTAAGTTAAGTATATTTAATCACAGAGTTGCATTAAAACACAAAGAGAAGAAGGAAGAGAATGAATGCGTGAAGACCGAGTTGCCAGGGAAAGATAGACTTTCTACCGAAGACCAGCAATATGCCGTGGCTCTGGGGAGCCTGTACATGAGAGCAAAGCAGACCTTGAGTCAGGTAAATTAATTGCTTTCTATTAATTATGCTTAATGTATGTGACTTTATTTTATCAATATTAGTTATACTATCTCTAATTAAAAAGCATATATGTATGTATTGTTAGGCAGTATAACCGCATGACTACCATTGTGTGTTGATCTACTATTGACCAAAATATCGTCATGAGATCCATAGCTCTACTATGTATGTGTTTAACAAAATGTTATTTCAGGATATGGGTGGGATGGCTCAGTGGTTAAGACCATGCTGTTCTTCCAAAGGACCAAAGTTCAGTTCCTGGCACTCCTGTTGGCCATTTTAAAACCGCATATACTCTAGCTGTGGAACATCTGGGACCCTCTTCGTGCTTCCCTTGCTTCCAGGGACCCCTGCACATGCATGGCATACACACACAGGCATATAAACTTGTTTTAATTGAAATCTAAGGAAAATGGAATAATGGCAATATAGCCAATAGCTACAGTAAATCCTGGAGGGAATGGATGAGGAATTATTTATGCTGTCATAAATGTTAACTAGGCACTTTTTATGCCAAAATGCAGGCTCATGAGCTTTACAACTGTAAAAGAGACTTGTTCCGTGTTTCATAAAGAAATGCCCTTCACAGTCGTGTCTGGGCCTCGCTCTGTGACAAGGTTCCCATGTGGAGTGACAGTCTCTCCCTGGGCATTAACCAGCTTTCTTTGCATAGATTTATTTGAAAGTTCTACATTTAATTAAGCTTTCAGGCTTTTTGCCACCAAATGATGTGGGATTACACCTTCATGAAGCGTACCTTTAACTACAAAGAAGAAAACAGCACCGACTGGAAACTCACAGAGAACCAAATGCCAGACTCTTACCAGGCTGCGCTTTGCAAAATCACCATAGAAAGCAAAAGAAGTTCAATACACAAGAGAAACCCAGAGTGCAGACGCTTTTCATCAGTCATTTGCAGCTGACTGATGTGTTGACACGTGAATGTGCACGTGTTTCAAAGAGGAAGCTACGCCGGGCGGCGGTGGCGCACGCCTTTAATCCCAGCACTCGGGAGGCAGAGGCAGGAGGATCTCTGTGAGTTCGAGACCAGCCTGGTCGACAAGAGCTAGTTCCAGGACAGGCTCTAGAAACTACAGGGAAACCCTGTCTCGAAAAACCAAAAAAAAAAAAAAAAAAAGGAAGCTACATGTGTAGTGAAAAACAGAATTTTTAGATTTCATCTTTATTTCTATTTTTATTTATGTGTATGAGTGTTTTTGCTTGCTTGCGTGTGGTGTGTGTGTGTGTGTGTGTGTGTGTGTGTGTGTGTGTGTCCCCTACATGCATGCCTGGTGCCCACAGAGGCCATAAATGATATTGAATACTGTTGGCTATTACAGATCGTGGGAGCCGCTATAATGTGGTGCTGGGAACCAAACCTAGATCCTCTGGAAGAACAAGTGATCTCAACCACTGATGCATCTCTGCAGCCAGCTATGTGCATATGTAAAGCATTTGGGGATGCTAGAGGCACGTTTCCCATTGAACAAGCTGATAGTCTTCAGTGCCCAGTCTGCAGCAGTTGGAATAGTAACATCCGTGAGAGCTTTGCCAAAGCAAAGGCTTTAATGTTTCTCACAGGAGCTGATTTCCCATGACCCGCAAAACCCCCTTGCCACCAATGATGGATTTTCTAGTTTGTGACAGCGATTCCACTCCCTTGCCATGGTCATCTAGAAGGATGCTTCGTACTTTGCTACTGCAAACTGCTAAGGAAAGGGGACACATACAGTCAGCAGATACCCTGTTTTCAATTCATTGCTTCCTTTACAGAGAAATAATCCTATTTCAAAACAAGGGGTTTCTGAAAACAATACTGCATCCAATACACATGCAGCTCCATGCTCCACAGTGAAGGCATCCGATACATGTGCAGCTCCACGCTCCACGATGACGGCATCTGATATGCATGCCAGCTCCACACTCCACAGTGAAGGCATCCGATACATGTGCAGCTCCACGCTCCATGATGCACACATTCTGATCCCAGAGTTTTCATCTAAAAAGAGGTTTCATCTAAATATATGTTGAAAGCTTAAATATAAAACTTCATCTACTTTTCTTACAATGGAAACAGTGAGATTTTCCTACCTTTACAGGGGAGGCTGACCTGTGGTTTAGATTTGTAGTGAGTCATACAACAGAGAGGCTCTCATCAAAGCTCTTTGATGCACCATGTCTCGCCTGTTACCCCTAGTAACCACCCTCCGCTCATCAGAGTGC
The DNA here is from genome assembly GCF_903992535.2 of Arvicola amphibius. Lineage (NCBI taxonomy): Eukaryota > Metazoa > Chordata > Mammalia > Rodentia > Cricetidae > Arvicola > Arvicola amphibius. The sequence continues at coordinate 122,732,316 of NC_052047.1, forward strand.
TGGCTGACACGGAGGAAGAGAATGTTTATTCATAGTTAGGTCCACCTCCTACAACAGGAGGCTTCTGTGAACATGCCACCTGCTTACAGGATAGGGTGGTGTGAGAACAACAAGTGCTGATGCCAGCGGCAAATGCTACCTGACTCCTATTCTTTCCAATTCTTCTAATTACTTTTGGCTTATTTTCTAATCTATCATCCATAAAGTCCAGTGTTAGATGTTGTAATTGCCTCATCTTCTACTGATGAGATAGTCAAACTCAGAAAACTAGTTTTTTGGTTTTTGTTTTTGTTTTTTTAAAAAAGACAATAGCTATTAGAAACAGGAGCTTGGGCCCCAGACACAAAGCGTTCTGGCATCTCACTTAGAAGCTGCCTCCCACACTTTCTTTAGCATCCTGTTCCTCTGCTGGAGTATCTTGTTATTTTGTAATCATTGCTTGAATAGCTCTAGTTATTTGTCTACATGAATAATTAAAATTATACTTGAGATGGCACTTTGAACATGTAAACATTCACCATAATAAGATTTCAAATTTTTCTCATTTGCCAATTTTATCAATTTGAGTATCTGAGAAAATACAATTTCAAATAAGCATACCATATTTCAGTCAGTCACAGGACAGGTCAGTGACTCAGATCATAGTATTTTAGATTTGTGGGGGATAAGATCCCTTCTGCAGTAACTCAGTAAACTCCACAGTGACATCACAAAAGTCCCCTTAGTGTGCAGGTAAAGGATAATGGCTGTGTAGTGATAAGATCCTAGCATGAGGAGGCTAGGGAGACAGTTCAGCAATTAAGAGCACTTGCTTCTCTTGCAGAGGGTCTGGGTTCTGTTCCCAGAATCCACATAGGGCAGCTCACACTGCCTGTGACTGCCCTAGCTCCAGGGGATCCTATGCCCACCTCTATAGGCATATTCATGCTTGTGGTGCATCTACACACATTGAAGCACAGATCTATAAATACATATAAAATAAAACATTTTTAAAATGATTTTAGTGTGAAGCATATGATAGGGAGATTTGTATTAGAACAGTAGGAAAGCTTTCTTTTTAATCCTTTGTTTTAGTTGCAAGAGGCACAGGATCGACAAAGAGCAAGTCCACGCAGAGTTCTCAGAAGACTCAGGATCGCTTGCAGAAGTATGATTTAAAGGAGCATACAATTAACCTGAGTATTTACAAAGCAATTGTCAGTAGAATGTGAAAATCCATAGTCGGTTACAATAAGGATAGCTCTGTGAAGACCTAGGGACAAATCTCAGCTTTGTGTTCCTTAGGTCTAGGGACCCAGCTCAGTGGGATGAATAGGGCATGCTTTGTATGCCCACGGCCCTGAGTTCCATCACCACACGGGAAGAAAAAAAAAGCTTTGTGATATTTGATCATATCACCTAAAATTTATACATTCTTCTATAAAATGCAGCTAGAAATGAAACACTATCTACTTTTCTTCAATTTTTTAAGACTTTTACGTCCTTTGTCATTAAGCAATGTTGTAAAAAAATTATCATCTGTAAGAATAATTGTTTATAAACACCATTTTAGGCTTCAAGCTAATGTTCTTGAGGCAGATTACAATACAAGACAAGGAAAGAAAATTGCAGAGCTTCAGGAACTGTGGGCAAGCTTGGTGAGTCGGGTCCTTGTCTCACGTCTGTCCCATGTTTCCCTAAAAGAAACTTTTCAGGAAATGTGAAAAGACCCACTGATACAATATTTCATGTATTCATATTAATGCCACTTCCTGCTGTGGGTGAAAATCCTCTTTGCTTTATAGGAGGTTTGACTGAATGAATAAGATAATGATTTTTGATAACCTGTCTTAAAGCATAGTTTTTTGTTGTTGTTTTGTTTTGTTTTTTGTTTTGTTGTTGTTGTTGTTGTTGTTGTTGTTGTTAAGACAGGGTTTCTCTATGGAGTCCTGGATATCCTAGGACCTCACCTCTGTAGACAAGGCTGACCAGAGATCCACCTGCCTCTACCTCCCAAGTGCTAGGATTAAGGTGTGTGTCACCACTGCCCAGCAATAAATACTACTTTAAGAAAGAATAGTTTATGTCAAGTTTTATAAGTAATTTTTCTATTTTTTCCAAAGACGAGAAACAAAGAGGAACAGCTAAAGAAACTCAACAAAATCATACTATGTCTGAAGTGTTCTTTGGACCAAAAGAAGAGTGGAAATGAAGAATTGGAGAGGGAGCTCACCGAGTAAGATTTTAATATTTCAAATCTCTTCACTCACCGGACATACTTAACTGATTTTATTAACACCTAAATATGAATTCATTTTATAACTGTTTTAACAACCAAAAGTTATCGTTTTTTTTAAAATTTACTTCAAAAACTCATGAATCAATCTGAAAATTTGGATGCTAAATATGCTTATTCCCTAATGATCCTGAAAGCAGTAATGGAGATGCCTTGGGTATGGCTCTAGGCATTTCTTCATCTACCTTCAATTTTTCTTACTTCTTTCTTTTTCTTTCTATTTTTTGATCTTTGAGTTTTCCTACATTATTTTGATATTTACCCTCCTCCTCCTCCCAGATCCATCCTCCCCTTCCCCATACACTCAACTTTGTACCCATCAATTCTAATTCATGCTGCTCATAGATTCTCGACTGTGTGGCCTCCCGCTGGCAAGTGTTTGGCTTCCAGCATCCACACTTTCAAGAACTCTGACTCTTGTATCCCAGGAGCTATTATTGCCCCGCTCCAGAGAGGGGAGGCTTCATGTCCACCACCTCTTTCCCTGCTGAGACAGGTTTTGGCTTGATTTGGTTTTTATTTTCTTTCTGCTTTTCTTTTTTGCAACAATGGTATTATACAGACACATTATTTTTCCATGGGTGTCACTCATTTTACATGAAGTATACATGTGCTAACTTGTTTGTTACAATCTACATATATAAATATCTGTATGTATCTGTATATGCATACAAACAACTAAAATATTGTCACACCTAGTATCTGCAGAAGTTTGGTTTTTAAGACCCTCCACAAATACCAAAGTCTATGGCTAGTCAACTCTTGTATGTAAAGTGTTATATATGTGCATATAGCTCACACATACTACTTTACCTTGATTACTGATCTATGGGTTATTCCTATTTGTTAATAATTAGTTAATCCTTCATTCTATAATACCTACACTAAATGGTTGAAACAATTCGGTATATGGTTATAGTTTTCATTCTTATCTGACATAAATACCGTAAGTTTTTTCTTTATATTATTTACCTAAGATTTTATTAAAGTACTTTCAATAATTTTAAGTTGAAACAAATGAGAGTTCATAATGTGTAGGTTCATTTTAAAAGAAATAATGTATGTAAGAACACGATAGCTTATACAATCCATTTGAAAAAAATTGTTAAGCATTTACTATTTACAAGACTTCCCATACTAACTCTATACACTTTTGCAGAATAAAGAAACACTTAGAAATAATGAAAAGAAAATTGAATGATCATGAAAATGGAGAATTTAGTTGCCATGGGAGATTTAAAAACTAAAGAACTTGAAGTGAATATTTCAGTGGATGTGTAAAAAAATGAGGTAATTTTTATTTGGTTTAGAGACCAACAATATAATTCTCAAAGTTCACACTTGGTGTCAATGAAAATTAGTTATTTTCCATTGAAATAGTTGTTCTGTTGAATGCAAGCTGGTACATGCAGCCAAGCAGTACACACCCTTACAACCACTAAATCATGAAATAGCATCAATTTTATTTGACTTTATTTGGTTATTTTACTATATGTTGAATGGGACTATCAAATAAAAGAAGGTCACTCCAAGATGTAATCCAGGCTCTGTGGCAGCAGAAAACAGTTTCAAGAACTGAACTTCAAACAGCTGTACGAGGGGCTAGAGAGATGGCATCAGAGGTTAAGAGCACTGACTGCTCTTCCAGAGGTCCTGAGTTCAATTCCCAGCACCCACATGGTGGTTCAGAGCCATCTGTAATGAGATCTGGTGCCCTCTCTGGCCAGCAAGCATACAGACAGAACACTGTATACATAATAATAATATATAATAATAATAATATAACAACACAACAACAGCTGTACGAAAGTGAATTTATTGATTGTTACACAAGAGTTGTTTTGGGGGTGAAACAAGTTCCTAATTTTTAAAGCCCTGATCTAATCTTCATATTTGTGAAGGAATACGTCACAGCCCTGCCACTTTAGTCCTTCTGGTGGACTGTTTGCTGTACCCAATAATGCAAGACGCTCCAGGTGTCCCAGGGTTGCCATGTGACTAAAGTCACACAAAAGCTGGGAAACTCCTTCAGAAAAATATTCTCTAAACCCCAGGAAACAACCACTGTTTCCACAATGATCTTTCCAAGGCCTGAGTACTTTTCTGAAACAACTCTATATTTAATGTTTGCCCTAGAGACAATGATTCTACTAGTGTTCCCTCTACTGTTTTATTGGGACATAGCTAACATGGTCATTAACAGAGGCAGGCCAGTAGCGTCTGATGCAGCTGCAACGGCTTTCCAAGCACCCTCCAGTTGGACTGCTCTCACCACCCTCTGATGAGACCACACACCCTGCAGGCATTGCTCATCCCCTTTTCCTGATCAGCATAGGGAACCACCAATCCGCTGTTCCCATCACTTTGCCTATTGTGAACTTGTCTCATACGTGGATCGCAAAGTGGTCTAGGTTCTTTTTCATTGGCTCCTTTTGTTTGTGTTATGTTTTCAGTGTTCATGCCTGTTGTAATCTTACCATACACCAAAGAGATGAATAATTGGTGAAAAACAGAGAGAGGATATTTGATCAATGTTCACATTGGGAAGAGGAGCAGATAAAAGGCCACGTGACCCAAGTGTTGGGGTGGGGGTTTCTGTCCTGCCCAGTTCCCACAGTCATTAAGTCCCAAAGAAATCACACAGAGGTCTACATTAACTATAAACTGATTAGCCCATTAGCTCAGGCTTCTTATTAACTCTTATAATTTATATTAGCCCATTATTCTTGTCTATATTAGCCACATGGCTTGGTACCTTTTAGCGAGGCAGTTACATATTGCTCTTCTGTAGCTGGGTCAGGACTGCAGACTAGGACTGTCCTTCTTCCAGAATTACCTGTTCTCATTGACCCACCCTCTACTTCCTATCTGGTTGTCCCACCTATACTTCCTGCCTGGCTACTGGCCAATCAACATTTATTTAAATATAACTGACAGAATACAGACTATTGTCCCACAGCACCCAAGTCCATCTTCAAACAAGTGACATAACCAAACACTGTTTCTTTCTTCCTGTTGCCAGGTAGTATCATCCGTTGTGTGGATTATACTACACATTTTATCCATTCCTTAAAGTTGCACTACAGGATGGTTCATGAGCCTCCGGCAAGGGCCTGGAGATTTAAACATACAAACACACAGAGACACAGGGACACGGGTCATCCTTGAAACAAGAATGCCCCCCTTTAATGCCAGCTTATTTAGGGCTCTGGCCATGCCCAGTTCTCAGGATCTTTCAGCTGCAGGTCCACCAGAAACCACTTCCCGCCATCAGGGTCTTGTGCTCAGGGCACCTGCAGGCTGCTCAGAGCAGAGGAAAACAAGTTGTTTACAGGAAATTCAGGGTCTGGTGGTCTGAAGTCCCCAATGTTTTAGGTTTCCTTTCATGAGTACTTATGAATCAATAGCTGAGTCGTGTGATAACTCTGCTCAGTCTTCTGAGGTGACAGCATTGGATAAGGGTCATGGTTTCTCTATCGCCTTGCCCATGCTCTTGTTCACCATGTCAAGTGAAAAAAGCTTTCCATCCTCATGACATGAAGCACACACTGTGGACGGTTTTTGTCTGCACTTAACTATTTACTAAGGGGGTAGTATGAGGACGTGCCTTTTAGGTGCTTACTAGTGGTTTGTGTATTTCTTTGGACAAATGTCTATGTAGATTCTTTCTCTGATACAGGAGAAACTGGGAATGGTAAACTGGTGTCATAACAGATCTACCAGTCATCTTAGGAAACGTCAAGTTACACATAGTAGAATTTAGCTGAAGTCACACCCCTGATTCTCTGATAAGGAAGAGCGTAGTTCTGCCCAGCAGACAGAACAACCCTGGCAGGGAGCCGCCTGGGAAAAGCAAGCCCTGGTCTGTCTAAGGGGGACTGTGACAGTATTTTACATTGTGAAGCTCCCAGTTTGTTCAGACAACCACAGCTTAGAATTTCCATCACTGTGTATTATTTTTCATCGCCCGAAGTGTAATCTGGGGCTGTAAAACTAGATAAGCTAAGGGAGTTTCTGTGCAGGGTGAGTTCCCTCTTGTGCATTAGCCAGAACCAGCTGTGGACTGTTATTAAAGAGGCTTTTCTTGATTGGTCTCTAAGTGCTGGAGTGATATCTCACAGGGAAGGCACGTTCATTCATGACACCTCTAGTTTTTTTAAAAAAAAATATTTATTTATTTATTATGTATACAGTGTTCTGTCCTGAATATATGCCTGGAAGCCAGAAGAGGGAGCCAGATCTTATATAGATGGTTGTGAGCCACCATGTGGTTGCTGGGAATTGAACTCAGGACCTCTGGAAGAGCAGTCAGTCCTCTTAACCCCTGAGCATCTCTCCAGCCCCGACACCTCTAGTTTTAAATCGTGTTTTCTTTATTTGTAGGAGTCCTTTATTCTGGATATGAATCCCTTATCAAGGGTCTGATTTTCAAGTGCTTTCTTAGGAATTACTATGGTCACTATGCATAAATGACAGCCCCTCATCTGACATACCTCATCTGTGCTCCAACTCTCGCATCCTGTTTGACGCTGACATGACATGTAATCAAGTGTTTTTAAACACATTTCTCACATGTAGGAACACAGATTCCTTTCTTTAAGACATTCATGTTGGGTTTTTCTGAATAGAGGTCTCATATTTTAGAAGGAAAAACAAAGTATGGAATTTTTATGTGTATGGATATTTTGCCAACATGTCTGTCTGTGCACCACTTGTGCACCTGGTGGCTTTGGAAACCAGGAAAGGACATCAGCCTCCCTAGAGCTGGACTTACAGAAGCTGTGAGCCAGCATAGAAAGTGGTAGAAATTGAACTCTGATCCCCTGAGAAGACCAGCCAGTGCTCATAACCCTGAGCCATCACTCCAGTCCTACCCTTCACTTTCTTCATGGTAGCTTTTCAACCACAATTCTAGTTGCTGAAGCCTACTTTATCTGTTTTTCTGCTTTTGGTAAATTACAGACCTAAATACCAGTTCCAGTCATGACGGTTTTGACAGTGTGCTCAGAAGCACAATGAGAAGCTGTAGGGTTTTGTTTTCTTCCACTTTGCAGGTTTAATTTGAGTTCCTTTGTAAGCATGTTATTTAATAGGAGTGCAACTTTATTTTTTGCATGTGGATATCCAGACGCTTTGGCATTATTTCTTGTTAGAAATACTTTTTTCACACTTGTTTTGCAACAGATGCTGAAAATCAATTGCCTTTTATTTGGTGGAAAGATTAAATGACTACATGATGCTATTGAATTAAGCCATTCTTGTTCACAGATAGATGGATCCGATCACTAGATTTTTTGTACTAGGAGATTTTTTCAAAGGCCTTCCTGAAAATCAGTACTTCTTGTAATGTGGCTGTGATATTCTGGAGAGAATGGCCTCTGTGGGCTCAGATATTAAGTGCTTGCTTCCCAGTGGATGGAACAGTTTGGGAAGGATTAGGAGGTGTGGCCCTGTTTGGAGATAGTGTGTCACCGAGGTAAACTTGGAGGTTTTGTTCCCAGTCTGCTGCCAGACTCTCCACCATGATGGCTATGGACTCATCCTCTGAAACTGTAGCCATTCCCCAAAGAAATGTTTTCTTTGGTAAATTACCTTGGTCACAATGTCTCTTCACAGCAGTGAAAAAATTAAGACAGCCATTCAAATGAGCACAACATCCCCAACTCAGAAAAAGATGTGCAACTTTGAACTCCACATTTATCAGATTAATTAATTACACTCTAATTTCCAGACTCTTGTTCTGGGAGTCTTTGGGATTTTTTTTCTGTTGTTGCTGTTGTTGTTTGGTTTTTTGTTGTTGTTTTGTTTTGTTTTGTTTTTCAAGACAGGGTTTGTCTGTGTAGCCCTGGCTGGCCTGGAACTATCTCTGTAGACCAGGCTGGGCTCCAGCTCAAGAGATCTGCCTGCTTCTGCCTCCTGAGTGCTAGGATAAAAGGTGTGCACTACCACTGCCTGGCTTGGAAGTCACTTATTAATGCAAACCTAAACAACTGAAAACCAGTGCCCCTAAAACTTCCTCAAAAATTATAGGCATCAAAGATGGAAGAGGGAGAGATTCTTTACTAAGAGGCAATTTTATGAAGCAAAGAAATGAGACAAATCAGAAGGAAAAAAAGCTTGAGGTCCAGTATAGATATCTTGTGACAAAGACAGGTATTTTTGTGAAACGCATCATGGAAGAGAGAGAACACAAACATTCACTCCTAGCTGAGAAGCTACTGGCATTTTGATAGCTGCTGAGAAAAAGAGAGTCAATTTTCTTCCTTTCTTTCTACTTTTAAAGATTTCATTTACTTAATATTATGTGCATGAATGTTTTAACTGAATGTATGTATGTGTACCACATACATGCCTGGTGCCTACACGGGTCAGATCCCCTGGAACTGGAATTACAGATGATTGTCAGTCACCAGATAGGTGCTAGGAACCAAACTCAAATCATCCGTAAGAGCAACGAGTTCTCTTAACCACTGGACTTTCTGTCCAGCCTCTGAGTCAGTTTTCTTGCTGGTGTGACCCCTGACATATTGACCATGCCCCAGCGCAGGATCCACACTCAAGAGAAGTTGGCCAACAACAAACTGGACTCAATGGATTTAAGAGGACAGAGAGAGAGAATAAGACAAAGAATGTGTGTTGTGTGTGTGTGTGAGAGAGAGAGAGAGAGAGAGAGAGAGAGAGAGAGAGAGAGAGAGAGAGCACCAAGTTGTCTGGGTAGGGAGGTGGGGTGGATCTGTGAGGACCTGGAGAGAATTATATATCCTCAAAATACACTGCATGAATTTCTCAAAGAATTAATAGAAACCAAAATGCACTGCATGAATTTCTCAAAGAATTAATAGAAACCAAAATGCACTGCATGAATTTCTCAAAGAATTAATAGAAACATTATTTTTTAAAGCATACTTTTGTGATTTATTGTGACTTTCACTCTGTTGATTTTGTACAAACTTCCATGGATTACATTCTAACTCTGCTATTGACTATAATGTATTGCAACTGAGTCAGAGTTTCTCTTATTTTTCTATTATAATACTTTTCTAAACTAAATCCTTTTTATACCACTCTATGTGACTTTATTCATGTAGATCCATGAATTGAAAGAAAAATGGGGGACTATAAACGCCAAATATCTACCTCTGAATGTACAATTTAAATACATTGAGCAGGAGTTGTTATCAATAAAAATAGCACAAAAGCAATATGAGAGGCTCCACAAGGATCAGAAGGTTCTGGAAAAAGAAGTGCTAGACCTGCAGCACCAGCTACAAGAGAACATGGTAGGTCAGTGTGAGGAGAAAATAGTGATAATGGGGGAGGGGGCTGAAGGGAGGAAGTCATCATTTAGAAGACATAAGAGACAGGCAAACACTTTTGCAACATAACTGATGGGTGTGTCCTCTGTGTGTCTCATCACAGATGGTGTTGGAGATTTCCAGATGGCAGGTAACATCAGTTAATTATGGATGGAAGTTTCTTTCCTGCCTGGTGCCACAGCCATTCAGTCCCAAATAAACACACAGAGGCTTATATTAATTATAAACTGTTTGGCATATTGCTCAGGCTTATTACTAACTAGCTCTTACAACTTAAATTAGCCTATAATTCTAATCTATGTTTAGCCATATGGCTTGGTACCTTTTCTCAGTAAGGCATTCTCATCTTGCTTCCTCTGTGGTTGGCTGGTGACTGACTCTCTGCCTTTCCTCCTCCCAGAATTCTAGTCTGATTGTCCTACCTATACTTCCTACCTTACTACTGGCCAATCAGTATTTTACTAAACCAATATGAGTGGCAAATCTTTACAGGATATGAGAACAATATCCCACAGCAGTTAATTTTTTTAAGTACTTCAGTTTCCATCATTAAAAAATGCAATTGATATCTTAGAATAATAATTTTCAACTTTTTCAGCAATTTAGCATAAAACAAGACACCAGAAGGGAAAGTGAAACTGGGATATAGAACTTTCACCATGCTTCTGAATTGTTCTTAAATTACATTATACTGTTCAGGGTTTTTGGAAAGTTGAGTCAATTCTATTCTGTGAACTGTCTGATTATATAAGGACAAATCTGTGAATAATTCAGAATCAAGACTTGTAGCTCAGAAACAGCAGGAGGCCCTAGGTTCATGATCCAATCAGACCAAACAAGGTTCAGTATCATTTTATGATTGGTTTTAATGGAGTTAGTATTGATATTTTAAACTCTGGCATCTTATTTCATATATTTAAAATTACTCTGGGAATCAATTACTCAAAACTAAAGCAAGAACAGCAAGTATTTTGAGTGTTTAGTGTAATTGTTTTAAAAGTATATCCTTTCAATTTTCCATAGGCAAAATCAGAAGATAAAAAATATGAATTGGCACTAAGAGACAGTAATAATGATTCGGTAATGAGTCAAATGGAACTCAGGCTGAAAAAATCTTGAATCAGAGCTTGAGAAAATGGAAGCTGAAGGAGAGTCTAATGCAAGAAAGGCAGAGAAATACAAGCAGTGCCGTGTCAAAGAAAGGGAGCTCAGCAAGATATTATCACAGAAGCTCAGCAAGTAAGCCGGGAAAGACTCACTAGTCTCTAGTATGTGATCTTCACGGAAACAGACTTGTAAGATTAAGTAGGATATGTAAGCAAGCTGAAAATTATAACTGGAAAATAATGTCAGAAAATGAACTTACACCTTTCCCCACTTTTAACTTTTAGTTGTATATGTTGTTCCCTCCTAATGATAAATTGGTCTTTCAGCTAATTAAGGCAGTTATAGTGTCATAAAATTATGCTAACATTCTCTCAAATAGAAACATTGACAATTTAACTACTTTTTTAGAAACACACCCAAAGGGGCCCACAGCAATGACACTGCCCCTCCAGGCACACTGTGGAACTGCACCTATCGTGTCTGGTGTCACCGTCAGCGCTACCTGTTGGCTTTACAGCTGTTCTGCTGTGCATCCAGGCAGAGTCCTAGGGGAGGGCTAACCCAGTGATGGACAAAATACCGTTCACAATGTAGTTAAACATATCCCCTGGGCCAGTATCATCTCTGAGATGACTTAAGATGCTAACTGCTCGAGGAACCACTCATTTTGTTTTTTAAATCCTCAGGAGAACCATCTTCCATACCAGAGGCTGTTTCTCTGAATTTCCCTCTGTACCAAATGCTTAATTTTTCCCAAGTTATGGGTGAATTGTAGAGAGTGAGGGCAAAAACTTAAAAATTTGTTCATCCAATAGCTCTTGAATCCAAAACTGCTTTTACTGCACACAACTATTTCTAACTAGTTTGTGACTTTTGTTTTTAAATTGTGTGCATTTTGTACATTTGTATACTTTTGTTGTGGATCACCACACAACTGTTTGTTGTGGTTTCCTGTGGTGCAATTGTTATTATAGTCGGTGAGACAGGACAGGGTTTCTCTGTCTCTATGGAGCCTCTGCTGGAACCAGCTCTTGTAGACCAGGCTGGCCTCAAACTCACAGAGATCCGCCTGCCTCTGCCTCTCAAGTGCTGGGATTAAAAGCGTGTGCCATCACTGCCCAACTGCAGGTGTAATTTTTAAGAGGAGGAAAAAGGAAGGTCTGTGTTAGGACGGGCTAGGATGCGGTGAGATATTTAGATTGGGCATGTTAATTAGGTGAACCAAAGAGGACTTTTGATCTCTGGACTTTGGTGGTACTCATCCTCAGGAATGAGTCTGGCATAAGAAAGTATGCAAATAAGGGAACAGACCTTGATAGTTAACTTTAGGGACGTAATCTAACAGTTTTTAGCAAAGCAGAGGAAATGTAGGAGAAGAGCAAGGGCTGGCAGGGTCACATATTCAAGTGGACTACCGTCCCTTCAGTCAAGAACATGAGCATAGCAGCATCTCATCATTGGCAGGCATTTGTCTCTCTCCTACTCTGGATTTACTTGTTAGCTTGGGAATAGATGTACTTCTTTAGAACAAATTTAAGCGCCCAAGGTGCACTCCAACACATTTTCAGCTTTAAGACATTAGCAAGTGGAAATATAAAGTACTTTCTAAAGAACACGACTCATTTAGGGAACAAGAGCATAAGGATTTGCCCTTTCAATCTCCACAGGACTAACGGCAAACTGAGTAAGGTCAGAACAGCCATTCTGCTGGAGACAGAACGCAACAGAATTGTGCAGAGTGTGCTCAGTGTGAGACCTGTCCCCGAATGTCCTGGCGCCACAAAGTGTAATACTTGTGTAAAATGCAACACTAGCTTCATGACAAGCAGAACCCCAGAGCCTTCTACATCCAGCCCTCAGCGTTCTGAGTCTAGGAGAAGGAGTCTGCTCAAGGTAAGTGGTATTCTCTTCTGTCCCTTGGCGTTCCAACTCTGTTATCTGATAGTAATGCCAATTCTCTTCATTTGGTGCAACAGTAAACTATTTAGTTGACTTATGCAAGTCCAGTAAAGATCACAATAGTCAGTGTTCTCTAAGAAGAGAACATTTGTTTGCATTGTTTACATTTTTATGTGTCTGAGCTGAAGCAGCTGGGTAGCTGTGTGCCGGTCCAGGGCCTGGGGGAACTAGTTAACAGCTGGAGGTACTCGGAGTCACATACAGGGGATGGCCCTTTGCTGCTGCAGCAGGATGTGGTGGAGCCATTTGGCTGAAGAGTGTGAGATCTGTTTTGGGCTGGATGTCCTGCCCAATGCTGAAGTTCTTAATTAATGATCTGGGAATTTCATACAATGCACCTGGATATCAAAGTCACTTCCCATTCTCCCAAGTGCACCTTCCCACCCTCTGTCCTCCCCCATAAATAAATAAAATAAAAAACATCAAGTCCAGTTTGTGTTGCCCATATATTCAATGGAGCATGCTCAAACTCCCAGTGGCTAGCCCCTTAAAGAAAAATGAGTTCTTCCCCACCACACACCAAGAGAAGCTATTAACTGTGAGGAGCTACATTTCAGAATCCCTTTCACAATTTTTCAGTGCTCTCTTCGATTGCTTACTGTCTAAACTGTTTCTCTTTTTGGCAGGGGGTGGGGGAATATCACAAAAGACTTCGATGTCTCTCACTCTCAGTTATGAGTCTACAGTCATAGATACCACTGCAAAAGAAGCTTCCTTGGTCATATCAGCTACAGAAGCATAGCTCATAGACTTCCTCATGGTTTTTGGTCTCCAGAAACCTCCAGTGGCTGCATGGACCATGGACACCAACATGGCTCCAGCAGAAGCATGGATCACGGACATCAACATGGCCTCCAACAGTAGCATGGATCTTTGACATCAGCATGGTTTCCAGCAGCAGCATGGACCACGGGCAAACATTTACATTATGCCCAGTGGCAACACAGACCGTGAACATCAACACGGTCCGTGATCAACACAATGGCAGCACAGATTGTTGTTGCTCAGGGTCAGGGTGATTGTGCATCTGGGAAACAAGATTGAGGCAGGACCCACACAACTCCCGCTGCGGCACAATACTCTGCCTCAGTGCCTGCTGTCCTGCCAGCAGTCAGGCACACTGCAGCCATCGTGCTTGCAGCCCGAAGCCCCAAGTTCTCCCCGACTGCAGTATTTTTAGCTAAGTTGGAGCATAAATAACCCTATCCTAATAGTTCCAACGTGTAGATCTAGTGTTTCCTTGTGGGGTATTAGTTTTCCTTATCATGCTAGGATTAAGAGAAATCCACGCTGGGCAGTGGTGGTGTTTGCCTGTTAACCCCAGCACTTGAGAGGCAGAGACAGGCAGTTTGAGGTCAGCCTGATCTACAGAGCTAGTTCCAGAACAGCCAGGGCTACACAAAGAAACCCTATCTCAGGAGAACCAATATTAATCCACACACCTACAAACACCTGTTTTCTGACAAAGAAGCAAAAAATATAAAATGTAAAAAAGAAAGGATATTCAACAAATGGTACTGGCATAACTGGATATCCACATGTAGAAGAATGAAAATAAATCCATATCTATCACCACACACAAAACTCAAGTCCAAATGGATCAAAGACCTCAACATAAAGCCAGCCACACTGAACCTCATAGACGAGAAAATGGGAAGTACACTTGAATGCATTGGCACAGGAGACCACTTCCTAAATATAACCCCAGTATCATAGACACTGAGAGAAACAATTAATAAATGGGACCTCTTGAAACTGAGAAGCTTCTTTAAAGCAAAGGACATGGTCAACAAGACAAAATGGCAGCAGAATGGGAAAAGATCTTCACCAACCCCACATCAGACAGAGGGCTGATCTCCAAAATATATAAAAACTCAAAAAATTAGTCATCAAAAGAACAAATAGTCCAGTAAAAAAAAAATGGAGTACAGACCTAAACAGAGAACTCTCAACAGAGGAATTTAAAATGGTTGAAAGACACTTTATGAAATCTCAACATTCTTAGCCATTAGAGAAATGCAAATCAAAACAACTCTGAGATTCCATCTGTAAGAATGGCCAAGATCAAAAAACTCTGATGACAACTTACACTGGAGAGGCTGTGGGGAAAAGGGAACACTCCTGCATTACTGGTGGGAGTGCAAGCTGGCACAGCCCCTTTGGATATCAATATGGTGATTTCTCAGAAAATTAGAAAACAACCTACCTCAAGACCCAGCAATACCACTTTTGGGTATATACTCAAAGATGCTCAATCGTACCACAAGGACATGTACTCAACTATGTTCAGAGCAGCATTGTTTGTCATAGCCAGAACCTGGAAATAACCTAAATGTCCCTCGACCAAAGAATGGGTAAGGAAAATGTGGTGCATTTACACAATGGAGTACTACACAGCAGGAAAAAAAATGACATCTTGAAATTTGCAGGCAAATGCATGGATCTAAAAAACATCATACTGAGTGAGGTAATTCAGATCCAAAAAGACAAATATCATATGTACTTAATCATAAGAGGCTTTTAGACATAAAGCAAAGAAAACCAGCCCACAAATCACAATCCCAGAGAACCTAGACAACAATGAGGACCCTAAGAGAGACATACATGGATCTAATCTGAATGTGAAGTAGTAAAAGACAACATCTCCTGAGTAAATTGAGAGCATGGGGACTATAGGAGAGGGTAGAAGGGGAGGAGAGAGGAAGGGAGGGGAGCAGAGAGAAATGTATAGCTCAATAAAATCAATAAAAAAGGAAAAAAGGAAGTCTGTCTCTAAAAAAAATGAAGATTTATTTAGCCTCCAAAGTGCTAAGATTACAGGTATGTGTCGTCATACCTGGTTTGTTAGAGATTTCAGTAGTTTCCTTTCATATAGTATTTAGCTGTTCCATTTACAGGACTAGTCACTAATGCTGCTGTCATAGAAATGTCACGAAAAGGAAATATTTAAAAAATCTGTCACTGCACCTGTGACCATGTGGGCATCGAGGGCCACCCTGCACCAGTGACATAGTGATCTGAGTATCCTGCACTATCACCTGGGGCCATGGTGTCATCCAGGCCAGGGCTGCTGCAGAGGGCCATGTCTGGGGACATGACCCTATAGCAGCCAGGGTCTGAGTTGATGTCACAGGCTCCTGTTGTCGCTGAGGGCCACGCTGATGACCAGAGTCTCATTGGCCACCTTGGACAATATTGGTGCCGGGGACCATGTTGCCACCAGGGTCATGTCGATCTGGGTGGCCAGTGCTGCCACCAGGAGCCAAGTCTGGGTTCATGGCCCTGGGGAGGCTGGGGTCTAGGGTGGTGTCCATGGCTCCAGTTGCCACTGAGGGCTCTACAGATGCCCAGGTCTGCCAGCCTCCTGAGACCATGTTGGTGCCCAGGGGCCATGCTGCCACCTGGCTCATATTGATATGAGTGGCCTGTGTTGTCACTAGGTCCATGGTGGCATTCAGGCCAAGCTGCTGCTGAAGGTCATGTCTGGGGCCATGGTCCTGCTGCAGCTAGGGTGTGTGGCAATGTCCACAGTCTGTGTTAGCATGGAGATCATTGGAACCATGCTGTGTTGAGATGACACCACCCTTCACTGGCCCTGGGATGACTGGTCCTGCCCCTCACTGGTTATTGTAGCAGTTGAGCTGGCCCTACTCCTCAAGGGATGAGTCCTCCATTCTCTTCCCCCCACTCAGGAAGGATGGCCCCACCATAGGTGTGCACCTTTCCTGGGATGCACACTAGAGCTAACCCTGCAGTCAGGGCACAGGTGAGCCAGTCCTGAAGGCATGAAAGCAGGAGAGCTGACCTGCCCCTCCTTTTATGCCCCATACAGCAATCAGGAGAGAGGGCACTGCAACTTGCCTGGGCAAAACAGTAATGCTGGCCCTGATGATATGAGTAAGGGGTACCCAAATCCGAGGGCCCAAGAGCAAGAGAACTGGCCCCCATCCTTTCTGTAGGCTGCATTGGGTGAGCTAGCCAAGGCAGAGCTGGAGAGCTCCTCCAAGTAGTGATGATGGGGGAAGCTAACAAGCCAACCAGCCCAGCTACCACCCAGGCCCAAAACCAGGGTTATGAGTTGGTCCACCCCAACATCCAGTGAATCTGTGAACTGTTGGAGCATGCGAAGGGGATGAACCTACAGATCCAAAACAGCAGGATCTCCATGACACAGAATAGCAGGTTATCCATGAGGAGCCCCAGTGAGAGCCCATTATCAGTGGTGTAGCAGAAACTAGAGGCCTCAAGCCAGGACAATGACTCATGACAATGAACTCTTTTAAGTAAACATGAACTAGGAGGTAAACTGTGTTTCTTCCTCTTCTTTCTTTTCTTTTCTTTTTTTTCTTTTGTTTGTTGTTGTTTTGTTGTTTCTTGTTTTTTTTTAAATTTGGTTTTGATTTGGGGAGGGGAAGATTGCAATTGCAGAGAGCAGATGCAAGGATATGGGGAGATAAGTGGGATCAGCATGCATGATATAAAATCCTTAATCAACAAAAGTTAAAAATATCAAAGAAATCTTCACACCAAAAATTTATAGATGTTACATATCACTTCCTTATTATAACCACAAAGTATTTACTGCGCTAAGAGTCAGACCCTAGGCATTAATAAGACAGCAGCTTCTATTCAAAGATTTAAGTAACACCAATTTAAATTGGGTAATACAATATAGAGTATAGCATCCCACATACTCTGTAATTAATTAGCTAACTATAATTAGTCAGCTGTTTTTTAAAAATTGGTTCTTATTTTTTTAAAACAAATCAGTTATAACTAAGGAATTTTATGTTTTTGAACTTTGTAAAGACAGGTTTCGTGTATCCCAGGCTGACCTGGAACTTGTTATGCAGCTGGGTATGACCTTAACTTCTGACCCTCCTTCCTCCACCTCCCCAGTGGTGGGATTACCAGCATGCCAACATGCCGTTTTTTTTTTGTGTGGTGCAGGGAATGGAACCCAGGGCTTCATGCAGGCCAACCAAGCACGCTCCCAAATGAGTCACAGCCTCTGACCCCAGAGTTGCATATTATTTTTCTTGTTTCCAACTCTTGAAAATCATAGATCAGAGAAAGATAAGTTTGAAAACTGGCTTGCACCACCCTATACCCCTCAGATCTAATCTGAAAACAGGTTTCAACCTACCTCCATCCTTTTTCTCAAATGACTTTCCTGCAATATCATGTTATTAATTGATTAGTTGTAATCTAGAGCACATGACTTTTAAACCTTCACCAACCTAACTCTCATATGACAAACCATTTTCTCCCTTTCCATACTCAGAAGTCCGTGCATACATTGACAGCGTAGAGCGTGTATTCTTCCTCTCTGCTATCCAAAGCGCAGTGGAATTTTTATTTTAAAGAAAAACCTGCCGAAGTGAAAAAGCTCGGCCAAGTTTCATAAGGCATAGAATTTTGCTAAGATTCATCAGCTAATCTGTGTAATATAAAGAGCTGGATAATGAAGAGCCTTGTGTTAATAAGACAACATTCTCTTGTAAAATAATGTTTAATAGATCAAAACTTACAGTACTTTTTACCCAATTATTCTAAACAATATAACACATATAGTCTGTATGATTTAAGCTTGAAATACACAGGCATTTTAATAACATTTTTCTTTCATAAGTAATATTCAAGTTAGGTCTAGGTTCTAAAATTTTATTTAAATATATCTATATTTAAATAGAAAGTTGTTGATTTTTGTTGTTTGTTTTGAACCTGGGTTCCGTTCCCAGCACACACACCAGCATAACAGTTGAACCTGGGTTCCGTTCCCAGCACACACACCAGCATAACAGTTGAACCTGGGTTCCGTTCCCAGCACACACACCAGCATAACAGTTGCAACTGTGTGGGATTCCAACACCCTCTTCTGCCCTCCAGACACTGCATGAATGTGGTACACAGACATGGATGCAGGCAAGACACCCATACACATGTCAAAATAAATCTAAATAAATTTAAATATTTTAAGAAGTCTTACTGGCTTCACCACGTAGTGTCTATGCCCTGGTAACGTCAGGAAACAAAGCACGTTCTCTGTGAGAAACTCTTATTGCTATCATTGTCATTATTTGTGTGTGTGTGTGTGTGTGTTTGGATTTGTCTCTGTAATGACAGTTTGCATACACATGTGCTCTTGTACGTGAGGACACCAGACATCAACACTGGGGACTTCCTCAACCAGAGTACTCTCCACCTTATTTTCTGAGACAGGGTTTCTTACTGAACCTGAGCTCTGGATTCCTCTAGGCTAGCTAGCCAATGGGCCTCAGGGGTCAACTTATCATTGCCTTCCCCTCCCCTTTATTTTATTTTTATTGGAAATAATTCTTTTTCATAAAATATATGCCCCCTCATCTCCCAGATCTCCCCCACCTCTCTACCCTTCCAAACCCACAACTTCTTCCTCTTTCTTTAGAAAACAAGAAATAATAATAATAATAATAATAATAAAAATAATATAAACATCCACAAAGAAGGGCTAGAGAGATGGCTAGAGGTTAAGGGCACTGGCTGTTCTTTCAGCAGTCCTGAGCTCAATTCCCAGGAGCTGCATGGTGGCTCACAACCATCTATAGTGGGATCTGATGCCCTTTTCTGTCATGCAGCTTGTGATAGTATGAAAGAAAACAGCCCCACAGGGAGGGAGCGGCACTATTAGGAAATGTGGCTTTGCTGAAGTAGGTATGGCCTTGTAGAGGAAATATGTCACTGTGGACGTAAGCTTTGAGGTCTCCTATGCTCAAATTACTTCCAGTGTAGAACTCAGTTCACTTCCTATTGCCTGTGAATCAAGATGTAGCACCCACGGCTCCTTCTCCAGCACCATGTCTGCCTGCATACCACCATATCCAATCATGATGATAATGAGTTAAACCTCTGAAACTGTTAGTCACCCCAATTAAATGTTTTCCTTTTATAAGAGTTGCCATGCTCATGGTGTCTCTTCACAGTAATAGAAACCCTAACTAAAACACAGCCATACATTCAAATAGAGCACTCATATACAAAAATTTTTAAAAAAATGTTTAAATTCACAAAGAAAAACCATAAGAAACACACAGCAAAAAATTCATACACACACAAATGAGTCACAATATAAATATACAAGCAGAAGACTAGAAGGTCAAAAAGAAATGTCCAAAGCAATATAAGACAAAAAAAAAACCCTACAAAAATACCAGTCAGCTCATTTCGTGTTGCCCATCCACTAAGGACATGAAGCCTACCCTTAAACGTGGTTTATAAACCCAGTGATACTCAACTGGAGAAAAGTCATTTTTCCTTCGCAAGCAGCTGTCAATTGGAGATAGCACCTTGGTTAGGGATGGGGGCTTGTGTCAATTTCACCCCCTCTGACTTACACCTGTGTAGGCCCTGTGCATGCTGTCACAGTCTCTGAGTTCATGTGTGTTGGTCCTGCTGTGTTTAGGAGACACTGTTTTCTTGGTGTCCTGCATCCCCTCTGGCTTTTACAATCTTTCTACCTCCTCTTCTGCATAGCTCCCTGAGCCCTGAAGGGAGGAGTTTGATGAAGACCTCCCATTTAGGAAGGAGTATTCTAAGGCCTCTCACTCTCTGTACATTGTTCATTTACGGGCTTCAGGATTAGTCCCCATCTAATGCAGAAGGAAGCTTGTCTGCTGATGGCTGAGTGAGGCTCTGATCTATGGGTGTAACAGAATTATTAGGAGTCATTTTATTGCTAAGTTTCTCTAGTAGAACAACAGTATTTGGTTTTCCCAGGAGTCTCAGGTTCTTGGCCACCCAAGCAGTGTGGGGCTTGGGTTCTGTCCTAGCTAGTTTTATGACAAACTGACGCAACCTAGAGTCATCTAAAAGGAGGGAACCTCAGTTAAGAAAAATGCCTTCATAAGATCCAGCTGTAGGGAATATTCTTAATTAGTGATTGATGAGGGAAGGCCCTGAAAATTGTGGGTGGTACTATCCCTGGGCTCCTGGAATCTATAAGCAATCAGAGCAAGTCATGATGAGCAAGCCAGTAAGCTGCACCCCTCCATGGCCTCTGCATTATCTTTTGTCCCCAGGTAGGTTCCTGCCCTGCTTGAGTTCCTGTCCTGAGTTCCTCCAATGATGAGCAGCAATGTGGAAGTATGAGCCTAATAAACACTTTCCTGCCCAATTTGCTTTCAGTCATGGTGTTTCAACACAGCAATAATAACTAGGATAGGTTCCATCTCATAGAGCAGAACTTTATAATCAGATAGTAGTTGGTTATTCCCATAACATTTATGCCACTATTGCACCAGCTTATCTTGCAGGCCCAGCACCATTGCAGATCAAAGGGTTTATGGCTGGGTTAGTGTTTACTTTTCTCCTCTAGTAGCATGCAAAGTACCTTCCAATGCCACGAACACTAGTCAGCAGAGGTAAAGGCTCTAGTTAGGTACCAGCTCAACTTCTCCATGGTATCTCATTCTTCAGTGGGATATGTAGGTATTGTCTTCAGCAATAAGGTCTTACCATCAGTTTGTAGAGAGCAACCAATAGTTTTGGGAATAACCTGAGTTGTTTGGAGGTTTCCATGAGACCCCTCTGATCAACAACTCAGTTATCTGTAACCCAATCCTAGCATTGGAGGTTTCACTTGGTGGCAAGAGATGTGTAGTTGGGGCTTTATCTCCCCCATTATTTAGTGATTCCATTTCTATTTCTTTCATATATGTATATACTTTAAGAAGCTTCTAGTTTAATAGGTCTTGAGGGGTAATGAAAGATATATTTTATTAAGATATATTTTATTAATATAAGATATATTATGTCATTCCCACAATATCACTTGTTTGATTTTAATGTTATAAAATCTGACATTTCAGAAGCAGCAGCAAATGGTAAAAGACATAACTGAAGAGGTAGATAAAGGTATGTTGCCTATGTGTATGTGCTCAATTTAGAGTAATTTTACAAAACAAATTTAAGAAGCAAATGGAATCCTTCCCCTTGGTTTGTAAATTCTACACTAAAAACATACAAAAGCGGGCATCCCAAGTGAGTACTGCTCATCCTGCATTTCTGTCGCTCCATGGCTTTTCAAAACCTTTTTTATTCTTCCTCAACAATTCATTCACATCTGTACTCAACCTCCCCCAAAACTACAACAACCATCTATTTATTAATATTAGTCAGTCAATCACACTTCCTGAGTAGTCCTTGACAAGTATCATTTGAAATCCCATTACTTACTTCTCGTTGGCTTACCTTTAGCCTGGAAGAGGAAATACCAATTTCCTTATGCAGACTGGAAATACACAACTCTGAATGGCTGTTGTTTTTATGCTGCCCTCTCACACCACTCACCTACTCTGGCCAGCTGCTCCTGCTCTTAGTGTCCGCGGACTAGTCGTGCTCTCCCTCACCTCTGCTTGCGAGGCTTTCTCCGTTATTCCCCCAACATCAGCTTATGGGACACCTCCACCAGAGAACTCCAATATCAACACGACACTGGCACGGAAGTCCCTCTGAGTGCTCCAGAGCTTCCTGTACTTCACCTGTCAAAAAAATCTATGACTCTGTATAGAAACTGCAAGTTCGTCTGATGTAGGGATATAATACAACAAAATGATCATTGAGAGCTGGAACTTTTCTTCTCTTGCTGTCTCGTGGCTCATCACAGTGGCTCAGGACACAAGTGAGGAACGGGAGTGCGCGCTGACGCTGACGATAATTAACTCAGTGTGCACACGAGCCGTCCTGTTTCAGCTTTGTGCTGTAGTGATGCGCACACATTTGTCATTTCTATCTATTCTGGTTCTTGGTCTATTCTTTCTTTTTACTGACTCCTGCTGTTAACTGTGAAGTCTATGAGGTAAAGATTGTAATTCTTACTTTTTCTTTCTAGCTGCAGCTGAACTTGAGTGTTGGTCCTTAGAAGCTTATCCTTCAGGATCTAAATAACAAGATCTACTTTAGGAAGATAACAAAAATATGTATGGATTGAAAATAAATATGGTTTTCTGAAAGAAGACATTTGAGTGACCTGTTCATTTAACATTTTAGTAATTTCCCATTAAATATATTGTGATAACTTTATTGAAGGAACATGTTTTGTGTCATATATGTATTATTAAAATCCTGTATTTAGGGGCTGGAGAGATCACTCAGTGGTTAAGAGCACTTGCTCTTCTTGAAGAGGATAAAAGAATTCAATTCCCAGTACCCACAAGTCAGGTGACTCACAACTGCCTGTAACTCCAGCTCAAGAGATCTAACACTCTCTTCTAGCCTCCAAACATAGCTGCATATAAGTGTATCCATGTACACACACACACACACACACATTTTAATCCTATTTTTAAGGTGTTTCTTGGCATAAACTAATTTTTAGTGTATTTTACAAGTGAAAATATATATCACATACCTCAAATGCCCAATTTCCAGCTACTTAAACAGAATCCAAACAGCCAAGTTGTCATCCATCATTTACCAGAATTAACAATCATTTTGACGGAGGCTTACTTTCCTTTCCCAGTATTTACCAGCATGAACGCACCTGCAGATGTGGGCATTACTCCGCCCACGGTCAGCGCTTTGATGTGTTACAGTTATTACACCTCCATCAAACTCAGAGAATTTTCAAGTTTTATGCTTTTAACTTCAAACATTGATTTATAGCCCTTTCCTCAAATAAAAACAACTTTTGCTGAAGGAATTTCCTATTTCCTGCTTCACTCTTTTGAAAATGTCTTAAAATTCAGGCACTTGGGCAGTTTGCCCTGGGCAGGCAGGAAGAACCTAAGGGCCTGCCCAGTGCCACAGGGCATGGGTGGTCAGGTGCCATTATGGTGAGCAAATATACGGAGAGGTACAGGAAGGAGAGAGAGGTACAGAGGCTCATGTCCTGTGGAGAGAGGTGGATCTGACAAGGAACAGGTTGGTGTAGGATGCCTGCTTGCCATCCAGGGTCATGGTAACATCCAGTCCTGGGCTGCTGCTAAGGTCCATGGCCCCGCCACAGCCAGGGTCTGTGTTGAAGTCTGTGGCTCAGGCTACCACTAAAAGCAGTGCAGATGCCTGGGATCTGGGCTGACACCTGACAACATGTCTGTGCCCAAGGATCATGCTGCCATGAAGAAAGCGGTAACCTGCCCTGCCACTAGGGCCATGCCGACATCCAGGCTGAGCTGTGGCCAGGGGCCATGTCTGGGTCCATGGTCCTACCATAGCCAGAGTCTATGGCTCCTGCTGCCATCAGGGGCCATGTGACTGGCCGTGTGAATGCCTAGGGTCTCTAATACCACTCGGGACCATGTTGGAGTCTGGGGACTATGGTGCTGCTGGGCCCATGCCAATCTGAGAAGCCTGTGCTGCCACCAGGGGCCATGGTGACATCCAGGCCCAAGATGTTGCTGATGGCCAAGTCTGGGTCCATGGTCCTCCAGGCCCAAGATGTTGCTGATGGCCAAGTCTGGGTCCATGAACCTGCTATAGCTGGAGTCTGTGTTGACATCTGTTTCTGTTGCCCATGTTACCAAAGTGGCCCATGCAAACCATGTGTTGAACCATGAGTTGAAATACAAGGGCCTCACTGAGCTGGTTCAGCTCTTCACTGGCTCAGGGAGAGCTCCCCCACCCCAAGCCCATAGGAGAGCAGCCCCTGTCCACACTTGGGAAAGATGGCCCCACCCCTTACCTTGGGTGTGGGAGAGCTGGCCCTGCCCCTTACCTGAAGGGGGTGGGGGGTCCCAGTGGCACAGAATGACCAACTCAGCAGCCCCCCAGGTGCACACCCAGGGCTTTGAGCTGGCACACCCCAACACCTACTCCATCTATGATCTGCTGGAGAAATTGAAGGGACTGGCCCTGCAGAGCCATGGCTGCATGGTCTACATGACTTGGGGCAATAGCAGGATGTCTGCAGAGTTTCCATGGGGGCCCAGTGTTGATGGTGTATTGGAGGCCAGAGGCCTTGAACCAGACCAGCAAGACATTAGATAATGAAGACTTGCAAGCAAAGCTGTTTAGACAAAAGAGTCTACTGCGTGATAACCAGCAGCTCCCAGTGCCACTAAGATGAATAAAGAGGCAATGGAGAGGCAGAGACAGAGGAGCAAAGTGGGGTTTTTGTTGTTATTGTTGTTATTGTTATGCTGTTAGTTTGCTTGCCTGTTTTTGTTGGTTTGTTTGGTTTTTTGAAATTGATATTCTTTTTTTGTTTTATTAGTATTATTTTTATTTCTTCTTTTTTTAAAATATCTTTATCTTGTTTTTATTATTTCTTTTTTAGCTTTCCTTTGAGAGGAACACCACAAGGGTGAGGGACAGATGAGGAAGGATCAAGAAATAGGTGGGATTGGGGTACATGATGTGACATTTCCAAAGAAATATATATATATATATATATATATATATATATATATATATAAAACAAACAAAAATGCTGTCACAAAGAACCTTCCCCTGCAGCTCACTGCAGGGTATTCCTACTACGCTGGGCACTAAGAAATACAATATAGGGCTGGAGAGATGGCTCAGAGGTTAAGAGCATTGCCTGCTCTTCCAAAGGTCCTGAGTTCAATTCCCAGCAACCACATGGTGGCTCACAACCATCTGTAATGAGGTCTGGTGCCCTCTTCTGGCCTGCAGACATACACACAGACAGAATATTGTATACATAATAAATAAATATTTTTTTAAAAAAAAAGAAATACAATATAGCTGAAGCACAGGACAAGGACTTCAAAATAGCAATTATGAATATGCTCAAGGACCTCAAAGACAACATGAATAAACTCTAATTCACCAGCAGAGTACAAGAGGAAGAGAGAATCTCAAGAACTGAAGATAAGACAGAAGAAACGTATACCTCAGTCAAAGAAAAGGCTAAATATAAAAGAATCCAGGCATAAAAAAAATCTAGAAAATCAGGGGCATGATGAAAGACCAGATCTATGAGTAGTAGGAATAGTAGAAGAAGAAGAAACCCAGGTCAAAGGTACAGGAAATATTTTCAACAAAATTACTGAAGGAAATTTCCCTAACCTGAAGGAGGTGCCAGCTGGGCATAGTGGCACACTCCTTTAATCCCAGACAAAGGCAGGTGGATCTCTGGGAATTCAACGTAATTCTGGTCTACAAAGCAAATTCCAGGACAGTCAAAGCTGTTACATAAAGAAATCCTGTGTTGGGGAGGTGGGGAGGGTGCCTATCAAGGTACAAGAAACATAGAGAACACCCAACAGTCAGAACCAGAAAAGAAATTCCCCACAACACATTAATAATAAAACACTAAATGTATAAAATAGAGAAAGAATATTAAAAGCTGCAAAGGTAAAAGACCAAGTAACATGTCTAAGGCAGACCTAACAGAATTACACCTGACTGGAAGACCAAGTAACATGTAAAGGCAGACCTGTCAGAATTACACCTGACTTCTTAATGGAGATTCTAAAAGCCACAAGGACCCGGACAGATGCCAGTCCAGACTACTATACCCAAGAAAACTTTCAATCACAATAAATGGGGAAAGAAAAACATTCCACCATAAAACCAAATTTAAGCAGTATCTATATACAAGTTCAGCTCTATGGAAAGTGCTAGAAAAAACTTCGACCTAGAGAGACTAACCACACCCAAGAAAACACAAGGAATAAATAATCCCAGATCAGCAAATCAAAAGGAGGGGAAAACCCGTACCACAAGAAGAAAATAACAGGAATCAACAAACACTGCTCATTGATAATTCTCAACATAAGTGGTCTCAATTCCCCAGTAAAAAGACAAAGGCTAACAGACTGGATTCGAAAAACAGGATCCATCCTGCTGCTGCATCCAATGAACACAACTAACATTAAAGATAGACATCTCGTCAGGGTAAAAGGATGGAAAAAGGTATTTCAATCAAATGTACCCAAGCAGCAAGTCAGTATAGCCATTTTAATACCTGACACAATAGACTTCAAATCAAAACTAATCAAAAGAGATAAGGAAGAGAACACTACATACCCGACAAAGGAAAATCCACCCAGAGAGAGGATACTGCAGTTCTACACATTCCTGCACCAAAAGCAATGTCTCCCAAGTTCATAACAGAAACACTACCACAGCTAAAATCATAGTGACCTCCACAATGACAACAGGTGACTTCAATATCTGACTCCAGCCAATAGACAGGTCATCCAGGCAAAAACTAAACAGAGAAATTCTGGAGGTAAAGTATACAGCAAACCAAATTTCCCTGGGAAGAATTCACAGAACATTCCACCCAGACACAAAAGAATATACCTACTCAGAAGTTCATGAAACTTTCTCCAAAAGTGACCACCTCCTTGGACACAAAGCAAGTCTCAACAGATACAAGAAAACTGAAATAAACACCATGTAGCCTAATCTGACCTCCACAGATTTCACCACACTGAATATCAACAACAGAAAGCTTACAAATTCATGGAAAGTGAACAACTGAACAATTCACTAGTGATGGAAATGGGTCAAGAAAAAAATAACTTTTTATAATTGAGTGAAAATAAATATACCACATACTCAAACCTGTAGGACGCAATGAAGGTGGTCTCACAGTCATAGTACTAAGTGCCTACAGAGAAACGGACTTAATGGCACACCTGGAAGCTCTAGAACAAAAAGAAGAAATAATACTCAGGAGTAGTTGGCAAGAAATAATCACTCAGCACTGACATCAATAAAACAGAAAAACAAAGAATCAGTGAGTGGTGCTTTGCCTGTAGATCTAGCAGCAGGAAAGGAAACCAATCTCTTCCTGCAGTGGGACTGGAAACCCTGCTAGGATAAAAGACAAAGAGAACTCAGCCATGAAGGTCAGGCCTTTCAGATTCTATGCTGAAAGAATTTTATCTGCAATACAATGCTAAGAGTTTAGGGCACAAGCAGTTTGACAAGATCGTGTAGCGCCTGGAAAGTGGTACATTTGTGCAGAACACACACGGTACCGTCCCTTTCCCAATCACGCAAGTAGTATAGTACGAGTCTCTGTCTCTCTCCCTCCCTCCCTCCTTCCCTCCCTTTCTCTGTCTCATAAGGATTTCTTTTTCTGCGTGAGTACCCAGCCTGGGACGCAAATTCCACGAGCTGGAGCACTCGCAGGCGACCTCTCAGCGGGGCACTGGTCTCGCCTGTCTCGACGGTCACCGAGTTCACAGGTCGCCGAGAACAGTGAGGCTGGCGGGGGTGGACCTCCAGCGAACAGGAAGTGCCGCCGAGTTCACGGACAGGCCCGGTCTCACGGTCAGGTCCGGGACGAGCGTCCAGTGCGGCTGGGGTGACCGTGACGGTTGCAGACGTAGTTAGTCTGCGCGTTGTTGCAGGAAAGAGAACACAGAAAGCGCCGCTCCCCGCAGAGCGCTGGCCCAGAAGCCCGCTGGCCTATCACCGGCAGGAGCTGGACCCGTCCCGCCTCCGGGAGCAGTGGAGCACCGCGTGCGCAGAGAGTCGCCCGGCCAAAGGGGCGTGGTCAAGCTCGCAGGGCACGCCGGGAAACTCGGTCCTCCGACACCATCTTTCTTCCCTCCCGGCAGCGGTGACCGTGGGAAAGGGCACACGCTAGAGCCATGAAGTTCCTCAGCCGGGCCGGGTCCTTCTCGGTGAGCACGAAGACGCGCGTGGGGCAGGGCGGGGGAAGCTTGTCGGTCACTCGGGGGCTGGGGACGAGGTGTGCGGCCCTGGCCTCGGGCCTGGGTCTGCCCTTCAGGTGAACCCGGCGGAGAAGCGGGCTGTCGGCGGGCTGGGGCCCCGGGGAAGCTCAGCCGGTCCTGTGAGCTGGAGAGAGCTAACACGGGAAAGCCGCAGAGAAGGGTAGCCTTGAGAGTGGCGCCGAAACGACCCTCGGGAGACTCCTGAAGGTCACTCGAGAAGCAGGTAGGGCGGAGGCCGGCGACACCCAGCCCTCTGCTTTCCCAGCTGCGGCCTCTGCTCCCGAGTTTGTCCTGGAGCATCAGTTTCCCCGCTGCAAGTGTTAGAAAGACCAATGCGTCCTTCCTTCCTGACGGTGCTGAGTCCCGGCATTCGTAACGCGCTATGTTCTCGGTCTCTTGTCGTTCCTCAAGGTTCCTTCCGAACCCGAAATTATGTAGTTGTCACTCGGAGAGGGGGCACTAAGTACCTCCTGTGTCAGGACGTTATCACTGAAACAGAGGCTATCAAGAGATGAAAACGGGGGCATTTAAATTTCAGCAAGGGCTAACTTGCCCCTGCTTAGCCGGTGACATGTTGAGCTTGTTGGTCTAACATTCCTTTGGGAAGTTGCTCCTGGCACCTAGAGGTCAGAGGTGTTGCTGAACATCTAACTGTACACCAGCAGCCCGTACAGCATAGAATTAGCAATGCCAAAATGCCAGTAGTGTCTGTGTTGAGAGACCTAGACAGTGATGCAAAAGTCCACCTCTGGGGAATGGTGTTTCCTTGTTCTTTGTACTTACATAAATGTATTGTAGAATTGTACACATTTTGGCTATAGTTGTGTTCACTTGCTAACAGCCCTTCGAGGGCAGGACTGTCTTTCTTACTTTCCATGGGGATAAATTGCCATGTGTTATTTAAACAAAATAGAAATTATATGACAATTGGGAGGATAAGTCTTTCCTGAAAGGAACCCCCCAACAAGTGCAGGATTTTTGAAATGTCACTCTCCGGAAGCACCTACATCTTCCTTGGTGATGGAACTGTGGGTTATTCATATGTGGGCTACTATACTTGGATATTGCATAATTATATCTTGGGAAATCACAGCCGAAAACCACAAGTGGCTACATACACCTTATCCAGAAAACTGAATTGGTAATGACAAAGAGCTCATTTTGATTCATAATTAAAATGCAGGGCTGAAGGGAAAGTAGTAATACTGGGAGCAAATGAAGACCAGCAGCCAGATTAGCCCAGCGCCAGGGCAGAACAGAGTAGGAGCACTGTAGACCTTTACAGCGGCCTTTGCCAAATTATGGCAGCATGATTATTGGGGCTTAGCAGCGTGAAAATGTATTTGCTTGCATGTCCATTAATAACCCTGTGAACCCTAGATGGAATGTCAGAATAACTTTATGCTCTTATGTATAACTTTTAAATATATTTCATATGTGAGTAAAGTCAATGCGTTTTCAATCTGTCATCCAAGTTATTACATATTATACTGAGAATCTGCTGTTGATTTAATCCCTTGTTGAGTTTAGGATGCTGTAGATATTTGACCAAAAAGCTAAGACCCTTTCTTGGTTGAATGTACTCAGTATAGCATGTAAGAGGATAGAAATACAGTGGATATGTTAGGGGCTTTGAGAAAAGGACCTTAAAATGACCAAGGAGATGGAGGGTTTTTAGCTGGAAAATAAAGAGACTGGCGAACTGAGGAAGAAATAGTGCTGAAGTCTGTTTTTTAAAGTGTTGACATAACAATGCAATTGTTCAAAAACTTTGAAAGCATTACAAGTAGAAGGAAACACTTGAAACTTTAATGAAATAATTAAAAAGTAAAGAAAATGCATGATTTTTTAAAAAAGATTGTAGAGAACCAGTATTCTCTATAAATCACAAATAGGATAGGTAGAGGTTAAAAAATGAATTAGACCAGGCGTAGTAGAAACCTGTAGTCCCAGAGGAATCGTGAGCTTGAGGTCATCCTGGGCTACATTGCGGAAGTTTTTCAAAAATAATGGAAGAAAAGCTATATATAGGGGGAAAATTGACTTGGGTAGACTGAATGGCTAATAAACTTATTAGTGAAATACGTGTGGAACTTCCAATGAACGTGGTGGTTCTTCCCATGAAGATGAGATCACTGTGTTGTGTGGCATTGCTAATGGAGTGCTTTTACATGAAAAGGACTGTTCTTGTGATACCATACATAACCTGTCTTTGTTGTTTTTAGAGGTTTTATTCCCTCAAAGTTGCCCCGAAGGTTAAAACTTCAGCCGCCCCTGGAGGAGTGGCTCTGCAGCCTGAGGATCTTGAGGTGAGTCTCACTGCTTACTGGAGAGCACATCTGCTTTACTTAACTCTCGGTAAAAGACAGGCATGGCTCACATCTCTATTCTGTCTTAACTATAGTTTACCAAGTTACCTAATGGTTTGGTGATTGCTTCTCTGGAAAACTATGCTCCTCTATCAAGAATTGGCTTATTCATTAAAGCAGGAAGTAGATATGAGGACTCCAACAACTTAGGAACCACTCATTTACTACGTCTTGCATCTAGTTTGGTAAGTATCTTTAATACCTTGTTGTTTGGAAATGGTGTGTGATCTTCGGCCTGTAGGGAATTTAAAAAACAAAGGAATGAAGAGATGACTTAGTAAAGTCCTTGCTGTGTGAGTGTTAGAGGCTGAGTCCAAACATCAGCACCAGCCGGGCGGTGATGCTACATGCCTTTAGTCCTAGCACTCAGGAGGCAGAGGCAGGCAGATCTCTGAGTTTGAGGACTGCCTCATCTACAGAGCTAGTTCTAGGACACCCAGGCTACACAGAGAAACCCTGTCTCAAAACAAAAAAGAAATGGCACCCTGTAAAGAAACCAGTCATAGCCATGCATCCCTATACCCCTAGCAGAGATAGGCAGACCCTTTGAGGTTGCTGTCTACCAGCCAGGACAAAAAAGCTAGTTTCAGGTCCACTAAGAGAAGGCCTTGTCTCAGGAACTAAGGCAGAGAGCAACAAAAAACATGCCACTATTTTCTCTGGCCTGTGAACATACATAAAAGCAACCGAGGCATTAACTCCTGTAATCCACTGGGGAGATGGAGACAGGAGGATCAAGAGTTTGAGACTAGCCTGAGCTATACCAAACCTTGTTTTGATAAAACAGCAGCAGACACCTGAAAGCAGTGGCTTGCATTTGTTTCCTTGAGCTCTTGTGTCTTATTTACACAGACTGGTTGCCTTAGCGTAAAGTGTTTTTATCCTCTTACAGTTTTAAAGGCTAGGCGTTAAAAGTCACAGTGTTATATAAGTCACGGCATTAGCAGGTCCTTGCTTCCATAGGGAAGAGTCCTTCCTTGCCGCTTTCTAGCTTCCGGTCTGCGTCACTCCAGTACCCACCTGTCTTGTCACTTAACCGACCTCTGTCTGTCCTTGTGTCCAGATGCCCTCTTATGAGGCCACCTATCATAATGGGCTTAGCACTCCTGCTCATCCAGGATTGATTCGTTTATAATGACCCTGTTCTAATAAAGTCACATATCCAGATTCTGAGTGGACATGAACAGGGCTGCTGTTCAACCCTGTAAAATCCCATCAGATAACATGTGAAACCACAGGATATTGGCCACAGACAATAATTGTTATTATCCAGTTGGATGCTGGTATTGAAATGTAAGAAATCAGTAGGGGGAAAACAAATCTTTCCATAGAATGTGACAAAAGTTTAAAAAATAAAGCCTCCCTGTCATCTTACCCCTTGAAATTGTAATATTTCTCTCTTCCCTTTCCTATCTCCAAACTCTCCCATGTACCCTCGCTGATCTCCTTCAAATTCATGGCCTCTTTTATTAATTGTTACTACATGTATGTGTGTGTGTGTGTGTGTGTGTGTGTGTGTGTGTGTGTGTGTGTGTATGTATATACACACACACATATATTCTTAAATATGATCTGCTCAGTCTGTACATTATATGCATGTTTTCAAGGCTGACCATGTGTCACTAGACATCCAGTTGGTATGTTCTATGTATGGGGAAGAGCACCTGCTCCACTCCCAGCCTTCTTCAGTTGCCTGTAGCTCTTTCTTTCTTTAGACTTTTCCCCTTTTTGACATGCATTTAGAGTCACCCTTGTTGGATACATTACAAAACACCCCTGCACCTAAAGCTAAGGAAGTATTGTAGAAGAAGCTTCGGAAAGATTGTAAGAGCCAGAGGATCAGGGAGTTTGCTGTGAGATTGTGTCTCCTAGGAATGTCAGAAGCTACACCCATAAAGTCTCACCTATCTACAAGTCTAGTAAGCTTGTATTTGCTAATAGAATTTTTACACAAGTGTATTTTATATTAAAATCTAAGCCGGATATGGTGGCATGTGGTTTGTAATTGTAGTACTTAGGAAACTGAGATAGTAAAGTCCATTCTAGAGTTTGAGATAAACCAGACCTACTTAAAAGTTTAGGACAGCCTGAACTGTGTAAGGAGACTTTGTCTCAGAAATACAAAACAAAAATACACATGTATGTGTACTGCAAGCAATGTGCTTTGTTGAATCTCATAACTCTTAAAACTACCTGCTAGTTAGGACCTACTTAGTAAAATTCTTTTTGAATCTGCTAATAACAGTTAAGACCATCGATTGTGATATAGTGTAATGTATGGCAGACCTGGCATTGAACAACTATTAAGAAAAGCATCCTTTCTTTTTCAAGACTACCAAAGGAGCTTCATCTTTCAAGATAACTCGTGGAATTGAAGCAGTTGGTGGTAAATTAAGGTTTGTTAAATAGTAACAAGAAATAGCCAGGGCTGGAGTGGTGGCTCAGGAGTTAAAAGGTGCATTGTTCTTGCAGAGGACCCCAGTTTGGTTTCCAGCACTCACATCAGACAGCTCACAGCTACTATAACTCCAGTTCCAGGGCTCAATACCATCTGGCCACTACAGTCAGTTACATTCATGTGCACATAACCCCTCACAGACACATACACATAATTGAAAATAGAGGCTCTGTTGTGGAGGGAGCTGAACACAGTGGCTTATGTCTTTACAGCAGCATTTGGGAGGCAGAGACAGGTGAGTCTTTGTAAGATCCAGGCTTACAGAAAGGGACTACACAGTGAGTCCCTGTCTCAAAGGGGGTGGGAGACTCAGAAATGTCCACTCGTAGGGTAGCTTCTCTTTGTTAACAAAGGGACTGAAGATCTCTTAGACAGGGAAAGTTGTTAAGTCGTCATCAAAAATGTGAAGCATGCCTGTGCATGTGGTAGATATATGACTGATTGGGAGTAGATGTTTATAGTATATGCAGTTGCAAAAGATATCTGATTGGAAAAGTAAAAATCATAAATCAGGGAGAAAAGGAAAAAAAAACTAAAAGGAAAGGGGACAAAGGTAGAAAATGGCTATACCCCAAAGAGGAAACAGGAATAGTATCGGCAATATGGTGCTGTGATGCCACACCTACGCTGTTTTCTAAAGACTAGAAGCTAAAAGACCAGTTCCAGGAAATGGGTAAAGAGTGGTAGCCATGCTAGAACTATGAAGAACTGGTAGTGTGGGGCTATAAATAGGATGCATATTGCTCCTCCAGGGGACCTGTGACACCAGCTCCAGGGGTCTCACACTAGCATCATGCCTCAGTAGGCACCTGCACATACATGGCACATGCACACATAAAAATGGAATGATCTTTTTTGAACAAAGAACTAATGGTTCACTTCCTAACTACAGAGCAGTTAGGAAGTAAAATAAATCTATATATCTACATAAAGAGTTTTAAAGATGAAATACTAGAATTAGGGAAAATAAGAGAATTGTTATCGAAGTTAAGGGCGTCTTGAATATTTCCCTTTTGTTTTTCATTGTAAAGTATGTGGAACATAAACTTGCTGCTTTAAATGTATATGCGGTCTCATGGCATTAAGTAGCATTTGCAAATCATTACCACTTTCCACCTCTGGAACTTCATTATTGTCCTTAGCCGGAACTTCGTCCAATAAACTGGGACTTCCTATTCCCTTCTTCCTTGGCCACCATCATATTTTCTTTGATTTTGACTGCCTTTTTTGTTGAAGGGTTAGCTTTACATTTTGCTGTCATTTGTTGTTCATATGGATAAATTATTTTAAGATATGTCCATTAGTAACTTACTTAATGTAAGGTCCTCAAGGTTCATCCATTTTGCAGCATATGTCAAAACTTGATTACTTTTTAAGGTGGATTTATTTGCTTTTTTTAAAAAATTACTTTAAAATTTTAGTTGAATAAATATTATTTTCCCAGTAGTACAAAGAATTGGGTGCTTTAGGAAAGAATAAGAAGAGCTATTTTCTGACTCAGATTATTTACTGCTCTTTATTTTCAATTCAGTGTGACTGCAACAAGGGAAACCATGGCTTACACTGTAGAAGGCATGCGCAATGATATGTAAGTACTTGCATGTATTAGAGCATCTGCTTTATGGGAATACTAGAGATAGATAGTACATACAGTGTATGGGTCATAATGAAACCTATTATTATTTTAAAAAAATCATTTGGAAAATATTTATGAACCAGAGAGATAGTTTAGTGGTTAAGAGTGCATAGCTGCTCTTGCAGAGAACCTAAATTTATTCCTAACACCCACGTCTGGAGACTCACAACTGGTTGTAACTGCAGCACAAGGGACTCCAATGCCCTCTTTTGACCTCCATGGGTACCTAGACTCAAATTTATAAACCTATACACAGAAGCGTATAGACGTAACATCTGCTCTTTTAGGAAATGCCAAACTTGGTCTGTTTGTAGGGCTCCTAGCAATGAGATCAGGACCTGTCCCTGGTACTTGAATTGGCTTTTGGGAACCTATTACCCGTGCTGGGTTGTCTTGCCCAGCCTTGATGCAGGGGGCGAGCTTGGTCCTGCCTCAACTTGATGCCCCATGCTTTACTGATGCCCCTTTCTGAACAGAGATGGAGGAGGAGTGGATGGGGAGGGAGGTAGATTGGAGGCAAGGAAAGGGAGCAGGAGCAGAGAAGGGAGGGGAAAGTGGTCAATATGTAAAATAAGTGGAAACAAAATGTAATTAATTTTTAAAAAGTGCCAAACGTATTAAACAAGGTGATCTAGACACAAATACCATATTCTCTCAGCAGGTCCTAGCTTTTAATGTTTATGTGTGTGGATGCAGTTCATGACACTGGAAAGGGAACCACAGATGTTAAAGAAGACAAGGACAGTAGAGCATGTGTGGCATGAAAGGAGAAAGGAAGCCACAGTCTGGAAAAGTACAAGTGGAGAGGGGCAGAGAAATAGGGCAGAGGATGAGGGGTGGATCAATAAAATGTGTTAAAAATGCCATGATGAAACCTAATATTTTTGTATACTAACTTAGAAAATAAAACAAAGACTAAACTACTACTTAGTTGACTTTGTCACTGTGACCTTAGACTTTGATTCTGGAATATTATTCACAAACCTGGGATTGATTAGTCTCCTAGCCACAAATGATATTGCAGTTTATTATCTTAAATGTCTTCACATTTTGTTGTGGTCCTGGAGATCACCTAGGGCAGTGGTTCACAGCCCATGGGTCATGACCCATTTGAAGGTCAAACCACCATTTCACAGGGGTCACCTAAAACCATTGGAAAACACAGATTTTATTTACATATGGTTCAGAACAATAGCAAAATTACAGTTAAGAAGTAGCAACAAAAATAGTTTCATGGCTGGGAGTCACCACTGCATTAAAGGTGGCAGCATTAGGAAGGCTGTTAACCACTGCTCTGGAGCGTTGGGCATGCCAAGCATGCATTCTGTCCTCGAGCTCCCACCCAAGGCCTTGATCTTTCAGGACAGAGTATTACTTCATAGTTCAGGCTAGCCTGGAGACAAAGTCCTCCAGCCTCCACCCACCAGATGTCGGGTTAAAGTTATGTGTCCTAACACCAGCATAAATTTTTGACCTGTACCTCTTCACTTATTTTCTGTAGTGAAATCCTGATGGAGTTTCTGCTCAATGTCACCACAGCACCAGAATTTCGCCGTTGGGAAGTAGCTGACCTTCAGTCTCAGCTAAAGATTGACAAAGCTGTTGCCTTTCAGAATTCACAGACTCGTAAGTACTTTTGCCAATCCCATTTCATTACTTCTAGGTTTTGAAAAGATGTATTTGTGAAGAAAATCCTATACGGGCATGACAATATCTCCAAAATATGTTCCATATTCTTAGAGTCTTGTTTGTTTTGTTGTTATTAAACATTTGTATTTTCTCCAGTGCAACCTTGAGTGCTCTCCCTGTTCCCTGATTGTGTTATATTTTTGTTGTTGTTTTACTGAGAACAAACCCAGTAGCAGTTTCTTTTACTGTTTCTGCTGTTGTGATTTACTGTTACGTGTTGCTGTTGTCACGTAACTCGTCCTTGGAGAATCCTTCCAAAGTACAGCTCACATTTTTTGCCTTACTGATCTTTTTCTTATTTTAATTTCTGTTTTTGTAGAAGTGGTATGTGTGTTTCTTGGGTTTTGTTTGTATTTAAAGAGGGAAGGAGAAGAACAGAAAGTTGGGTGGAAAAACATGAACTTTTAAAATATAATGTATGAAAATTTTTGACAATAAAAAAATAAGAAAAAACAGTCTCCATAATTCTTAAAATAATTTTTTGTGTTGATATTTGTAATGTTTGATTATAGAATCTTTGTATTTGGCAAAATTAGAGAAAAATTTCCATTATCTATTTTATCTTTGTTATGTTAAAGTTTTATACCTAGTTTATTTTTTACCATAACTATGACTATCTAGTCTTCCCCTCCATCATAGACCCCAGAAGGGTGAAATGTTGCCTAATGACAGGGACATCTAGCTTCTAAACAATCACCCTAAGTTACTCTGCAACATTGCAGCATCCATTTTTGGCGTACAGACCTAGAATATCTGACAGACTTTTCTCTGAAGCAGGAAATTTTGAAGAACTGTCTTGGCAAAGTTTGGCAGTCTCTTTTCTTTGTGACCTGCTTATACAGTTTGGACAACATATTGTCAGCAGTTGAGGCAAGGGTAACTTTTTGCTCAGATGACTAGTTTTTGCCCTAAGGAGGGAAAGCTCCATTTGGAGTTTCTTCAGTGCCCGTTATCTTCTCTGAAGTAAATTGATGCTGCCAGGAGCAAAGATGTCTCGCTGTCATGAAAAGCTTTAGGTTATTAAACATATTAAATGCCATATACTGTAGGTCTTTGAAGTATTTGAAGACCATCTGTCTATCTGAACATATCTGTGTATGACCTTGAAAACATACCTAATAGGACTGTAAGTTTGACTATTATACATGACTATTTGTATTTCTTAATTATATATTACATTTTTAAATGAGTTGCCTAAGCACAATCCCTCAAACAAGAATAGAAATAAACACAGTATAACAAAATTAAATTTGTATCACTATACCAAGATCCATACCAGGGGCTGGAGAGATGGCTCAGCGGTTAAGAGCATTGTCTGCTCTTCCAAAGGTCCTGAGTTCAATTCCCAGCAACCACATGGTGGCTCACAACCATCTGTAATGGGGTCTGGTGCCCTCTTCTGGCCTGCAGGCATACACACAGAATATTGTATACATAATAAATAAATAAATATTAAAAAAAAAAAGATCCATACCAATGTGAAATATTTAAGACTAGTAGTTTTTTGTTTTTGTTTTATTTTGTTTTGTCCTTGGTGTAAAAGTAGATTTAATGATCTACCCTTTTATCCTATCATTTCTATATCCCCAATCCCCTTGTCAGGGAGCAGCCTCAACAAAAATACCACTTGCTAGGGTAGGAATGTGGGGATTAGAAATATAAATAAAGAATACAAAGACACATTTATAATAAAAACAGAAAACATAGACTAGTACCAGGAGGGAGTTCCAGTGAATACTGAAATTGCCCATGTTTAATTTCTAATTGCTTAAAATACCCTAACCCAAAG
The DNA here is from genome assembly GCF_903992535.2 of Arvicola amphibius. Lineage (NCBI taxonomy): Eukaryota > Metazoa > Chordata > Mammalia > Rodentia > Cricetidae > Arvicola > Arvicola amphibius. The sequence continues at coordinate 122,770,549 of NC_052047.1, forward strand.
AGATAGGAGTGAGATAAAATACTACATTAATGTGATATAAGGAAATGAACCCTCTGGCTCATGGCTTGTGACCTCATTTTTTATACATCCTGCTTTCTCTGCATCTGCTGGCGTCTTTCTAACTCTGCTCTTCTTTTTTCTAGCATCCCAAATCACCCCAGTTTGGTTGTCCTGCCTATACTTCCTGCCTGGCTACCGACCAGTCAGCATTTTAGTAAACCAATTTTAGTGTCCAACTTCCCCCATCCCCAGACTTTCTCTGTCTGTTTCCTCTGCATCTTGTGCTATTCACAAATTATTCACCCAGGAATTAATCATCTAGAAGACTTCCCAGGTTTTCTTTCTTTCGCTCTTTTCTATTTTCTGCTGTTGTTTCATGTGCCCAGCTGCACACTTCCTGCTAACATTGTACTCATAACAATTTTATAATTTTCCCCCTCAAGATTTTGAGATTGGCCATTATACCTGACTCGTCTCTAGGTTTCTGGTAACTAGCACAGTGCCTGGCATCTGAAGGTGTGCCCAAATAATGAACAGATGTAGGAAATATAGTTCCAGAGAAGGCACAGAAGCCAGAAGGCGGGGACAGCAGTACTGGGGCACTAGTAAAGAGTAAGTCCAGGTCAATGGTAGTTCTTGACTCTCCAGAACTAGTGATTAACCTAAGTTTGCCACATTCATGGCTCCATGTGTCCTGGAAACTTCCTCGTTACCCAGGAAGGGAATCTGGAAGTAAAGTCAGATTCAGGTTAGATTAATTTTACTTATCTTAGAGACAGCTGCTTCCAGTCTCCTTTTTTCTGTGCATTTTACAGGCAGCACTTTAAAAATAATTAAAGGTTGTGTGGTAACAAATTTCAAATCTCTGAAAATTTGAATCTCAAATCTGTATAGACTTATTGCTGACTTTTAAAAATATCATAGTCATCCATACATTTGAGGGCCTGTTGCTCTTCTGTCTTTTAGGTGTCATTGAGAAGTTGCATGATGCTGCCTACAAGAATACCTTGGCTAATCCCTTGTATTGTCCTGACTATAGGATGGGGAAAGTTACATCAGAGGAGGTAAGTGATGGAACTGCATTTTATAATTTCTGACACCTAGACACCAGACCGTGTTATATTAAACTTTTCTGTTTCAGGATGTTTATTTTACCTCCTAATTTTAAGAAATACATCCAGGCAGTGGTGGTTCATACCTTTAATCCCAGCACTGAGAAGGAAGAGGCAGGCAGCTGGATCTCTGAGTTGAAGGCCAGCTTGGTCTACAGAGCGAGATCCAGGACAGCCAGAGCTACACAAAGACCCTGTCTTGGAAAACCGAGAAAAGAAAGAAATCCTGCTTTTGTGTGTGTGTGTGTGTGTGTGAGAGAGAGAGAGAGAGAGAGAGAGAGAGAGAGAGAGAGAGAGAGAGAGAGAGAGAGAGAGAACTAAAAAGTTTTTATGGCCAGAGAAATCATAAAATGAAAATCTAAAACAAAATGAAGGACAATTGTCTCACTGGGTCTAGAGGTAGCTGTGAAGTGGAGACAGGAAAATCACCAGGGCTAGCTGCCGACCTAGCTCCAGATTCAGTGCAGTACCCTGTTTCTAAGGAATAAGACAGTGAATGCTAGAACAGGACATCTGATATCTTCCTCTGGGCTCTCTTCATGTGCGTATACTGCGCGCGCGCGCACACACACACACACACACACACACACACGCATGCACACACATGCTGGGAGAAGACAATTTTAAGCAGAGGAAACACCAAGAATAAAGACTTAGAGCCAGAAACTATCTTATCTTAGATGCCTAAAGGCACTCAATGTTAATACCTGATGTATTTTCTTCTATAAACTTTTTCTGTGTATACAGATATTGTATTTTTTAAATAATTTAATGGTTAAGTATCATAGTAAATTACTTCATGGTTGTAAATATTTGGTGCCTCTGATGACATGTATGAAATGAACCCCGCTTCCTTACTTCCTAGTCTCTAGCCCAGCCTTGCTTATTTACCTTTTCTAGTCAGCAGGCCAGATTCATCACCAATCACAGAAAAACCTATGCCTAAAGTAAGAGACATTGACTGTTGGAGCTGGAGAGCCGACTCAGAGATTAAGAGCACTGGCTACTCTTCCAGAAGACTCAGGTTTAATTCCCAGCACCCACATGGTAGCTCATGCCTGTCTATAACTCCAGGGGATCCAGTGCCCTTTTCTGGCTTCTATAGTGTCATGCATGTATCTGGTGCACAGGTGAACATACTGTAAGTGTAGATAGGTGAATATAATCTTAATTGCCTACTTTTACCTCAGCTATCTTTTTATCGGAAAATTTGGAAGCCTGGAGAGATGAGTTAATGGGTAAAGGCACTTGTCACACAAGCTTGGTGACCTGAGTTTGATCTCCAGGAGCCATGTAAAGGTGGAAAGAGAAAACTGATTTCACTGAGTTCTCCTCTGCCTGTAACTTACATGTGTGTTTGCAGTATATACAAAAGAGAGAATTTTAGAATTATTAGTGCCTTCTAAGTATTGACTCAAGTATTGAGATTTTTTTCTCATTTCTAGGTGGCGATTAGAAAACTGTATAGTTCCTTCTTGTTTGACCTGCCAGTCTGTAATCTGAAGTGCTATTCTGTGGCACTTATTCAAAAACTGCAATTTGTAAAAAGCAAATCTGTAATCCCAACACTTGGATTGCTGAGTTGGGAGAATTACCTTGAGCTACTCTGAGATACTGAGTGAAGACTTGTCTAGAGGAGAAACCATAATTCATATCATAGGATTAGAATTAGCAACACTTTTCATATGATTAGCTTCTAATGAGTTTTGAATAAATTTTTTTCGGAACTCAGATTCCCTTTTGTGAAGAAATGTCATGGATAGCTATAGTGTTTCACAGGAAAACACTGCCCTGACGGATGTGTAGACAGCATTACTGTATAATGGTAAAAATTAGAAACAAATTAATATCCAACATTAGGAGATTAGTTACATAGGCTCCCTGTTGTAGAATGGCACATTGTGTGTATACATTGAGAAATTTAGCTAGGGCTGGTGAGGTGACTAGCGATTAAAAGCTCTTCCCACACAAATCCAGTCACCTTACATTGATCCCACATCCCACCATGAAAGAAGAGAACCAACTCCTCAAAATCATTTTTTGGCCTCTATACATTCGCCATGACGCAGGCATACCTGTACTCATATACACCCCAATAATTAATGCAATTAATTTTTTAAAAGGAAACAATATGTGAACATTCCTTAGTATATTTTAAGTAAAGGCAGTTTATGAATTTGGATAGACCAAAAAGTCACATTTAAAACAATAAACTATTCATAGACAAATACTAGGATATTAACTATGATGAACTTGATGGTCTCAAAAGTCATTAATGTTTTGGTTTTCTGTTTTAATGTATTCTTAGGCTTAGGAAAGGCTAAGGAAATTAGCATAATATACTTTAGCAATTCAATAGAAAAACATCCATAGAAAGATAAGGCCATCTAAGGTGACTCCACAGGTGTTTACCATTCTTAGATCACAACTTCTTGACAAACTGGTACATGTGGACCCAGTGTCTCTCGTCAAAGCCACTTTCAAGCACTCCGAAGCCCTGCAGGAAATACTGTGTCTTTGCAGTGCAGAACAGTGTGTCTCTGCTTAGAAACTGGAGCACGTTTTTCCTATAAAATGAGGGGGTTTTCCTGGCTGCAAAACAAATCTTCAACCCCTTGAGGGTAGTATTACTCGTAATAGGATAGATGCTAGCTAGTCCTGCTCTTTGCTTAGCCTAAGGTAGTCATATAAACCAAGATTCCCAAATCTCACTGATTTTTTTTGACAACCACATGTAGCTAGTTAGATGAATGAGTAGTTGGGTTTGCTTCTCTGTATAATAACCTAGACTGACCTCAGACTCAGTCCTCTCTGCTTTGGCCCCTTACATGCCAGGACCCCAGAGTGTGTGCCACTGCATCCAGCTTCAGTTGATTTTTTTAGTGTAAAAATACAGTAAATTATATGTGCTGTTTAATGCTACATTATAATACTAAGGGCATGAATTTTGTCTCATTCTTGATTCCAAGCCAGTGTATACTTTTAATATGTTTTCACTCATTTTTTATGTTCCATTTTTGTATCTGCAGTGTGATGTCTGTATGTGTGTGCATGTTTTGTGTGTATGAAGAGATATACATATGAAAGTTCAAGACTGAAGTCAGGAGTCGTCTGCGATCACTCTTCCACTTTATATATTGCTGCAGGCTCTCTTAACCACACTGAGAACTCTGGGATTGCCTGTCTCTGCCTCCCATGGCTGGAATTACAGGCAGGCCACCATGCCGCCTGGCTCTTACATGGATTCTGGAATCCAGACTTTGTTTTTGACACTTGTATGGCAGTTGTGCTAATCACTTTTTCCCAACAATTCATTTAGTTTTAATTGAGATAGAATTCTTACACCTTTCGTTCTGTTTAAAATCAGTGGTTTTATTAGAGTTTTCATGAGAGTTGTAGAGCCATAAGCACAATGAAGGTCTTGTTCTTCTAAGCTGTTCTTTAGGGATAAAGTCAGTGAGCTGAGCAATACCTAGTCCTCCACAGTCCATTGTGTCCACATTCAGAGTGGGAACTTGTTTCCTGCGTGCTGCACTTGTGCACTTGTGGCTTTTGCGCCTGTATTAATGTGGCCTAATCGCTCTTCTTTACTTCCTCAGTTACATTACTTTGTTCAGAACCACTTCACAAGTGCAAGAATGGCTTTGGTTGGACTTGGTAAGTCTGAAATTACCTGCATGTGCGTGACAGTTCACATCCCAAAAGCAAACCCTTAAACTATATGCATATGGCATATGCATGGGATTGAACATTTTGAAACTCTTAAGAAAACAGTATAAATAGGGTTTTGCTAGTTGTTTGGGAAACAAATGAATTTTGCTACTTCCCTTATAGACTTGACAGTATTTGCAAAATTTGTGACAAAGGTAAATTTTTATAAACAAAGAACGTCACTATAACTAAGAAAATTTTACTCTGAGATTGGCAAAAATTAAAAGGCTAACACTTCCCAGTATTACCTAGGATTTGGGGAAATACATGCTGTCAACAATTATTGGTATGCTGAGCATGGTGGCTCATGTTTTAACACAGTGCTCCAGCAGCAGGTAAATCTCTCTGAGTTTGAGACCAGCTTTGTCTACATAGTGAGTTCCAGACCCAACTAGAGCTACATATTAAGAGTCCATCTTGAAAAGAAAAAGAATTATTGAAGTATAAATTGACGCTCTTTGAATATATCTATTAAAGGTTCTTTATCTCGGATACTATATAGCCCTTATCAAGAATGTGGCTTGCAGATACCTTCTATCACATGGGTTGTCTTTTCACTCTTGGTTATCCTTTGATGTAAAGCACAAAATTCTAACAGCTATTAGAAACATACTAATGTCAGTTAGAATGGTATTGATTAAATAAATGATCCATCCATAGAGTGGAATATTTTATAGCCATTTCTAACCACTTAGAAAGATACAAATTATGGAAGACAAGTTAGAAACATTAAAGAAATAATACCACTTTTATAATAGGGTCTTGGTATGTAAGTGGTAAAGCTTGTATTTATCTTATTTGATGCCTTAGATTCAGTGGCTAGCACTGAATTAAAGGCAGGTGGATCTCTAAGGCCAGCCTTGTCTGCAGAGTGAGTCCCAGGACAGCAAGGGCTACAGACAGGCCCTATCTTGAAAAATAAAGAATAAAGGGGAAAGAAAATGAGCATATACTATTAACTATACAGAAAAACATCTAGATGAATATAATAGTTAATAACAAATTGTAAATTGTTACCAGGAAGAGTGGTATTTTGGCAAGAAGATTCCATGTTTTCTTTGTTATTTATTTCTATAGTATTTATCAACTTTTGGGTTTAAAAAATAATTTATTAGTATGTATGTTATATGATTATATATTATATATTATAATAAATATGCATACATAAATACATATGTATGTATATATAATTAGCAGCTGAGTACATGCCACCAGCACCACATGTGTGGAGGTCAAAGACATCTTTGTAGAGTTAATTCTTTCCGTCCACCCTCAGGTGGGTTCCAGAAATCCAGCTCTGGTCTCAAAACTAATGCAGTGCCTTTGCCTGCCAAGCTGTCTTGAGGTCTATATTTGCATTTAATGATTACATGTTTTAAAGCAAGGAAAAATATATGCTTTATAATTATAGAAATATTGACCCTAACTTTGTTTTTGCTTCCATTGAAATAGGTGTGAGTCATTCTATCCTAAAACAGGTTGCTGAACAATTTCTCAACATGAGGGGTGGCCTTGGTTTAGCTGGTGCAAAAGCCAAATACCGTGGAGGTAAGTATTCTTTCTCCTAGACTTAATAACATATGCCAGTGGCATTTCTCTGCAGAAATAGCATGTTAGGGCAGTATTGGCTTGATTGTTACCACCAAACCATATCAATACAAACAAAAACAAAAACACTAGATGACTCAGGTATTATGTTAAACATGCTTTGAGTGGGAAAGACCAGATAAAGCACAGACCCTAATCTTAATTCATTAATACTGTGTCATAGAGAATGCTGGTGAATAAAACCAATGTAATAAAGCTACTTTTCTTACTCCTCCCTCCTTGCATGATCCCAGGTGAAATTCGAGAGCAAAATGGAGACAACCTGGTCCACGCTGCTATTGTAGCAGAAAGTGCTGCCATTGGAAGTACAGAAGCAAATGCATTCAGTGTACTTCAGCATCTTCTTGGTGCTGGACCACATATCAAGAGAGGCAACAATACCACCAGCCTCCTAAGCCAGAGTGTTGCCAAAGGAAGTCACCAGCCTTTTGATGTGAGTCTAAGCAGTGAGTCCAAGCAGTCAGTATTTCTGTTTTAGCTTTCAGAAACATGTTACTTTGATATAATTTTGTTTGTCTATTAATGATAGTCTGATTTTGATTGGGTGGCTCAAACCTGGTATTCCAGCAGAAGGAAAGGGAAGTGCTTACTTCACAAGCATGAAGACCCAAATTCAGTCCCCAGAAACCATGTGTGCAGGTTAAAGTGATGGCACATGCTTGTGATCCTAGTGCTGGGAGGTGGGGACAGGTAGGTCCTGGGGGACTCCATGGCCAGTCGGCCTTTCCTGCTATGTGAGTTCAGGCCAGTAGGAGACCTAGTCTCAAAAAACAAGGTAGTCATTGTCTGGCAGATGATACCCAACTTTGTTGTCCAGCCTCTACACACAAGCACATATGCACAGTTACATACAAATACATTAGATATATAAAGAACAAAAATGCTTATAAAAGAAAGACTTCATTTTCCTTATTTTCCTAGATTCTAATCGTTATCTTCCTTTCTGTTCCTGTTCCTGTTCCTGAGGCTGCTTTCTCAGTTTTGCTGATCTTTGTTTTCCAAACAAGTGGGGGGGGGGTAAAAAAACCAATGGATTGTTTACAGACATAGCCCTCCAGCTTGAGATTAAATTTACAAGAATGATGACAGTAAGAACAGAAGGCTCAGGCCGGAGAGCACTGGCTACTAAGAGGACCTGGGTTCAGTTCCTAGCATCTCCATGGCAGTTCACAACTCTCTGCAACTCCAGTTCTAGGGGATCTGACACCCTCACACAGGCATACATATAGGAAAAACACCAATGCACATAAGATAAGAATAAATAAATGATTTTTTTTAAATGTTTTAAAGTGGCCTGGAGACATGGCTCAGTGGTTAAGAGCACTGGCTGCTCTCCCAGAGATCCCAGCAACCACATGGTGGCTCACAACCATCAGTAATGAGATCTGGCACCCTCTTCTGGACTGTAGGCCTACATGCAGACAGAACACTGTATACATAATAATTTTTAAGATTTATTATCTATTTATTACGTATTCAGTGTTCTGCCTGCATGTACACCTGCAGGCCAGAAGAGGGCACCAGATCAGATGGTTGTGAGCCACCATGTGGTTGCTGGGAATTGAACTCAGGACCTGGAAGAACAGCCAGTGCTCTTCTGAGCCATCTCCAGCTCATAAATAATTTTTTTAAATGTTTAAAAAAACAGAAGGCTCATGATAACGTTTTCGTGGGGTTTTTTGGTTTTTTTTTTTTTTTTTTTTTTTTTTTTTTTTTTTTTTTTTTTTTTTTTTTTTTTTTTTTTTTGGTGGGGAGGCATGGTTTTATGTATCCCACACTGGTCTCAAAACTTGCTATGTAACTGAAGATGGCCTTGACCACCTAATATTCTCACCTCTACCTACCAAATAGAAGGATTACAGGTGTGTGTACCATCATGCTATGTTAACTTTTGACATTTTCATGACAGGAAAATATGATATTTGCATCAGGAATGTATGAAATGTCAACCAGTCATGGTAGCATACACTTGTAATCTCTTGAAAGGTGAGGCAGGAGGATCAGGAGTTCAAGGCTAGCCTGCACTACATACTAAGACCCTGCCTCGAGTGATAAAGAAAAAGAAATGGTGAACTGTCAACCAAGTATTTATAACTCCTTGGCCTTTAGCTGAGTAGGATGTTGCACATTTGTAACCTAG